>NW_027315779.1:11836472-12436472 GCF_026437365.1 Eucyclogobius newberryi
CATTTTTCTTCTCTCAGAACTATTCTTCTTCCCTCAGAACTATTCTTCTTCCTTCAATACCATTCTTCTTCCCTCGTGCCATTGAGCAAACAGAAATATCTGGTCAGACGCTTCCACCAAATCTGGGTTCAAAGGAAGTCATTTGTCAACAGCGGCACGTAGCAGTTTGAGCAGGAATGTGTGTGCGATCACTGTAATCTGGACCTGTCCCGGGGCGAGGGGGGAGGAGAGGGGGAGAGAGGGGGCAGAAAGGAGAGAGAGCAAAAGAGGAAGAGGGCAGGAAAGGGGAGAGGTGAAGGGGTGAGAGAGGGGAGAGGATGGGTGAGAGAGGGGTGAGGATGGGTGAGAGAGGGGTGAGGATGGGTGAGAGAGGGGTGAGAGAGGGGTGAGGATGGGTGAGAGAGGGGTGAGAGAGGGGTGAGAGAGGGGTGAGGATGGGTGAGAGAGGGGTGAGGATGGGTGAGAGAGGGGTGAGAGAGGGGTGAGGGTGGGTGAGGGTGGGTGAGGATGGGTGAGAGAGGGGTGAGAGAGGGGTGAGGATGGGTGTGGATGGGTGAGAGAGGGGTGAGGGTGGGTGAGGATGGGTGAGAGAGGGGTGAGAGAGGGGTGAGGGTGGGTGAAGATGGGTGAGAGAGGGGTGAGAGAGGGGTGAGAGAGGGGTGAGGGTGGGTGAGGGTGGGTGAGGATGGGTGAGAGAGGGGTGAGAGAGGGGTGAGGATGGGTGTGGATGGGTGAGAGAGGGGTGAGGGTGGGTGAGGATGGGTGAGAGAGGGGTGAGAGAGGGGTGAGGGTGGGTGAAGATGGGTGAGAGAGGGGTGAGAGAGGGGTGAGGGTGGGTGAAGATGGGTGAGAGAGGGGTGAGGGTGGGTGAGAGAGGGGTGAGAGAGGGGTGAGGGTGGGTGAGAGAGGGGTGAGGATGGGTGTGGATGGGTGAGAGAGGGGTGAGGGTGGGTGAGAGAGGGGTGAGAGAGGGGTGAGGGTGGGTGTGCTGGGGTTGTAAATCTAAATGACAGGAATGTGGACTGAGTCATCGCCGTCTTGTCCCAAAGTCCTGGACCGTAAACCCAGAACTAGACAAGAACTAGACCAGAATTGGACGAGAACTAGACCAGAAGTAGTCCAGAACTGAACCAGAAGTAGACAAGAACTAGAACTAGACCAGAACGGATCCAGAACTGAACCAGAACTACACCAGAACTAGACAAGAACTAGAACTAGACCAGAACTAGACCAGAACTGAACCAGAACTAGACCAGAACTAAAACAGAACTAGACCAGAACTAAACCAGAACTAGACCAGACTAGATCAGAACTAAACCAGAACAAGACCAGAACTTAACTAGAACTAGACCAGAACTGCTGAACCAGAACTAGACCAGAACTAAACCAGAACTAGATCAAGCTTCTGACTTGATTTATAGTCGTAAAGACCTTAATCCAGATCAGTTTTTCTTCAGTTTTCACTTTTCAGAGTGATGAAAATCTGTATATTACTGAAGTAGAAGCAAAAGTCAGAGAAAAATAAGTAGAAGCGTAAAAAGTATTTAGAGGAACTATACAAGTTTGTGTATAAAATGCTTGTAAGAAATCAGATTCATGATTTATGAGTTAATGTAATTGGTTCATGCCAACGTTTCCAGCTAAACTGTTTCTACAGGAAGTGACGAGTGTTTACTTTTTGTACTTTTGCCTGACAATGACCTTCATCAAAGTACGTACAAAAAGCTCAAAATAAAACTTAATTTATTTAAAACTTCATTGATACGTTGTGCCGCATTTTTACGACACACGGGGAAAGTTTCAGACACCAACAAGACATATTTCAGTCCTTCAAGTCCATTATGTTTAGCCTGTATGCTAATCACGATGCTAATCATTTACTAGCATTTTCTACCCAATTCGCTACAAATTTACCTTTTAAAATGCAGCTGTGCTTTTGTGCGACTTAATTTGTCGTCGTATAAATGTCAGAACCACAGCTGACAGTAACAATTAGAACTGTTCTGATAAATGAGCCGTTCACATTTGTTTACGTTAGCGACCTGAACCAAGATGGCCGCCGGTGGTGTGCGGGTCACGTGGACAGACAAAACATAAAAGTAACGCACAAATTCTGGAATTTCCAACGAACAGAAGCGAAGAATTACCGAAACAAATCATATATTGTCAACATAAAGCTTCGTTTGTCACTTTTACTTGTGACTCTTACTTCAAACAAAATATTACTCAAGCAGAAGTAAAAGAATGTTGTCAGAAAAAGTGCTAAAAAAAATCTACTCAAGTAAATGTAATGGAGTAAAAACATACAGGAAATCAAACTTAAAACGTCCTCTGAAAAAGTTTAATGACTCACCGCTGATTATTTCCTGTATTTTATGTTAATTAAACTCACTGTAAACTCCCTGTGGCTTTAGCGTACGCAGAATGACCTCATCTGAGTCACCTTGGTTTTGTTTTGATGCAACTTTTCTGTCCAGAATTTTACGGGGGAAATCGGGGGAAAACGGAAACGGCAAAAGGTTCTCGGACGAAGTGGGAATGCGCCTACGCTATGAAGACAAAAAAAAAAATAACATTTCCGATTTTTCTCACGGCAGATGAAAAGACAGGAAGGAAAGGGCTCAGGTCACACGCCACAAAAATGTGTAAAAACGAAAACCACAAAAGCGAAAGTGGGGACGGCGTTGAACATTGAGCGCGTTTCGTTGTGACGCGTTCGAAGAGACGACAGTGTGGCAGGTTTATACTGTCGTCAGTTGTTAACAATAAAGTTTCAGTTTGAACACAGAGGTTTAGTGCTGAGAGTAATGAGTGTTGTATTTCATCCAGCGCTACAAAAATAAATTGCCCTTTAAGAGGCATTGGTTATGAACAAAGTCATGTTTAACGGTGCACTTTACTTTTCAGGTGAAGGGTCTTGTCTCCATGGAGATGCTATTGCTGTTTATGTTCATTTGTCGCAGTTTAATTGCAGACAATACACTCGATATTCTAATTTTGCGCATTTCCTTTGCAATGGTATGCATTGATTTATTTTTAATATAACTTCCGCTTCTGTCCACACCACTTGGCAGAGTTACAGGCCGGATCTGTGGAAAGACGAGCTCACTCACAGTTAAGTCTATGTGGCAGGATAGACTTCATATTTCACTAAAACTTATTAAAAACAGCTATATTTCAGGTTTTACTAAACATTTTGCCAATTTGTCCCCAGTTTTTTGTAAAGTTTATAATTGTACTTCCTGGTTGGACATGGGCAGCAAATATGACATAGGTAGAGGTAATTCTACAGCTGTTACCTAGCAACCAGATGGTAAACAAGAGCCAAAATCCATATAAATGACACAACAGTGCTGCTTTGACAAACTATAATACCATGTAACACCTTTATTTTGTTTAAACTGTCAGAAAAGTGTCAATTAAGTGTAAACTGTGTGTGTTTTAATGGCACGTCGCCTTTTGATGACATCACAGAGGGATTCAATTTTAGAACTTAGCTCAACTTCTTGCAATTTTAAACTTTTATTTTTCATAAATTGTGTCAGAAGTAAAACTATGATACATATTTACCACAGGTTCTATACCACCAAACTAACCCAGGAGAACATGTCATGTGGACTTTAAGTGTGAACAGAACCGAACGGACGATGTTCTGGGACCGAAGCATGTTAGCATTTGGATAAAACAAGTTCAAATTAACTGAAAAAAACGAATCAAGATTAAAACCAGGTCTGAACCAAGACTAAACCAGGTCTAAACCAGATCCAAACTAGGACTAAAGAGGACCAAACTAGGTCTAAACCAGGTACAAACCAGGGCTAAACCAACCAGGTCTAAACCAAGTCCAAATCAGGACCAAACCAGGTCCAAACCAGGGCTAAACCAGGTCCAAACCAGGGCTAAACCAGGTCTAAACCAGGTCCAAACCAGGACTAAACCAGGGCTAAACCAGATGCAAACCAGGACTAAACCAGGGCTAAACCAGGTCCAAACCAGGATTAAACCAGGGCTAAACCAGGTCCAAACCAGGGCTAAACCAGGTCTAAACCAGGTCCAAACCAGGACTAAACCAGGGCTAAACCAGATGCAAACCAGGACTAAACCAGGGCTAAACCAGGTCCAAACCAGGATTAAACCAGGACTAAACCAGGCCTAAACCAGGACTAAACCAGGTCTAAACCAGGTATAAACCGGGTCTAAACCAGGACCATAGTTTTACGACATAGGTGTGTCAGTGTCTGTGCGACGTTTGGAGTGAGTCAGGTCTTAATGACAGAGTAACCCACCTGCTCCAAACTCACAGGACAAGAAAAGAGCAAAAGAAAGAGGGAGGGGGAGTGAAGAAAGAGAGAGAGGAGGAGAAAGAAGGAGGGGAAGGGGATGTGGGAGAGAGAAAGAGATAGAGATAGAGATAGAGAGAGAGAGAGAGAGAGAGAGAGAGAAGGAAGGGGAAAGAAGAGTGATAGAGACAGAGAGGTGGGCTAGAGGAAGGAGAAATAGGGGGAATGAAGGAGAAAGGAGTGTTGGTAGAAAGAGAGAGAGAGAGAGAGAGAGAGAGAGAGAAAATAAAATCATTGTATGATTGCAAAACCGTGCAACAAATGATTTCAATAACAATAAGACAACATTTTATCTGTATTGCACTTTGACTTAAAATCTCAGATAAACATATTTTATTTTTTCAAAAGGGAAAAGTTAATTTGTGAACTCTCTGTGGGCCTTGAGGTGGATTTTATAATAATAATTATGATTATTGGGATCAGCAAATACTGGGCACAGCAGCATGACAAATATTATACATTGGTTTTGTTTAAAATATAAGTTCTTAAAGTCATCATCACAGTTAAATATGTAAACTTCAGGTGCCTTATTTACACCTTGTTTTGCCTGGTTTTAACATGAATCAGGTTTTGGTCATCAACAGTGAAGAAAAGGGTGTTGACACTGAGAAAAGGTCAACCGCTATTCACAACACCTTCTTCAGCAGAAGATGCAGAGGAGAAGGTCAGACAAAGCAGAAGATGCAGAGGAGAAGGTCAGACAAAGCAGAAGATGCAGAGGAGAAGGTCAGACGGAGCAGAAGATGCAGAGGAGCGGCTCAGACGGAGCAGAAGATGCAGAGGAGAAGGTCAGATGGGGCAGAAGATGCAGAGGAGAAGCTCAGACGGGACAGAAGATGCAGAGGAGCGGCTCAGACGGGGCAGAAGATGCAGAGGAGCGGCTCAGACGGGACAGAAGATGCAGAGGAGAAGGTCAGACGGGACAGAAGATGCAGAGGAGAAGGTCAGACGGGGCAGAAGATGCAGAGGAGAAGGTCAGACGAAGCAGAAGATGCAGAGGAGAAGCTCAGACGGGAAAGAAGATGCAGAGGAGAAGCTCAGACGGGACAGAAGATGCAGAGGAGAAGCTCAGATGGGGCAGAAGATGCAGAGGAGCGGCTCAGACGGGGCAGAAGATGCAGAGGAGCGGCTCAGACGGAGCAGAAGATGCAGAGGAGAAGGTCAGACGGGGCAGAAGATGCAGAGGAGAAGGTCAGACGAAGCAGAAGATGCAGAGGAGAAGCTCAGACGGGGCAGAAGATGCAGAGGAGCGGCTCAGACGGGGCAGAAGATGCAGAGGAGCGGCTCAGACGGGGCAGAAGATGCAGAGGAGAAGGTCAGACGGGGCAGAAGATGCAGAGGAGAAGGTCAGACGAAGCAGAAGATGCAGAGGAGAAGCTCAGACGGGGCAGAAGATGCAGAGGAGCGGCTCAGACGGGGCAGAAGATGCAGAGAAGGTCAGAGGGGGCAGAAGATGCAGAGGAGTAGGTCAGACGGAGTAGAAGATGCAGAGGAGAAGGTCAGATGGAGCAGAAGATGCAGAGGAGAAGGTCAGACGGGGCAGAAGATGCAGAGGAGTAGGTCAGACGGAGTAGAAGATGCAGAGGAGAAGGTCAGATGGAGCAGAAGATGCAGAGGAGAAGGTCAGACGGGGCAGAAGATGCAGAGGAGTAGGTCAGACGGAGTAG
The DNA here is from genome assembly GCF_026437365.1 of Eucyclogobius newberryi. NCBI lineage: Eukaryota > Metazoa > Chordata > Actinopteri > Gobiiformes > Gobiidae > Eucyclogobius > Eucyclogobius newberryi. Next base: position 11,842,480 of record NW_027315779.1, read on the forward strand.
AAGATGCAGAGGAGTAGGTCAGACGGAGTAGAAGATGCAGAGGAGCGGCTCAGACGGGGCAGAAGATGCAGAGGAGCGGCTCAGACGGGGCAGAAGATGCAGAGGAGAAGGTCAGACGGGGCAGAAGATGCAGAGGAGTAGGTCAGACGGAGTAGAAGATGCAGAGGAGAAGGTCAGATGGAGCAGAAGATGCAGAGGAGAAGGTCAGACGGGGCAGAAGATGCAGAGGAGTAGGTCAGACGGAGTAGAAGATGCAGCGGAGAAGGTCAGATGGAGCAGAAGATGCAGAGGAGAAGGTCAGACGGGGCAGAAGATGCAGAGGAGTAGGTCAGACGGAGTAGAAGATGCAGAGGAGCGGCTCAGACGGGGCAGATGTTTGTGTCTTGTGACAAACCGCTGACCTCTTCATGAACCTCATGAGGCGTTCAGGTGCTGCAGGATAAATTCTCGCTTGACTTTGTAACGAGCAGAAACTATGTAAACGATGTCAGAGGTACTTGTGTTCTGGAGTGTTGCAACTACTTTCTACGTAAAGTTACAGCTATGATTGGACTATAGTAATACTGAATAATAATGAGTATGTGGACTAGGACTAAACCAGGACTAAAACAGGACTAAACCAGGACTAAACCAGGAATAAACCAGGACCAAACCAGGGCTAAACCAGGACTAAACCAGGGTTAAACCAGGAATAAACCAGGAATAAACCAGGACTAAACCAAGGCTAAACCAGGGCTAAACCAGGACTAAATCAAATCAAATCAAATCAATTTATTTTTGTAAGGCCCAAAATCACAACAACAGTTGCCTCTGAGGGCCACAGGGAGAAATGAATCAACAATGTCTGTGGTGGCGAGGGACGATGTCCCAGGGTCCTCTGTCCTTAGACTCTCCTTCTCGGCCAGGAAAAACTACAAAAAAAACCTCTTTGGGAAAGACTAAACCAGGACTAAACCAGGGCTAACCCAGGGCTAAACCAGGACTAAACCAGGGCTAACCCAGGGCTAAACCAGGACTAAACCAGGGCTAAACCAGGGCTAAACCAGGGCTAAACCAGGGCTAAACCAAGGCTAAACCAGGTCTAAACCAGGACTAAACTAAGGCTAAACCAGGGCTACACCAGGACTAAACCAGGGCTAACCCAGGGCTAAACCAGGACTAAACCAGGGCTAAACCAGGGCTAAACCAGGGCTAAACCAAGGCTAAACCAGGTCTAAACCAGGACTAAACTAAGGCTAAACCAGGGCTACACCAGGACTAAACCAGGGCTAACCCAGGGCTAAACCAGGACTAAACCAGGGCTAAACCAGGGCTAAACCAGGGCTAAACCCAGGGCTAAACCAGGACTAAACCAGGGCTAAACCAGGACTAAACCAAGACTAAACCAGGGCTACACCAGGACTAAACCAGGGCTAAACCAAGGGCTAAACCAGGACTAAACCAGGGCTAACCCAGGGCTAAACCAGGACTAAACCAAGGCTAACCCAGGACTAAACCAGGGCTAAACCAGGGCTAAACCAGGACTAAACCAAGGCTAAACCAGGGCTAAACCAGGTCTAAACCAGGACTAAACTAAGGCTAAACCAGGGCTACACCAGGACTAAACCAGGGCTAAACCAGGACTAAACCAAGACTAAACCAGGGCTAAACCAGGACTAAACCAGGGCTAAACCAGGGCTAAACCAGGACTAAACCAGGACTAAACCATGACTAAACCAGGGCTAAACCAGGACTAAACCAGGACTAAACCAGGGCTAAACCAGGACTAAACCAGGGCTAAAACAGGACTAAACTAAGACTAAACCAGGAATAAATCAGGTCTAAACCAGGACTAAACCAGGGCTAAACCAGGACTAAACCAGGACTAAACCAGGACTAAACCATGACTAAACCAGGGCTAAACCAGGGCTAAACCAGGACTAAACCAGGACTAAACCAGGACTAAACCAGGGCTAAACCAGGACTAAACCAGGGCTAAACCAGGACTAAACAAAGACTAAACCAGGAATAAATCAGGTCTAAACCAGGATTAACTCAAACACTCAAGAATCGATGGAAAGGGTGCATTTGGTTTGTTCGTCCCAGTCTGAGCAGAAACGTGTGCGCGACCGACGACTCTAATCTAATCGTTTCCATCTTGTTCTCTTTTTTTTCCTTCTTTTCGCCCACTTCAGAGCTGCCACTTCACACAGGCAGGCAGGAGGAGGAAAGCGAGGGGAATGGGCTGCATGTGTGCTCCAGCTCAGACTGAGGGGGTTTAAAAGGCTACCACTATGGAGATGTAGACTCTAGTTTGAATAAAGAGCAGAGGTTAATCTTGTCCAGCTTTAGCGTTCAAATGATACAAAATAATAGTAAGCGCTATCTGGGCTGTACACACACGAAAAGAGCTTGTATAACAAAATGTCAAAAAAAAGAAACTATTTCAGATTTTTGTCAATAATACACTTTCTTTGTAAATACTCTCGACCTAGAAGCCTTCAGTCATCACATTTCAACTTGTATTTGGTCTCAATGTAGATATCATGTACTTTCCCATGATTCAGTTGGAACAGAGCTCCAAATGACACAGGTTTTCCTCTGATAAATCTATGGGAAGTTTGTCCAACTTCTTCACCTCCATCGACACTTTAAATGTCCATTTTATAAATCATGACATCATACTGGATTTTCTATTTTGACAAATAAAAATAAATGGTAAAACCTTTATTTTGTTGAATTCAAGGTGGGACAGGTGGGGCAAATGGGACAGGTGGTACAGATGGTACAGGTGGGGCAAATGGGACAGGTGGTACAGATGGGACAGGTGGGGCAGATGAGACAGGTGGGGCAGATGAGACAGGTGGTACAGATGGTACAGGTGGGACAGATGGGACAGGTGGGACAGATGGGACAGGTGGTACAGATGGTACAGGTGGGGCAGATGGGACAGGTGGGGCAGATGAGACAGGTGGGGCAGATGAGACAGGTGGGACAGATGGGACAGGTGGTACAGATGTTACAGGTGGGACAGGTGGGGCAGGTGGGGCAGATGAGACAGGTGGTACAGATGGTACAGGTGGGACAGATGGGACAGGTGGTACAGATGGTACAGGTGGTACAGATGGTACAGGTGGGGCAGATGGGACAGGTGGGGCAGATGTTACAGGTGGTACAGATGGGACAGGTGGGACAGATGGGACAGGTGGTACAGATGGTACAGGTGGGGCAGATGGGACAGGTGGGGCAGATGAGACAGGTGGGGCAGATGAGACAGGTGGGACAGATGGGACAGGTGGTACAGATGTTACAGGTGGGACAGGTGGGGCAGGTGGGGCAGATGAGACAGGTGGTACAGATGGTACAGGTGGGACAGATGGGACAGGTGGTACAGATGGTACAGATGGTACAGATGGTACAGGTGGGACAGATGGGACAGGTGGTACAGATGTTACAGGTGGGACAGGTGGGGCAGATGGGACAGGTGGGGCAGATGAGACAGGTGGGGCAGATGGTGCAGGTGGGACAGATGGGACAGGTGGGGCAGATGAGACAGGTGGGGCAGATGGGACAGGTGGGGCAGATGAGACAGGTGGGGCAGATGGTACAGGTGGGGCAGATGGTACAGGTGGGGCAGATGGGGCAGATGGGGCAGATGAGACAGGTGGTACAGATGGTGCAGGTGGGACAGATGAGACAGGTAGGACAGGTGAGACATGTGAGACAGGTGTAGCTGACACTAGAGAGGGTATGTACCGGTACCTGTTTTCTGGCTCATGTCCGTGGGCAGGTGGGGCGGGCTGGCGCTGAACGGGTCGTTGCTGTACGGCAGCAGAGACGAGAGCGGGTGCATCCCATGAGACTGTTGCACCACCGACACTTTGTTCGACTGCAAGTGACACAAACACACAAGTCAATCAATCAATGAATTAATGAATCAATCAATGAATCAATCAATCAATCAATCAATCAGCATTTATCTATGGAGGTCTTTACAACCCTCAAGTGCTTTTTTACTCAAATAAAGTTAACACACTGAGAAGTTTAACAAAGTCTAGCCCAAGTCTTTTGGGTTGAGTTTTGAGTTCTTTCAAATCTTTATTCAAAAACTTATTTTTGAAATGTTATGAACATTTTCCTTAGTCTTGGTCACAAATAGAGATAGAATAGAGAGAGAACAAAGTTTATTCCCGTAAGTTGAACTAATATACGCTCTTAACAACTGATGTATAATGTATAAACCTAATTTACCTGGAAGGACAAAACATTAAATAAAGCATAATAATCAACACAAAAATGTGAAAAACCTCTCGTATTTGAAGGAGCAGTGCAAAAAAAATGTTATTTTATTTAATTGCATTTATTTATGTCAACAGGCCTGGGGCTGTTGGCTGTTAGTTACGACCGATTAATTGGTCGACGGTCTTAGTCAACTTCGTCATTTGCATTAGACGACTTTAATTACTTTATTGGGGTTTTTAAGGGTTTAATTGGACCGCAGCAGAAGATGACCGAGAGTCAGCTGGAGATTTGTGAAATTACTCTGCCTTTTCACACACAAATATGCAATTTACCTGTGCTTTTCTTCTCTCTGGGTCAGTTAAGTGGCTGGACTTTGGTCGAACGTACAGTAATCATAAAAAAAAAAAAGATGCTTGTTCCAGATTACAGGTTTGGAAGCTCATTTCCACCCGCGGTAATTACATCATCACAAAGCTTTTGTCACAGCAGGAAAAGTGATCAAAACTTCATGACAAGAAAGCATTACACCCTCAAATATACTACCCAAGTAGAAGTAAAACCTCCCCGCAGTTAGTGATGCACCGTCTTGGATCAAAGATTTGGTATTCATGCCGGTTTTCGTCCATGTTCGCGTTTACAAATGTCGGCCGTTTTGTTTCTAGACACCAATGACGCCGCGGAGGTTCTGGCTCGTCATCGGCGGTCGGCGAGCCACACACCACTGTTTGAACTGCCGTGTGCGGTGGCCGGAGAGCTGTGTTTTGGCTCGGAGGGAGGCGCAGTAAACGCTTTGGACGCGGTGGGTGGATTTGTATAGACGTTTGTGTAATTTCAGCGTTCTGAGGACTCACAGGAGACCAGTGTACAGTTACAGAAGGAACAGCGCTCACGGCTTTACCACACTCCGCCTACATTGTATATCCAGACCATGAATTTGCCTGTTAAACTCTCACAGTTATCATCTTTTCTGTTCTCATGATTATATTTTGACCTGTATTATCACGATTATAAATAAACGGAATAATCTAGAGCAGTGTTTGCCCTCCGTTTGCTAAATAAGGGACAAATACCGGTATTGGCCTATATATTATAAGGTAAAAGTTTATTGGTTATATTATTATTACATGTGTTATTTCCATGCCTAATGGTATTTAAATTAATTAAATAATGCAATAAAACATCTTAACATTCTATACTGTACACGCCGGTATAAAATGAAATAGAAAAAAAGTCGCCACCTGGATTTAAACTTTTCTGAAACAACCGTGTGGAAAGACGAATCCCGTGGTCATGGAATAGATGTTATTGAAACAAAGCCATAGCAAATGTGTGCAGCAATGTTGTTTTTTTGACAGGCAGTGTATTTTAGGACATCTGGGCATTCATAAGTATTGTCTATAGTTTGTTTAATTTCATTCACACAAAAAATAATGAATGAATGGATCGTCTGCGGATCTTATCTTCACTACAATAAAGACAATTCAGTCAACAACTCCACATTTATCTGTGAAACAAATAATGCTCACAACAGCTTTGCCTAAATTGCTAGGTTCGGCTTGCATTTTGTCTACTTACAATACAGATTTCCAGTGAGCTTATGTTTCTTAAACTTATTTTAACTTAAAGGCCTATCACAATAACATATTTTGATATGCTACAAGAAATGTCACGATATTATTGAAACTACTAAAAAAATCTGTGACCAGTTTTGTAGTTGGTTGGTGCCCCATAAAGAGCAATAAAAGTTACTTATTTCACTCTCTATTACTCAAATCTAATTTAACATTTTAACATTCCCCAAAGCCCAAACAAAACACACCCCATAAATACTGAGCCCCAAATATTGATCTTTCTCTCATATATTGATTGATAAGTTCAGTCCCACTTATTTATTCAGCGTTATGTTTAGGTTTTCTGTCATCCCACACCAATCTGCCCTTTTAAAACAAGTGCAGTTTGATCTTAGCTTAGCCTCCTTAGCGTAGCCTCCTTTTTAACCCCTGTGTTGTGAGAGCGACGGTCTCGAAAGTGCGTTTGAATCGGCTAACGCGCTGTGGAAAACGCTGCCTCGCGCTGATAAGGTATTCACTTTGTCTCCCAGCGGGAGGGCCGCGCCGAGCCCGAAATCAAACGCCTCGCGCCGCAGACCGTCCGCGCTCCGGAAAAAAAAAACATGCAAATCACGCGCGGAAACAAAATCATTCGCCCCAACTTTAGTCGGAAATATTTATCATCGTGGGGATCAGCAAATATCCACTTTCAAAGAGTTGGGGAGATGCACAAAATGTAAACAAATAGAAGCAGTGGGGAAAGCGGGGGAAGCGTCGGGGTCAAGCCAGGAACGGTGGAGGAGGCGGGTGAGTAGTGATTCCGAAATGTACGTTGGGTTGTCTGGGCTCAACTAGGAAACGACCGGTGTAACAGGCCAGATTAACCCCTGCCCAGACCAAACCTGGGTATAGTTTGGTCAGACCCGGGGGTAAACAGTCCTAGGCCAAGAATCTGCTCAAGAATCTGCAGCGATAGGACAACACGCTGAGAAACACTGACTGTACCGTACGGACAACCTGAACGTTTGCGAGAGTTTTCTGTGTTTTATCTATTATTCTGTGTGTCTTTGAGTTCCAGTTACAGGCAACATCTAACTATTACCTGGAAGTGAGAGTGAGAGAGATATTAGCTTTACTAATCAGATTGCAACGTGGATTTGAATAAAAAATAGGCCCTCGTAAAAAATAATGGACGACTCAAACCGCTCCATCGATTAAGGAATGGACTAATGACATAGCAGACAAACGCACAACGGGAACAATAACCTCAGGACTCAAGAAATAAAAAATAGACAAATTTAAAAAACAATGGACAAAATGGGACAATTATTCCGAACTTAATATGCTCTAATTCTTCTTTTTTCATTGTTTCTTTTCTGATGCCACTCCCATATTGTCTACCATATTTTCGTTTTGACTGGGGTGTGACTTATACTTATATGTATACTTCTATACTTATACTCCGAAGCGACTTATATGTGATATTATTTGTTATTTTCACACTTGCAACCACATTTCATACTCCAGTGCAACTTATATGTGTTTTTTTCTTCTCTATTATGCATTTTTGGGCTAGTGCGACTTATACTCGGGGAAATGCGGTACTTTTATTTATCGTTCATTGTGTGTGATCGCTGTGTTTTTTTATCTGTTATTTTCTGTTGTTGTTTTGTTTTTGTTAATCTATGTTCTAATAAAAAAATGTAAAAAAGCAAAAAAATTAAAATAAATATAGAGCTACTGCTAATGTCTGCAGCACTTTTCTACTTGGACTTGGCCTGGACCCAGACCTGGGCCTGTAACACCGGGTCTAAACCACGTCTAACTCTGGACTGAGCCAGGACTGCCCTTCAGGACTAAACCAAGACTGACTTGTAAACCAACACAGGCGACTGACCGAGAAACCTCAAATTATAAAGCTCTAGAGGGTGAAACATGCCGCCCGTGCCACTGCTCCGGACACTGAAGGACGGGTCAAATGCAGACGGTGCTTCTCTCCAGAGACATTTCAGCGCACCACGGTTTTCAAGTTTAAGGGATCGACCGATATGTTTGTTTGTTTTTCCACAAATTGAAAAAGTTGGTCCAAGTTATTTCATCCAGTCGGCTCTGTTCCCGTCAACAATTTTCAGTTTCTTTTTGCTCTTTTTGCTGCTGCCGAAAGTACATTTCACATGTATCCATCCATGCTTCCATTGTTGGTGTTTTACATCCGAGACACAGTGTTTTAAAGTCAAATGGAATATCAGTAGGGCTGGGAGATAATCCCAATAATGAGAAATGTGTAAAAACATGTCAAGTTGAGGGTTTAATTAGGTAATATAAGTGTCTGTAATCATCACATATTATCACAATATCACCTTATTCTCTTATTTGAAGCTTTTTGTTAATTGTTTTACTCTGAACTAGGGATGTCACGATATAAAATTGAGTGTTGAGTCTGCGACCAAACAACAGTCAAATCTTACATTTTTGTTTATTCCTGTGGTTTAACATGTTCCTGTTCCACAAGTTTGTGACCGGCTCTACGAACTTGAAAGTTAAATTTGACCAAAAACGCCAAATAAAAAAAAGTTCTTTACATTTACATCTATGTTTTGGACGATAGATTGAACTAAAATCAATACACGATCACAATTATTATTTTTTGGTCCTTACAATTATATTGTGACCTGAATAATCACAATCATCGCTACTATGAACAATATACCTGATAATCAAACGCGGCACAACTTCAACACCTATTGCTCACAGGGTCAGCCTTATGCTCCCCGAGATATAGGTTTGGGTTTAATGCTGCTATATTTTATGCTGTAAAACCATACATTTATGCACAACTTTTGGGGCTGTGGAACCTGAACCAGTATCCTATGCTAGTATTAGCGTAGTTCCCCCGTTCATAGAAAAGGGGGAACATAGGTATCGGGGAACATAGGTACCATTGCTCACCTTCCTTTAGCTGTTGTCCAATATATATATTATTATAAGCTGAATAAAATATTTAGTCGACTGATAAATCGACAAACTGATTGACTAAAAGCGCAAAAGGCCGACGGCGCTAATGGAGAACATGCGAGCGCCTCCGAAACCAAACTTCGGGCTCATTTCTAACCATTCCTGACAGCTTTTTCTCTTGATCGCTCCCCCGACGCGCCCGCCGCACTGTTAGCACATGTACATTAGCACACATCTGTCGCGACTTCAAACGACTCCCCCCGACGTGCCGTGCCGCCTTGCCGCCGCACTCGGGCCACAAAACGCTGTGCTCGTCCTGCCCTCTTCCTCGGGGTAATTAGCCTGAGCCTTGAAGTGTCTTTTTCTACCCTTGCCGCTTTTCTCCCTGTGTGTGTGTGTTGTGTTTTTTTAACGCACATTTGGGGAGCATGCGTTTTTAACCCGTAATTACTCAAACGCTCTGTGTTTAACCTCCTCCGAGACGGGGAAAAGTGGCAGCACCTGAAGACGGGGCGAGTAGGTACACGCAGGCCCGGCATCACAAACGCCGCGCGCCCGCATACGTTGCCGCGGCGGTTAAAGAGGGATACGGGGAAACTATGGGGGCCCTTTAATTTGGGGAAGCCACCCACGCAGCCGAGAGTAAATATTATGGGAGGAAAAAGTCATATTCAAATTGCGTGTAAATACAGGTTTTTCTCGGGTAAATTCTGGTGCGGATTGATTTAGGACAAAGTGTAGACATGTTATTGTAGCCATATGGAGCAGGACGGCTTTTTAGTCCTGCTCTGGTAAAACTAGACCTGGATTAGTCCTGGTGCAGACTTAGTTTGGAACTGGTTTAATAAAGCGAGCCCTGTTCAGTCCTGATTTGCGGTCCAGGTTTGGTTTACATTTGGTTTAGGCCTGGTTTAGTCCTGGTTAAGGTGAAAAGCTGGTTAAGACCTGGTTTAGTAAGGCTAGATCCGGTTTATGCCGAGACCGATTTAGTCCTGATTTTTAGTCCAAATTTAGTTCCGATTTAGATCTGGTTTGCAACAGGTTTCGACCTTATTAAGACCTGCTTTGGACCGGTTTAAGTAAAGCCAGACCTGGTTTAGTCCTGGATAAGACCCGTTTAGTAAAGATACTGGTTTAGAACATGTTCACATATGGTTTGGACCTGGTTTAAAACTGGTTTAGTGAAACAAGATCTGTCTGTTTAGTCTTGATTTATAGTCCAAGTTTAGTTTAGTTCACATCTGGTTTAGGACTGGTTAAGTCCTGGTTAAGGCCTGGCTTTGAACTGCTTAAAACTGATTGAAGTTTTGACCTGGTTTATTTAGGTTTCAGTCCTGGTTGAGACCCGTTTAGTCTTGGTCTAGTTCACATTTGGTTTAAACCTGCTTTGAACCTGGTCTGGGTCTGGTTTAGTAAAGCATTTAGTTCTTGTTTTGCCCTATAATATAGTCTGGTTTAAACTTGGTTAAGGCCCAGTTTAGAACCTGATGTGGACCAGGTTTGGATGGTTCAGTCTGGTCCGGGTTTAGTTCTAATTCTGATTCTGATCCTGGTTTAGACTTGATTTTATTGTATTTTTTTTTTTTTTTTTTTTTCAAATTAAATAACTTTCTATCTAAATTTGATCAAGATGTACAGAGGAGACTTTTTAATCAGGTCCATTTATTAACATGAATAAAGTCAAATTTCTTCCTCCAAAGTCTAAACTCTGGCCCAAACCTCGTGCTTTTACTGACACACGATTAGCTGTAGACTTCTCCAGGAAAAAATACAAAAAAAACAAGCTGACACTTTAGAAACGATTTGATCTCCATTTCATTAAATTCCGATTAATTCAACCTGCGATTACGTGCGACATTATGCATTCTCTCTCCTTCACAAATCCAACACACTCTAATCTAATCCATGACATTAATTCTCTTTCATAAATGCCCCGTTTTGTTTTGTCTTTGATGGCCGGCGAGCGAAGTGCCGTCCGGAGTCCACTCGCTCCCCAAAACGCCACACTTCCCCGGGCTCAGATCCCTTTGTGTCTGCCCCCTTTGCTCCATAAAAGGGTTTGATTGCCGCACTTGAGACGCACAAAGCCAGAAAAGGTGAGGCTAGCATCTCATTCGCGGCTCCTTCTCCCAAAAGTGTTTCAAGGCCATTGTCCGGCGAGGAACGTGAGATTAAAGACGACGGGTTCACAAAAGCTTTCATTTCGAATACAAAAGACACCTCCTCGGTAGAATACATTGATCAATCTAAGGTTAACTGAATGTCTCTGCGACTGCCGATAGCTTTCCCCCCTAGCTGACTGTCTCTCCAAGCTAACGCTAACTTTTATTAAAATGTAAAGTATAGAACAAAACCTAAACAATTACAATTTAGAGTAAAGACTGCCTGATAGGTTTTATTTGTAGAATACTTTGTTTTGACTCAAAATTAGCATAAGCGTTAGCATTGACGCACTTCCCTTTATCAACACAGGCGTATCCCTAAATTCGTAGCGTTTAGTTCGACTCGGCAGACATATAGAAAAAAACAATGTGTTCCAGTCATCCTCGGAGGTCGGTGACGTTTTCTCAGAGTTTCTGCGTTACAGTCGCCACGTCGGAAAAAAACAATCACCAGTTTCATACGGGAACGACACAACGAGGAAAGTGTTCGAATCAGTCAAACTGCGAGTCCATTTAAAGTGTCTATGTCAGGTTGAATGTCTCATTGAACTAAAATGAAGTGAAGATAAATATATTTAACATTAAAAAAAAAAAAAAAAAAAAAGCCCAAGGCTCATTTTTAGGCGTCTAATTGTACTTCCTGGTTGTAAATGATGACATCACGCTAGGAAATTAGCTTGCAATCACTGGGCCAAAACTAGGGTTGCCAACTATCTCAACCCCAAATGAGGGACACTTTCTTTCAGGTGCCAACAGCTGACCAATAATAATTACAGAAATTACAAGGCGTCATTAGCCATACCATAAACCTACTAATTTCAGTGTATCTTTGGCAAACCACTACTGTACTTGCTTGGATGTATTGTTCATGGGAATAGTGAAGACAATTTTTAATTATTATTAAGTTTCTCTCAAATGTCATGTTAGCATTAGACTATAACCATATGCTGCAGACACTGAACTGAACTGACGCTTTACCTTCTGTTTCCCTTTATGGATTTGAATAATACTTGATCTTGAGCTGGCGGTGGCAGTCAGAGCGCGAGGACAGGCCAGGTATTTAACCTCGGTGCGCGCTGATTGGCTGAGACGCGCGTCTGTCACGGTAATTCCAGGAAGTGGAGCTTCGAGAGGCGCGTGGTGTATGCGTAGCGCGTTTGCAGTAGCCAATTATTGGCCGGCGAGGCTGTGATAGGAATACGGGACTTGAGATGTCCCGGACGGGACAAATCAAAACCACCCATAATTCGGGACGTCCCGGGCAATCCGGGACGGTTGGCAACCCTAGCCAAAACGTATCTATGGTCAATTTATTCAACAAAAATATATGAGAGCTACTTTATTATTATTAGGCCCGAGCGCCACAAGCTGGCGAGAGGCCTATTAATCTCGTAAGGCCGTGCGAAGCACGGCTGCGAAAGTGCGCACGAAATCGAGCGCAAAGCGCTCGCCCACTTCCAAACACTCACTAATGCACTCCTTCACTCACGCACGCCCCGTGCATACTAATTAGTAGTAGGAAAATGGAACATTACCGTTGTAAACGGGCAAAGCCCGTGCAAAAGTGCGCACTAAACGAGCACTTTACATTGGGATGACGAAAAGCACTCATTTGCCCTAAGTAGCTCACGAATACGTTCCCCATCTCTTGCATGTTCCGTGCATATAAGCATGTAATGCAAAAATTGTAAATTGTAAATGATGCAGTTAAAAAGTTGGGATGTAATAAGTGTCACTTCCTGTTATTTTCTACAGATGTTTCTACTTTTTCTCCAGAAATAGCAACCTGATTGTTGTAAAACTATAATTTATATTAAAACAGGTATGAATACACAAAATAAAGTCAAAATTATGACATTTAAGGGTGAATTTCTGCTTTTGTTTACATTAGCTCTGTGTTAGCAACGCTAGCAACATTGGCATAGCCGTGCATATATACATACAGACAGCGGGAGAGTGAAATAACACTCAAAGTACTATCATTAATGAAGCTGTCCGGGGTTTATCTTTCACCAAACACAGGGTGAAGACAAGTTCAATTTTCTAACTCTAAATCTATCGATATTTAACACACGGAATGTATCGGTCAATCAACTACTGCGATAATACTAATACAACAATACAACAGCAGATTACACACACACACACGCACAGACAGACACACTAACAAACACACACACAAACACACACACACAGACAGATACAAACACACAAGCACGCACACACCCACACACGCATGCACACACAAACACACACACACACACACATGCACACACAAACACACACACAGACAGACACAAACACACGCACAGACAGACACAAACAAACACACAGACACAGACACACAGACACACAGACACACAGACAAACACACACACAACACACACAACACACACACACACAGACAGACAGACACAAACACACGCACAGACAGACACAAACAAACACACACACAGACAGACACAAACAAACACACACACACACACACAAACACACACACACACACACGTCTATATGTCCAGCTGTGGGCAGAGACGTTCTCACTCACATTCACTCTTAAAGTGCAGACTTGTACCTGTGTTCTGACGCAAAGATAAAAGCCACGACGATCTGCTGATGAATCAAAGGCGTTTCATGTTTGGATGCGCGCTACATTTCCGGACGCTCTCAAACACGTCGGGCTAATTGGAATTCTGAAAGAAACGCACTCTTTGAAGTAATTATATCTTTGATGTAATCGACAAACGGACATTTTATTATTCAGTTTTGAAGGTTTGGCGCTGGAGTTCATCACGTTTCAGAGGATTGGTGGAACGGCAGATGCACAACACCAGCTGACTTTGTTTTAACATAGAAACAATAGTCAATACTCAGGTAAGAATCATTACTAAAGCTGGAAGATTGAGAAGATGCTAAAAATAAAAACAGCTGATTATAGATTAAAAAAAGTTATGTTGTAGATGTAGACTAGGGCTATTCAACCTGAGGCCCGGGGGCCAAATCAGGCCCTCCAAGCGATCTAATCCGGCCCACAACCCATCTTCCAAATATATTTAGAAAAATCTTGTTGACTGTAATTGTGGGTTAACTCTAGTTTAGACCTGGTTAGTCTTAGTTTAGCCCGAGTTTACTTCTGCTTTAGACCTGTTTGGGTTCTGGGTTAGTCCTGGGTCAGTCCTGGTTCTCGTCTTAGTTTAATTCTGGTTCAGTTCTGGCAGGGCAATTTTGCAAAGTGATGTTGGTAAAGCATTTTGTATCTAGCAGTAGTCAACTCAACTTATTGAAATAGTCTTGGGGATGTTTTGTGCATAAATGTTACAGAGGCGTGTTGTGTTCGGTTAAATAAAGGTATAATGTGATATTTCTGCACTCAACTAATACATTTAAAGACATGTTTCAACACATTGAAAAATATCAACATATTCATATGTCAATATCGCTCACAATTTTGTATTGATAGAGGAAATGAAAAAAGAATAAATAAAGCTCATATATTAATTAAACAAAAACTGACCTTTCATGAATACTTTCAAATGTCTTCTGTATCAGAACTATTATAAGTCCACAAAATAAAATCAAAGAAATTACTATTTATTTTAGGTTGAATGTGACTTTATGTATCTATGAAACTCTCTCTGCTTTCTCTCCCCCTCTCTGTCACTCTCCCCCTCCCTCTCTTCTCTCTCTCTCTCACTCCTGGCTCTCTCGCCTCCCAATCACCCCTATCTCTCTTTCTCTCCCCCCTCACTCTCTCCCCCCCTCTCTCTCCCCTTCCTCTCTCTCTCCCCCTCTCTCTCTCCCCCCCCCTCTCTCTCTCTCTCTCTCTCTCTCTCTATCTTTCTCTCCCCCTCTCTCTTTTTCTATCCCCCTCCTCACTCTCTCACCCCTTCCTCTCTCTCTGGGTCTGGAAGTGATTGTCCCTCTGTGTCAGGACCAAATCACCGCCTACAAGTAACATCAAAGAGAACAAAACCAGAGAGAAACACGAATGTGTGTAAACCAGCAATGCCCTGACCAGGGACTAAAGACCTGACCAGGGACTAAAGCCCTGACCAGGGACTAAAGCCCTGACCAGGGACTAAAGACCTGACCAGGGACTAAAGCCCTGACCAGGGACTAAAGCCCTGACCAGGGACTAAAGACCTGACCAGGGACTAAAGCCCTGACCAGGGACTAAAGACCTGACCAGGGACTAAAGACCTGACCAGGGACTAAAGACCTGACCAGGGACTAAAGCCCTGACCAGGGACTAAAGACCTGACCAGGGACTAAAGCCCTGACCAGGGACTAAAGCCCTGACCAGGGACTAAAGACCTGACCAGGGACTAAAGACCTGACCAGGGACTAAAGCCCTGACCAGGGACTAAAGACCTGACCAGGGACTAAAGCCCTGACCAGGGACTAAAGCCCTGACCAGGGACTAAAGCCCTGACCAGGGACTAAAGACCTGACCAGGGACTAAAGCCCTGACCAGGGACTAAAGACCTAACCAGGGACTAAAGACTAGACCAGTTCTATACAGTGTCTCTATAAGAAATAATTTGACTATTGATTTGTGATAAATCATTAGGAGAACAACCAAATAGGGCCAGATTGGTGCTGGTGGTGTGTAATGCACACCTCCAGCTCCTCCTCCTCCCTCCTCACAGTGATATTCCCCTTGAACGAGCAGATTTCCCCGTGTGGAGTGTGGCTATGGAGCATGTCTTTACAAACCCGAGGGCAGAGGATTCAGCCTGAATCTTCAAAGACTCAAACCTTTCACACAGCGGAGGGTCACTCAAGCTACCGAAGCCCCACAGGCCAAAAACACAGCTGCGCACTTTGAGCTGTGCCACACTCAACAGACTGTCCATCAACAACAGAGGTCTCCCCGCTTTGAATTGGCCTCATTTATTAAAGAGTACAGCCTCCACTTGGATGTGTACGTACGGACAAAACGCAAATTTCAAGTGCGCAAAAATATATTCAGATTTCCAAATTTCCCTCCGTACGCACTCCTTCATGCACTTTGTCAAGTTTGAGGCACCATTTCACCATAAAAAGACAACGATAAGTGAGTTGTGAATGATATTTACCAAATCATGAGCCAATTATTACCCTTTACCCCTCCATTTCCCCATAAAAGGACAATGATTAGTGAGTTATGAATGATATTTATCTAATCATGAGCCGATAATGACCACATTAGATAGACCAAGACGAGGGGCTCAAAGGAAACACAGGCTCAGGAAACTTTAGTGAAAAGTACTGCAAGGGACTGCAACAAGTTAATCGATTAATCGCAACTAATCGATTACTGAAATAATTGTCAACTTATTAACTTAGTCTTCGAATAATCGTGAACTTGACCTATACACAGGTTATAAAACACGCCACAAGCTGAGAAAAACAGTTTAATGACTGTAATAGAGCTGTAATTCCATGAAAATTACGGGGAATTTTTTTAATTCATGCTGGTTTTTGTGCCTATGTTTTTAGTATTTTCTCATTTTGATTTTATTTTGTGTATTTGCCTGTTGTAGGGTTAAATGACAGTTTTACACCAATCACGTAGCTATTTGTGGAGAAAAAGTGGAAAATGACATCACACCAGATTTTTGCAGAATTTATGCAGAATTTACACAAAAGAAATTACTTTTTTGACCCCTAAACATTAAATCAACAAAAAAAAGGTGCTCTCATATATTTCTATTTGGCAAATTAAAAAATAATCGTCAATAGAAGGGTCTTGTGTTTGCAAGCTCCTAGTGTGATGTCATCACAAAACAGGAAGTACAATTATAAACCTAAGAATAGCTCATGCGAGCTATTCTGGAAAAACATTTTTAGCAAAATGTTTAATATAATGTTAACTCCATTTTAGTTCAATGAGTGGTCCGACCTGTAGGGGGCACTTTAAAACACTCTTTAGTCCATAAATGTGTTCCTCTAGCTCTATATCTATATATACATAGTACAAAGAAAGATTTTATTAAAAGGTTACACCGATTACACACTTGACTCGAGCGGATATTATCGATGTTGCGTCTTTGTTGTGGTTTTCCGTCGGCCATCTTTGTGCTGCCACGGCGTCTTCCTCACGACAGGGGTTTTCCCACTTCAGCATCAACAGTCAGTGTATTCTCCCTAATTCTGTCTCTCGACTGAACACATTCTCTACGTTCAGAGCTCAACACATTCTCTACATTCAGAGCTAAACACATTCTCTACGTTCAGAGCTAAACACATTCTCTATGTTCAGAGCTGAACACATTCTCTATGTTCAGAGCAAAACACATTCTCTACGTTCAGAGCTGAACACATTCTCTACGTTCAGAGCTAAACACATTCTCTATGTTCAGAGCTGAACACATTCTCTATGTTCAGAGCTGAACACATTCTCTATGTTCAGAGCAAAACACATTCTCTACGTTCAGAGCTGAACACATTCTCTACGTTCAGAGCTAAACACATTCTCTACGTTCAGAGCTGAACACATTCTCTATGTTCAGAGCAAAACACATTCTCTATGTTCAGAGCAAAACACATTCTCTATGTTCAGAGCTGAACACATTCTCTATGTTCAGAGCAAAACACATTCTCTATGTTCAGAGCTAAACACATTCTCTACGTTCAGAGCTAAACACATTCTCTATGTTCAGAGCAAAACACATTCTCTATGTTCAGAGCTGAACACATTCTCTACGTTCAGAGCTAAACACATTCTCTATGTTCAGAGCAAAACACATTCTCTATGTTCAGAGCTGAACACATTCTCTACGTTCAGAGCTAAACACATTATCTATGTTCAGAGCTGAACACATTCTCTACGTTCAGAGCTAAACACATTCTCTATGTTCAGAGCTGAACACATTCTCTATGTTCAGAGCTGAACACATTCTCTACGTTCAGAGCAAAACACATTCTCTATGTTCAGAGCTGAACACATTCTCTATGTTCAGAGCAAAACACATTATCTATGTTCAGAGCTGAACACATTCTCTACGTTCAGAGCTAAACACATTCTCTATGTTCAGAGCTGAACACATTCTCTACGTTCAGAGCAAAACACATTCTCTATGTTCAGAGCTGAACACTTTCTCTACGTTCAGAGCTAAACACATTCTCTACGTTCAGAGCTGAACACATTCTCTACGTTCAGAGCTAAACGCATTCTCTATGTTCAGAGCTAAACGCGCTCTCTATGTTCAGAGCTGCGCAGTTCATTTAATAATTTACTGAATGAGCGCGTCACAATTTGTGTTTTCGATGGACAAATCCTGCGGCCGCTTGTCCTTAAGAGTTTTTTGGACTCAAGTTTGGACTTAATGAAGCATGGAGACAACATCGCTTTGCCCGGAAAGTTCCACAGCGCGGCATTAGACTGTTCAACCTGACATCAGTTATCAAGCCACAAGTGTTTTTCAGTTGCAAACAACGGTAGCGTCCGTAGTCGGGGGCGTCGCATGCTCGTTCCCATGGAGACGGTTACGTTTAACACAGTCTTGCGGAACATTCCAGGCAAAGCTTTAGCATCACGTCGCAAGAAAAGTTCCATCGTGCACTTTTAAAGAGGAGGAATCAATTGACTTTAGAAGTGAGCGCGTTTCAGGCCGAGGTTTATTTTCGATCAAATTTATTTGGTTTTCATTTAAAATCAACCCCAAAAAAAAAAAAAAAATGTGTTTGATCGACGTTTGTAAAATGGAAACAAAATTACCTCCAAACTCAATTTGAAAATGGACACTGTCTTTCTAAGTCTTGTACCGTTATTGTGCTTTATGTTTTCTTTAAAAACGTAAAAACAGGGAAAAAAAAGAAATTGTGACCGATCTTGACAAGGCGGTGCATTTCCCCGCGCCGCCTTGCCTTTCATCTTGTCGCTTTCGCCCCGTCATTTCTACAGCCGACCACAAAACCTACGGACGAGTTGCGATCACATCCGGGACTTTGAAAACCAAAAATCAGATACATAAAGGCACAGGAAACCCCACAAAAGGTCAAAATATTCTCCAAAATGTGTATCCAAAACCACAGCTGAACAAGTTTAGATTCTTTTTTATGATGACGTGACTAGATTTGACACATTTTGAGTAGAATATTGAATTGTAAGTTGAAGGATGTATACGGAGCAACTTTCTTGGGAGGATCGAGTTTACGTGTCTCGCATGTGAAGAAAACCTGTTCTAGTTATTAAATATATATACGAATGGTCCCCACAGCAGTTAGGATATTGAAATCAAAATATTATATATAACTTTTGAATGGAGAAAGGTCCTGACAAAGACAGATATTCACGTGATCCTCGGAAAAAAAAAAAACTCTGGTAAATGTTTATGGATATTAATAAATAGCTCCAAAATAGTTTAGTTTGTAATTATATGTGTTTAATATGCCAATAAAAAATAACAACCTACTAATTAGTATCAAAATGGGCTTTATTAATTGTTAACGACTAAATATTGATGATCGCACCAACTCTGCTACGGCGCACCTACTCAGGGATTTTAAATGTAACTAAAAGTATACTCAATTACAAGTACAAGTACACGTTTAAAAATCTACTGAAACGCGAGTATTTGTAAATAGTGACTGTTCAGCCCTGTTTGTCTGGATTCAGTTAAAAATGCACAAACTGTAGATCATCATTTTCTTTGTAAACCACATTTTTTATCTAAAACTGCTTAATATAGAAACAGGTTTATTGATTTCCTGTTCATAACTGCAGAAGTCTCTTCATACTCACAAATGAACTTACGGAAGCAAATATTCTTACACATATTTTGTTTAGCAGGCCTTTATTTAGCATAGTCTATATTTTTTATTTAACGTAGTCTATATATTTTTGCAAACTATATTTTTAGCATAGTCTATATTTTTTGCAAACTGTATATATTTAGCAGTCTATATTTTTTGCATACTTTAAATTTTTATTTAACGTAGTCTAGATTTTTTTTTACATAGTTTATATGTTTTGCATACTCTATATATTTATCAGTCTGTATATATATATGTATATATATATATATATATATATATATATATATATATATATATATATATGTATATATATATATGTATATATATATATATATATATATATATATGTATATATATATATATATATATATATATATTTGCTGAATCTATATATTTATCATAGTCTATATATTTTTTTTCCTTAGTTTATATATTTATCATAGTCCATATATTTTTTTTGGCTGAGTCTATATATTTATCATAGTCTATATATATATATTTTTGGCTGAGTCTATTTATTTATCATAGTCTATATATATGTTTTGCTTAGTCACATTTAAATTGCGTTTCAGTAATCGCAAGTCCTGTACAGGGACGTGGGCGGGGCTAGGGGGTCAGGGGGAAACAGACATTCTGCGAGCACTCAAGCTTAAGGATCACATAAACACGTCCATCAAAACACAACTCGGAGTAAGTTAATGACGTCTAATTGACTTAAGGAGTCGCTAAACCCAGACGAGGATCGTGTGAAGCTCAGAGCGTGTTTGTAGAAGTCTAAACCGATGGAGACGTTATTTATAGAACCATTGTTTTGTAATTAAACGTTTTAGAATGATCTTTGTTCCTCGCTCCCACAGAACGACACATTTAACTTAGCGCACTGAGCTGTTCGCACGGACCGGACGCAGAAGAAGAACGTCTCCGGGAGGATTTACGAGCGTTTGCGGCGCGGTGACTTCCTCTGTGTCAATACTACGGCGGCCGGAGTGATGAGCGGCGCGCAAATTGTGGCTGTGGGCAGAGTCGACGGGCCCTTGTTAGTCGTCGCAGTCGGGGATTTGAGGCCGGGGAATGCCGCCATCTAGTCTCCGACGGTAACTCGTCCGAATCCCAGAGTGAGGAAAGAGTTTGATTGTGTTTACTTGTGTTTATTTGTGTTCACTTGTGTTTACTTGCGTTTATTTGCATTTATTTGTATTTAATTGTGTTTAATTGTGTTTACTTGTGTTTGATTGTGTTTAATTGTGTTTAATTACTTGTGTTTACTTGTGTTTGATTGATTGTGTTTACTTGTGTTTGATTGTGTTTGATTGTGTTTACTTGTGTTTATTTGTGTCTACTTGTGTTTATTTGCATTTAATTGCGTTTAATTGTGTTTACTTGTGTTTACTTGTGTTTGATTGTGCTTGATTGTGTTTAATTGTGTTTAATTGTGTTTGATTGTGTTTGATTGTGTTTAATTGTGTTTAATTGTGTTTAATTACTTGTGTTTAATTGTGTTTACTTGTGAGGTCCTGCCTTGACACGCACTAGACCAGGACTAAACCAGGCCTAAGCCAGGCCTAAGCCAGGCCTAAACCAGGACTAAACTAGGACTAAACCAGGACAATTCTGAAAAATGAAGACTCCGACTCCATGTACAGCTCTAAAACGTCACAAAGATAACAACACATATGTGACAACCTGCTGCTGGTTATGATGAAATGTCACTATGAAGAGGCGGAGCTTGTCAATACGAAGAGGCGGGGCTTATCAGTTCCGCCGTTTCAAATGAACCTGTTTTTTGTAATTGAGCCGTTTTTGGTCGGTATTTGTGATTTACAACCAACAAAAAGTTAAATAGTGATCTACGTTTGTAACGGTCCAACACTAAAAACCCGCGTGAAAAGCACAATACGTCTCCTTTAAAGTCCGTTTATTAATATTTTGGCCGACACAATCGTCGCCAGCACGTTTTCGTCCCGCGTATACGTCGCGTGAGACAAACCCGAACGATTGTGTCTTTGTCGCGAGCGAAACCGCGGTGACTAAACCGGGCTCGAACGACGCGGACTTCAGAGAGCCTGATGTCACCGCGTTAATAAGTGGCTCCGCATGTGCGCTCGAGCCGCTCCGACTGAAGTGGTTTGGTTTCCTCCCCCGCCCGTCCTCCCCCGCCCACCCTCCCCCGCACGAGAGAGACGCGAGAGTCGAGGAGAAACGTTGAACCTTCACAGTAAAGCAAACGGTAATCGGTGTAAAAACTCTGACAGCGCGTTTTAGTTTGAACGTCAACCGCAAAATATATTCCGTATTCTAATTGTGACTTTGCATCGTGGGACATTTTATTATTTGTCAAATTGACTTTACTTATTTAGTTTGAAAACCCGTAACGAAAAATTTAAACTACGGCCGCCAAATATATCACAATCGAATCAAAATGGCAATGACTATAATGATCTAACTTAACAAAAAGCATTATTTCCTTTCCTGTCCTTACTATTAAGTTAAAGTTAAAACGCCGTTAATCCTGTTGTTCAGACTTCTACAATTGTGTTCTGAAATGAAGAGATTATTGTGTTAGTCGGAGCAGTTCAGAGCGAAACTGTGTGAAAATGTGACAATTTGGACAGAATCCACACAAAAAACAATGAAAACACAAATCGCAAATTGAAATAGTGATCGCAATGAAAAATAATAATAATTGTACTTCCTGGTTGAACATGAGCAGCAGATATGTCATGGGTAGAGGTAATTCCACAACTGTTACCTAGCAACCAGACTGTAAACAAGAGCCGAAATCCATATAATAATAATAAAGATAATAATACCATACAACACCTTCATGATTGCGTGTAAATTGTCCCGGTATTTTCGATACAACGTCGCATACTGATGACATCATAGAGGGATTCTGTCTTCAGCTCTACTTCCTGTCATTTGAAACTTTTATTTTGAATGTTTTTCCCCACAGAAACTGCCTCTTCACCAACGTAAAACAATGATAAATGTTTCGCGCAGGGACTTTCCCACCAAACAAAGTAATAACGCTAAAAACATGAAAACATTTAAACACGCATTTGTTACGTTTGAGTACAAAGGACTCGCAGGGCGTTCATTAGAGCATTTGACCCACGCCTCGGGCACCGCCTCCTGCGTCCTCTCATTGGCACTCCATTCTTCAGCTGACATTACGGTAATAGTCCCGAACGTGCTCATTTATCAGCGTTATTACCCCTGGTCTGGACTAATGGAGCACACAGACTTTAAAGTTGAGAGCCCGGGCCAAACCCAAACTAATCACTGCTTCAGAAGCGCTGCAGGCGACGCAGAAGCGCGGTGATTTAACTGTTTCTGGAAACTCCACCACGTGAAGGGCTTTGCCAAAGGACAAACAGGATTTGGGCGGGGCTGTACGGACAAGAAATATTATTTAGATTTTTTGTGTGTTTGTATCTTCATAACGATAAATATTATGTCACTCCAACGGAAATGTGTCAAAAATGTGTCTTAAAATGCATTGGATGAGGTTTAATTATCAGGAAAATGTAAAATATCTGTAAAATTAAAAGGCGTATGACAGGCTTTTAAAATGTTCTAACTTTATTTGGTGTATTTATGCCTCATTCATGACTCATTCAAGTCAAACCTTACGCAGAATTTACACAAAAGAAACAACTTTTTTGCCCAGTGTTTGCTGGGTAATTTCCTAGTGTGATGTCATCAATTACAAACAGGAAGTGAAATTATAAACCTAAAAAATGTGCTATTCTTTTGACAACATTTTTACATTTTATAGCCAAATTCAAACTATATTTATTTTAACATTTTAGTTCAATGAGTCGTCCGACCTGTAGGGGGCACTTTAATCGCAAAAGTGCAGAAATATCACATTAAAACCTTTTTTTAAATCTGTTCTTTATTTTTGCCTCCAAAAGATACATTATAATACACAATAATCAAATTGAGCATTACTTCAGAACAGCATTCACAATATTATCTACATTTTGATATATTGCCACCTCTAAATAGGAAATATGTTAAAAAGTTTAGTTCAAAGGCAGTAGAAAATAATAAATAGAGAAAAAATACTTTATTCCGTCTAAAACCTGCTTTATCAGTTCAGCCGTTCAGATTTCAGTCTCAAAAGTTTAAACAGACAAACAAATCAAACAAATTAAATCTAAATATTATTCTGAATGTTAGAAGATAGAGAAAATTGTTTTTAGAAAAGGTTCTGTTGTAAAGGGTCAAAGGGTCAAAGGAGCTATTTCTGCACCTTTCTGATTAATTAAACTGATATGTTTAAAGACATATTTTTACACATCTATGTTGTGTTGACATATACTGGTCTGACTTTTGTTATCGGGATATTCATTTTTTGTCAATATCGCGCATCCCTACTGTGAACTGAACCTTGATTTTAAAATAGAAAGCCTATTTCATAAACTTTGGACTAAATGGGACTTGTGCCATCATTTTATGTATATTTTGTCATATTGTGTCATTATTATTATTATTATTATTTCACATTATTATTATTCTTTTACACTATTATTGTTATTATTATCATTATTGTTTTACATTATTATTATTATTGTACATTATTATTAGTATTCTTTTACAGTATTATTAATATTGTGATTATTATTATTAGTTTACAGTATTATTAATATTGTGATTATTATTATTATTATTATTATTACTATTATTATTTTACAGTATTATTAATATTGTGATTATTATTATTATTTTACAGTATTATTAATATTGTGATTATTATTATTATTTTACATTATTATTATCAGTGTGCTGCTCTGGTCTTGTTTTGTTCAAATTCAAAAAAAGAAAAGAAAGAATAGAAATCATGCTGTATAAATGTCAGAAAAATTTAATATTTCTGCAAAATTGTTCTAAATATTCCACCAAATTGGATTGAACTTCCCAATCATCTTGAACTGTTGCTGTTGCTCTCGTTGACGTTTGACTGTTTTACTTCTACTTTTATTGGACTTGTTGGTCGTGTAATCCCTCATTCATCATTACTTGAGTGTTACTTTTACTTGAGTGTTACTTTTACTTGAGTGTTACTTTTACTTGACTTGAGTGTAGTTATTGTGTACTTTCTACACACAGTATGTACATATTTATCATTTTTGTTCCAGAGTTTGATCTCAAAACCTCCTCAACTTTCAATTTCATTTAGCGCTGAATGTCTGTCCGTCCCCAGCGTCCCCGTCTTTTCCCTTCTCCCCGAGTGAAGCGGAGAGAAGATCTGAATTATAGATGGTCCCGAGGCCTCCTGCTGCGTGTTTGTTTGTTTAGAGGTTTGGAAACGCTCCCCGAAAACAAGAGGAGCAATATACAACTGAGAGAGAGGGGGGGAGGAGAAAGAGGGGGGGAGAGAGAGGAGAGAGAGAGAGAGGTGAGAGAGAGAGGAAGAGGTGGGTGGGGGAGAGAGGAGAGGGAGGAGCGAGAGGAGAGAAAGGGAGGGAGAGGTGGGAGAGAGGAGAGGGAGAGAGAGAGAGAGGAGAGAGAGGTGGGAGAGGGAGGAAGAGGTGGGAGGGGGAGAGAGAGGAGAGGGAGGAGCGAGAGGAGAGAAAGGGAGGGAGAGGTGGGAGAGAGGAGAGGGAGGGAGAGGTGGGAGAGAGGAGAGGGAGAGAGCGAGGAGAGAGAGGAGAGAGAGGGAGAGGTGGGAGAGAGGCGAGGGAGAGAGGAGAGAGAGGGGGGAGAGAGAGAGGGGAGCGAGAGAGGAGAGAGAGAGAAGAGGGAAAGAGGAGAGAGGGAGGAGAGAGAGGAGAGGGGGCAGGGAGAGAGAGGAAAGAGAGAGAAGAGAGAGGTAGAGGGGGAGAGAGAGGTAGAGGGAGAGGGGGAGAGAGGAGAGAGAGAGGGGGAGAGGGGGAGAGAGAGGAGAGAGAGCGAGAGGGGAGGTGGAGGGAGAGGAAAAAAAGGAGAGAGAGAGAGGAGAGAGATAGGAGAGGGAGAAGGAGGAGAGAGGAAAGAGAGAGAGAGAGAGAGAGAGAGAGAGAGAGAGAGAGAGAGGAGGAAAACAGGCACGTCCTCATTTCTGTGCGAACAAAACACCAGAGTTGCCAGCAGAGGGCGCAGGGACCGGAGTGAAGCAGCTTAAATGAGGCTAAAACGATGGCGAGCTGCTGTCGGCTGTATGCAGTTACGAAGAAATGTCGGCAAGTGGAGCACCGAAATGACCAAAGCACGATTAACGAAGATGCACGGACTCGCAAAACGTGGAGGAGAGGCAGCACCTAATGACATCAGCCGGTGGAACAGAGCGTTTTGGACACTTATCGTGAACACGGACTGAAAATACATTAATGAATGATACAAAACAACAGCGTATTGAAAACCCCATTAAAACGTTGTTAAAAGCTCGTTAAACGCGATGTACCTGGTCTTAAAAACGTGAAAAGCAGAAATTAGGTCATTTTAAAGTGTTTGCGGCGTTCAAAGTTGTTCCACATTCCATCATAAATCTTTACTGTGACAGATTTCAAGCGCTTTTCCAAACTTTCAAAGGCCAGAGCGGAGTTTTGCTGTGAAACGCTAACAATAACTAACATGCTAACGGCACACTTCGCGGCTCTCGTACACTGACCCCACAAGAGCTGCTTTTACAATAATGTACGTCTTTTTAACATTTTTTTTTCAACCGGCGCAAAAATCAGTTTTGACCGACTCCAAAATCAACGCTCCGGACACAATGACCGACGCAAATTTTTCGCCGTAATATACATTTTTATTAGGCAAAAACAGCGCGGTGAACATGCCCAAAGCGATTCCTCTGCACAAACTCGGGCGCGCTGTACTACAGACCACGATTATTGCTGTAGTTATACAGCGGAGGAAGGCAGCGGAGCGCATGTGCGCGGGCATTTCTATCGCTAAAGTTTCGTTTTGACAGACATGCCGCTTCGCAGTCTTCTCGCTTCTCATTGGCCGAGCGGTGTCTGTGATCTAATGTCGATGAAAGCGGGCATCTGATTGGCCGTTGCGTTCGGTTGTACTCGGAAATGCCCGCTCTAATTTTGCGCCACAAGTGATATCTAGGTTGGCGGGCGTCAATCTCCTCAGTTCGCAATTCAGTCTTTTTAAAGTTGTTTGCAACAAAAGCTGTAATTTTGCACATTAGGGACAATGTCAATGTGGAAGTATCCAAGGGCCCCAAGGGCCCCGCCCCCTTTGGAGTTGTTAGCATCGGGGCAATGTATATATGTTAGTAGTTTATTTTGTAGGCTGGGATTTTATATATTCCACAAGATCTCCTTGTGTCAAATGCTGTAAACAGTATTTATTTTGTATCTAAGAAACATTATTATATTGAATTAAACAGTTTTAAAGATCATGATCTCTGGTTTATAGGAATTCAGTATTTGTGCTCTTCATATCAAATAACAGATAAAAGTACTTTAAATTGTTTTACATGCTAATAACCAGGTTTAAAACAACACATTTATCTTGTTCTTATGACGCCGCGATACCGCGCGCGCTTGTGGGCCCCTGAAATTGCTGGGGGGCCCCTAACTTTTTCAGGTAGGGGGCCCCCCTGGCCCCTGACTTTGAAAATCTATTTCTCAGCCAGTAAATGATAAAGAGACATGTTAATAAAAGTTCATTTTTCATTAATTATGTTATTCTGTTTTCCTTTCCTTGTGCCCGATTCAGAATTAGCCATGACAGGTACCAAATGATCGGTACCTGTCATGTTGACAGGGACGTAAAAATAATTATTTCAAGGCTTGCTTTTAGAACACATATAACGCTAAATTAACTTTTGTTTTGCACATTTAGTCATGTTAGGAGTAGATTAGCGCGTCGTGGCAAGCTAGCTTCTGTTGGTTTCATCATGGTGATTCCCTCTGCTGCCGGTAGATGGAGGGCTAACACCAAATCCTGATATAAAGTCAAGTGGGGTTTTCCAATACATGCATAATTTTTCAAAAGTTCTAAAAACACGAGACGCCACGGCCATTCAAACATGAAACACAGAAGCGGCGCGTAAACATGAAACACAGAAGCGGCGCGGCTCTGATATTGATTATTCTCCTCCCTCGCGATCGCCCAGAAAAACCGCGCGCGCCGCCCTAATGGGAGCAGCATGTCGCGGGGTGTACTTTGGAAATGGAGCCTGCGTTCAAAAATATTCCTCCATGAGTTTAGCCCTGGGTTTGTGGGACGCGAGCCCACATCAGAGGCTCGGTCCCTGGGTAATGCGACTCCGCTGCCCCCCTCCTGTGGCTCTGTGGCTAACTGCGAGGCTATGGGGCTGTTCGGGCTGAGGGACATTTTGGATTTTGGGTGTTTTTTTGGTTGTTTTTGTTTCGTTCAGTGCCACCCTGTCGGCGGCCTGTGTGTCATTGGGAGACGCCGTAAACAGTTGTGTCTTTTGGCTTTTCTAAACAAATATAAAATGGGGAAAAAGGAGATCGTTTGGAGTCGACTTCAAGGACATTTCGAGAACGTTGTCAAGATTGTACTAATTATCGGATAAAACACGTGGGTTTGGTCCGTGCAACGTCATTTTAATGTGAGGTCGCGCATGCCGAGGAACCCCTTGTCTCCATGGAGATGTCACTGCTTTGCAAAACGTATTCACCAGTACGACGTTCAATTTATCTGTAGCCATGGAGACACGCAAGCAATGTTACCAGGTCAGCTCTGTGTACAGGCGAGGCCGCTCACACTAAAAATACATGTTTTTCGAGGTATTTTGAAATAAAGAAACATTTTAACTTAAATAACGGCAAGATAAGTTTAAAGGGTGCACGACATGTTTTTATTATTTTGTCATTTTTACTTTATTTGGCGTGTTTATACTTGTTGTGTATATAAATGATAGTTCACACCAATCAAGTCGCTATTTGTGGAGAAAAGTTGAAAAATTTGTGGAAAAGTACAGGAAGTGACATCACACCGGGGGTACGTTTTTGCATAATTTACACAAAAAAACTACTTTTTTGACCCTCTAATAATCAATTCAACAAAATAAAGGTGCTCTTATATATGTCGGTGTAATCCCTCATTCGTCCAGGCGTGTTCCATAGTAGAAAAAGCTTCAGTTGTAGTCATCTGGACTCAGTTTGAAAAAATAGACGTTTCGACTCTCATCCAAGAGTCATTGTCAATAACAGAATTTAGGTCGAGAACTCCGATATTAATACTGTTCTGTGGTAAGACCCGCCCATTGGGAGGAGCCTTCCTGAAGTAGAAAGAGTTGTTTGTTTCAACAGAAACTCCCCCTTGTATCTACCGAGCTAGCCTATTCAGAATCTTAATGGGCTATTAGAAACCTCTTTGTCTTTGTGAGACCCTGGCTCAACCACCCTGAGTACCTGATTAGCATCTGAATGTCCTTTACCTTTCCAGGGGTTCAGAATCCCATTATAAATAACAGGAAGATGAAACCTAAGCCCTCCATTTCTGTTTAAAGAAGGTCTTTCTTTTTTAACAAAAATAGCTTCCTTGACTCCTCTTTCAAACCATCTTTTCTCCCTGCTTAAAACCTTCACATCACCGTCTTCAAACGAGTGATTAGAGGCTTCAAGATGGAGATGCACGGCACTCTGTGGTCCTGAACTTGTATTTCTTCTGTGCTGATAAAGCCTCTTGTGTAGAGGCTGTTTCGTCTCACCTATGTAACGTTCTTTACAACTTTCTTCACTGCATTGGATCGAATAAACTACATTGCTCTGTTTTTGAGTCGGCAACTTGTCCTTTGGGTGAACCAGTTTTTGTCTTAAAGTGTTTCCTGGTTTAAAATAAACAGGGACTTCGTGTTGTCTAAAAATTCTCTGCAGTTTTTCCGACAGGCCAGACACATAAGGGATAGAAACACCCTTCCTTCTCTGTTCAGTTTCCCTTTTGTCCTGCTTCTTGGTTCTCTTCACTCTGTTGAGAGCCCAAGCGGGGTAACCACAGGCTGAGAGGGCATTTCGGACATGTTTTTCCTCTTTCTTCTTGCCCTCTGAGCTGGTGGGCACACCTTGAGCTCTGTGTTGTAAGGTTCTGATCACACCCAGCTTGTGCTGTAGTGGGTGGTTGGAACCAAAGAGCAGATACTGGTCCGTGTGTGTAGGTTTCCTATATACTTCTATTTGGAGTTTCCCGTCCTCTCCTCTGATCGTGGAACAATCAAGAAAGGCCAAGCGATTCTCCTTAGCGTCTTCTCTTGTAAACCTAATATGTGGGTCCACAGCATTGATGTGATCAGAGAAGGTTTCCAGCTCTTGTTTCTTGATTGTTACAAAAGTATCATCGACATAGCGGAGCCACAGTTTTGGGGCTTTGCCTGAGAATGAGGACAGTGCCTTCTTCTCAAAGTGCTCCATGTACAGGTTGGCCACTATGGGAGAGACGGGCGAGCCCATGGCACAGCCATGAATCTGTCTGTAAAATTGTCCCCGGAATTGAAAGTAAATGACTCTTGGATGAGAGTCGAAACGTCTATTTTTTCAAACTGAGTCCAGATGACTACAACTGAAGCTTTTTCTACTGCTCTTATATATTTTTATTTGTTTTATTTGTAATATGAGTTTTGGCCCAGTGGTTGCTGGGTAATTTCCTACTGGCCGGAGGGCCAACAAAAATTGGTCTGAGGGCCGCATTTGACCCTCGGGCCTTAGTTTGGACTTGCCTGGTCTAAAGAAACATGAAAAGTGTTTTTTCCTAACACATTTTGAGCGTCTACTTATTCACCACGATGAGTTTATAAGCGCTTTTCACAACTTTCAGAGGCCAGAGCGGTAAAGCTAACAACACACGGTAAAGCTAACAACACACGGTAAAGCTAACAACACACGGTAAAGCTAACAACAGCTAGCATGCTAACAGCTCACTTCCGGCTTTGCAAATGACAAAAGCGCATTGCCGACAGCACACAGCGGCCTCATTTTCAGCCGCTTCATCCAACCGCTTTTACAACATACGCAAAAATGCAGATTTGACTCAACTCTAGGGAAAATAATCACATCTTTTATGTTTTATAACTCATAACAAAAGTACGTGACAACATGTTTATTTGCTCCTCATTTCTGTGCAGGCTAAACACTATTGTCACCAGCAGAGGGCGCACCAACTGGAGCAAAGCAGTTTAAATAATGCTACAAAACAAGATTAGATTTGATTTGCAGTGAAGGCAGTTTTAATTAACGATTAATTAGAGCTCTCCACCTCTCTTTCCTCCTTCAATCTCTTCTCTTTTCCTCGGTTTGTGTCTCTCTCTCTTTGCCTCGCTGTTTGCCTCATTCTTTCCCATCCTTGTCATTCGCCCGTCTTCTCTCTTTCCTTTGCAATCCTTTCTCCCTCTCTTTAACTCCCCCAACGACTTCCTCCCCCTCTCTTTCTCTCTCCGCCTTTAATCTTTTGGACGTGTTCTCATTGATGGAGCATTGATTCGAGCTGCTTTTATCTGCTCCTCTCAAACGAACAGGCCCCCTGCTGCTGGCTCCACACGCCCGAGCAAACTCACCCAAACCTCAGACAAAACTAGACCTAAACTAGACCAGACCAGAGCTAATACTTACCCAAACCTCAGCTAAAACTCAACCAAACCTCAGACAAAACTAGACCTAAACTAGACCAGACCAGAGCTAATACTTAACCAAACCTCAGCTAAAACTCACCCAAACCTCAGACAAAACTAGACCTAAACTGGACCAGACCAGAGCTAATACTTACCCAAACCTCAGCTAAAACTCAACCAAACCCGAGATAAAACTAAAACTAAACTGGACCAGACCAGAGCTAATACTTACCCAAACCTCAGCTAAAACTCAACCAAACCTCTCAGACAAAACTAGATCTAAACTAGACCAGACCAGAGCTAATACTTACCCAAACCTCAGCTAAAACTCAACCAAACCCGAGATAAAACTAAAACTAAACTGGACCAGACGAGAGCTAATACTTACCCAAACCTCAGCTAAAACTCAACCAAACCTCAGACAAAAAGGACCAGACATCAGCCAATACGTAACCAACCTTCAACCAAAACTAAGCCAATGCTGAACGAAAGCTGCACTAAAAATACAGCAAAACTGGACCAGAACTCAGATAAAACTCTTTGGAAACCTTAATCAAAACTGCCTAAAGACTGGACCAAAACTGGACGACAACTCAGCTGTTACTCAACCAAACCTCTGCCAAAACTCAACAAAAACTAGACAGAAACTGGACCAAAACTCAACCAAACTTCAGCCTAAACTGAGCCAAAACTGAGTCAAAACTGAGTCAAAACGGAACGTAGATGTATATTACATCCAAGAACTTGTACTAATCTTACTAATGTGCCTGTTGGAAAATGCTACTTATATATTTGTTTTTAAATGAGCATGACAAATTGCTAACAGCTTATGAATTTGCACAAATAGATTTATTTTCAATAGATTTCTTCCACAAACCTTTGTATTCACTAAATGAAAATAACTTTCTAAAAATAAAACACATCTACAGCTCTAATTTGTGGTATTTTTAGCACAGAACTAAGCCATGCGAGTTATTGCCGAAGTCTGTAAATGTAAATTGCGATGCTCATTCTTTGCGAGCCGAGCGCCAAACTTGCCTCTAACATTTAAAAGCGATCATGTCCGTCCCCCCAGAGGCGAGCTGCGTCCCCTCGCCACATGTGGAGAGCGGCTCTGGGCCAGCGGCTCTGGGCCAGCGGCTCTGGGCCAGCGCCGGTGCGTTCGACCGCAGAGCTGCACGCTGGGGCCCAAGGGGGGGCTCGTCGCGCAGCTGCACGCTGGGGCCCGGCGGGGGGGGCCCTCGTCGCGCAGCTGCATCAGAGGGGCCGCTGTCAGCACGACCGGGCTCGCGCTTTCTGCTCCCGTTGTGTATTTATGTGTTTTCTGCTCCTGTTGTGTATTTATGTGTTTTCTGCTCCTGTTGTGTATTTATGTGTTTTCTGTTCAGGAGGTCAGGCTGCTTTTACACACTGAAGAATAAATGTTATGTGAATTAAACACGTATGGTCATGAGCATAAGGTAATGACTGAAAGGACAAGATCGCGGATACAAGCGGTCGAAATGAGTTTCCTCCGCCGGGTTGCTGGGCGCTCCCTTAGAGATAGGGTGAGGAGCTCAGTCACACGGTAGGAGCTCGGAGTAGAGCCGCTGCTCCTCCACGTCCAGAGGAGCCAGCTGAGGTGGCTCGGGCATCTGTTCCGAATGCCTCCTGGGCGCCTCCCTGGGGAGGTGTTTTGGGCATGACCCACCGGGAAGAGGCCCCGGGGAAGACCCAGGACGCTCCAGGATGCTAGAGGGACTATGTCTCTCGGCTGGCCTGGGAACCCCTCACTATCCCCCGGAGGAGTTGGAGGAAGTGTCTGGGAGTCCATGCTTGGACTGCTGCCCCCGCGACCCGATAAGCGGAAGAAGATGGATGGATGGATGGATGGATGAATTAAGAACATTCTGGGCAGTTTCATTTAGCTTATTGAAAGATCCAACCACTCTGGAGGAGGGTCAGCCATTTTATTGATTTGCCTGGAAACTTCAAAGTCAGACGTTCTGATGAGGTGAGACAGAATCATAAATTAAAGTTCTTCAACTGTTGCACGACTGAAACGATATTTTTTCCCATGATGCGTAATGTCGGTTATGCTGTCCGCCCGGTCCTTACTCATTGGAGCGGATTGCGTCGTCCAATTGATTGCGATCGCCTACTTCCCGGCGTCCAGAAGTACCTTCTGGAGGTATCCATCCACTGTGTCCACAGCGGGAGTTTTGAGGCCTGAGTACACTGCTCCAAAACTGAGTGGGACGGCGGTATCAGAATGAGTCTGTATTGCCTTGCTAATTTGTGCCAAATCAGTAGCCAATGAAAAAATATATAACGAAATACACAACAAGAATATCTTAAGTACTTGCTGTGTTTGAGGCCAGAGGAGGAGGAATGTCGGGATTAAAAAAGCTCTTGGAGGGACAAGGGTTCCCCGGGCTGCGGCGGTTTGGACCGAGTGCCACCGAACGCAGAGGAGTTCCCGACTCGGACATTGATCTTTGAACTAAACCACTGGGACAACGGTGATTATACTGTAATTACTGTGGTCTAAAATACGCCCCGATCACAACCCGAGGCAGCAGAGGCCATTCAGCGAAAAATAACATGACTAAATATGACAAAACGCATATTATTGTATCATTTACATGCTCAAAGGTAAGAGGCGGAACGTTATTGGATCCCGCTTCTTTTTTTTTTTTTAGGGCTGTGAGCATTTGGTTGTTTAGTCCATTAATCGGTTGATAAGAGTCTTGGCCGATCAAACTATTTTACGACTCGCGACATTAGAAAGGAGAAGACGGAGTGAGTTAGCAGGAGTTTCCGGAGCGACTAATCCATTTATTCTGCTTTTTTTTCAAAGTAACGACCCGCTACTAACGACCCGAGATGATACAGCTCAAATCATCTCACAATCTAATCGTGATTATTCAGGTCACAATCTAATCGTGAGAACCAAAAAGTAATAATTGAGAAAATTTTCGAAGCAAACTTAAGTATTTTTTGTTCAATATATAGCCCAAAAGTAGATTTAAATGTTTTTAAATGAGGCTTTTTCGGGGGTCTGCCGCTCCCAACAAGTCAGAGCACGGGAAATAAAGAATATTTAAGTTACACTGTCTCAATAATCATGAATAATCTGTAAATTGTGATGTTTTTTCCCACAATAATCGTAACACTAACATTCTATATCATGACTACAAATGTGTTAATACATACATATATACAAATCCACCCTTTGTGCAAAATTAAATAAAAAATGAACTATATTAAGTCAGAAAAAATGTCATTGCAGCTTTTTATCTGATGATGTGTCAATGAGATTAATTACTGTGACATTTTTAGATGACATGAAGAAACAGGTCAGGGCTCTCGTTTATCAAACTAAAAGTCAACGTACTTTCTGAAACATCCTCACACTTGCTTCACTTCTACCTTGTCTCAAAAGCTCAGGGTTCAAAACCTAAGGCGTAAATAACATTTTTGTACGTACGCTTTATAAATGAGACCCTAGATCTGTGGAAAGGCGACCACGCTCACAATAATATGTGTGTTTTCCAAGTTTTTTCCCCTCATCGAAAAAACCCTGAAACGACCTGGGCCTTAAAACTCCTGCCGTGGAACAGTCAGTGGATACACTTTTGTTTTTTTGTACAGTTTTTCTCTGTGTGTGTCATGTTCTGGGTTATGTTTATGTTCTATAGATAACTTTATTGCTATACCCTGGAACATTCCGGGCACAGCAATAATAACAAGCAGGTGGCAATGCAAAACCTGCACCAATAAAGTTACATAGTGCAGCTTTAAACTATGTTTAGGTTTGTTTTATCTGTTTTGAAACGTTTTACACACTTTATCAGTGTTCTTGCTGAGAGGTTTTGGCACGACGGGCCATGCTCCGGTGGGCCCCCGCCATGCTCCCCGCCATGCTCCCCGCCATGCTCCCCGCCATGCTCCCCGCCATGCTCCCCGCCATGCTCCCCGCCATGCTCCCCGCCATGCTCCGGTGGGCCCCCGCCATGCTCCAGGAGGCCCCCGCCATGCTACGGCGGGCCCCCGCCATGCCCAAAAGATACCGCCAGGTATTAAGATAACCGCGCTGCGAGATCGCCGCACGGACTTATTAAGAACGATTCTGACTTAGTAACTACATAATTAATACCTTAACTAACACGATTACATGAGAATGCGACCAAACAACAGTGAAATCTTTCCTTTTCTTTTATTCCCACAGTATCTCACATTCTTCAAGTTTATGACCATCGAACTTTCTGATCAACAAAATAAAGTTATTGTGACAAAAACGGACGACGGATAAGAATGTAATATATTTTAGATTGTAGATTGAAAAAAAATCATCATTATTTGGTGCTCTTCACATCAGCACTCGCGCCTGAATCGACCTGAACTCAGTGGATTCTTTTGCGTACAGTGTATTTTGCATGTTCTGCCCGGTCTTTCCTTCAGCTGAACTGAAAGGAAACAGAGAAGGCACTCGAGTGTGCCGTCTTTGTACTGTTTTTTTCCGTTACAACCAGAATAGAGCGAGCCTGGTGCGTTCAGGTGCCTCACGAGGCCTGTATTTTCCATGTTTAACCACAGCACACTGTACGCCGCCGACAGCAGACGAACACGCGAGGCGTTCAGGGACAGCTCCGGGTTTTGGACTTTTTTATTCATGTGCGACGAGAGAAAACTGAGTGAAAACTTTGTGTGCACTATTTAGGGAGTTTTAAACCAGGACTAAACCAGAACTTAACCAGAACTAAGCCAGAACTAAACCAGGACTAAACAAGAACTAAACCAGAACTAAACCAAAAGTAAACCAGAACTAAGCCAAAACTTAACCAGAACTAAATCAGAACTAAGTCAAAACTAAACCAGAACTAAGCCAAAGCTAAACAAGAACTAAGCCAAAACTTAACCAGAACTAAGCCAAAGCTAAACCAGAACTAAACCAGAACTAAGCCAAAACTAAACCAGAACTAAATCAGAACTAAGTCAAAACTTAACCAGAACTAAGCCAAAGCTAAACCAGAAATAAACCAGAACTAAGCCAAAACTTAACCAGAACTAAGCCAAAGCTAAACCAGAACTAAACCAGAACTAAGCCAGAACTAAACCAGAACTAAATCAGAACTAAGTCAAAACTAAACCAGAACTAAGCCAAAGCTAAACCAGAACTAAGCCAAAACTTAACCAGAACTAAGCCAAAGCTAAGCCAGAACAAAACCAGAACTAAGCCAAAACTAAACCAGAACTAAGCCAAAGCTAAACCAGAACTAAACCAGAACTAAGCCAAAACTAAACCAGAACTAAATCAAAACTAAGTCAAAACTAAACCAGAACTAAGCCAAAGCTAAACCAGAACTAAACCAGAACTAAGCCAAAACTAAACCAGAACTAAGCCAAAGCTAAACCAGAACTAAACCAGAACTAAGCCAAAACTAAACCAGAACTAAGCAAAAACTAAACCAAAACTAAACCAGAACTAAGCCAAAACTAAACCAGAACTAAGCCAAAACTAAACCAGAATTAAACCAGAACTAAGCCAAAACTAAACCAGAACTAAGCCAAAGCTAAACCAGAACTAAACCAGAACTAAGCCAAAACTAAACCAAAACTAATCCAGAACTAACTCCAAACTAAACCAGGACTTAACCAGGACTATAAACAAAGACTAAACCAACACAAAACCCAGACTAAAGAAAGAATAAGTCGAGGACTAAAACAAGGACGAACGAAAAATAAACGAGGACCAACCAAAATAATTTGACTAAACCATAACTGATCAAGGACTAAACCAGGACTAAACCAACACAAAACCAAGAATAAATCAGGACTAAACCAGTACAAAACCAAGACTAAACCAGTACTAAGCCAAAGATAGAGGCGGTTAGCACTCTTGCCTCCCAAGAAGGAGATCATGGGTTTGATTCCCGGACCAGACCAACATCACATGATCTCTCTGGGTGGAGTCTGCATGTTCTCCCCGTGTTACCGTGGGTTCTCTCCGCGTTCTCCGGCTCCTCCCACCGTAAGATTGGTGACCCTAGTGAATGAATGTGAGAGTGAATGGCTGTCTGTAATGTCTATATCTCTGTGTTGGTCCTGCAACGAGTTGGCCACTGTCCAGGATGTACCCCGCCTAAGGCCCAAAGACACTGGGATAGGCTCCAGTCACCCACGACCCCGAAAGGGAACAAGCGGTAGAAAGTGAATGAATGAATAAATCAGGACTAGTCCAGGACTAAACCAAGACTAAACCAGTACTTCCAAGACTAAACCAATTAGCCAACACCAGGATTAAACAGGATTACAGGAATAAACCAATGCAAAACATAAATTAAACCACAACTAAAATCAAAACTAAACCGGAACCAAACCAAGACTAAACGAGGAATAAAGCTTTAATTGTACTTGTTAGTTAACCTTTTGCGACATTAACTTTCCACTTGGTTGCCATAGCAGAGTTTAACTTTGCAAAAACACTTACGATGCAGATGAAGTTATGCTCATAAATCTATTAAACGAAGCACGTCTTTAGACCGACAGACTCCGATTGCGACATGTTTACGACGCCGCTCCTCCCTCTCTCGAGACGCTTCGCTCTCACACTCCACTGTTTTAAATACTCACAGGGGCCTAATGCGTACAAT
This sequence comes from Eucyclogobius newberryi, assembly GCF_026437365.1. Classification (NCBI taxonomy): domain Eukaryota; kingdom Metazoa; phylum Chordata; class Actinopteri; order Gobiiformes; family Gobiidae; genus Eucyclogobius; species Eucyclogobius newberryi. The sequence continues at coordinate 11,880,263 of NW_027315779.1, forward strand.
TAAGAACAGACACAGCTCAAAACGGTCTCAATTATTTATCACCAGGGACATGTCGGCTCCACTGAGGCAACAGTTTACTGTAAGAATGATTTTAATTATTTTTATTACATATTTATACATTTATTTAACAGACGTTTTGAGATTTTGCAAAGACTATAGACCCTTTTCACAAAACTGACCGGCAAGTTCTGGTTGCCCTTAGAGTACGTGGATAATCCCTGGCATTCCTATTTTATAAAAAGACTCCAAGCTAATGCTAACCGAAATAAAAAGTGATCAATAAGGTTAAAATAACAGCACAAACTGAAATAACTGCATTCTGTGTACTTTTATCAAGTTTGTGTCTTTTGAATTTAAGTGAACGTATGCTAGCCTTTAGATTTGAGACAAAAACACGTAGGTTTTCCTCAGACATATTTACATGTGTGTAAAAGTCTTAACCTGCTGCAGTGATTAACCATTATTTTTAATTTATTTGAGGAAGACTCTGCTAATGCCCACAGAGAAAGAATGGAACGAAAAGAGAAGAATCGCTCGTCAAAAACAAACCTAGAGTTGTATTTAGCTTCATTTTGCGCTTGTTTCCTGATGGAGGTCTTCTCCTTCTGGGCCTCAGAAAACACTTTGTTTCAATTTTCACAGAATTGATATGTCAGATAGAACTCCGTGCCGTTTTTCAGTCCAAAAACCATCACCGGATTTGCTCTGGGATCAAACTGTGTTCAAAACAAGGACATGGCCCCCAAACCATTTATTTGGTTTTACATTGTTTCTTACTGCTCCAACGCCTAATTTGTGTTAAAGTGTTTTCCAAATAGAATAGCAGACATTATTTTCATTTGGAACTAATGTGATCAAAAGCATGAGTCTGCATGTTCTCCTTGTGGGATCTTCAACACAATAAACAACATCATTTGTGCTAATCTGGGCAACAACAAACCCAAAGTGCAGGAGGGGAAATATAAAATGCCCAAACTTAGCCTGACGTTTGATCCCAGCGTTCTCATTGAAGTGGTGAGTTTTGGTTGGTCTCTTTGAGGAGTCCACATCCTATTTTTAACAATCTGGGCCTAACGCTTTGGAGCAGTGGCAGCTAAAGGGTTAAATGTGTTGTTTAAACCAGGACTAAACTAAGACTAAACTAAAGATAAACCAGGACTAAACTAAAGATAAACCAGGACTAAACTAAGACTAAACCAAAGATAAACCAGGACTAAACTAAGACTAAACTAAACCAGCACTAAACTAAGACAAAACCAGCACTAAACAAAGACTAAACCAGCACTAAACAAAGACTAAATTAAAGATAAACCAGGACTAAACTAAGACTAAACTAAAGCTAAACCAGCACTAAACTAAGACTACACTAAAGCTAAACCAGCACTAAACTAAGACTAAACCAGCACTAAACAAAGACTAAACCAGCACTAAACAAAGACTAAACCAGCACTAAACAAAGACTAAATTAAAGATAAACCAGGACTAAACTAAGACTAAACCAGCACTAAACAAAGACTAAATTAAAGATAAACCAGGACTAAACTAAGACTAAACCAGCACTAAACAAAGACTAAACCAAAGCTAAACAGGACTAAACAAAGACTAAACCAGTACTAAACAAAGACTGAACTAAAGCTAAACCAGCACTAAACAAAGACTAAACTAAAGACAAACCAGCACTAAACTAAAGATAAACCAGCACTAAACAAAGACTAAACTAAAGATAAACCAGCACTAAAAGAAGACTAAACCAGCACTAAACAAAGACTAAACCAAAGCTAAACCAGGACTAAATAAAGACTAAACAAAGACTAAACCAGCACTAAACAAAGACTGAACTAAAGCTAAACCAGCACTAAACAAAGACTAAACCTGCACTAAACAAAGATTAAACCAAAGCTAAACCAGGACTAAAAAAAGACAAAACCAAAGCTAAACCAGGACTAAACAAAGACTAATCTAAAGCTAAACCAGCACTATACAAAGAATAAACCAAAGCTAAACCAGGACTAAACCTGGACTTCACTAAGGACTAAACCAGAATTAAACCGCGAGACTAAACCAGGGACCAAACCAGGAGTAAGCAAAAGCTAAACCAGGACTAAACAAAGGTTTAACCAGGACTAAACAAGGATAAAAACGAGATGAGTATATCATGCAACACTAAACATTAGCTTCAAAGATTAAATGTATTTTAGTGACAGTATTTGCAGCGCTAAAATGAACAGTGCTAAAACAATAGCCAAAAGGCACGAACTAACAAACCAGAACAACATAAGAACTAAACCATGGTTAAACCCGGACTAAACCCATGGCTTCATCAGGACTTTACATGAACTGAACCCAGAGCAAACCAGCGGTGAAAGAGTAAAAATTAAACCCGGACTAAACCCAGGGCTTTATCCTGACTTTACATGAACTGAACCCAGAGCAGACCAGCGGTGAAAGGGTAAACGTGCAGTTTGATTGTTTGACAGTGGCTGTGGTTGAGTCTGTGACACGCAGGTGTTCATCGCGGTTTGTGTCTCTTTGTTTACAGATCACTCCCTTCCTGCTTCTCTTCGCCTGTTGTGCACTGTACAGGATATGCTAATGCTAATGCTAAACCAATTACAGCCAATACAACAAAACAACAACAACAACTACTACTACTACTACACAACAACAACAACAACAACTAAATAACTACAACTAAAACACAATAAGTAAACAACACCAACTAAACAACAACCACAACTAAACAACTTAACAACAACTACAACCAAACAACTACAACTAAACAACTACAACCAAACAACTACAACCAAACAACTACAACTAAACAACTACAACCAAACAACTACAACCAAACAACTACAACTAAACAACTACAACCAAACAACTACAACCAAACAACTACAACCAAACAACTACAACTAAACAACTACAACCAAACAACTACAACTAAACAACTACAACCAAACAACTACAACCAAACAACTACAACTAAACAACTACAACCAAACAACTACAACCAAACAACTACAACCAAACAACTACAACCAAACAACTACAACCAAACAACTACAACCAAACAACTACAACTAAACAACTACAACCAAACAACTACAACCAAACAACTACAACCAAACAACTACAACCAAACAACTACAAATAAAGCTACTACTACTACTACTACTACTACCACCTACCACTACCACTACCACTACCACTACCACTACCACTACTACTACTACTACTACTACCACTGCCATTAATAACTTCCTAAAAGTGAACACAGTAGACCTGACACATGTACTAAATGTGGTCAGACCCGTCTTTTGACTCACTCACACCAGATCTTAGCTTGCAAAGCCCATGGAGCCTTTGGTGGCGTTATTATGTGAAATCAGAGTTAATAAATCATCTGTGTGTGACTTCCTGCCCGCACGCCCTGGTTCTGCCCTGGTTACATACGCAGCGCTTCCTACTCATCATGTCCTGTACAGAAACACCCACAGAACAACCACGACAACAAAACACAACCTTGAGGTACAGAAAAAAACCCAAACAATTGCCACAGTACCATCACATTAAGTCCTGGATTATGGATTATTCTGGTGTAAAATACGGAAAACACAGTTTTTTTTTAGCATGAAAACACTAGTAATAGAGCTGCTGTACCGTGTGACTAAATGTGTAGGACGTCATTGGGGCAGAGAAAAAACTGCGCAAACGAGCTAGAATTTATGCTCTTGGAGTTTAACTTTGTCAGTAAATGAAGCCGTAAATAGCAACAAATCTTAAAAAACGAATCAGATAAAAACATGTGTGACCCTCGCCTGGTCCGAGAGTGCTTTGAAAGGGGTTAGATTGCATTCTAAATCTGCTAAATCTGGACTTCTGATTCACTTTCCACCTTTTAATGTCGTCAAAAAATGTCTCTGGAGATGTTTGTGAGGAATACACTTTATTATAAAAACTGGACATGTAAAGTTTACCGACTTTGACCGTTAAAATTATGTGATTTTGATAAAATAGTGAAAACATATTGTTTGTTTATCTTTAGTTTGCAATTTTTGAAATGTTTTTTTAAAAGCATTTGTGATCATTTCTCTTCAAACTACAATAATTTACAGAATTGCCATTAAGCAATCTCATTAAATAATATTTTGAATAGTTACGAGACGATGGTTAAATTTTTCCCAAAATCAAAACCCAAATTTAAGCAGAAATATGTTGGGGAATATTCCAGGCCGAGCAATAACATCTCCACAGAACCCCCACCAAAAAAGTTACATGATGTGTCGTGGAGGAGCACTATGACTTGTTACAATGTACAGTACAGTCACTTATAGGTCAATACTTTTACCTCAACAAAGACATTTACAGATGTGTTTATGGTCACGGTGTAATGGAGATGTACATGTTTGTCGATATCGCTCGTTCCTGTGCAGTGTAGCTTCGGTTGCCTGGTTGGTGATTGCACATGTTTTACTCCGTGCGGCTGAGGAGGTTCCAGCTGGTCTGGTTTTGTCCAGAGACTGGTCTTCGAGTCTGGGTTTGGAGGAGCAGAGTTTGTGGGTCTGATCCTGGTGGTTTTTAGTTTAAAGTTTTATTTAAAGAGCTATTTTTAAAAAGATTACTACGACTGGGGTGTATTAGTGTGGCCACGGAGGGCAACTGGTGGGAAGGGTTGGGAAAAAAAATAAAGACGACAGAGTTGTGTTGCCATGGTGCTAGGAGTAAGGTAAAAAGTAAATGTTAAAAACATATTAATGAATGAATTTGGTGCATAATTGGAGTTGTCTACATTTCTTTAGGCCTCAAAACGAATATTGTACAGAGGGACAAAGAAATAATTCCTTGATCCCCCTGGGCTGGTGACGGACTGTTTACCGTCTGTTAGCCGTCATTTTGCTGTCTGTTTACTGTCCGTTTGCTGTCTGTTTTCTGTCTGTTTGCCGCCCGTTTGCTGTCTGTTTGCTGTCCGTGTGCCGCAGTGACGTGCATTCAGGAGGCAGGGGAGGCAGTGCCTCACCTGTCAATCTGGGGAGGGAAATATATATATATTTTTAAATAAAATATAAGAAATATTCATATTTGTCATCTGGTATGTATTATAAACCCCCTTTCCATTTGAATCCAATATCGAACAATATTTTTTCAAATAAGAATGTCAAAATGTTCAGATACAGGGGGAGGCAGCACCTGCTCTGCCTCTCGGAGCACACACACACTCCTCACAAACTGAGCTGGTGCAATGCAAATGATGTGTCACTCTCTCCCTCTGTTTATAACAAATAAAACACCCTGACGATGAGCTCTGTGATTCCATATTCTCAATAATGTATGAAATGTATTTTTGAAACGTTTTAGGCTCACAGATTCATTATAAAACTGCAGTAAAGAGGCATCAGTAAGTGTGCCTCATGGAAGAGCCCGGCCGTGTGTGGACATGTGCACTATCTTCTTCTTTATTATTGTGTATGTAGAATCCGAACAATCTGGACGATTACATTTCCAAGTTAAAACGTTTTGCAAATCTGGATTATCAAAGCAAGAGGTTATAACTAAAAGAAAACCTACACCGGAGTTCAACGAGTTGCTTCAGACGGAGCGATATCTCTAATAACATTACTTACACTACACTTAGCCTAGTGGTTAGAGACATGACCTGGGGTTCAAGAGTTCCTACGATCAATTCCCCCTTGCCCTGAAATGCATTTTGTGTCCAAACTTTTTAAACTTATAGATTGCACAGTCTAGTTTGTTTTGGAATGAGTTATGTCAGTCAGAGATGAACGGAGGCAATGGTTCTTTAACATTTTTGATAACATCAGTGATCAGATTAAAGTCTGGTTTGATCATTTTGGTGAGCTCGCTTTCCTTGGTTTAGTGGATTGCACAAAATATTGTGAAATGTCCCAACATTTTGATGACACAAAACTGCAGAGCCTGTCAAAATATATAGATTTTTTGACTTTGTGAGACTAAGGGCGGATCTAGTGGGACTGTATAGCACACAAACGGTGAGGAATGAATGCAAGTCTCCTGCAGCTTCTCCTCTTTTTGGTCCAGAACGACCTGTTTAAGGAGCTCTTTTGGGTTCATTTGCGTTTGTAAATCTGACTCTGAAAGAGTCGGTGCCTCACTAGCCCTGAACATCACCGCACGTCACTGGTGTGCCGTCTGTTTTATGTCCGTTTGCCGCCTGTTTGGTGTCGTTATCTCTGTTTTAGTTGAAGCTAGTCCCTCCACCAAATGAAGTACATTTCAAATCACACTGTATTTTTCGTATTATTACTCGAAGACGTGTTTGTGAATCATTTTGAACCCGTCTGAAAAGAGGAAACCAGACTGGCAATTCCCAGCGTTCACGTGTAAAGTGATAAACAAAACATAAAAACACTCATTACCGTCTCTCACTGTGAATAAATTTACACTTGCACATTTAAATAAGGCAAAATTCCCACACAAAATGAGAATATTATTTTTCAGACACAAAGATGAAACAAAACTAGTGTTGTCACCGTACCATACTACTAACTAAGAAATAGTCTTATTAAAGTTAAATTCAAATTTTCAACACTAAATACTAGTTATTTCTTTATGTAAGCATGTGGTCTTAAACTTATTCTGATAAAGCTCATAAAACAGTTCAAGAAAGGTCACATTTTGTCTTGTTTATGTGATTTTTTTTAGTATCAATAACTGCTCAAAAGAGTATAGTTTATATTGTTTAGTATTAATTAGTATGTGCTTTTCGATCCTTTTGACAACCCTAAACAAAACACACATCCAGGCAAAATGATTTAATACACAAGCTTTTTGAAAAACAACATAATTGCCTGTAAAGTTAAGAACAATGCGCACACAGCAGGGCGGATGTTAAAAATGGCTGTTCGCAGGTTGACCGACTGCAACTAATTTTAGCTTGTGCTTTTTTCTCACTGTCACTCCAGCATCCTAAAATGACACAACCGGGTCAAAGACAGCTTTTGTTTTTAGCGTTACGAAACAAACAAAACGCTCGACGACGGTAACGTTTCATTATGAGTCGAGTTTTGTCTGATTCTTTCATCATCACCCTCAAACAGATCAAACCATATTGTGTCAGTACAACAGAAATGTGTTAAAACTTGTCAAGTTAGAGGTTTAATTATCAGACAAATGTGAAATATTTGTGAAATTAAGTGAAAATTGAGTGAAAAAAAAGGGCGTGAATATCACTTTATACCCTTTGAATTTGAAAGTGTACAACATAACTTCTTCCTTTTTTTTTAATTTTCAATCAGCTCATTTTGTGGCAGTTTTTACATGATATTATCGGAATTTGAAGGCATTGTCCACATCTACAGGAATGTTCCACAGTGTGACATTAAACTTGTTTATCTTCCATTTATTGCTCATGAAACACCTGAACGAATTGTTACTGCGGCACTTTAAGTTGTCAAAAGTTTGGAAAATCAAATGCCGATAAGACGCTAAACCTATTATTGAAAGTAAATACTCACTTGAACAAATGAGTATCAACAAATTACTGGGGCTGCGTCCGAATGTCCATCCTGACCCCTGACCCCTCATTCACTGCACAGTCCTATTCACGCCCTATTCATCAGACTCTACAGTCCACTCAATCACAGAGCGATTCGGACACTAAGCTCACTTCGCTCTCGGGTCACGTGACTCTGGCGTTTGAGTGAAAAAAAGTTTGCAAAACTCAAGATAAAAATAGATTTATGTAATAAATATTGGTCAAATCTGTAAGCACATATTTATGGAGTAATAATCCCCACACAAGTCACCGATCTCACATTAAACAACAAACGCACTGGATTATTCTACTTTTTGCCTGTGATGTGATCTCAAGCTACAGTTAGTGTTTTGTTCATATTCTGGAGTCAACGGTGCATTTAAACAGCTCTTCATTCGGTCTTGTTTTTCTGACTTTTGCAATGCATTGTGGTCTATATTGACCGGTCTAGTGAACATCACTGGACACTACATTTCAAGGTGCATTGTGGGACATTTTGAGTGCACTAGTTTTTCACCTGCTGGACATCCGGACAGCATTAAAGTGGCGTGAGCCCTGAATAGCGCCCTCTGTAGGGAACAGTGTGGACACTCGGACGCTGCCTGGGTTATTTGTAGTTTTCCCTGCAGAAGGAAACAGTTCTTCATTTGCACAATTCCTTGTGAACGTTGATCAATCTGCGTCTCTATGATTGACCGACAACCGCGTCATCGTTTGATCTTCTTACTTTCTGCTGGTCAAATCTGCGACGCAAAGAAAAACCCTGACCTTTCCTGAACCGTTTTTGGACGCTCCTGAGCTTTACCAGAACTAGAACAAGACCACAACGTTTGAGGAAAAAAAGTGCTAGTTTTGTCCGCCATTTAAAACCTTGACCTCAAAAGAGCGTTTTTTCCGGATCTTTGTGGTATCGAGATATGTATCGAGAAGTAGATTCATTAGTATCGTGACAAGATTGACCCGAACAATCACAATTATCGACTGGACGAAGTTTAAAACGTCTCCTGATTTGATTCTCACTTGCCCGAGGATTGTGGGTAACGTAGTCCCTCCTCTGCGTGACCTCGTGTTGTTCCTTTCCCCGGCGTGTTTAATGTAAACGGATGATTCGGGCTTAATAACACCGATCGTGACTTCCTGCTCCACACCTGTGACTTCAGACCAAGGCGTAATTACAGGTGATGGGGCCCCGGGGCCGACTCAGGGGTTTTTTCTCAGACTGCACACGGCACCACCGCAGTGCAAAGAGGGCCCGCCGCTTCACGTGTGGCTAACGACGGAAAAGCCATAAAATTTAATAAAATCTGACGTTCTGCTTGAATTTGTCCCACCCTCAAACCGACCTCAGGAACAATAATGATAATATTATGTTTCTACGCGGCTCTAGTCACGTTACTAACGTTTCCAACTCAATTTCGATACTAAGGAATAAAAACATGGAGGATAATATTCAGATAATGGATAATTGGGATTATTGGGGTTACATCGTACACATTAAAACATAATAATCCTTTATAAAAAGCTTTTAAATCTGGATATTTATGTAACTTATAGATCATTTTTAAATATTTTTTTAACCTTTTATTAAACCAGGTACCTGGTTCCCTCTTTCTTTTTCTTTTTTTTAAATAAAAAAAAATAAAAACTGAGACCCTTGTTTAAGTATATTATCAACCTAATTACTCTGCTTTGACATTCAGAAAGTTATATTTCATAAAGCTGGCCACAGACTAGACTTACGTCTGATGCATCTATGACAATTTAAAAAGGATTTAGTAAGAACATTATTTTATTGTTTGGTTTTGTTGTCAATAATCGAACAATCGTTACGTTGGTCAATGTTTCTTGGCTGTTACATCATATTATATTGTATTGCGCAAGCCCGTGTGAGTTTGTAGTCGACCTAAAAAGCAGACCTGCTTGAAGTTTAGGGTTTAGGTTAAGTTTAGGTAAATAGTGATTGTGGTTACAGTGAGGATCAGTCTGTAATGTCCCACAAAGCTCGGGAAACGCGTGTGGATTATCCAGACGTGCTGCTGTTGTTTACACTGGGACTGAAGGGACATAAAGGGCCGAGAGACAGCGAGGGATTAAAGGCGCCGTGCCCGATTTTGTGTTTTACGTCTTTAAACAGCTCCACGTGTGTCTCTCACGCACCAAACGCATTCCCAGCATCCGACATGTTCACAGAGATGAGTTTTTAAGCACTTTTCGCAGCCCTCTGGACCGTCCCGGGTAAAGCTAGACACACTTTAGCATGCTAACAGACATTAGCATGCTAACGCCGCACTTCCAACTTCCCGAGAATAAAACGTTCTATGATAAAACTCAGAGAAAGCACTGTGGTCTCACTTTTCTGAGCTTTTTAACCACGTTCTGACATTGTTCCTTCATCATAAACATACTGGGTGTTGTGTTTAGCTTCAGTCACTCGTTTTCAATATTTCCCAGTTTCGGGACATTAGAGGCAGAGGTCTGGATGCCTCCTGTGCGGTTTGTGCTGTTTTTCAGTCCGTAAATCATCTCCGGATTCATTCTTGGTATTTCGGCCTCAAATAAGGTTAATTGAAACTGTGCACTTACATTAGCACGTCAGGGTGAGCTAGCTTTTGGTAATTTTTCCATGGTAATTCTCCCCGCTAACACCAATCCTGACGAGGGGATCGCCGCCTGACCTCCAAATAAATGTGTGTGTTTCATTTCTAAAACATGAAATGCCACAGTAAATGCAGAAAGACCAAGTTTAAAGGCCAAGAACAATACAGGAAATACATGATATTTGTCCTTTAAGTTTTTTTTCATCAATAAAAACACCAGTAATTCTCTAAATGTAATACAAGAAAAGAAGTTTAACGCCCATCAAGACAAACATGTGACAGACCACCCACCAGCAAAGTCACCTTTAAATGTAAACATCAAATTTAATGCCCCTCATTTATATCTCTTTTATGTATAATTTCGCTCCACGTATGCAATTTGTACACAGCGGTTTCCTGTCAATTATGTCGGATTCAAAAACAGACGGAAATCCCCCCAAAAAAACAACAACTCGGAGCCAAAATGTGCTTGTGTCTGCCGGCGCACACGCCTCTCGTCACGTTTCCCGTAACGACGAGAGAAAGGAGGAGGAGCAGAAAGGAGCAGAGACCAGGTGTAGTCAGCTGAAATGGGCCTGGATTATTTGGCAACTTTCAGATTGTGACCACAGTCTCCACATCACAGGCAGTTTCGGTAATCAAACACAATATATCCACACAAAAGTATACACCTCACGTATTTATATCCTCAATACCATAAAAACTTAAATAGTTCTTTTTTCTTTTTTTTTTTAAATTGAAGCCATTTACACTGGAAAAAATACAGATGATATGTAAAAGAGCGATTGAATCGATTGTATTTATCTGGATTTTAGTGCATTTTGACTTTCTTACGATACAATTTGCCGATAAAGCAAGAAAGTTTTGTCCTTATTTCAAGCATCTTTTTTCTCTCTAATATCTTATCGTCCTTTTCTTATTTTATGCGAAACGTGCCATTTTACGCTTGGTCCACTGGAAATCTCGTTTCTCGACAGTCAAAAAACACTCGATAAATCTAATATAAAACAACTGAAGACGGGAGTTGCATTTTTAGCACCATTTTATCAACACTTTGTGAGGAAAATCTGCCCCACCGGGGGTTCGTTCGGACGTGCGTAATCCGCAGCTTAGGCGACCGTTCTTCGCCGGCGCGCGCGACGAACGTGCGAGGACACAAAGGCGTGGAAACAAGACACTCGACTCCTTGGAAAGATTAAGATGCTGGCGTTTGCGTTGGGTGGTTTTGGGCCACGGTATCTTTGCCAGACAAAAGCGCAGACTTGTGAGAGCGGCGTTAGAATCAAAGGATGCCAACAGTCAAACGGCCACGATTACAAGCGGTTTACACGACGTTAACGCGGATGAATAAAAGGATAATGACTCTTCTGAGGACGAGTCAAAGTTGGCAAAACCCGACTTGGGACTCTTTAGTCGTTGAGTCGATTTAATGGTTGTTGTCTTTGTCGCCAACATTTGTATCAGTCGTTATTTAAGTTTGATTCAATGGGACGACAGAAAGGTAAAAGGATACGGAAGGAGTCGGCTGCAGATTGAGAAGCTGTTTTGGCGTATGAACACACCGTTTCCTTTACGTTTTATGCGTCCATTCGAGCGCAGTTTTGCTCCGATCGCAGAGACGCTGAAAGGTTTCAAGAGCTTTTGCCAGTTTTGTGCCAGTGCATTTAGTCGACTAATCGATCGGAAGGACACGTCTTTAGTCGAGCAAGAATCGATTGCTCGACTAAAAGCCCTAGACCCGACTTTATTCTTGCAAATGAGTAATTTACACTTTTCCCCCATAGAAAAGTGTCATTTCCACATCTTATCATAAAACAACCGAGCGCAAACCTGGATTAAAGAGCCTGATTTGTCGTTTAAATATGTTTTGTCATGTTTTGGGACTTGTCTTGTCCTATTGTTCATAAATACTGGGCTAAGATTTACTGTTACTTCAGAACTCAAAACTCCTGCCGTGGACACAGTGAATGGATACTTCAGGAGCTGAAACAAAGGACATCACAAAGAAATGGATGACAAACTGAAAAAAACACATTCTTTGGACTAAACGGGACTCATACGCTGTAGTAGTAGTAGTAGTAGTAGTAGTAGTAGTAGTAGTAGTAGTAGTAGTAGTAGTAGTAGTAGAAGAACTAGTTGTAGTAGTAGAAAGTTTAAAGTGTATTAAAATGTTAAAAAAAAATTAAGAAATATCTTGCCAGTTAAAAGGTGCACTGTGTTATTGCTTTTCCGGAATGTTCCACAGATTGGCATTAAACATATCTACATCTGCGAAGACGAGCAGGTGTTACAAGTCAGATCTGTGCGGAGGCGAGTCCGCTCAATGTGTTTCGGAGCAATAAAAAACAATCGAATATGCGCCAGATAAGATGGGTTTAATGTCACAGTGTGGACCAGACAAAGCAGTCACATCTCCATGGCGACAAGGAGAGGGCGAAGGACCCTCCATCAGGAAGGTTACACAGTGGAGCTTTAAATAATCAACAAATAAAGAATAATCAAACAAACAATAACATAAAGATAAATTCATTTGTGGATTAAGTCTCCACAAATCCAACACAGTTTAACTCAAGTTGTTCTGTTTTTGCAGTGCGTTGACCCCTCAAGGTTTTTTTTTCCCACAATGCCTCGCTGCTGTTTGTTTTAGCTGCAGGTAAATGGGTCGGACACGGCACCGCGTTAATTACAAGGAAAGGAAGAACTGCTCACTGAGAGGAGCCGCACAGGCGAGGAAAGTGCTCTTTATCTTCAAAACACGGACTTCCCTCTCCCCAGACAACTCCCCCTCCTCCCTTTTTTTGTGTGCTTTTCCCGGGACAAGAAAGGATTTCCAAGAAGTAGACGGTGCAGGAAAATGAAACAACACACAAAATCGTATTATTATTTTTTTTTCCACAAAAAGGAGAAGATCAAATCTGAAGGAGAAATGTTCAAACCATTTTCATAGATTTCAAAATGCAGACATAAAGATAAACCCTTGAAGTTGTATTTGTTGATTCTGACTTTCAGCTTCTTCCCTCTGGGCAAAGGTTCCTGGTGACGTGAAACGGAGCGCTTCAAAAACAGCTTGATCCCAGCAGCCGTTTGTTTGCTAAATAAGATGTAACTTGCTGTAACTGTTCGTCTGTGTTATAACTAACCTGTGACTTTATGTTTGTTTTGATTGTGTGTGCGATGTATGAACTCCACCTGTGGTATACATAAAGTTACCTGAACTGTTTGAGTTCAATAATCCAGTTCTTAAAAAGGTTAATCGGAATTTTTATCCCGGTTTTTAGTAAGATCTAATTTGCACAAATACTAAATAATGTATCCAAAATAGAACGATTCATTTAGCTAAAATGCAATTGAGATAAATATATATTGAATCATTTTTTTAAATCCCTGAATTGCACATTTTTTGGTTCATAATTTCACTTCCTGTTTGTAATTGATGACATCACAGTAGGAAATTACCCAGTGAACCCTGGGCAAAAACGCATCTATTGTCACAATTTATTTTATTTTGCAACTTTATTTTGCTGAATTGATGTTTAGAGTTGAAAAAGCATAAACTTGTGTGTGCCAAGTGTGATGTCACTTCCTGTCATTTTTCTATAGATTTTTTTTTATTTTTCTTCACAAATATCTAGTGGATTTGTGTAAAACTACCATTTATGTGTACAACAGGTATAAACACACCAAATAAAGTCAAAATTTTAAAATCGTAAAAACCGTCATACGTCACTTTAACATGTGAATTAAATGAGTCTTTAATCGTTTGGGTCAGTGGACTTTCTTCAGGTACAAAGAGGACAGCTCCTTTCACGATGTTACATAAGCTCAGGTACCGCCCCCATCCAGCCCCCCGACCAATGAGGATAAAGTACATTCTGAAATCCCCACCAATCACATCAAACACATTCCAAATCATTGTATTCAGCACTAATCACACGTTTCACGCCCGCCGCCTGCTCAGGTGGGAGAAGCAAGACATTTAACCTGGTTCTATCTATTTTTTAGATTTATGTGTTGTCCAAATATGTGCCTTATTTTATATAAACACATTGCAAGACGGATTTATGCGAGCAGCGATGTCAAGATGATCAGGTCAATCGATAATCGTGATTATTTAGATCACAATATAATCGCAAAGACTAAAACATTATAATTGTGATATTTTCAGGGTTTTTTGTTGTTGCTGTTTTTTTAATGAAATTTATTTTAAAAATGAACTAAATTATGGGTATTTTTTTTAGTTCAATTAAAAAATGTTTAATGATTTTGAAGAAAAAATAAGTATTTTCTGCTCAGTCTTTCCTCAATAAAGTCAACCGTAACAACAAATACTTTTTTTAATGTCAAATTAATAATTCAGAAAGTTTGAGTTCCTAAAGCAGGCCACACACTGAGGAGCGCTGCACGTGTTGAGAAATCAAAGAACAAAAGGAAATTTAGGATTTTATTGTTGTTTTGGTCGTGATGTTAATTATTCACCAGTGTCATCCCCTCAGTAGGAGTAAAAGTACTGCCCTGAGAAGTACAGTTTAGTTTAGTTACTTAGTTTTCGGTAAAATTGAGAAAAAGGTAATTTATATGAAAATGAACCAGAAAACAAGCTATAATCTAAGAACACGAGAGTTGGTTTTCTCTCAGGGCAGAAAAACACAAAATTACAGACATGAAAAACGCCACATTCAAACAGCGAATCTGACCAGGAACACGCGCCTGAAGGCTAAATCTGCACGTGTGCGGGTCATTTAGACCAACTTTAGACTTGGTTTGGTCCAAATTTAGTAAATATTAGAAAATGGACTGAAACAGCACTAAACTGGGACCAAACCAGGACTAAAACAGCACTAAACAAGGACCAAACCAGGACTAAAACAGCACTAAACTGGGACCAAACCAGGAATAAAACAGTGCTAAACTAGGACCAAACCATGACTAAAACAGCGCTAAACTAGGACCAAACCAGGACTAAAACAGCGCTAAACTAGGACCAAACCAGGACTAAAACAGCACTAAACTGGGACCAAACCAGGACTAAAACAGCACTAAACTAGAACCAAACCAGGACTAAAACAGCACTAAACTGGGACCAAACCAGGACTAAAACAGCACTAAACTGGGACCAAACCAGGACTAAAACAGCACTAAACTAGAACCAAACCAGGACTAAAGATGATTTAAGCTAAATAATAGACAGGACAACATCAAAGGAGTAAACAAGACGGATTAAACCAGGACTAAACATGGACTAAAACAAGAAATAAAGGACTAAAGCACAGTTAAACTAGGGCGAAGGGTTTAACAGGACTACATCCGGAACCAGAACTAAAGCTAGACTAAAGCAGGACTAAAACAAGAACCAAAGCAGGTCTAAAGCAGGACTTAAAGCAGGTCTAAAGTAGGACTTAAAGCCGGACTAAAGCAGGTCTAAAGCAGGACTTAAAGCAGGACTAAAGCAGGACTTAAAGTAGGTCTAAACCAGGACAAAAGCAGGACTAAATCAGGTCTAAAGCAGGACTTAAAGTAGGACGAAACAAGAACCAAAGCAGGACTAAAGCAGGTCTAAAGTAGGTAAGCAGGACTAAAGCAGGACTAAACCAGGAATAAAGCTGGTCTAAACCAGGACTAAACCAGGACTAAAGCAGGTCTAAAGCAGGACTAAAGCAGGACTAAACAAGAACCAAAGCAAGTTTAAACGAGGACTAAACCAGGACTAAAGCAGGTCTAAACCAGGACTAAACCAGGACTAAAGCAGGTCTAAAGCAGGTCTAAAGCAGGACTAAAGCAGGACAAAACAAGAACCAAAGCAGTACTAAAGCAAGACTAAAGCATCTATTTCTCAATGAGGACTTAATCAGAGCCAAATCAGGACTAAGCATAATTGAACAGGGGTAGACCAGTTACAGACCAGGACTACAGCGAGATTGTGTTCAGACTTGCCCAGACACCACAAGCAAATACTTAAACTTAAACAAGGAACTAAACACGACCAAAACCAAGTTTACATTAGGACGAAACGTGATTAAACCAAACCAGGACAAGTGTGAACGCAGCCTTTAAACCAGGACCAAACCAGGAATACACAAGGACTAAAATAGGACTACACCAGATCCAAAAGTAATATAGGTCTAAAATAGGACAAAACCAGGGCTTAAGATGGGTGAAACAAAGACACATACTAACTAAACTAGGATTAATCTAAACTAGAACAAGTGTAAACCCTAGAACAGCAATAACCAACACTAAACCAGGACTAAACCAGGACTTAACCAGGACTAAACCAGGACTAAACCAGGACTAAACCAAGTCAATAGAAGGACTAAACATGACTATAGAACAAAAGCAGGACTAAACTAGATTAAAGCTGGGTTAAACAAAGTACAGAACAAAACAAAACCTAAAACCATAATTTTATATAATAAACCAGATTAAACCAATAGCAGGATTAAACAAGCACTAAAACAGGACTAAACCTCATCCAAAACAAGACTAAACTAGGTTTAAAGCGGAACAAAATCAGGACTAAAACAAAACTACAGCTGGGTCAAACAAAGATTACACTAAAGCAGCCCTAAACCCAGACTAAAGCGAGGTCTAACTTGTCCTTTAACCCAAAGACGGACCAGCAGAGGAAGCAGTGAGTACGGTTATGCACCGCAGCTTGAGAAACACTCACAGACGGAGAGACGGCGCCGTTGGGATGGTACGGGTCGGGCAGCATGAGGAACGGGTATCCAGGGTATGCGGCCGACTTGTACATGTCAGACTGATGCTGCTGTTGCTGCTGCTGCTGCTGCTGCTGCTGCTGCTTGGACACTGGGAAGGCGAGAGGAGAGAGACATTAAGTACAATGACTGTTAAGGAGAAGAAAGAAAACTGTGAAAAAAATTTCAGAAAACAAAGAAATATGACAAAATTGCAGTGTAATCTTCCAAATACTGCTAAATAAAAAAAAAGTCTGCTCTTTTACGGTCAAGTTTACAACCCATTTACTTTTTAAACCTTTTTACTTTTTAAACCTCACCAAAGACACTTTTAGCACATTTTTGATGGATTACAAAAAATATGATCTAATTGAAATAGAGACACTCTTTATGTCAATTATTGTCAATATTGTCCTCTAACATAACAACTAAATTAATGGAATCCTGTGTTTATTGTTTTTTTTTTTTTTTTTTAGCTATTTCTGATTAAACAAAAAATTTACATTATTTTCACATATTTGAAATTAATTGTTTTTTGTATTTGTGTTTTTCTATCAATAATTAAAACATAGAACAAATAAACAACATATGTGACCTGACCTTATTCATTTATAATTGATTAACTTAAAGTAGTAGTATTTAAAATGTAATAATCAAAATTATACTTAAATTGTGTTTTCTTTTTTAAATCTTTAATCTGTTCAAATAAAATGATAAAACAGATTTAATTTTACACATGATATAGGAAAATACAAATTACTTTTAATATTTTTAGAGACACACATTTAATAACCATAATGAGTTTTTCTATTAAACTTCAGTAGATTTGCACAAAAAGCTAATTAGTGGTTCTCGTTACTCGACACACTCAGTAATTCTAAATGTTCAGTAACAATATAATTATACTCACTGCTCCAGAAACACATGTACAACTCCAAACGTGAACACAAAGTCGCTTCTGTCTCTGTCACACGTGTTAAACTTCCAGATGACACACGAGCCGACCAAAGACAGACGCGACACCTCATTCAAGAGGCGTGAACCTGTGCGCTAAGATGCTAACGCTAACGCCGCCCGCCCACGGCCCAAAGTACGAGGCGTGACGTTTTAGAAAAGGTCAGAAAAACTGCCGCGAAACAAAACAACTTCAACTGGTGCAATTCCACCTTTGGGGTCAATGTTTTGAGTGCAGCTTGAACTGGAAATGGGACTAAAGGAGGTCTAAACCAGGACCAAACTGGGACTAGTCTAGATCTAAACCAGGACCAAACTGGGACTAGTCTAGAACAGAACCAAGACCCAACTGAGACTAGTCTAGATCTAAACCAGGACCAAACTGGGACTAGTCTAGATCTAAACCAGGACCAAACTGGGACTAGTCTAGAACAGAACCAAGACCCAACTGAGACTAGTCTAGATCTAAACCAGGACCAAACTGGGACTAGTCTAGAACAGAACCAGGACCCAACTGAGACTAGTCTAGATCTAAACCAGGACCAAACTGGGACTAGTCTAGATCTAAACCAGGACCAAACTGGGACTAGTCTAGAACAGAACCAGGACCCAACTGAGACTAGTCTAGATCTAAACCAGGACCAAACTGGGACTAGTCTAGATCTAAACCAGGACCAAACTGAGACTAGTCTAGATCTAAACCAGGACCAAACTGGGACTAGTCTAGAACAGAACCAGGACCCAACTGAGACAAGTCTAGATCCAAACCAGGACCAAACTGGGACTAGTCTAGATCTAAACCAGGACCAAACTGGGACTAGTCTAGATCTAAACCAGGACCAAACTGGGACTAGTCTAGAACAGAACCAGGACCAAACTGAGACTAGTCTAGATCTAAACCAGGACCAAACTGAGACTAGTCTAGAACAGAAACAGGACCAAACTAAGACTAGTCTAGAACAGAACCAGGACCAAACTGAAACTAGTCTAGATCTAAACCAGGACCAAACTGAGACTAGTCTAGAACAGAACCAGGACCAAACTGGGACTAGTCTAGAACAGAACCAGGACCAAACTGGGACTAGACTAGATCTAAACCAGGACCAAACTGGGACTAGTCTAGATCTAAACCAGGACCAAACTGAGATTAGTCTAGATCTAAACCAGGACCAAACTGGGACTAGTCTAGATCTAAACCTGGACCAAACTGGAACTAGTCTAGATGTAAACCAGGACCAAAATGAAACTAGTCTAAATCTAAACCAGGACCAAACTGAGACTAGTCTAGATCTAAACTAGGACCAAACTGAGACTAGTCTAGATCTAAACCAGGACCAAACTGAGACTAGTCTAGATCTAAACCAGGGCCAAACTGGGACTAGTCTAGATCTAAACCAGGACCAAACTGAGACTAATCTAGAGCTGAACCAGGACCAAACTGGGACTAGTCTAGAACAGAACCAGGACCAAACTGAGACTAATCTAGAACAGAACCAGGACCAAACTGAGACTAATCTGGAGCTGAACCAGGACCAAACTGAGACTAGTCTAGAACCTAACCGGGACTAAAATGAGACTAGTCTAGAGTCAAACTAGGACTAAAATGAGACTAGTCTAGAGTCGAACTAGGACTAAACTGAGACTAATCTAGAACCTAACCAGGACTAAAATGAGACTAGTCGAGAGTCGAATTAGGACTAAACTGGGACTAGTCTAGAGTCGAACTAGGAATAAACTGAGACTAGTCTAGAGTCGAACTAAGACTAAACTGAGACTAATCTTGAGCCAAACCAGGACTAAACTGAGACTAGCTCCTGGTTTGGCGTTCACACTTCCAATATCACTTGCACTATGTTATTTGGGACTAAACTGTGACTAAACCCAGGACTAAATTTGGACTTCACTAGAACTAATCTAGTACTAGAACAGGGCCAAACCAAGTCTACATTTGGACGCAAACTGGACTCAATCTAGGACTAAAAAAGGACAAGTGCGAAAGTTATGATCTAAAAGTAAAGCAACGAGGACTTGGATCTAGAACTCTAAAACGGACTCCTCCAGGACTAAACCAGGTCTAAAATTTAGGACTTTTCCAAGACTTTTCCAGCACATTTCCAGGACTAAACCTTCCTAAACCAGGACGAAAATGTAGGACTTTTCCAGGATTAAACTCAAAAGTATGTTTCAACTAGATTTCTGCTTCTGTTGTTAGAAAATGGACAGTTTTACAAAATTTGAAATGGTTTGAATATTGTTTAATCCCCCTCATTGATGATATAAAATCTTTTTTTTTTTTTTTTTTTTTATTTATTAAGACACAGCCACAAAATGAACAAGTTTAAAGTCACGTGTCTTTGTTCCTTTTGATTTGAAAAGAAGCTTGAGGTTGAAATGGTTGAAAAACGCGGTGGCCGAGCTGAAGATGGCTGTGAGATAGTGACATTTGCGCGTCCGTTCTTGCACCTGAGGGTCGGTCTTTGAAGTGCGCCCCGTGACCAAAAGCCTCCTCTGCGTCTCCACAGGGGGCGACATGCTCTTTTACATTTAGTCTTCTTTTTTTGGGGGGGGGGGAACTGTTTGTGCAAAACCGAACACGTTACATTCACGTTTGTAACTGTTAGAAGAGATTGCAAAAAAAGACCTAGTTTAGATCTATATTATTCCAGGACTAAACTAAACCAAGACTTTTCCAGGTCTAAACCAGGTCGACCGCTAGGACTAGTCATACTTCTCATTGGGTGATATTAAGAACCTGCAATAAACCAGTTCTTAAACTACTATTCTAGGACCAAACTATGTCGAAACCAGGTCTAAACGAGAACCAAAGTCATATTTATGTGTGTAATATTATTTTTGGCGTTTCAGAAGTAAAACAGGTCCAAACCAGATTTAAACTAGGACTTCCAGGCGTTTAACCAGATTATTCCAGGACTAAGGCAAAGTCTACACTAGGACTAGTCATGCTTCTATTTGGGTAACGTTGGTAAACCAGCTATACACTAGGAGTAAACTTGAAGTAGCCAAACTTCTAATTCAGTAATATTCATTTGGAGAAATAAATCAGGTGTAAACTCTTCCAGGACTAAACCAGGTCTAAACTAGGACTTTTACAGAACTTTAACTAGATTTTTGCAGGACTAAATCAAGACTTTTCCAGGACTAAACCAGGTCTAAACTCGGACTTTTACAGAACTTTAACTAGATTTTTGCAGGACTAAATCGATACTTTTCCAGGACTAAACCAGGTCTAAACTAGGACTTTTACAGAACTTGAATTTGATTTTTGCAGGACTAAATCAAGACTTTTCCAGGACTAAACCAGGTCTAAACTAGGACTTTTACAGAACTTGAATTAGATTTTTGCAGGATTAAATCAAGACTTTTCCAGTCCTAAACCAGGTCTAAACTAGGACTTTTACAGAACTTGAATTAGATTTTTGCAGGACTAAATCAAGACTTTTCCAGGACTAAACCAGGTGTACAGTAGGACTAGTCATACTTCTGTGTGTGTAACATTATTTCAGACTAATAAACCAGTTGTAAACCAGGTCTAAAGCAGGTCTGTCACCACACTCACCTCCATCTAAATGCTCCCGCTGTTTGTCGGACGAGTGGAAGCCCCTCTCTTCGCTCTGTTGTCCTCGTCTGACCGCCTAAAGAAACCAGAGCAGCACTTTTATTGCACTTTACCTCAAACACATTCACATTTGCAGTACAGTAGTAGCAGTAGCAACAGCTGTAGTAGTCGAAGTAGTTGTCGTAATGGCAGAAGTAGACGATGGACGCACTTACAATTGTGTCAAAGTTCATTCAGTACGTTCACAAAGATGTTCCCACATTAACGTGTGATTTCTAGGTACGATTCGAGGCAGCGGTCGTTAAAATATGAGCGGAACTACGCGAAAGTAAGTGTAACAAAACTTTGCCAGCACTAGACTGACCATAAACATGTTTTAGCACGTCTATTTGTTTCCTGCCTCTTACATTGTTGTAATTTTTGGTAGTAGAAGTAGTAGTAGTAGTAGTAATAATTAGTAGTAGTTATTGTATAAGAGCAGAACTAATTATTACTTCAAATAAAACGCAACAAAGCTTTGTCAGTAATAGGTGTCGACTGACGTTTTTACTACACGTTTGAGCAATTTTCTTAGTATTTCTTAACGTTTACCTTTGCGTTTTTGAGAAATGAGCTGCTGCAACAGAATCGTTTCCCGATAAATCGTCAATAAAGAATCGGTTTATCGAGGAATCGTAATAGCGGAATGCCTGGTCACGATAATAAGACCAGTAGTAGAGGTAATTGTGGAGAGTATTATTAATAATTTTGATCATGGTAAATGTGCGCTGTCTTTTGGCAAATAAATTGATATCATATAAAACAAATCTAAAAAACAAATATGGTAAAGTTTAAGCCGCTGCGACGAATGTGACAGAAGTTATTACAGTATTTATTACAGTTTCCCGTTGTAGTCCATCACTTTGAATGAGTGTTCATCATTGGTTGATCATGTGTCGCTGCACTCGTTAAACGCACGTCGAAAAGCGCGTGAACTTTAACGATAACGCACAAGTTAAAGACGCGTTCGTGCGCCGTGGTCTCGGGTCATTTTCGTGTCGTAGACGAGTCGTAAACGCGCGATGCGGCGATAAAAGAAGTCGCACAAGTTGTCGGACGTCGTGGAAACTGTAGTGGTTAAGTTAGTTGTTCGGCGCCCCCGGTCCTCGCGCCTCCGCGGCCCCGGGACACCTACCGCCGCGCTCGGGCTCTGGTTGATCTCCGACTCGTTGACCAGCGACGACTTGAGGTCCGCCAAGTCCCGCTCCGTGAACGCGTTCTCCGGGATCTTCTCCTCCTGCTCGCCCTCGTCTTTGAACGCCAACATCTCATCGTTGGCTCCGAGGTCGTCTCCTCCGCCGTTACTCAACTGCGGCATGACTGCGGTGCGTCTGCGTCTGCTTGTTGTTGTTTGTTTGTTTGTTTGTTTGTTTGTTTGTAAGTTCTTTCACCCAAAACCTCTACCGTCTCTCTTCGAAACAACTCCAGAAAACTTCAAGCGAACGCGCCGCGGATGCGTGACGAGAGGCGCGCGGGTTTCGGTGCGACTTCCCTTGCGTGAAAAGTGCGTGAGCGCGGTCCAAACATGCGGAAAAGTGAGTCGCCGCTCCGGAGATGACTCGTGTTGTTGCTCCGCCGCGGGTCTGAGCGCGAGACGGGGCGAGGGGGCCGACTTCAAAGGGCGCAGCGCCGGTGATTGACGGCTCCGATGACTCGTTCAGGGGGGGGGGGGGGGGGGGGGCTGCGTTCCGCCGCGTGCGATTGTTTCAGAGCGCAGTTTCTTAAAGAGACATCGCCGACCCGCGTGCGCCCTGCGCGCTCACGAGAGAGGGAGAGAGAGAGGAGGGGGAGAGAGAGGAGGGGGGGATAGTGAGAGAGGGGAGGGAGGGAGGGAGGGAGGAGAGAGAGGGGGGAGAGAGAGAGGAGGGGAGAGGGGGGAGAGAGAGAGGAGGGGAGGATAGTGAGAGAGGGGAGGGAGGGAGGGAGGGAGGAGAGAGAGGGGGGAGAGAGAGAGGAGGGGAGAGGGGGGAGAGAGAGAGGAGGGGAGGATAGTGAGAGAGGGGAGGGAGGGAGGGAGGGAGGAGAGAGAGGGGGAGAGAGAGGAGGGGGGGATAGTGAGAGAGGGGAGGGAGGGAGGGAGGGAGGAGAGAGAGGGGGAGAGAGAGGAGGGGGGGATAGTGAGAGAGGGGAGGGAGGGAGGGAGGAGAGAGAGGGGGGAGAGAGAGAGGAGGGGAGAGGGAGGGGGAGAGAGGGAGGGGGGAGAGGGAGAAGAGGAGAGTTAGAGAGGGGAGAGAGAGAGAGAATGGGGAGAGAGGGGGGAGAGAGAGAGGAGGGGAGAGGGGGAGAGAAGTAGAAGGAGAGAGAAGGAGAGGGAGAGAGAGAAAGACAGAAGGAGAGAGGCATAGAGAGAGGGAGAGGGAGAAAAAGACTTAGAGAGACGGAGGGAGAGAGAGAGAGCACGGTCCAGTGCGCTACATGAAAGGACAAGAGGCCGAGGCTAATACTAATAGGTTACGTAAATAGCGCAGGAATCAATAGGAGGGAAAAAAACATAAGATTTTTTTCTAAAGTTTAAAACAGAAAGTTAAACAAAAAAACAAAAAGTGGTAATGATATTGAATTTGTTAAAAAGGTATAAAAATATGTAGGTCTATAACAATGTAGGTTGTTTTATCATTGTTCATCATGTTTTTTTCTGCTTTTTTCTTTTTTTACTATTTATTGTTTTTGAAACACACAGCAACAAAAAATATTGTTCATTGCTTTATGTTGCACCGAACCACACGTTCCTGTGTTTGTGATTCTGTTCATTGACAATGGCAATAAACCTTTTCTGATTCTGAAATCCTTTGGGCGACATTTGTTTCTTTAAAGTCCAAACGACAGGTTTGACGCACATTTCACTCAAACGCACAGAACACAATTATATTTCACTCATATTTTTTGCTCGTTTGTCCCCAGTTTGACCATTTGTGTGAAGTTTATCATTGTACTTCCTGATTGGACATGGGCAGGAAATATGACATAGGTAGAAGTCATTCCACACCTGTTACCTAGCAACCAGACTGTAAACAAGAGCCAAAATCTATATAAATAAACACTTCAGCTTTGACAAACAATAATACCATACAACACCTTTTTTTTGTCGAACGATGGTTTAAACTGTCAGTAAAGTGTGTTAGTGTAAACTGTCTGTGTCGCACTTTGATGACATCACAGAGGGATTCTATCTGAGAACTCAGCTCTACTTCCTACATCATTTTAAGGTCTTAATTTCCGAAATGTCCGCACAAACTGAACAGAAGTAAAACTATTATAAACATTTACCACAGGTTCTACACCACCAAACTAAGTCATAATTAGAACTTTCACATGGACTTTAAAGGTGGTATGGACGATTTTTTTCAGCAAATTTTTTATCATATTTCCTCGTGGCGTGGATAAATCATTTGTCCTGCCACGTATCAATCATAAAACGCACCTATCGCTCACCTGCAGCCGCGTGCAGTTCGTCCTCACGTTTCCGTGTGCCTAAGCGCATGGATCTATCATAATATAGTTCCCTCAGTGTACGGGGCAAAATGAAGACGGAGAAAGACAGTTCGAGCTGACGCAGAAGTGGACAGAAATCTACAGGAGACGAGCGATGCGATGCGTTGCGCTAATAAACAAACGCACGTGTGTGTTGTATCAGTCCGCACTGGGGAGTGCGCATGCGCACTTCCACCTGCGTTCTCAAATCGCAGAAAAATCGTCCATACCGCCTTTAAGTTATAAAAAGAAGTCATATCGTGTGTGTTTTCGGCTTTATAGTTATAATCTATATATCTGTCCGCTATCGTCTGCCCCTTTAAGTTACGTCATCAAAAGTATTACCAATGCCTAGATATCAGAATATGCGACCAACAGGATTGAGAAGTTGATTTGAAAGTAAACCTCTGGCGGTTTGGAGCGGCTCTAGTCACATGACATCACGAGACGCAGCGAGATTAGGACCGAAAGTCAAACATGGCCGTAACGTTGTCGGAATCGAAATGCGCCATAAAGTGTGCGACGTGTCCAGAGACGCGACAGTCAAAGTAAGAATGTCACAATTGTATGAAGTCTTTTTAACGTGAGACTTTACAAATACATATGGCATATTCGATAAATCAACCAAACTTGAGTTCAGCACGATTTCTGTTGGATCATTGTCAGTAATGCGGATGACCCTTTCCAGAGTCTTTTACGTGAAAATAGCATGTGGTCGCTCGGTAAAACCGTCTGTCGTCGCCGCGGGACGATGACATCACCGCGTCGTAAAAGCAGCAGTTCCCGGATCATTAGTCTGCAGTGTTTAACATACCTGAGTTTATGGGCCGTCCTCGGGCCCCGGCGACGAGGCGGCCCTTGTCATTCTACGCCCTCGGAGACTGAGCGTCGCGGCTCTCGACTCCCCCTAGTGGCACAAGAGGAAATACCACAAAAGCTCATTTACCTCCGTTTGTTTTGGCTGTGATTGATCTCTGTCTCTGAATTGAGGTCGTCACGTGAAACATTCTAGGAAGTCTCTCGCAGGGAAGTGTTTTAAAAAGTGGGCGGGGATAGGGGGTAGGTGGAAACGGGAATTTTCTGAGCACCCAAGCCTCAGTGGCAGGACAAACAAGGATTAACTCATGTAACACACTCAGGAATCAATAAGAACACAACTCTGCTTTGATGAGTCAGCGCAGCATTAAGAAGCCTTGGAACAGACGTCCGCACTGTAAAAAGTCAAACGCTCATTTGTCATCCTTGTTTACCCGGGACGGTCCCAATGTTCAGCTCCGTGTCCCGTGTCCCAGGGTTAACCCGGGCGGACAAACATCCAAACACTTCATTTGTTCCAGTTTTAAAAAGTGATGGTAAAAATGATAATAATATTGTAAGTTGTAAGTTGTTTTGGATATATGCAAATGACAATGTTGAGTGTATTTTCTGTCATTTCAACGATTAAAAATGTCCTCCAAAAGACACAGGTTCAGTGTAATCTACAAAAAACAAAGGCATAAAGTGACATTTCTGCTCTTTTGTCGTTCATTTTATGCTTTATTCATGTTTTGTGCGACTCTTAAACCTCATTTACACAAACATTTTAACACGTTCCTGATGTATTGTGAAAATATTGACTCTTATCATGGACCTATTGTGTTTTGTTGTTGTTGTTATTTATTCTAAGAAGCCTTCATTTTCCTAAATTTGCATATACAATTGTTTTTAATCAATTTAATGTATTGATTTATAAAGTTTTGATTATTTTTTCTCTCTTTCTGTCCATATGAATTGTGTTTTTCTTAAATAAAACAATATATAAAAAAATAAAATAATTTACTGTCTGCACATCATTATCTAAACAATAAAATATAGACGTATGTGGGTTTTTTTTGGACAGTGTTGTCAAACATTCCTGAAGACACGTTTAATGCAGTTTAGCTTTATCCGCGTGTAGCCTCATTTGAACCGCGGACCATGTGACCGACGCGTGCAAAGCATGATGGGAGTCTCTCGGCAGCCGCCCCCCCCCTCCCTGCTCAAACAGCTGTCTATATTTAATCAAGCCGAATAAACACGCATTTTTAACAACTCATTTATTATTTAGATTTGCATACATTAAAATCGCTCATTTTAATCTTTTTATTAATATGCATTGGAGAGATACTGTATAAATTTGCAGTTTTATGTAAATACGAGGCTGGTTTTCTGGCTCGGGTTTAATTCCGTGTCCCCAGCTGTGGTTGGTTGTTTCCATTCAAGTCGACCAGCCCAGATTAAGTCAATATTAAGTCACAGCACGACATTATAAATATTTCCCAATTAGAAACTCCGGCGCAGAACTGTAGCTCATTAAAGATGCATGTGGCTGAGCGGGAGCGAGCGAGGCGAGTCGGACTTTTGAGAGAACATCAGAACTTTGCGTCTTTGAACTGTGTGTAGTTTTATTTTTGTGCGTCTCGGAGTGAAGAATCGGCAGAAAAAAATGCGTCTTTCTGTTTCAGAGACGTTCGAAAAAACACGTGCGAGGCTGGAGTTACGACACAAAACTGGAAGAAAATGGACTTTTGTCAAAATGCAACGCGTTTGACCCGGATTGTGCTCGACAGCTCTGGAATGAAACAAAAACTGACACAAAGTTCAATGTCTTCAGAGTCAGAAAAAGGGTTTATGGGTGTCGTCTGTGGATAAAAACAAGATTCACCAACTGGGAACTTTCTTCTGTGACAAGCTGCAACATGAAACAACAAATATAATAGCACAAAAAGAAAAACTAATAATAATAATGATGATAATAACACAAACAAACTACATTTACCGTATTTTCCGTACTATAAGTCACACCAGCCAAAAAATGCATAATAGAGAAGAAAAAAACATACATGTCGTACTGGAGTATGAAATGCAGTTGCAAGTGTGAAAATAACAAATAATATCACATATAAGTCGCTCCGGAGTATAAGTATATAAGTATAAATATAAGTATAAGTTGCACCCGGGCCAAAACTATAAAAAAAAAAAAGTGTGACTTATAGTCCGAAAAATACGGTAATTGAAAAGGCTTAAACGCTGTCACTTTTCTGACATGTTGTTGCACATTCCGCCACGTACAGCAGTCGGGCGTTAAACCCATCTCCACCGAGCCGAGTTACGGGTCGGATCTGTGTCGCGGGGCAAGTCCACACGCGGTTAGAACGCAGGGTTTTCCTCGCCGTGTTCGAGCAATAAAAAGCAACGTAGTAAATAAATAAAGATCAATGAGTTTATGGTGAAACGACGGAGCAAATGATGGCACATGAATTTAGAAAAGCAGGTGGCCACCCCTTTAACAGAAAGGTTTCACACTGCACCTTTAACACCGTCATGGTACAGCCCCTGATGAAGTAAAAATACAATGTAGAAGGTTAAAAACACAGAGGAAGTACACAGTTATTCTAAATGTTTCTTGGAGTGGGATGTGCCAGTCCTTATATGGTGACAGTGTTTGACCCAATGACTGATAAGTGTGGCCTGCAAAAGCGCCCCCTGTTGGAGAGGTTTGTCATTGCCTCATAAACAGGCAACAAAAGTAGTGCGCAATAACATTTGTTTGATTTCCGTTATTAGTTATTTTGCTTTACTATTTTTTTGTCTGCTCTCTGTGTCATATTTTTTTCTTCTGTTCTGTTATTTTTTTTAACTTGACTTTTATTTATTTTTTTAATAAAAACTCAACACAAAAAAAAACAAGGTAAAATAAATAAATTTGCCTGTATAATAGTTTAAAACTGAAATTCTGGTGAAACAAATTATTTTCCAGCCCTCTGAGCCGCCGCCCCTCTGAGCCGCCTACGCTCTGAGCCGCCTACGCTCTGAGCCGCCTACGCTCTGAGCCGCCTTTCTGAGCTGCCTTTCTGAGCCGCCCCTCTGAGCCGCCCCTCTGAGCCGCCGCCCCTCTGAGCCGCCGCCCCTCTGAGCCGCCGCCCCTCTGAGCCGCCCCTCTGAGCCGCCCCTCTGAGCCACCGCCCCTCTGAGCCGCCGCCCCTCTGAGCCGCCGCCCCTCTGAGCCGCCCCTCTGAGCCGCCCCTCTGAGTCGCCCCTCTGAGCCGCCCCTCTGAGCCGCCCCTCTGAGTCGCCCCTCTGAGCCGCCCCTCTGAGCCGCCCCTCTGAGTCGCCCCTCTGAGCCGCTGCCCCTCTGAGCCGCCCCTCTGAGCCACCCCTGTCCTGTTTGCGCCTCGACCTGACGCACTTCGTGTCACTTTCGTGTCACTTCGTATCTCTCGCCTCTCTCCCTCGTCTCGCACTTTAAAAAACCCAAAACAAACGAATGACGTCGCTCGATGTCTGTCACAGGAAACGCTGTGGAGGGGGGAGGGCCCGACCATATAAGGAGACAAGGGAGATAAGGAGATAGCGGCCCACACAGAGCTCATGTGAACCGGCAGACACTCGACATACACAGCCAAAAGTGCAATTTAAGCGGGTTGAAAATCACCAAGACTGCAACTTGTAACGGAACACAATTTCCCCTGCGAACAACACTATCCTGTTTTATTCATTCATTAGTGTTCCTGTTGTGTTGACTTCGACAAACGTGTTCCGAAATGCACGGGATTCTTTTTTTTAAATGTATAACAAACGTAATAAAACGCAGAACGCAACGCTGAACGTGAAAAAGTGAAAAGGAAAACTCGCGGCGTTGTTCTGTTCAGTCCAACGTTTGTTACTACTGAGTGCCAAGGTAATTTGGCCCGTTTTGTGAATATTCTGTTTGTAATTTGGGCCCAGGGTTCAGTCTGTGGCCTTTCCCCCCCAGACAGAAGCATCCGTGTCCGTGGCAGGAGTTTTAAAGCCCAGGCACATGCTGCAGTTCTGAAGTCGACGGGGGGGTTCCAGTTTTGTTCGTCTCAGTCCAATATTTGAGTCCCAAAACACGTGACGACGACGGGACACGTGACGACGACGGGCCACTCGACAACCACAGTTTATGAGAGGAAGATGCACTTTTCCAACAGAATTCCCTCAGAACATGTGATTTTGTGGTCCCGCGTTGAGAAGTAGACGCCACGTTCCCATTCTGCATCCGTCAAACCAAAATGACCTTCTCTTATTCGCCCACTTATTCTTTTCCGTAAACAGTTAGTAGTATATTTATTCCAGATTATGAATGCATTTACATAGTTTAGATATTATTCCCCTTGAACATTTCGATTTAGAAGCCTGGATAAAACGGTCATCAGTTTGTTCAATGTCTCGATTTGTAGTTAAGTGTAAATATCTGTAAAAATCCGGTTCATGTTTCGATCTTGCCTCAAATGTCGACGCTCCAGAATCAAACTTAACGTAATCGCAGTCTTAGCGCTCGTTGGCACAAAACAAAATACTACGCTGGATAAAACGAATTTGTCTTTTACGAGCCGAGAATTAACAAATGTGTTCTTCGTTCAATCGAGAGTTTGATCAAAAATACATCAATATTCAGACGTCAAACCCAAAGTAACAACATTTTTTTAATAAACGAACATTTCTCCAGTATCGCTTTGCAAATAAACGATTTAAATGCAATGCAAAATTAGGTTTGGCCCCCGACATTTTGGCCGATCGAGGAACAAGTTTGGACGCCCCTGCATTTGATTCATATTTAGTATTTAGGCCTGTGCAATTCTGACAAACAGCAATTAAAATGACGTATGAATAGGATGTAATTTGTTTAACGGGAGCTGTTTTTTTCGTACAATCCAAAAACGCTGTAGGGATCGAGTGCACAAACGAAGGCCGGAAAATGGCTCTACTTTCTGAAACGACCGTAAAAACAGAAACAAAAAGGTCACGATTTAACGATTATTCACAATTATCGAGTTTTCTTTCGTGGTCCGACATGACACTTTTCTTTGTTTGTGAGCGGCTTTACATAAAGTTACATTTGACAAAAACCGGCAGGTAAAATAAAGATCTTTACATTTACATCTATGTTTTGAGCCGTGTATTGAACCAAAAAAACACGTTATTTCCTTGTTCTTATGATCATATTGTGACCTGATAACTTAAACCTAATAATCTTAACATCTCCAGTCGATGCAAAACTTAAAAACGTTTCAAAATCTTAAAACTTTATTTTCATTTTTATTTATATCTTTTTATTTTCAGAAAAGTCATCGTAAAGTGTCTCAGCTCTCGTCCCAAAGAGTCCAAAGTGTCTCAACTCTTGTCCTAAAGAGTCCAAAGTGTCTCAGCTCTTGTCCTAAAGAGTCCAAAGTGTCTCTGCTCTCATCCCAAAGAGTCCAAAGTGTCTCAACTCTCATCCCAAAGAGTCCAAAGTGTCTCAGCTCTTGTCCTAAAGAGTCCAAAGTGTCTCTGCTCTCATCCCAAAGAGTCCAAAGTGTCTCTGCTCTCATCCCAAAGAGTCCAAAGTGTCTCAACTCTTGTCCTAAAGAGTCCAAAGTGTCTCAGCTCTCGTCCCAAAGAGTCCAAAGTGTCTCTGCTCTCATCCCAAAGAGTCCAAAGTGTCTCTGCTCTTGTCCTAAAGAGTCCAAAGTGTCTCAGCTCTTGTCCCAAAGAGTCCAAAGTGTCTCTGCTCTCATCCCAAAGAGTCCAAAGTGTCTCAACTCTCATCCCAAAGAGTCCAAAGTGTCTCTGCTCTCATCCCAAAGAGTCCAAAGTGTCTCAACTCTTGTCCTAAAGAGTCCAAAGTGTCTCAGCTCTCGTCCCAAAGAGTCCAAAGTGTCTCTGCTCTCATCCCAAAGAGTCCAAAGTGTCTCTGCTCTTGTCCTAAAGAGTCCAAAGTGTCTCAGCTCTTGTCCTAAAGAGTCCAAAGTGTCTCTGCTCTCATCCCAAAGAGTCCAAAGTGTCTCAACTCTCATCCCAAAGAGTCCAAAGTGTCTCAGCTCTTGTCCTAAAGAGTCCAAAGTGTCTCAGCTCTTGTCCTAAAGAGTCCAAAGTGTCTCGGCTCTTACTAGGTTGAAAAGGTCAAGTGTTTAGAAGAAACAGGCGACTTGTGGAGGTCTGTTTTTTTCTGCTGTTTCACACTTTCTGTGGAGGAAATTATGAGAGTAAATGCGAAAAGCTCCTCTTTTTTGAGAGCGAACCAGAGTTTGAGGCTGAATATGACTAAGAACAATCAGACGAGACAACACTGTGGGATTCAATCATCTGAACGCAGTAAAAGTCACTCTAACGTTGGATAAACTGATGTGCTTGTTGTGTGAGGTGTTGTTTTATTCAAGTTGAATTTCCTTCTCGTTTTAACTCTGTGGTTTGTGCTTTGTCTGTAGAGGCACAGATGTGGTCTGAGCTCCTCTCAATCACTCTGCACGCTGAGGAAACAGCTTCACGTGGAAAAAAAAGCAAAGGTTAAGTTCTGGTGTTTTTCCAGAAAAGAAACCAAAAAACCCAGAAAAGAAAAAAAAGTTTATTTTTTAAAATCCCTCCCCCCCCTTTTTGTGTTTGAAAATAAAAAAAAATGAGTCCCATCTTTACCAGTATTAAAAAATACATCCTGTGGAAAAAAAAGCTGTAACTGGAAACTCTCTCTTGCTGCCAAAATGTTTTGTTTCCATTGTAGGAGTTTTATGTCCTCAATAAATTTTTACAGTTACAGTTTTAAAATGGGCGGTTCACGTTGAAGAGGGTTTGCTTTAATAAACTCAATGTAATATTATACACGGTAATACAGTAAAAATCCCAAAACTTATGACAACAATGTTTTTTTAAACAGAAGACCATTGACATTAAACCTTATGTTTTTGAAGAAGTTCGGAGTTAAAATATCACTGACAAAATTAAAGGTAGAGGATCTTCTGCCTGTTTGTAGATGTGTGTCTATCTCCATGGAGACACCAAAGAATGCTACAGGTCAGATCTGTGGAGAGGAGAGTTCTTCAAGATTGAGCAATAAAAACAAGTGCAATGCCAGAAAAATACGGCACGTTTTTTACGATATGGAGAGATCTGCATCGAGCTGTAGCTCCAGAGCGCCAAGAATGGGTTGAACTGTTGCCAAACCGCTCGATTGTTCGTGTTTTCAAAAATAAAACTGTACTAAAGCGTCGAGTCTAACCACAGGAGCAGGCCTCGGGAGCACCGAGGAGCCGCGCCGGAGCTATTTACAGACATTAGATTTGTATCAGTCGTGTGGTCGCGCTATAAAACCACTAAACTGCAGCACGCCTCGAAGGAAATGTACTTTCTTTCTTTCTTTCTTTCTTTCTTTCTTTCTTACAGACGTTGCATCTCCAAAGTTAGAGAAGCTGTGCAAACTCGAGCACAAAGCAACAGCAACGATGGCAGCTCCTCAGCAGAACACCGCTTGTTAAAGAGCCGATCGTGAACCTCAGGCTACTTTCTTGAAATCATAGAAAAACGTAGAAATAACAGTTGTTGAAATAAGTTGTAAAAGTGTAACAGTGTCGTCCTCGGCCTTTGAAGAGCGTTTTGAGGAGGTATTCTAAAGGTTTGATCTGTAGCAAAGCCAAGCGCTTCTGTTCTGGTCCCAGTTTGACTTGTATCAAAAAGATAAACTTTGTAGAAAAGCAACTTCAAAAACACACGTTTGCATTAAAACGTTTCATGAGTCAGTAGATCTGTTTGTCGTGACGTTTACGATGTTCCCCAAATTAAAAATGTGATTTTAGCTGTTTTTCTTGTTTCTTTTCCAACTGTGAGTCTTATAGAGCTCATTGATTGAAGTATTAAAGGTTTACTATGTAATAAACATGCAACATTCTACTTTTAATCCTTAAATCCTTACTCTATTATTTTTATTGTTTAAAAAAATAGTAGAGTTTTATTACTGTTATGTTCTGTAAAGAGTCTCTGAGCGTCTTGAGAAGCGCTATATAAATAAATTGTATTATTGTTATTGTTAGTTTTACTATTATTAGGCCCGAGCGCCACAAGCTGGCGAGAGGCCTATTAATCTCGTAAGGCCGTGCGAAGCGAAAGTGCGCTCGCCCACTTCCAAACACTCACTAACGCACTCCTTCACTCACGCACGCCCCGTGCATACTAATTAGTAGTAGGAAAATGGAACTTTACCGTTGTAAACGGGCGAAGCCCGTGCAAAAGTACGCATTAAACGAGCACTTTAAATTGGGATGACGACCGCGAAGGACAAGCACTCATTTGCGCTAAGTAGCTCACGAATACGTTCCCCATCTCTTGCATGTTCCGTGCATATAAGCATGTAATGCAAAAATTTAACATTATTACTGTATAGAGGGCCAAAAACACAAAGTGGGCGGAGCCCACTGAAAATTAACGAAAGTACCCGTCAGTGACCAGGGACCCACACCATGAGGTAGGAAAGCGCGAGCGCTTTCCGAAAATGTATAGTTTATGATATTTGAAAAATGGGAAACATTGTTTTCGCATCGGAATATTATTCTTTCTTCTTCTTCTTCTTCTTCTTCTTCTTCTTCTTCTTCTTCTTCTTCTTCTTCTTCTTCTTCTTCTTCTTCTTCTTCTTCTTCTTCTTCTTCTTCTTCTTCTTCTTCTTCTTCTTCTTCTTCTTCTTCTTCTCGGGACCAACCCCCCTATTTCTCACCCAGTGAACATTGACGGAAAGTCACAAAAATTAGCACACCTCTAAAAATCGTGCCTCTCTACATTCTGGCTATATCCTTTTTCTAAAATTAAAAAAATTGGCGCGTCAGCGCCCCCAAATGTACCAAAAATGCATTGAGAGATGGGAAATGACCCAAAAAAAATCTGATCGTAGAATCATGAAATTTGGCGGAGAGGTAGATGGTGACAAGAGAAGTAAAAAATATTATAACGGCAACGCCGTCCGCCCAACCAAATGTCGGCCATATTGCTTCAAAAATGGCTAAACATGACTTCGGAGTTTTTCCAAACGTCGTACTTTTACGAACTCCTCCCAGGGCGGTGGCCCTAAAAAGCTGAAATTTGGTGAAAATGCTACTGAGGAGTGGGACATCAAAAGTTATCCAAATTACATTGATACCTCTCACGGTCTCTGTGCGGCAAAGCCGCAAACTGTAGGAAGAATTTCAGAAATCTCCCAAATTTGACATTTCTGCCGTTTGCGCAGATAAAGTCCGAATTGCGTCAAATTAGAATCAGTTGTTAAACTCTTTGCCCTAAACCTACTTGAAGTGAAATAAATTAATTTGGAGCCACAGCGCCCCCTACAGATTTTATATGGAGGTTAAATATTTAGTTTTGCGAAATTATATGAAATTTGACACACAACTCAATTTTAGCATCCCCATCAAAAAAGTCAATGAGACCCATGTCATAATTGTTATGGCGTTGCCGTAACGATGACCGAAACCTTCCATGTTATTCCAATGGGGAAATCGCCAGAACATGTTTACACTTTAGACTTTCACGAACTCCTCTCAGGGCGTTAGACATATTAACCTGAAATTTGGTGAGACTCATCTTCAGGGGTGGACCATCAAAAGGTATCCACATTTTTATTCTAAGAGTCACGGTCTCTGTGCGGCAAAGCCGCACATTTTGCCAAGAATTCAAAATAAAATAGCTTTTTGATGGTAAAACAAAGGGGAGAAGATGTGACAGCGTCACAGATTCAGCAGTAGATGTAATAAAAGGACAATTGGGGCGCGTTAGCGCCCCCTCCTCTTGCGGCGTGGTGGCGGCGTGGCGAGGGCCGATCATTGCCGCTTGCGGCTTTAATTATTATTATTATTAGTATAATCATTATTATTGTTATTTTTATTGTTGTTGTTGTTGTTGTTAGTATTATGATTATTATTAGTAGCAGTAGTATTGTTATAAATGTTATTATTGTATTGTATTATTCTTGCATTAGTATTTTTATTATTAATATTATTTTCATTTTTATTATTATTTTATACGAAAATGTCCAAAAAATAAAACAATTATGAGTTATGGGAGTCATAGATTATAATATTTTGCAGACAAAAGCAGATATCTTTTTAAGGCGTCTTAAAGCAGCGATAGAGCTCCCCCTGCAGCTCGCTTTTGAAAATACAATGTCAGAGAACAGGCCCAAAAAGGTTCCTTTTCTTTGCTTTTTTCCTTTAATTTTTTTAAAATAAGACAGTATAATCACATTCAAAAACATTTAACGTTGCTAAAAGTTTAAAAAAGAGCCAGGGTTTCTCAGGAGAGTTGTGCGAGGCTGGCTTTGTGCTCGGAGACAGCAGGGGGCGACGACGGACACTTCAAACCGAAATGTATACTTAACCATCACAGGGACTTTCAAAGACAATGACTGAGGTCAAAATGTCACTTATTTCTGCTCTCAAAATCAGACCGCTGTGTGCTATCGGCATCTAATTATAAAAGTGGTGAAACGTTCATAGAAAAATAATTGTTAATAGTTTAAATTTGGTTTGTCGAGGTTTTCAGTCGGGTACGGCCTCTTTAATTGCAGAGGAACACATCCTCTGTCAGGAGTCTTTAACCTTGAATGTGGAAGTAACTTTTGCGGCAGAGATCCCTCTTTCTTTCTTTTTTTAAATTAACACTCAGCTCTTTCACTGAACTGAATCTCAACATTTACCTCGGACAGCGGTGGTTACAGTTTGTGCCAAGGCAAACTGGAAACGGCAGAAATCACGGTTCATGGGCCGCGACAAGGATCTGGTGAAATGGACAGACCACACACTTTCCTCCTGCGTGAAGATTATAAATATATACAGCAGACCTGAGAGAAGAGAGATGGAGAGGAGAGGGAAGAGAGAGAGGGGAGAGAAGAGAGAGAGGGAGAGAGAAGAGAGAGGAAGCAAGAGAGAGCAAGAAGAGAGAGAAGAGATAAGAGAGAGAGAGAGAGAGAGAGAGAGAGCAAGAAGAGAGAGGAGAGAGAAGAGAGAGGAGAGAGAAGAGAGAGAGCAAGAAGAGAGAGGAAGAGAGAGGAGAGAGCAAGAAGAGAGAGGAAGAGAGAGCAAGAAGAGAGAGGAAGAGAGAGGAGAGAGCAAGAAGAGAGAGGAAGAGAGAGGAGAGAGCAAGAAGAGAGAGGAAGAGAGAGCAAGAAGAGAGAGGAAGAGAGAGGAGAGAGCAAGAAGAGAGAGGAAGAGAGAGGACAAAGAGAGAGGAGAGAGAAGAGAGAGCAAGAAGAGAGAGGAAGAGAGAGGAGAGAGCAAGAAGAGAGAGGAAGAGAGAGCAAGAAGAGAGAGGAAGAGAGAGGAGAGAGCAAGAAGAGAGAGGAAGAGAGAGGACAAAGAGAGAGGAGAGAGAAGAGAGAGCAAGAAGAGAGAGAGAGCCAGAAGAGAAGAGAGAGCAAGAAGAGAGTGAAGAGAGAGGAGAGAGCAAGAAGAGAGAGAAGAGAGAGAAAGTTCCAGGTGCGTTAGGCCGTTGCTATGGTGAATGAGCCAAAGACAACACATAAAAGCAGAGGAGTGAATGAGGGGCGTGTGCAGAGTCAGGAGGGCGGAGTCCGAACAAACAACACATTATTATTATTAATAGCTTGGACATACTTCCTTTTTTACTTTTGACTTTTGTTTTTTCAAGGATTTTTCTTTTGTGGCCCACGAGCTTCACCAGAGCGACAGGACGACTCTGAAAACAATGTTTGTTCTTTTAGCACTTTTGATTTTAAAAAGTGAAGTCCAATTATCTTATTTCCTTTAAGTTGTGAAGAAATAAGAAGAGTTTAAAATGACAGGATGTAGAGCTGAATCCCTCTGTGATGTCATCAAAGTGCGACACACTTTTCTGGCAGTTTAAACCATCATTCGATAAAACAAAGGTGTTATATGTGTTATTGTGTGTTGGATCAGAACTGTTGTATCATTTATGTGGATTTTGGCTCTTGTTTACAGTCTGGTTGCTAGGTAACAGCTGTGGACTTGCCTCTTCCTACGTCATATGTGCCGCTCATGTCCAACCAGGAAGGACAATTATAAACTTTACAAAAACGGTCAAACAAAGGGGGACAAACGGGCAAAACGTTGAGTAAAATCTGAAATATAATGGCGTTCACCGCGTTTTGGTGAAATGTGCAGTGAAACCCGTCACAAAGACTTTTGAAGTAATATTCTTTTGAAGTACCAGTCCATTGTTCCACCGCTGGAGCTGGGCTTGGGGGTTGGGCGAGGATCGAGGGGGAGGGTCTTAGTCTGGTTTTGGGCGGGGCGAGGGGGGCGTTCGGGGGCGTTCGGGGGTTTGATGTGGTCCGGTCCAGGATGTGGCGCGCTCTGATGGACGATGTTTGGACTCAGGGCGGGGCCAGGAGGAAAAGGGACTATTATTAGTGGAATGTGAGTTGTTTAGTGGAGATTGGAAGCCGTGAAAATAGTCATGTGTTAGAGTTTAAATATTTTCACCGAAGACTTAAGACGGAGGAAACAGAAAGAGTTTATTCTCTTTTGATTTAATATTTTGTTAATAAAAGTACAATCATTTCTTACAGTTGATTAGTGACAATTAGTCGATTAATTAATCAAAACAGTGGATTGGGACGATTGGGACTCCAAATAGTTTGATTATAGTTAAGTACAATTACACAGCTTCTACTACTACTACAAAAAGGGCTGTTTACTCCTCAATAATATCAGTATTTATTAGATTATCAGTATAACATCCGTACAGACATTAGATCCGAGCTGTTATTGTGTTATTTTGTCTTTTCTGTTGAACATGAAATGCTTGTAACAACTTTGTAATAACCACACATTTAATTAGCCTTAATAAAGAATGAATTATGACTTAATTCATAATGAACAATTTTAGAATGTTTCAGGTTTAGAACTTAATTCATGCCCTAACTCCTTGATTGTCACTGGGCCTGAATCAGACTTAACGAACTATCTGTTGATTATGATTTAAGTCTTTGTTCATGCTTTATTAAGGTGTTATTACGAAGATGCACCAAAAAAGCGTAACAAATGTCCTTGCTTGTATTTTCTGTCATAGCTTATAGTTTTCAAATATTCAGTAAATACTACTAGAGTAAATTTGAAACTCTCTGGTCGGTCAGCGCGGACACAGACACACTGCCCTCTGCAGGCGACCGGCAGAACTACTGTGAATGCTCAGTCCTGCTCTTTTATTTAGAAGCGTTTCATTTTCTACCACTTTTTTCCAGTAGGGGTCACAGGTGACCGGAGCCTATCCCAGTGACTTTGGGCCTTAGGCGGGGTACACCCTGGACAGGGGCCAGCTCGTCGCAGGGCCAACACAGAGACATAGACACACAGACAACCATTTAGAGTTGCCAATCTTACCTAACACATGCATGTCTTTGGACGGTGGGAGGAGCCGGAGAACCTGGAGAGAACCCACTGTAACACGGGGAGAACATGCAGACTCCACCCAGAGAGATCATTTTTTTAATGAAATAGTCCTGTTTATGAGACACTTGGTTCCAGTATTAAATCTCCCATACATTTTTCCCATAGGACTTTCGAAAATGAATAAATAAATGAATAAAGAAAGATTTTTTATATATATATATATATATATATATATATATATATATGCATAAATAAAAAATAATAATAAATGAATAAATATATGCATTAAAAAAAAAATAATAATAATAATAATAATTTGGTTTGAAATCAAACTTGGTAATAATAAGTCAAACGTTTAATCTTAAACAAACATTTCTCCGCTCCGCCGTCTCGTCCACATTCTTGCTGCGGTTCAAATCGTTCCGTCCTCGTTCTCCTGCTGAACAAACCGTTTAATTTAGTGACAATCTTTTTTCTCCAAACGTCCGGCGTCTCCTGCTCGTTAAAAAGCTCCGCCCGCCCAGCACAATGGGCCCGGCCGACGCCCGCTCTTTTCCCACTGTAAATCACTTGCCAAACATCATTCTGCCGACGCTTCGCTCGAGCGTCGCGTTTTCAAAGTTCTCGCTCTGACTTGGTGCGATGGCATTGGAGGGCCCAGTGGGGGCGCTATGACAGATTTGAAATGCAAATAGTTGGTGTTGGGGAGCTTTATTATCCATTCTAGGTGTTCATTAGGAAAGATTATTTGTTGGCAGTGATAAATTGAGTGTAGAGAGGGATGTGGGTTAATTAAGTGTAAAGATGTGCAATGTACTTTTTCTTCCACAAAACTCTACTGGAAATGAAAATCTATCTTTTAAGATGTTTTGTGGCAAATTATATTGTATTTCAACTGGGGCTGGGAATCTCAGGGTCCCTCATAATACGATAATATCACGATTTTGCGATACATGCGATAATCGATCATGATATTCTACGATATATCACGATTTTTTTAAAGAACTTAATACATTTCAACATTTTTTTTTTCTTTTGTACAAATAGAAACAAGAAACAGCACCAGTGAGCAGTGAAAAATAGAAATAAAAAGAATAAAATAAAATAAAATAAAAGTAATAGAAAACAAAATAATGACAAATAAAATTAAGGCACAGCAAGTCCAACAGTCAAGTCCCATTTAGTCCAAGATGTATCAAATTTTTCCATTTCCAAATTAAGCCAGAATGTAATTTCTTTAATTTGTTTGTCACTTTTTTGTTATTTATTATAATTTTGGTCCAGTCCTTGACCGTCGGTGAGGTTTGTGTCATCCACTTTCCCGGCCGTTTCAGAGGTATCCATCCATCGTGTCCATGGCAGGAGTTTTGAGACCAAGTGCTCAGTTCCGAAATGGAGATGACAATATCCAAAACGGTCTTCAGCGCATAGTGAACTTCAGTCCAATATTTCTGGGCAACAGGACAGTCCCAGAACACGCGATAGATTGTGGTTTGCCTCAACGTTTTTCTTTGTTAAACCGCGAGCTGAACAAACTCCAAATGACACATGCCCATTTCAATCATCAAAACCATCAAAATGTCACATGTTTTGCGTAAAAACAAGTTTCCTTTCATCAAACAAGCAACAACATTGTAACTTGTTCACAAAAAAATTCCGGAAATTGTCAAAAAAAATGGCGATATATCGGTACAGCAGCCCACGATATCGATACCATACCACCAACTTTAATATCACGACATATCGATATTTCAGTATTTTGGCACGCACCGAATTTCAACCACAACAAATTCAAGTTCACAACTGCGTCTTAATGGAGGTTGTCGAAAAAGTGTTACCCGAGGAAAACAAATGCACTGTTGTACGTTGTAAAGGCTGAAACGTTTCTTTTTGTCGCTCTTGTTTTCGGTGTTTTAAAGTTAATGTGTCCTCTGAGATTACAACCGGCTTGTCTGCGGGTGAAACATCTCGCAATTTTGAATGTAAAGTCTGCGAATCAGTCTGCAAATCAACTGCTGGAGTTTGAGGACTTTTGGCTGTATAGATAATGAGCTGGTACGATACTACACAGAGCAAATATCTGAACTTTCACCTTCACCACATGTTTGACTATAAAGTACTTTCTACAGGGTTTGAGAGGTTCGTTTTTGCACATTCGTGTTGCGATCCCGACTCAAGGTTCTAGGTTCTATACAGATAGGTCAAAATGACTAGAAAAATTAAACAAATCAAATCAATACATTAAACAGTTTATTCGTTCTCAAAATCTGTGTTGATGTAATTCTTTGAGTCTGAAAGTGCGTTTTTAATTGGATTCAATACCGTAACATCAGTCGATTTTTCCTAGAGTCTTGCGTCGTACACTTATTGAATTTATATTTTACCGGGTTGTATAAAGTTTGACAAATACAACTCATGAATTAACAGCAGAATAAAAAGTAATGCACACACAAATGAACCACTTAAAAGATGTAAATTGGCAGCTCTAGTTGAAGATGAATGCGTTTGGCCTAAAACAAAGTGTCAGCGTTGGTCTTTGTGAAGCCCTGGCTGCACTTTTCATCTTAAAAGGCGCTTTAAGACAACATAAAGGCACATATCTGAGGCATGTTGTGGAGTGGGAGGCAGTGGGTGAATGTGGTGAGCGTACGTTAGCTCGAGGTTTGACATTTCACAAACCGTCTTTACCGTCGTCGGGTCGAGGACGCCTTAAAGGACGAGGTTGCACAACGAGCAGAACGTGTATTTTTAAATCCGCTCGTGCCTCTGGCCGTTTCTTCCACTGGAAAAAAGAAATAAGAAAAAGGAGGAGACGTTCTGAAGGCGGCGGCGGGTTTGTGGAAGCGCTCGTCCTCCTTGAGAGCGGTGACGCCGTCGATTCCGGACCGGCGCGCTTAAACTAGAACAACGGTTTCGACGATTTTCAAAAGGGCACGTCGAAGTTGCGCAACTTTCAACACAGAACTGAGATGTTGAACTCGCTTTAAACCCGTTGGCTGATGCTTTCGGCGCTTTAATGTGCGCACGTCGTAGATTTTTGCCCAAACAATGGCGAACCTGACGGATTGCAATGTACCGTGTTGTAAAAAAGAAATGATACATCATATAGTGGTTTTCCTGAAGTTACGTGCATAAAAAACACTTATGCGCTGACATTCTTTTATTCCAAAAATACTTATTATACATTTCTCTGAGTGGCACAAGTTTGGGCAGCACAACTAATAAAATGTGTTTATTTGTTGTTTTTTGTCAATTTTTTGTCTGTAGTTTCTCTGTTGTTAATCTGACTGTGCAGACCGTAGCTAGCTTGTTTTCTCATGGCAGGGGGAGATAAAGGACACTTCAACTCCCCTCACAACAAGTAAATTCCTCAAGAGACGGACACAAAAACATCTCATTTAAGGAGATAAAGGTCGTGAGTTCAGCTGTATGTGATCCAAGGTCTGTGTCAGTGATAAATGTGATGTCGCTGCAGTGTTCCTACAGTTTATTTGCTTTTCTACGACAGATTGCTTCAGTTATTTCACATTTTACTTGTGTTTTGAGCTCTTACAGGACAAAAGGTCAATATTACTCATGCGTTGTTTCCACTCACTGTTAAAATGCGCCGTACCTGATTTTTGACAGACGGATCTAGTTCATATTAACACGTTTTGCCCCGGTACAGAGACATTGTAAAAGCATCTGTTCAGGTGAAAATGAGGCGCTTTCTCTGCATCTAATTATAAAGCGTTGTATTCTCAGAGAAGATGGGAGTAGCGCCGATAGCAGGCTAATGTTTGCTAGCATTGCCGTCGCAGCAAAACTCGCTCTGGGCTCAGGAGAGTCGAGAAATGTGCTTATGAACTCTGAATATTCAGGATAGTGGGAACACGTTAGACAAGTGGAGGCGACACACGTGGGGCTGCGAAGAGTTTAAAACGAGCTAGTTCTGTTGTTCACGATTCAAAACAGTAAAAAGTCTGCCTTACGCTTGTAATTGTTTTGTCTTTTTAAAATTGTCTTAGCTGTGTCTGCACTTGTGTCCTTAATAAATATTGAATTAAATAATAGGACGTAATAGACAGAAATGTGTTTGTGGGCATTTTTTGTGCACTTTTAGTCAAGATCTAGTCAACGTAAACATCATTGTCATATCATTATATCATATTAGTAATAGTTTTACTCATTATTATTGCATTTTAAATTTAGTTTCAGGCATTAAATGTACGATGGCATTGACCAACACCGTCGCGAAACATAATGAAATGAACACTGCTCCACTTTAACGTCAGAGATCAGACGAGAGCATAGAACCGCAAAAACAATGAAATAAAGGCACAAAGTTCAAAATAAAAGTCCCATTTAATCCAAGTCAGTAAAATGTGTCCATAATGTGATTTTTCCCCCCTCCATTTTCTGTACGTCAGTCCAGTTCTTGATCATCCATTTTTCCCTCGCTGCCAGAAGTATGTTCCAAAGGTATCCACACACTGTGTCCATGGGAGGAGTTTTGAGGAGAGCGGGAATTTCCAAAGGCTACAGAGTTTTGTAGGAAAAAAAGAAAGCTGAAATAATTACTTTATCTGTATATCTTGTGTTTGTTTGTATCATATTTAATTGTGTAAATGTTTGTATCTGTTAACAGGGCGCTCTTGTAAAATTCCCTCCCCGTATAAATAAAGGTTGTAATTATATTAATAAATTGAGGAAAAAAGGCTTTGCAATTTCTTGAAACTTTTATTCCTGTGGATTTCTACACATTTACATATTAATAAATGAACACTACACAACTCACTAGTACTACAACTAACAAGGTACTTAAAAAAGAAGAAAACAACTCAATTTCCAGGGTGTTGCGGTAACCTCTTCTTAGCTCTCTGATGTAAATGCAAATGTCTCCCTGACTGACTCCTTAATACTTCTATAATTTAAATGATATTCCTACAGTATTTTACATTTCCAAACCTCTCGGTATCTGTCCATCTGCAGACTGCGCTGTTTGAACCAGGTGCACGGCCCAAAGCGTCAGCCCTGAGCTCCACGGCGGAGCGGCTCGGCGAATGAATTCTCCCCAGCGCCTGAGCCCGTGTCTGGGGCCGATACGGGGCGTCGCTCCCCTCTTTGAAGTGCCGTCCCTCCTCAGGGCACCAGCGTTAGGATAATGTGGCACACGCACACTGCTTAAAAGGAAGATCTGCTTTAAATGACAGGAATTCAGAATATTAATCTAGATTTGAGAAGTTTCTATGTATTTTCCTAGAGATTATTGGACTGTTCCAGTGTGTTAAAAAAACAAGACTAAACTATGACTATAACGGTCCAAAGTCTGAGCTAAGCTCATACCAGGACTAAACCAGGACTAAACCAGGACTAAACCAGGTCTGTACCAGTTTTATTACCAAGTAGAAAACAGGTCTAAAACAAGATCTAATACCATACTAAGCCTGAAGCAGTCCTAAAAGAGGTCTAAATCACGTCCAAATCAAGTTAGCCCAAGGTCTAAACCAGGTA
This sequence comes from Eucyclogobius newberryi, assembly GCF_026437365.1. NCBI lineage: Eukaryota > Metazoa > Chordata > Actinopteri > Gobiiformes > Gobiidae > Eucyclogobius > Eucyclogobius newberryi. The sequence goes on from NW_027315779.1 coordinate 11,924,749, forward strand.
AAAATAGGGACTAAACCAGGACTAAACCAGTTTTAAAAAAGGACTAAACCAAGACAAAACAAGAAATAAACCAGGTCTAACCCAAGTCTGACCCAGGTCTGACCCAGGTCTGACCCAGGTCTATACCAGGTCTAAACCAGGTCTATACCAGGTCTAAACCAGGTCTATACCAGGTCTAAACCAGGTCTATACCAGGTCTGACCCAGGTCTATACCAGGTCTAAACCAGGTCTATACCAGGTCTAAACCAGGTCTATACCAGGTCTAAACCAGGTCTATACCAGGTCTGACCCAGGTCTATACCAGGTCTGACCCAGGTCTATACCAGGTCTAAACCAGGTCTATACCAGGTCTAAACCAGGTCTATACCAGGTCTGACCCAGGTCTATACCAGGTCTGACCCAGGTCTATACCAGGTCTAAACCAGGTCTATACCAGGTCTAAACCAGGTCTATACCAGGTCTGACCCAGGTCTATACCAGGTCTAACCCAGGTCTATACCAGGTCTAAACCAGGTCTATACCAGGTCTGACCCAGGTCTATACCAGGTCTAAACCAGGTCTATACCAGGTCTAACCCAGGTCTAACCCTGGTCTAAACCAGGTCTATACCAGGTCTAACCCTGGTCTAAACCAGGACTAAACCAGGACTAAACCAGGTCTGTACCAGTTTTATTACCAAGTAGAAAACAGGTCTAAAACAAGATCTAATACCATACTAAGCCTGAAGCAGTCCTAAAAGAGGTCTAAATCACGTCCAAATCAAGTTAGCCCAAGGTCTAAACCAGGTAAAAATAGGGACTAAACCAGGACTAAACCAGTTTTAAAAAAGGACTAAACCAAGACAAAACAAGAAATAAACCAGGTCTAACCCAAGTCTGACCCAGGTCTGACCCAGGTCTGACCCAGGTCTATACCAGGTCTAAACCAGGTCTATACCAGGTCTAAACCAGGTCTATACCAGGTCTAAACCAGGTCTATACCAGGTCTGACCCAGGTCTATACCAGGTCTAAACCAGGTCTATACCAGGTCTAAACCAGGTCTATACCAGGTCTAAACCAGGTCTATACCAGGTCTGACCCAGGTCTATACCAGGTCTGACCCAGGTCTATACCAGGTCTAAACCAGGTCTATACCAGGTCTAAACCAGGTCTATACCAGGTCTGACCCAGGTCTATACCAGGTCTAACCCAGGTCTATACCAGGTCTAAACCAGGTCTATACCAGGTCTGACCCAGGTCTATACCAGGTCTAAACCAGGTCTATACCAGGTCTAACCCAGGTCTAACCCTGGTCTAAACCAGGTCTATACCAGGTCTAACCCTGGTCTAAACCAGGTCTAAACCAGGTCTATACCAGGTCTATACCAGGTCTAACCCAGGTCTATACCAGGTCTAACCCTGGTCTAAACCAGGTCTATACCAGGTCTAACCCTGGTCTATACTAGGTCTAAATCACAGGTTTAATCCATGACTAAACCAGGTCCATACAACTCTGGAACAAACCATATCCAAACCCTGAACCAGATTCAATCTTTTTATTTTATTTATTTCCTCCATTCCCTATTAAGATATGAGAGGAGTTTTGTTAATAAGAGTTTTTTGTTTTGTTTATAAGAGTTCTTCTGTCAAGAGTGTTTTTTTGAATCTTCCTATAAGTTATCTGTCCTTTCCCTCTGTATCTACTGCATTGTAACAACGAAATTTCCCCATGTGTGGACAATAAAGGATTATCTTATCTTAATTTAAAGGATTATTGTCTTAAAGAGTTTATTAACTTCAGACTTGCAGCATCTTTTCACATTCAGTTGTTCAGATCAGGACAAACGAATATCATCATGACCTTTATCTTTCGCTGCGGTTTTCAAATACAAGCCTTCAAATCGAGATGATATTCTGTCGCTTTGGTGTCAGTTTGAGCGTGTGGTTTTCGCTCTTGCCTTGTCATATATTTATTTCTACATATTAACCGTCCACCTTACAAACCTGCTGTGCTCTGAATGTCCTTTTCTACACCTCTCCCTAAGGTTTACATGTGGTCTTGTAGGACTCGTGTCTGTGTTTGTGAGCTCCTCTTGCTTCACGCTCTGCTCTCGTCGGAGGCAGAGGTGTAGATCGTTATCTTCTGCCCCATGCGCTGCTTCAGTCTTGTGTGTTTGTCTGACAATGTACAATGTAGATGTGGCGATAGCGTCTCCTCCTCCTCCGACACCTGCCACCTTGTTCACAGGAAACTCAAGAGATCATTGCCCAATCGCTCAAACGCTGCTTTCGCTCTCCTGCCTCGGACCCAAAGCAGCGTCTCCGCCGTCGTTTAGGCGATCAAAATGGGGGACATCGAGTGGTCGTAGCTTCCTTGAGCGAACCGATCGGACGAGAGAGAGTGCACTCGGTAAAAAGCGGATGTGTAAAAAGCAAATAATAATTTCGACACAAACTTAGACGTACAAAACGACTTTTACAATTTGGATTTTTAAGAACCATTCGTTACGCTTGTGTTCAAACAGAGTGATTGCCAATAAATGTAACTCAGTAAAAGTCTCACATATGTTTTCCTTCAATCGTTCTCTCTATCGCTTCTATCTCGCCTTCTCCTTTTCTCCTTCTTTCTTTCCCTGGTTTGGCCCGGTTAGTCCAGTTTGTGTCAAGTGTGAACGCAGCTCCAAGTCGATCCTAAAGTTATTCACTCAAGAAGACTGGAAAGACCAACTTCCGCTGTGAAGTTGAAAATGGACGTATCGGCCGGAGACTGGGACAAACGGGACAGACACAAAACGGGACCAAAGGGGACTTTCTTTGGACTTTTCTGTATCTTATTGGCCAAAAACAGAAAAGAAAAACACACAAGGTAAAGTGTCCAACGTTCATGGCCCATTTAGTCCGAAGTCTGCTTTCTGTTACAATTCGAGTCCAAGTCTTTGATTGTTGGTTCAAGTTTACGTCATCATTTTGTTTGCGACCGACTTCATCCCTGCCGCCAAAAGTAAATCCAAAAGTACCCATTCAATTAAAAAAACGTCATCCTTGTTGACTGTTTTGTACAAGGACGCGACAAAAAAAGTCTAATTGAATGGCAGACCCTTTTGGGCGAACACTAAACTCTGGACCAATATCCAAAGTTCCAAACTGTACCTGGGTAAGGACTTCTCACGGAGACGGGTAGTGCGCGCTTACATTTGACTCTTTTTCGTAAAAATTGTACTTCTCGGGGCCGTAACTACCGTGGTTTTACCTCACTCTTCGTACTGACGATTGTGTCTTGGATTTATGGCACTCTTTTCAGCCAGGACACCGTTACATGTCCCTTACACTGTGAAAACCAAAAGAAAGACAAAGAAAGGCCTCAGCTCTAATACATTACAAAACAGCACAAAATAAAACATACACACAGGAATATTTACCGTGTTCGCCAACATACGATTGTTGGTAGTGAAGTAGATAGATATTCCTTTATTGTCGCTTGTTGTCTGGCAAACTTCTTTTGTGTCTTTCCTCGTACTTTAGCCAGTGTTTTCTTTAACCGTCCCGTTTCTCTTTCGCGGCTTCTCTGTTCGAATTCCGGGACATTTTTCACTGAGGGCCGCATTTTGAAACTTATATGGAGCGAAGGGCCACAAACAACCCGACAATGCCAAATTTGAAAAGTGATTCATTTGAAGTTTTGCATTTGACATAGTTTTGAAGAGCCTCCACACCTTTCGTAAGACTTGGAACATTATTATTAGGTTGCTATAACATCAAAATGCTTGAGTTTTTCCAATTTTACAGTAAAAGTACTACTATTTGTTGGTTGGGCCAACTTAGCAGGAAGCCAGAGGGCCAACAAAAATTGGTCTAAGGGCCGCATTTGGCCCCCGGGCCGTAGTTTGGACATGCCTGACTTAGGTGGACCTCTCTGTTGCCATAGATGAAGAGCAGGAGCAGGAGCAGTTTTAAGACCGTACTTTTACTCCTTCTTGAGTACTATATTTGACCGTGCACCAGTTCTCTCACTTTTGTCTTCCGGGTCTGTCCTTTTCGAGTACATTTACTTCAAATGCTCCGTCCGGACATGTTTTCTTTGGTAGTTTCCCCCAAACATCTCGGAACACTGTTGTACATCTACTTTCGCGACAAACTCGAGCACATTTTGTTGGCGACTCAACCCATCATCTCCCATCTCGACGGAAAAGCGAGGGGAATCGTGTTTTTTTGGCTCCCGGACTCCGCTCGAACCGCAGTGTTTTGAGAAGACGACATGTTTCTCCGTCCTCCACATGTTTGCCATCAGAACACATGTTTATAATCGCTTTTATTTACGCCAAAGAAGCTTGGGACCGCGTTGTCGACCCCCGCGCTTGATTGACACTCGGCTGGCGCTCGTTTGAAGTTGGCCGTTTGTTTTTTTGGCTTTGATGCTAAGCTAAATAGCATCCAGCAGAAGGGTTGTTTCTGTTGTTGTTTTTGGCTGCCTACGATTGCGACAAACGGGCGACAAATGAATTAGGATAGTTAAAAGATCTGTAGCAAATGTGTTGAACTGGCTTCTTATTTATGGGTCCTGACTTTAATTGTCGATATTAATCATTTTTTTGCGATTATAGTTGACGCCGCTGCGAAACGATGGTCTATTTGTCACAATGAAAGTATGTAATGACATCAGTAAGCCGTTCTAAAGCTTAGTTAAGTTCTCAAAGTGCAGTGGAATAAGGGATAAATGAAGGCCAAGCGCTTTGGCACAGCACGGGTTGATGGCGGCGTGCGTTTCCAAGCGCCAGGACGTCACCCAAACACTACAAATGTTTTCTTGATCAATATAAACTAAACGGCGCCTCAGTTGTCGCCGTGAGACGTGGCTAAAGCGACTTCTGGTTTATCCTCAGCATTTTCTGTATTTCTTTTGCTTTATGTCATGCGTCTGGTCCGAGTGATGTCAGGAGCAGTAAGTAATCGAAGACTCGTCAGCCGGTTCCATACATGAATGTCCGAAACATGCCGTGAGCTGAGAAAAGACGTCTTATGACTCAAATTGAGCGGCAATTGAGCGGACATTATGTTGAAAGTGTGTAAATTGAGCGTATTTGACAAAAACAAGTCATAATGTTCATAAATGTGCTCTACAAACGGCTTCACTTCAGCTTCATCCGTTTAGTAAAAGTCTTTTGATCATGTGACTTTTGCGTCCAATATCAACCGATAAATCGAAAGAATAATCGCAAAATTATTGTCAGTTGCAGCCGACTGGTAGTGACGCTCAATAAACAGGAAATAGCTGATGCTAACGTCAGCTAGCTTTGTTTTGCAAGTTACTATGACTGGTTTGGAGAAAGATTTATTATCTTCACGATGGGCCCTCTTCACGATAGGCCCTCTTCATGATAGGCCCTCTTCACGATGGGCCCTCTTCACGATGGGCCCTCTTCACGATAGGCCCTCTTCACGATGGGCCCTCTTCACAATAGGCCCTCTTCACGATAGGCCCTCTTCACGATGGGCCCTCTTCACGATAGGCCCTCTTCACAATAGGCCCTCTTCACGATAGGCCCTCTTCAGGATAGGCCCTCTTCACGATGGGCCCTCTTCACGATAGGCCCTCTTCATGATAGGCCCTCTTCACGATAGGCCCTCTTCACGATAGGCCCTCTTCACGATAGGCCCTCTTCATGATAGGCCCTCTTCACGATGGGCCCTCTTCACGATAGGCCCTCTTCACAATAGGCCCTCTTCACCATAGGCCCTCTTCACGATAGGCCCTCTTCATGATAGGCCCTCTTCACCATAGGCCCTCTTCACGATAGGCCCTCTTCACAATAGGCCCTCTTCACGATAGGCCCTCTTCATGATAGGCCCTCTTCACGATGGGCCCTCTTCACGATAGGCCCTCTTCACGATAGGCCCTCTTCACGATAGGCCCTCTTCACAATAGGCCCTCTTCACGATAGGCCCTCTTCACGATAGGCCCTCTTCATGATAGGCCCTCTTCACGATAGGCCCTCTTCATGATAGGCCCTCTTCACGATGGGCCCTCTTCACGATAGGCCCTCTTCACGATAGGCCCTCTTCACAATAGGCCCTCTTCACAATAGGCCCTCTTCACGATAGGCCCTCTTCATGATAGGCCCTCTTCACGATAGGCCCTCTTCACGATAGGCCCTCTTCACGATAGGCCCTCTTCACGATAGGCCCTCTTCACAATAGGCCCTCTTCACGATAGGCCCTCTTCACGATAGGCCCTCTTCACGATAGGCCCTCTTCACGATAGGCCCTCTTCACGATAGGCCCTCTTCACAATAGGCCCTCTTCACCATAGGCCCTCTTCATGATAGGCCCTCTTCACGATAGGCCCTCTTCACAATAGGCCCTCTTCACCATAGGCCCTCTTCATGATAGGCCCTCTTCACTCTCTTTGGCTCAAAGATAAAGGCTAACATATGTTCACTTAAAACAGACAAACTTGATAAAAGTACACAGAGTGCAAAGTGGTTAGTTCAGTTTGTGTTGTTATTTTCACATTACTGATGACATTTATTGTATGTTAGCATTAGCTTAGCGACAAAAGCACGTACCTTTATAAACACATAGACATCTCCAGGTGAAGTATTTACATGACACTAAAGGTCTGAACATGCTGCTGTGATTATCCATCTGGAACTCACGCTCTGCTTTGTCTTCATTCATCATTGATTTATTCTAACGAGACTCAGCTAATCACCCATAAAGAATGAACGGAGCAGGAAGAGGAGCTCCGCATTTTTATAGACACTGGAACGAGCCGCTCGGTTTCGTGAAAAGGGCCCATCCTCTCGCCGTGGTCTCTTGAACGGCCCGGTGCGGTCCACACGTTCGGACCAATCTGCTCCAAAGTGAACCAGTGGAAACGCACCTTTAGTGGCCCTTTAAATTGGCCCTTTAAACTGGCCCTTTAAACTGGCCACAGATGTTACGTGTCCGGTTCAATGCTTTTAGGATCCACACCCGACTCCACACGACCAGCTGCTCTCCGTAAATAGGATCAAGTCAAAAGTGCGTTTAATCTTTTTTGGAAGTATCCGGAGTTTGTGAAAGTTTCCTTGTCTCTCTCCGCAGTGACCCCTTCAGGCGTTCAAACACGTTTAATATTCAAAGAGCTTCATTAAACGCATGGGCTCTTTCTGCCAAACTGAAATATCTGGATTTGCTCAACAATAATCTCATAAAGTGTTTTTTAATCCGCTTCCATAAAGACTCTAGTGTACGGAATATTTAATGCACGTGGCGTCGATGTGAAATCCTGAATTTGTGATAGTTCTTTAAACGCACCAAAGTGAATACATTATAATCATGAACCAAACTGAACACAGATAACAAATGTAGCTCCAATATACTTTGTACACAGATGAATCAGTTTTGACAAAACATTTATTTAAATAAATTATGTCATTATTTTTAGTTGAATCAATTGCTTTTTCCTTTTAGTAAAGACATTAATTTATTTATTAACTATAAAAAATATGAATTAATAATGTTGGTTGTCTTTGAGGAAAAGACCATTTAAATGTTTATATTACTTAATTCGGACTTGATGCATGATCGAAAACAAACAAACAAACATAGATTTAGTTTTCTTTGGATTGTGATTTTGTCTGGTATTGGGCTCTATGGTTTGTTTTTGTCAAGCAAATAATTATGTTAACAATAAAAAAGTATTATTTGACATAAAACACAGATCTGTTGCGAGTCGTTAAAAACATGACGTTTGTATGAAAACCTTCTCACTTTTCCGTGGCCATTGAATAAGAAACTTTTTTGATTCGAGCCCTAAATGATAGTAACTGTTGTGAAAGCACAGATTTATTGTCTGAAAGTAAACACATTATACATTTATATTTTTATGCCGCGGACACGGCTTCATTCACTGTCAACAGTGCCACCAAGTGGCCAAAAGAATACACAGCAATGAGTTCGTGACTGATCTGTTCATTTGATTCTTTCTAAATGTTCTAAATGCCAGGATGTAGGCCAACACAACATCTGTGATGAGATGAAGAAGTGTACATTTGAAAAAGATATTGGACAAGTGTCTTTGATATTTTTCATCCAACTTTCTGAAAGAAGAGTGACTGGTCAGACAAAAGAAAGTTCCAAGAATTAAATGGATCACTAATTTACATCACAAACATTATTTAGCCCAACAACTAAAGGTCTAACTCACAAGTGGATTGTGTCGGTTTTAAATGCATTCAAAGCGTGTTCATAGACTTATATTTCCTTTAGGTTAGACATAAAGGAGGTTGAACACTGTGAGCTTCAGACGCAGGTGCTTCAGGAGAAGCAGGAAACACTGGGTTTGGCTCAGTCGCTGCACCACACGATTCCACGAAACGCTGCAAAAATCAACTAAACAGCAGAAAAAAACACTCACCAAAAACTGCAGAGAGAGAAAACCCAGAGGTTCACCACGATGCCGAAGCGCCTGAACATCAGGTGTTTTCACAGTCACCACAATATGCAAATGAGGCAGAAAGAGCTGCAACTTTGTCTCATGTAATGTTCCACTTAAAGGTGCACTGCGTCCCTTTTCTGCCATCATCTGAGTCCTCATCATGCTATTGCTCCAAAATATCTTATTATATATATTGTGAGCAGGCTCGCCTCTTCACAGATATGACCCGTAACGTGACCCGGTGGCACTCATAGCTTTAATGCAACACTATGGAACATTTCAGGCAGATTAATCTCTTCTTCAAGCCCTGTGCCAGAAAAGTGTCATGGCACCTTGGATATGAGGCCAGCGTTCACAAGCGAAAGACGAAAGACCTTTATTCTGCTTATTTAGAGCCCTCTAAAACAGAGGAATAAATAAAGAATAAACTTTACACTTTTAGCCTTCATTATCCATGACGTTATGTCATTGTTTGGCCACCAGGCGGCCCAAGGGTGAGCGAGCAAATAGGCATTAAAATGCTAAATTAACCAACACCGACTTTATGGGTAAGGAAAAAAATCGAATTATCCTATAATAATATGTTTATTCAGGAAATTAAATCGGTCACCAACAGCACCAAGGTTTTGAAGTGGGACTGATTTAATGTTGCCTATGACAGGACTGAGCCTGGAGCCATTTTATTTCACTACGTCATGTTGACATTTTGCTTTTGGTGTCGGATCACACGCCTCTGTCCAGATCTGATCCGTCAGATGTGACCGATGACGCAGTAAAGGACAACCGCGCGGAAGTGTTCTGTCCCGGGTCACTCGGAACCGCCCTGAGGCGGGACCATGGGCGGGACCATGGGCGGAACCATGGATGTATTATATTATCGGGCGGGACTGGGGCTGGAGCGGAGGCAGTCCTCTCCTCAGAGGCACGTGCCACAGGGACTGGACTGCGCTTGCGTCAGGGTGAACCGCTACCTGTGCCAAAGATAATTTAATACATTTAAAAAGTTATATTTCATTACTTCCGTTTTTGTATCCCCTTTTTTTCTACTTTAATTCAGCTACACTGTAATTGGTGTTTTGCTCCGTAAAGCCAGAAGTGGGTTCAATAAAAAGTGAAAGAACCTGCTAAAAAGGCTATTGCTCTGTTGTGTTTCTCACTCTTATTTAGGACACGTAGGCCGGGTGCAGCCAAGATATATTTTATATGCTGTATTTTTGTACTATTATGGTTGTTTTCATTACACTCCTCTGTGAGTGGAGTTCATTTCCAAAAACGGCGGAGACGGCTGGTGTGGAGTATGACCTGCAGAGTGGATCCTGGACTACCTCACAGACCGACCCCAGTTTGTGAGAGCCCGGAACTGTGTGTCTGACACTCGGACCTGCAGTGTGGGGGCGCCCCAGGGCACTGTCCTCGCGCCCTTTCTCTTCACCCTTTACACTGCAGACTTCAGACATGACACGGACAGGTGTGTCCTGCAGAAGTTCTCTGACGACTCTGCCATCATCGGACTCATCACGGACGACGATGACGCGGAGTACAGGGGACTGGACCAGGACTTTGTGGACTGGTGTCAGCGGAACCACCTCCTCATCAACGCGGGGAAGACCAAGGAGATGGTGGTGGACTTCCGCAGACGCCACCCCACTGCCCCCTCACCAGTGATCATCCAGGGACGGGACATTGAGAGAGTGAACTCATACAAGTACCTGGGTGTTCATCTGAACCACAAACTGGACTGGACTCATAACACAGACTGTACAGGAAGAGCCAGAGTCGGCTCTACCTCCTGAGGAGACTCAGGTCTTTTGGAGTGACAGGGCCAGCAGTGGCTGGTCCATTAAGGGCGCTGGAGCGCCACCCCCCCCTGTCAATCTACCAACTAAGTCAATTTCTTTTGTGTCTAAAAACAATATCATTTATTCAAAAATATCTTATATTCTTATTAGTGTAAATGTGTAAAATAATAATATATATCCATATATATATCTATAAATAGATATAGATGTATACTTTGTTTGCGCGGCGCGTGGTCTGCTGTGCAGCCTGCGTCACTTTTCTACGTAGCCGTGGGGCGGTTTGAATAGCGCCCCAGAGCCTCATAGAAAATCAATGGGGATTTTTAGCCAATCAAATCACACTCAAAAGTGACTACGTCATTATGGTTTTCTCCATAGGAAAATAATGACTGACGGGCGCTCCAGAAAGCGTCCTTTTGAACGTAGTAGTTACGCCATGGAGCTACACTTTTTACGCTAGAGACAGAGACATGTGCGCGCGCCTAAGCGGAAGTGCCACACACGCCGTGTTTTCCGTGTTTACGTCTTAAAACTGCATCTGTGCATGCGTCTGTGACAAAAGGTACGTCCAAAACGACTCAGAATGAGCTGCTCAACTGTTTGCTGCTTTATTCGTGTTGAAAGCGGCTGATTTCGTGTCAATCTGAGCCGAGACATGTGTCTGTCAAACCCAGTGCTACGTTACCATGACAACAAACACGCAGTTTATTACTTGCATAAGGCTAACGCTAAGCATTAAGTATCGCTTAACTTCTAACTTATCATTAACAAAAGTGGAAATAAAGTGTGTTTACTTAATTAATTCAGTTGTAAATGTGTATTTAAAATATGTATCCATACAGTCAATGTTAAAAAATTCTATTTTGGTCATTTAAAAAAAACAAAAACACGGTCATGTCAAATAGCCCCCCCTATAATTTGTACCACCAGCCGCCACTGGACAGGGCCACTCCTGAAGACCTTCTATGACTCTGTGGTGGCATCAGCTCCTGTAGGTGTGGCCTGCTGGAGCAGCAGCATCACAGAGAGGGAGAGGAGGAAGCTGGACAAAGCTCCGTACTGGGCTGTGTTCTGGACTCGGTGCAGGAGGTGGGGGACAGAAGGGTCCTGGCTAAATTCACATCTATGCTGGACCATGAGTGTATTTTACCATTATTAGTCGTATTACTTTGTCTTACGCTAGCTGTTTTATTTTGTATTTATTTTCCCCCTCCATTCCTTATTAAAAAATGAGAGGTTCTGTCTATAGGAGTTTTGTTTATAAGAGTTTTTGTTTACAAGAGTTCTTCTATTAAGAGTGTTTTTTTATCTACCTGCGTTGCAACAACGAAATTTCCCCATATGTGGACAATAAAGGCATATCTTAAACCTGACTCGTAGCCTTCTTGGTCTTATGGACTCTTCCGGCTTGTTTCCATTGAAATGTTGTTTCCATAGAAAATGTTCCAACTTATAATCATACGGGTAACACCTCCAAAAAAGCTACGTACTGTTACTTTAACGCTTTCTAAACTTTGACTTATTATACACGATATATAATAATTATTTGTCTAATCGCGGTAGTCGCTGCGTGAAAAACGACGCTGCACCTGACCCGCATCGCATTACCCTCTGCGCTTTGTGTCTTTGGCTGCGTGCGCGGCTCCGTGCGTCATGACGTAGTGCGTGACGTACCACGCTCCCTCGGTCTCCTCCGGTCGCGCAGTAACAGCCGCAGCAGCCTCCTTCTCTCCGCTCGCTGCACCGAAACCACGGGCTCTCGCAGGTACGTAAACCCCGCTCCGCAGCGCCGCCGGAGCCCGCACTGCACAGCGGCGTGACCCAGCGGCTCTGCCCGGGGAGAACGCACTAATCACGCGTGCAGTCTGCGCGTTAGCCCCCGGTGCGCTTTAGCTGGAGGCCCGCCGCTGCTGTTAGCGCGAGAGGTCGTGCGGCATGCGGCGTGCGGCGTGCGGCGTGCGGTGGCCATTGACTTTACCACCGGCTTCTCATCAACGCTTTACCGTGACAGAAGCACGCGGGCTTGTCAGCTCCAGTCTCCGGCTCTCGGGACTAACAAACTCGTGATGCTAATGCTAACAGCTGGTTAAACTTGGAGCTAATGCTAAAGGCTAGTGGAGAGGACACGGATGCTGCCCTCTGTTCAGTCCAGCAGAGTTCTTCAGGGACAAACATTAATGACTGGTCTTGTTTTGGCATTTAATACTTTTTTATTAAACACAGCTTTTGGATTCGTTTGCCAAGTTTCATAAGATTGAGCACACTTTGCTAAAAAAATAATCCAATAGTACTTGGTGTTCTTAAATATTTGACAATGGTTTAAAAGTCTTCAGCTAAAATCAAGACGTAAAACGGAATGAGATATTTTATATTTATAATGTTTTGCCGGTTTAAATAAATTGACAGATTAATGACAAATTATTGAATATTGCCATGAGCTAAATGAGGTTTAGACCAAGCGAGAATGACTTATTTGGTCTGTAAATTTACTGGTGAAACCACTAAACCCATCACTCAATCCTCCTGCAAGAGGTTTTGTTGCTGTTGCACGTGTCTAATTTTGAGATGTCTGATTACACCGTTATCTCAATTTTTCCATGAATGTGTCAATAGTCCTGGTTTAGGCCTGGTTTGCTCCACCTGTAGCCCTTTATCTGAGACATTTATTCTTTACTACATGTGTCCAAAGATAGATTTTAGGAGCACTGTAAAAAAAAAAACTGCACGGTCTTTACATTTGACTGTAGATCTAGTGCAGTCCTGGATCAGACCCGGTTCAAGCCCGGGATTCGCCCTCGTTTGTGCCACGGGCCGAGGTTGGTACGTTTTGCAGACTGGTTCCTCGTGGTCTGATCCTGGAATAATCGCGGTCGAAACCCCCCCGAATCTGGCCCGCTGTAGTCCACGTTCAGTCCGTCCGGAACACGTCCAGAAAAGTCTGGCGTTTTGAAGTGCTGGCAGTGTCCCGTTTATCTCTGGACCGCTCTTGACCCGGCGCCGCTGAAGGTCGAGCCTCTGCACGTAATGGCTCGTGACATTTGGCCGCGAGTGATGCGAGCGTTGACACGACACATCCGCGGGGGGGTGGACACCGGCTCCTGACACAGCCGCGGGGGGTGGACGCCGGCTCCTCTCGTGTGTGAGCATTTATCGCAGCCAGGGGACTAAAAGCTTTACCATAAACTCTACGGCAACGTGGCGTTTCTCTATCCACTGCATCGACGCGGCGACGGAAGCGCATGGGCGATATGTTAATGGGACAATAAACGTACAGCTGGACAATTGCAGTAAATCCTCGTATACAATCATGAGCACTAGAGCAAAGGCAAAGCTGAATCAAACGCTGCGCTTCTGTGGTTCATGTCGTATAATCCCATCCCATCGCTGAGAATACCAAAAACGCTCCAGTGAGTCGTGAAATCTATGGTTCCAGCCACAATTTACCGAATAAGAAGTCAATATAGTTATCATGACGTGTCTGGATAGAAGTGCTATTAAATGCACTGTAATGTCCTGATGGAGCTGTCACTCCCTCTTACCGTCGCTTTTGCTCGACAGTTTCCCGTTTGAATCCGAATTTTCTTCACCGACGTGACGACACAAGTGAAATAAAACGTGTATGATTAATATTGGTTGATACATACTGCTCGGATTTTGCTTTGAGATAAATCCATTATTCTTTGCGTTCAGAGTTGTTTGGGGACACGTGCACGCTCTCTAGTGGCGCAGTTGTGTATTGTTAATCCCTGACTTTTTTCCCCCCAGGATTACAGTGGATATTTTAACGCTCCTTCTTGCTTATTTCTGTAATCCTGGTGTAAATAACAAGGTGGAGATCTTTTACAAGCTTGAATTGACATGTTCGGCGAGGATTTGGACCATGTTGTGAAAGTAATGAAGCCGCTATGGAAAAACACTGTCACTCTCTTTTGGCACTCGCCTCAGTGACTCACTGCGGTCGGGGAAACGAAGGGAGTTCACTTTCACAACGGGCACTTCGGCCGCCAAGCTTTTTTAACCGACGAATCGCGCTGCCGAGCGTAGATTCCTCGGCACAAAAGGCGCTCCGGCGCTATCGCCAGAGGCTGCTTGAGTAAGCGAAGGCAAATAGCCGCGTGTTTAAGTAAACGCCGCGTTTGGAAAGGGCGGAATTGCAAAATATCCCGGAGTGAAAGGCTAAACGTAGAACTGCATTGGATTTATTATCAAAGAATGCACGTTTCAAATCGTACTCATTATGAACGCTTTCCTTTGCTCCAACGTGCGTTATTTCGCGACGGCCATGAACTGCATAGACCATGATGCTTTGCGCCTTTTCACCGCAAAGCATCATGGTCTGTTGTTTAATTATTATCCATTGACCTACACAAAATGAATAATGGAACGAAGCAAAGTAAATTTTTCTTAAAGTTTCGTATGACCGTTTTTTATGATTTTTAAATGTTTGCCTTATTTGGTGTGTTAATACTTGTTGTACATATAAATTATAGTTTTACACCAATCGAGCGGGTATTTGTGGTGAAAATGTTGGAAAATCTGTTAAATGAAAGGAAGTGACATCACACCAGAGACACTCGCTCCAGTCAAAGTTTTTGCAGAATTTACACAAAAGAAACAACTTTTTTGACTCTCTAAACAATAAATTCTACAAAATAAAGTCGCTCTCGTATATTTGTCAAATAAAAAATATTGTGCGCTCAGATTGCTGGGTAATTTCCTAGTGTGATGTCATCAATTACAAGCAGGTTGTGAAATAATAAATTAAAAAAAAAAAGTTGTTCTGGGATATTTTTTTTAGGAAAATTCATAATGTATTTATCTTAACTGCATTTTAGTTCTGTGAGTCGTCCGACCTGCAGGGGGCACTTTGAGTTACTTTGCTGTTGAAACGCTGCAGTTTTCTTATTTTGGGACAAACAAAATGGATCTTTTATATTGGAAAAACTTTATAGTGGTCCTCTTAACGTCTATAGAGTATTCATAGACCATTTCCTTGTTAGGTTTTGTGATATTTATATTTCTAACTTTGATGTAAGTGTTTGATCGTTCCTCTGATGTTGTGATCGACGCGTTTCGGGATCAGCGTGTCACGTTTTTTCCTGTTCTTCCTTTCCGATAACGTTTGTCTGGACGTTTGTGTTGCAGAAAATGGCCGCTCCTCCCACTTACGTCGACCTGGGGAAGTCCGCCAGGGACGTCTTCACCAAAGGCTACGGTAAGACCCGAGAAGAGCCCCCGTTATTCCACCAATCGTGACTCTCGTATATCGGTTTGATCAGTAATCGTGATTGTTCAGGTCGTGAAGACCAAAATAATGATGATCGTGACAATTCTAGAAGCAAAATTATGTGTTTTTTTGGTTACGTAAATGTTTTTTCTTTATTTGGCTTTATTTTGTGTTTCAGAACTTTATATTTGGTAAAACCGCTCACAAACTTGAACATTCGCCTGTCGAGACCACAAGAATGAAAAATGTTAAGATATCACTGTTGAATGATGAATAACCGTTAAATCGTGATGTTTCTTTTCCTCACAATAATCGTCACACTAACATTCCATATCGTGACGTGCCTAATCTGGACTAAACAGACTCTAAAACATGTGCAAAAGACTTTTTTTTTTTAATAACAAAGATTTAAAAATGTCAAAGAATAAACCACTTTTTCAGATTTGTTCCTCTTTTTTTTTTTTTTTACTCAATAAAACATTGTATCTGTAAATTTTCTGTATCTAGAAGCCTTCAGTCTCAATTTAAACCTTTATTTGATCGATTAAAAAGTCTCAATGTACAATAGTAAGTTACAAAATACTAAAATAAAATAATCAAACATTTTTGAATTTCAATTTGAATTTAAATGTGATTAATTTGTGCTGTAAAAGCTCTTGTACATAACTGCCTTCCTCTGGCTCGTCTCGTTTGTCCCTTAATTGGTCCGTTATGTTTTATTGCCTCCAGCGGAACAAGTGAAAATGTCTGATCCAGACGAACAAGAATGTGAACTTTCTGAATGAAAAAGTGCAGCTAACGCAACAAACGCAGATTAAAAGCACTTGAGGGTTTTTTGATTATGGCGCAAAATTATGACCACGATTGTCTCATTTAAATCCTGATATTTAGAACGATTACTTCCATTTTCCTCCTTAAATAAACTCTTATCAGTTGTAGGTTTTATGATTGATTTAGGCCTTAAATAAACCATTTTTAAAGAAACTGTCCCTTGAAAGATTGATAAAATCCAGTTTAAAAACACAATTGACGGGCGCATTTTTAAGTTTCATGTGGGAAAAAAAGATACTCAAACGGTCAAACAAAGCGTGAACATAAATGTAATAAGTTTCCTTCAGACTGATGTAAAAGTAGCACCACTGCCACCGCGATTGATTGTTCCGAGCTGTTTTTAAAAGGGTGAAAAGTCCTCAAAATGGCGAAACGCGTGCAACGCAAACTGCTGCAATGCAAAAGAATCGAACGGGACGGACGAGGACGCGCCGGGAATGATACTAAATCAATTTACCGTCCAGACACATTATTCACTTTGAAAATGATGTTAAAAATCGATGTTTAGTCCCAGGACAATCCATGTTCAGTTCACGGGAATAAATCGGGCAAAATTTAAACGGTCGAGCCTGTTGTCGGCGAGTTTAGCGATTGAATACTCGTTATCGGGTCCTAGCGCGGGTTCCGAAATGCACCGCGAGCTGAGCAAAGGCGCTTTACGACTCAGCATTGTGCGAAAACAACAGAATTAATGTGCAAATTGAGCGCGGTTGATGAAAACGTGCACTTTTTGTCTCTAAACGCGCTCCGTCCTGATCCACGAACGGCCTCACTTCAAATTTAGTCCAAAAAATTCTCATCACGTGACATTTTTGTCTTCCGTAAACGGCTTATCGATTGGTCTAAAGAGTAATCAATTAGCGAAACGATCGTTGGCTGCACCCCTGGGTTTAAACGATGGAAAAAAGTATTTCTGCACTTTTTTCTTACACATTTGTTTGATAATTACACCTCAAATAATAAGTTTAAAGTTGCGTTCATCAAGATACTCAAGCAACATCAATATATGATCTTTTTGCTTCCATAAAGTACTGATTGTTTATGAACTCGTTGCATGATGAGGCCATTTCCTGAACATTTGTGTGTTTTTGTTTTTTCCTCAGGTTTCGGTCTCATTAAACTGGACTTGAAAACAAAGTCGGAGAATGGCCTGGTAAGTCGGTGCTAAATGAGCTTAAGCCGCAGGCGCCGCCGTAGATTAGCCCCGATTCACCTCAGTCGTGTGTTTACAGCGTCAACAACCAGCTGCTGTACGCTGTAAACACGCTGTAAACGCGCTGTAAACGATGAACTGGATTTTCACACGCGGGAAAAAACCTCCGCCCAACGAATCCCTCGCACTCGTTCATGTCCACATACTTTTACTTTCAGGTTTAGGTCGAACTGTTTTTTTTCAGGCCGTGAAGTGGCGCTGGGGGTGGACCGCCCAAGCGCAGCCAATCACAGCGCAGTGGTTTCATTTTTGTCAAAGTCCTGCTTTTACGAGACGCTTTCTCACCCAGGGCCGCATTTTTGCATTTGACATAGTTTTGATGCCTCCACCTTTTAATAAGACTGGGAACATGAATATTAGGTTGGTATAAGATCAAAATGCTTGAACCTTTCCAATTTTACTGTAAAAAGCACTACATTTTGTTGTTTGGACCAACTTAGCAGGAACTGGAGGGCCAACAAAAATTTGTCTGGTGACCACATTTGGGCCCCGGGCCGTAGTTTTTAAATGCCAGCTTCACAATGTCTGCGCCCCAGCGTTAACATCTGAGAGGAGACTGAAATATGAAGGAATTTTATTGTGCAGCTCTATGTTGACCAAAAGTACAAGTTTGTCCTAATTTATAAACGATGCACTGAGGCGGATTAGACCAACGTTATACAGATGACAAACGCTGCTCCCAGAAAAGACTGTTCTGCTCACTGCGTTTGCACTGAGCTCGCCGTGTCTCGCCGCCCGCGGTCTCGTCTCATGTCGTGATGTTCTGACGCGCTCGCTTGTTGCCGCAGGAGTTCACCAGCACCGGCTCGGCCAACACCGAGACCAGCAAAGTGAACGGCTCTCTGGAGACCAAGTACAAGTGGTCCGAGCACGGCCTGACGTTCACCGAGAAGTGGAACACCGACAACACTCTGGGCACGGAGATCACCGTGGAGGACCAGGTCAGGCACACGTCAGGCGTCACATACTCGCGTTTGTGTTTCCCGCGTCTCACGTTTGCTTCTTCTGCAGCTGCTCAAAGGCCTGAAGCTGACGTTCGACTCGTCTTTCTCGCCGAACACCGGGTAAAGACTTTTGAATGACCAATGTGCAAAATAAACACACGTTCTAGAGCGGCCACAACAACAGAAGTCTGTTTTAGAATATCAATTGACACTGCGCAGCCTGTGTTTTAGTCTTCACTGGGTTTATTGAAGTGTAACTAAATCCAAAACTAACTTATTTAGCTGATGAAATGTTTGATTTGGCCACGTTTACTTCTGTGAACATGTCCTGGTCATTTTAGATGTGAAATGAATGTGAAATATCTCGTTACAACAATAGTACCTGCACACGTCGCACACAATCAAAGAAACGTCACAATTTACAAGGGATTTTATTGTTTGTAAAGACCAAACTCGCGCTCAAGACTTGGACTTGACGACTCGGTATCACATTTATTTTTGTAAAGCCCAAACTCGCGTCATCAGCTGCCTCGCACGACGACGTCGGCCAATAACAGAGAAGCAGAAAAACAAACGTCACAAGAATGAAGGGAACTATCCCAGAGCGCATTGTTCTTAGACCAACAGGTGTCGCCAAAACCCCACAAACGTCAGGCATGTCGTCGTGTTGTGCTCATTGCGCTTTCCATTTACTGTAAATATTGAATGCCGGACGTGGTCAAACCTCCTGGTCAATGCCCAATCACAAGAGGTGAAGCGGGGCGGGGCCAGGTCAGTGTGTGGGTGGAACTAACTTGAAGCTTAAAGCCATATGACACATTAGACTCTTTACACTAGATTTTACTGAACATTTTGCCAGTTTTTCTCTAATTTGGCAATTTTTTAACATTATGTCTCTTCCTGGTTGAACATGGCCAGCAAATATGACATAGGTGGAGGTATTCAACGGTTACCTAGCAACCATACTGTAAACAAAGGCCAAAATCCTTTTAAATCATACAATAGTTATGATTTGACAAACAATTACTCCAGACGACACCTTTTTCATTTTGTGAAATTATTGCTTAAACTTTCATAAAAAGTTGCGTTGCAAAGTTTCTCTGCTTTTTTTTTTAATGGAACAGCACTTTTTGATGACATCACAGAAGGCTGACGTGCCGTGTTGTACAACTTGGCATTACTTAATGTAATTTGTCATATTCTTCACAAACTGCCACTCGATTATGATAAATATTTACCTCGGGACGATCTCTCCAAACGACATCATAATAATAGAAACGCGAGACCCCGACACGTGGCCTTTAATGTCCGGGTCAAGGGTCAAGCATCACACAAAGCGAATGGTCTGTAAATCTAACTTTGACAGTCCTAAATATTTATTTCTTGTCTTTGATTCTCTTCTTCTCTGAACAGGAAGAAGGGCGGTAAGGTGAAGACGGCCTACAAGTGCGAGCACGTAAACGTGGGCTGCGACGTGAACTACGACATCAACGGCACGGCGATCCACGGCGTCGCGGTGGTCGGATACGAGGGCTGGCTCGCCGGGTACCAGACCACGTTTGAGGCCGGCCGCAACCGGGTCACTCAAAGCAACTTCGCCGTGGGCTACAAGACCGACGAGTTCCAGCTCCACACCAACGTGTAAGAGTTCGACTGGGAACGCTCGCGCCGCAGTCTACAGCACGCCAGCGGTTCAGTTCCTTTGTTTGGCCATTTTTATTTTTTATTAGAAGAAAGAACAAACATACAAAGCAACAACAGAGGGAAAAAAAAGATAATAGATATACAAAAAAAACACAAAGAATGAGGTGGATCAGGGAGAACATAAGGTAAGTAAAGGTGTAAAAGTAGAAAATAAAGGCATGGCATTTAAAAAATAATCATAAAATAAAATGTGCGCTTTAAGTTCTGAATAATTTTCCATTTTGTCAATTTGATTTTTAAATAAAGATTAATTTCCTTTTTTGTTTCCCCTTTTATGGTTTGTAGTTGAAGTGTGATCAATCGATTCTTTTCATTTTTAGGATTTCTTTGGCCGGTAGGCTTTAATCAGCCGAGTGTGAAATGGGGACGAGAGAATCAGAGGATTTGAAATCACAGGACGGCTGAAGGTTCTGGCTATAGGGGCGTGGCAGCGTCTCTCGCAGTCGTGTGGTTCGCCGGTGGAAATAAACTGGCCCCTTTTTCCCGTGGCGCTATGACGCCGATAGGACACGCCCCCTCGGTCCTCCCGCCAGCGTGATCATTGCCCAGTGCCGTTCAGTTGGTTCTGCACTTCCAAGTCCAGAAAATCTCCCGGACGATTGCTTTTCTGGTCGATCAGTTTAGCGATTTATTCTTTCAACTGAAAGAATATATGTTCAGAACGCAAAAATCGCACGATGACAAAAAAAATTACCAAATTTGACCCAGACGAAGCTGAAATGACGCAGATGATGGACAAAATGTATGGGCAAAAGTTATTTTCATATATTACACTATAATTTTACATTTTCCACATAATTTTCATGGATTTCTGGCTCGATTTGCATCTTAAAACGACTTTTCTCAGCTTGTTGACAAAATTCCGTGACGTTTATTTTAATCGATTTTATTACGATTATCTCTTCACTTACTGCAGCCCCGGCGCCAATGTGTTTTCTGTTAAATCAAACGGCTCGTGTTCGTTTTAAAGAGTTCTTCTGCAGATTTTATTTGACTTTTGTGCTTTGTTCCCGTCTTGCTGTCGGTTTTAGAGCCTTGACACAATGTTTTGCCTGTGTGTTTTTTTATTCTTTCATTCCCGAGGTTCAACATGATGCTGTTCCTCAAGTTTGTGAGCAGCTTACTCGCTTGAACTTTCTGAAAGACAAATTCAAGTTAAATGTGACAAACATCCAGATAAAACTTTTTCCTCTACATTCAGGTATATTTTTTGGGCTGTATATTGAACAAAAATGCTTCTAAAATGGCCAGGATTATCAAGGAAACGAGTGTTTTCAATGTTGTCGTTTGTCGTATTTTCTGTAGTGGGTCAATGACCCAAACCCTTTTTAGGTTCCGTACTATGCATTTTTCCTCACAAAATACAATTGTATTTCTCTTGTGTTTCAGAAACGACGGCACGGAGTTCGGCGGCTCCATCTACCAGAAGGTCAACGATAAACTGGAGACGGCCGTCAACTTGGCCTGGACCGCGGGCAACAGCAACACTCGCTTTGGCATCGCCGCCAAATACCAGATCGACCAGGACGCCGCCTTCTCTGTGAGTGAACGCCGAGTCTTCCAGCGGTTTCAGTTTGTTTCATCAAATAGAACTAAAGGATGATTGGACATTACACTCTGATCACTTCACCACCACTAATCGACTATAACGTAATTGTATTTTAATGATCTTGATTGTTATCTGGACTATACGGACTAAAACGCATAGAAGGCCGCCGCATTATTAAATTTCATAGATCTTCTCTTTACAAGCCTCTAGTCGCCACATTTCAACCTTTTATCTTGTCAAAAATGTATTTAAAAAGTCTCAATGCCATTTAGCACCAAATATAGTCAAATTTCTTCCTCCAAATCTGAATTTAAAAAAGCCCAAGCCGATCGTTGCCTGTTTGAAACCGCCTTGATGCGCGCTCGCCGGTGGTGCTTGGGTCGAATGTGGGTTCCATCCCAGGCCTCGACCATTTGCCGACTGTCTTTGCCTCCTCTCTCCCCCTTCAGCGCCCAGCCTGTCCTATTTAAATGAAGCCCCAGCCCTGATTTCAAACGTATATTTCACAAATGTTTTTTTTCCGCTGTCGACCATCTTGCTCTTGTCTTTCCAGGCGAAGGTGAACAACTCCAGCCTCGTGGGCCTGGGCTACACTCAGACGCTGAAACCCGGTGAGTCCAGGACCTTTACCGTTTCCTACCCGCTCGGCTGAAGGCAAGGGAGGGTGTGCGGTCAAGGGAGGGTGTGCGGTCAAGGGAGGGTGTGCGGTCAAGGGAGGGTGTGCGGTCAAGGGAGGGTGTGCGGTCAAGGGAGGGTGTACGGTCAAGGGAGGGTGTACGGTCAAGGGAGGGTGTACGGTCAAGGGAGGGTGTACGGTCAAGGGAGGGTGTACGGGCAAGGGTTGTAAGAAAACGGAATAGCTGGAATCGCACTGCCAACCTGTGGGTCGGCGCACCGTATCTGACCGCTCTACCAAGGCCAATTGACGCGAAAGCGAGAATCAAGCCGCAGATCTTTGGATTCCGGTGTAAAATCAGCAACTTTGGCGATGATGAGCAAAAAGCGATTATTTTTTAATATACTCTGTAAAATAGTCAAACTTTGATGTATTGTACAGCGACAGAACACAGAATAAACATGTTTTTAAAGAGTTTAATGACAAATGCCACCGAGATCAGATCACGATTCAATGTTCATTCCTTTTACCGTAACTTGATGCATACGTCGTGTTCTTGTCTTTTTTTTCAGGCATCAAGCTGACCCTCTCCGCGCTGCTGGACGGGAAGAACGTCAACGCCGGCGGCCACAAACTGGGCCTGGGTCTGGAGTTCCAGGCATAGACCCAAACGAGGGACCCGCTCTACTGCGCGCGCACTCCTTCCCACCAGAGCGACCCCCCCAAAAGCGTCTCTCGGTTAGCGTTAGACGTCACCAGTCGATCCCAAAGCCCCCTAGATCTGTGCTTTAGTAATACACACCGAAGCGCCACTTTTTCAAAAGGGAGAATTTTAGAACAAATTCATGAGCCGAAATTTTGAAATGCGTAACGTTTAAGGGAACCCGAGCCGATTCGTGTCACTACATTCATACTCTATGCTTTAAAATGAGTTCAGACGCAATTAAACGGCAGCTGCCATTCCACGCGTTGGCCACCAGGTGATGCTGTTACAGGGCTTGTTGGCAAACGGTGCAGGAGCAGATGTTTGTATTCTCTGCGGTGGGTTGTAGTTGCCCGTTTAAGTAGCTACCACCTGAAATGTATTTATGTCTCACGTCGTCTTGTGTGCTTTTTGGTGAAATGTTCCGTTTAAATATAGTCAAATGAACATATTTTATTGAGTAGTTTATCACATGTGAAGTCTTACTCTCGTCATTCACAAATACGAGCTAACGTTCACCAACGGAGTGAAACTAAATGATGATTAAATGGAGCTGGAATGGCGGTCTTCCACAGGTGATCAGTGGAAATATACTTATATTTGACACTGTCATTCCCTGAAATAATAAACATCCTGAACCAGGACGAGCTTCTGTGGTCTGTTTTTGTCTGAACTGTTTTGTTTCTTCTTCTATTGGAGCTGGTATAATTTGAAAGGATATCTAATGACACTAATGATCACAAAGCTGCCATTTTGTTTTTTACTAAAAAGCTTTGTTTAATTTTGTTTTTAGAACTTTAGTTCTCATGTAATCTCACGCTTTCACTATCGCATTATTAAAACTTGAAATTTTGTAAAACTCGCAGTACAACTAGAACCAGGAAGTACCATCACATTAGTCCTGTGCACATGGACCGGCCTCCTGCTGGTGCCAGTCAGGACAAAACATGGACCGGCCTCCTGCTGGTGCCAGAGTCAGGACAAAACATGGACCGGCCTCCTGCTGGTGCCAGAGTCAGGACTAAACATGGACCGGCCTCCTGCTGGTAATGTTTATCCAAGCCGTATTTATTAAAGGCCGTGGCTACAGAGCCGCGGCACGGCCATATAGCCTCATGGCTAACCCTAACCTTAAACCTGACCCTGGCCCGGCGCAGTCAAATAGCCCAGCAGTTTCAGGAGCCGCGGCGCAAAATAGCCTAGCAGATTTGGCCGCGCGCCGCGGCTCTGTAAACACTTCGAGGTGGAGGTCGAGGTGGAGGTAGAGGTGGAGGAAGAGGTGGAGGAAGAGGTGGAGGTCGAGGTCGAGGTGGAGGTAGAGGTCGAGGTGGAGGTAGAGGTGGAGGAAGAGGAAGAGGAAGACAGGAGGAGGTGAAGCTGAAAGGAGCTGAACTTTAAGCAATGAAACTGCTGGGAAATGTTTTTTTTCGCCATGTTGGCTTGAGTATATGAAAAAAAATAAATGACATTGTCAACAGCATGAGTCTTGTGTCATGTGTGGTGTCTACAGTAGTGTAAGTGTGTTCAGTGTTCACTGTGTGTATTGTTTTGCAAAAAAGTGTGAGCAGACATTGTGTTTACAGTTTTGCAAATCCGAGCGATGTTTTGCAAATTCTCTGTGTACTTCACCCAAACGACTCTATGCACTTAGAAGCCGAAAGTGTTTATGGTTTTCAACAGCAGTGTGTAACTGGTGCAAACATAGTTACAACGTGTGTGTTTCATATGGTCAAAAAAGATGGTTTTGATAAATTCGTGAATAGTGTTTCATTTTGCAAAGGAGCTAAGGTGTTGTGCTAATTGGGTTTGTGCTAATTGTGTGTAGGGTTTTGCTAAATAAAATTGTGTTTATTCAATCGTAAAAAACTGTAAGTATTAAGTTAAGGATATACTGCACTTGAGCTCCGGGTTGTGTATCTGTTGCCACATGAGAAATATCTGCTTGGGGAGGAAGCGGTGTGCGATCAGAAGCTCTTTGTAAATACACGGGTTGTAAAAGCCCATTTTTTCGGGAACATAAAAAGGTCTAATCTTCACGTATTTGTGACGGTGAGGACGTAAACCGGCTTTGGCCAGGCACATGGCGATGTACACGTCATCGATGGGAAGCAGTTGGACGTCCTTGGACTTTTGGTAAATGACCGAGGCGCTGTAGCCGGACAGTAAGAAGCCGCCGCCGCCGCAGTACGGGGGGTAGGCGTTTTCGGCGAACACCTGCCACGGCACGTAGTACTTGGTGTGCGACGTTCTGAAGGGACTCGCATTCTCGATCACTTCCCCCTGAAACAGATGCTTCCCGTTGTCGTTGAGGTCGCGGAGATACTCGACGACGTTGTCCGTATTGGCAAAAACGTCGTCGTCGCCGTTCAGCAAGAAGCGGGCGTTTTTGCAGTTTTGATCCAACCACTCCAAGAACAACACCTGCTTCAAAGTGAGGTTGAAGAACGTGTCGGTGAAATCCCACTGGAGAATGTCCCGGTGCAACTTCTGCTCCGCCCGAAGGAGCTCGTTCAGGCTCGTCTTCTCGTCGCCTGACGTCCCGGAAATGAAAACTCTTCGAATTGTCCGGCCCTCGTGCTGCCGCTCTTTGGCCCACGTCTTACGCAGCACTTCCCTCTGTTCGTAGTTTCCCGGTGAACTTTTGATGACCAGGAGGAGGAAGACATCGGACGAGCCTTCGGGGCCGCCGCACTTGTCGGGGACGTCCAGGAGCATGGGGAAGTGTCTGCAGTGGCGGTGGAAGAGGAAGTCCTTGATGTGGGCGGGGAGCGAGCTGAACCCACGGACCTGTGTGGCCGACGCGTTCCTTTCGCACTTGGGCCACGTCTTTACTATTTTAAGTGGCTTCGTTGGCGTTTCCCTCGCATCGATTTGAGAAGGAAGTTGAAGTTCACTTTTAGGTTGGTCTATATTCAGAACTTGATGAAGCATGACAACCCCCATCGCTGCAAGCACGAAGAGCAAGCTCTTTTTGTTGTACGCCAGTTTCAGCCTGAAGAGCACCTGTGGAGACAAACATGAAATGGTCAGTAGATGTGGATGCCCAGACGCCAACACTAAAACCAGAGACGGATCGACTGAAGCGGAGTCGGACGCCTTTGCCATGATCCTCTCTCATATTGTACGAGGAGAGTTCATCATTTGGTTTGAATTGACCTCATTTTTGTCCTGATTTGGAACGCGCTTGGCCCTGTTCGAGGCCTTGTTCAGTCCTGATACAGCTTTAGTTTTGCCTTTTATCCTGATTTAGTCCCAGTTTGTATTTTCAGCTTGAGACCTGTTACGTCAAACTTGTTTAGTGAAGCAGGCCCGTTTTGCCTGACTTCGCCCTTGACTGAGCATAAACAAAGGAGTTCAGGTCTCGTCTGTCTCACTCCAGACTTTCCTCATTAGGCTTGCTTAAGACGAGGGGCGGAATCACTGCCTGGAGTCAATCGGGTACGCCCCCCAGGTACGCCCCCCATCGGGTACGCCCCCCATCGGGCACGCCCCCCCATCGGGCACGCCCCCCATCAGGCAAGCCCCCCATCAGGCACGAATGAATGAATTAATGTTTAGAGAGTCACAAAAGTTCTTTGTGTAAATTATGCATAAGCTTTGACTGGAATGATGTCACTTCCTGTCATTTTCTTCAGATTTTTCAACGTTTTCTCCACAAATACCTACCCGATTGGTGTAAAACTATAATTTATAGGTACAACAGGTATACACACACCAAATAAAGCTAAAATTAGAAAATCGTAAATGCCTGTCATGGGCACTTGAAGGTAAAAGGGGAAAGTATTTAAGAGAGAGGTGTTTACAAGGGCGGGAAGAAAGAGCTATGACAGTCTGAACGCGGTAATGTGATCTTTTCTGAAACTGTGGACGCGCACAGGCTTTATCGTGGATTTTAATTGAAGTACACCTGGGTAAACGTTCTGTCCAGTAGCTCGTCAGAGTCGTGCTTGTTTTAATTACCTATTGTTGGTTTTTGCTGATAAACTACCTCTGATTAAAGCCGAAGCCGCGTCATGTGGGAAAGCGGCGAAGCAACAAAACCACTGACTAAAACCACTGACTTACAACGTACACTTCTTGCCATTGCACTTACACTTCTTGCCATTGCACGTACACTTCTTGCCATTGCTTGTACACTTCTTGCCATTGCACTTACACTTCTTGCCTTTGCACGTACACTTCTTGCCATTGCTTGTACACTTCTTGCCATTGCACGTATACTTCTTGCCATTGCACTTACACTTCTTGCCTTTGCACGTACACTTCTTGCCATTGCTTGTACACTTCTTGCCATTGCACGTATACTTCTTGCCATTGCACTTACACTTCTTGCCTTTGCACGTACACTTCTTGCCATTGCACGTACACTTCTTGCCATTGCTCGTACACTTCTTGCCATTGCACGTACACTTCCTGCCATTGCATGGCTTCAAGTTTATGTTTGTTTTCCAGTGAAAGCAATAAAGAAAAAGGATCTCTCCAGAGCCAAAAAGCATGACATAGTTGAATGACGTTCTTCACGACGCAACACTGAACTCTCCCTGTTTTAGAACAAAACATTTTCTTTTTCTCTTCTTCTCCTCTCTCTCTTTGAAGTGCAGAGAGTGAATGAAAATGACTACTTAAGCCACACGATAACATTAAAACACTTGATTGTTTGTTTCCGTTGCATAAAGTGTTGAGCCTATTTTGTCAATTGGAAAGTTTCATATTGTAACGTCACTGTGAGTTTCTTTGGAACTCTTGTGTCAAGTTGGCTTTGTGCCACGACTGGCATTTGATTAATTTGCGGCACAATCCTTCCAAACTGTTTTTTAAACAAAACTCAGATCCAGTGTCGCTGGGTTGGGTCAGAATCCGTATCAGAATCAGAAAAGGTTTATTGCCATTGTCAATGAACAGGATTCACTTGTTGAACTTGTCTTGGTGATTCGTAACAATGATAAAACGACCTACAGTACAGACCAAAGGGTTGGACACACACCGCAGAGTGAAGGCTAAAGGGCCAACAAGTGCTAAGCATGTCTGGGAACTCCTTCAAGACTGAAGACCATTTCAGGCGACGACCTCTTGAAGCTCATCAAGAGAACGCCAAGAGTGTGCGAAGCAGTAATCAAAGCTAAAGGAGGCTACTTTGAAGAACCTAGAATATAAGACATATTTTCAGTTGTTTCACACTTTTTTAAGTATATAATTCCACATGTGTTGATTAATAGTTTTGATGCCTTCAGTGTGAATCTACAATTTTCATAGTCATGAAAATGAAAATAACTCAATATATAAATAAATCAAGCCACCTGGTGATATTCCCATCAAGTCTACAGGAACTAAAGCAAAGTTATTATCATAATAACAGGATATGCTTCATACCTTTCATGACTATTAGAATTGAGCTTCGTGTCATTAAAGGTCTATCACACAATGGGAGGTGTGTTTTACCCTCAGGCTCTTCTTTAAAATCATCTTACTGTTTAGGTCGTCAGGGCCAATTCACATTTACATTAAAAACATTAAGAAAAGTAAAATGAGCTTGCAAAGAAACACACTTTTTAGAATTGTTTTTCATTTTTTTATATAGTTTGAAAAAGTAATCTAGCTTTTTACTTTTTTAGGCTCTCACAATATTACATTTTAGTGTTACGATTATTGTGAGATGAAAGACGATTTGACGACTATTCACAATTATTGACACAAACAGCAGTGAAATCATTGTTCACTTTCATTCACGTCGTCTAAATCAGTGGTTTGCAAAGCATGAGCTGAGGGTCGCAACACAAAGCCACACAATAAGCACTAAAACATCACTAAAACCGAATCAGTGGATTAACAAGAGCAGCGACGCACAACAACAGAACGCGCTGGGTTTGCGATGAGGAGATAAATACGTAACCGAAACTAACGCGCTACCATTTGAAAAAGTAACTAGTACTAGATTACATGGGTGCACAAAACTCAACACGTTATGTTCCTTGTTACTCTGAGTAATTTGAGTACTCTAACGCGTTATACCTCCAACTCTGCTGTAGATGACGCATCACCAATATGGCCCACACTGTGTTCAATGTTGGCCATATTGGTTCAAAATTTGCTTAGCATGACTCCGCAGTTTTTTTTCTATAAAATAAATAAATAAATGTACTTTTTTTTTTTATTTCAATGCCTTTTATGGTCTGCAGAAAAGCTACCAGAATTTACAAACTTGTAAATTTGTCAAAATTGCGTCAAATTTGAATCCGTTTTTAAACTGTTTAACCTAAACCAACTTTTTGTGAAATAATTGAATTTAGACAGATGTTCATGAAATTTTAAATGGGGAGCAAACATCGTCTCTATCAAAGAGTCGAGTCCCTCTCTTTCTCTCTTTCTCTCTTTCTCTCTCCTTTCTTTTTTTTTTAGAATATGGAATAGCGTAAAACACGTACTTTGAAGATGTACGACTTCAGTAGGTGGCGGTGAATGCACCTTTTCAGTTGGCTGCCAACCGCCATTAAAAGTAATAGAAGAAGAAGAAGAGACCATGTCATATTTGTTACAACGTAGCCATAGCGACGTCAGAAAACTCTCATGTTATTCAAATGATAAAATGACCAAACCTATGAATTTGAACATGTTTACACTTATACTTTTACAAACGCCTCCTTGGGCAGTTGGTGTAATAGAAGGAGAAAGGTTGGGGTGTGTTAGCGCTGTGGGGCGGCGGCGGCGTGGCGTGGGTGAGGGCCCATCATTGTAGCGGCCCCTCCTCTTGCTGTGGGGCGGCGTGGCGTGGGTGAGGGCCCATCATTGTAGCGGCCCCTCCTCTTGCTGTGGGGCGGCGTGGCGTGGGTGAGGGCCCATCATTGCCGCTTGCTATATCTTTAATGTTCATTTTGTTTGCTGTGACTGTGGGAACTTGGCGGCCTTTTGGGTCCCGTGTAAAAGAGGTATTTACAATGGGACACTCCTTGTTAAATAAAGGTTAAAACAATTATTACAAATATAAAACTGTTGTGTATTTGATAAGGATGTTGGCTCTTGTTTAAAGTCTGGTTGCTATGGTAACAGCTGTGGAACGACTTCTACCAATGTCATACTTGTGCTCTTGTCCCACCAGGAATAACAATTAAAAACTTTACACAAATGCTCAGACTGGGCGAAATGTTTAGTCAAATCTGAAATATAATTGTGTTCACTGTGTTTTAGTGAAAGATAAAGTCCAACCTTTCATATAAATTGTAATTATGTACCAATTTTGATGATTGATCAGAGATGATTTAAACTGTGTCATGTACATGCCGTTTTTATTTTCAACCTTATTTTATTTGTAAATCCTTGATGCCTTATTTGACTCTATAGACGTTGCTATTATTATTATTATTATTATTTTATTATTCATTGTTTTATGTTGCTCCTTAATGCAGAGATGAGTTCCTATGTTTGCAAAATGTGTTCAATGGCAATAAACCTTTTCTGATTCAGATTCTGACATAAAAGTCATTGTTTTGAAGCGTCTTCTGGTTCTGATGAGACCGTTCTAAAACGTCATACTACATTTGATGTAGTTTCAATACATTTCATTGCGAAAAGCTAAAACAGTTTCAAAGAGAAATGACAGCTGAAACTGAGCATTGTGAGATATACATGTCATCAAACTGGTTTAAAATGCAAAAACAATATGTAATTTTAGCTGATTAAATAGTTTGTTGAGTAAAGAGAGAGAGCCTGCACCCACGGGTTGTTTGGACAGAAGATAAATGTCAAGCACGAAACCATTGGTCTGAACTACAAACCCTGGTTTAGATTAAATTCTCTTCATTTTATTCTTATGCCATAGAATAAAGACCCTAACTCAAGGTCAAAGCGCGGATCGGTTCAGTTCAGGTTCAGTTTTACGTCTGAATTCTGTTCTTGATTAATGGCCATATAGACTTTTAATCCACTGAAGTTTGATCAAGTCCCCTTTAACTCTCACACAGCACCAGAAAAGAACGAGCACAAACAGCTTCTATTTAGTCAGAGGGAGATTGTCCTGTTCGAACCAAACCGCAGACTTCAAAGTGGAAAAGCAGAGTGTCTCTAAAAATCATGCCACGTTTATAAATGTTAAAGCCATCACTTACCATCCTCCTCTCCACTCCGCGTGTGTCGCGCGCGCATCGGCTCCGCTTTGACGCACCTGCTCCTGCAGCGCAGCGTCCGCAGAGAAGAGGCGGGAACCAAGCGCACTGGCCCCATGGACTGGCCCCCGCGTGTCTATGAGAGCACGTGCTCTGTGGAGTCATGTCTTTGAATATGAGCCTATACTTCTATTTAAACACACTCTCACGTAACTGACGACTGTTCTGGAGTAACTGGGACTTTTTGAGTAGATTAGTTTTAATGGTGTTCTCGTACTTGTAACTGAGAACAATTTTAGCAGGTATTTATAATTAGTTATCGATAGATTTAAAATCATAGCAAACAGCCCGCGGTTTTCTATTGGTTAGTTTGTACCTAACCAAAACAAAAGTTCTCATTAAAAGTTGGAGGAACGTTCATGAATAACTACATGATGAATCATTACATGATCGTGATGTGCTCTGGGGCGACTGGTCCTGCCTGCTCTCTCTAAACCTTTAAACACATGACATCACTTCATCACCTGATCTGATTGGTCAGAGCTCGGACTGATCGAGAATTATACAGCAAACGGGGTTAAAAGTAACTGCTCGTATCTTTTTGCATTAGCACTTTTTACATAGGCTTATTTAAGTACTTATTTAAGTACAAATTATATATCAGTATACACTTGAGTTAACAGTACTTTTACTAGAGTACAAATATTTACACCAACATTTATTAACAGACATTTAATTTCTCATTTCACTGCAGTGCATAAAGTCAGGGCAAGACTTTGAATGAGTTCATTTGCATATATTTGTTTTCTCAGAGTCAAATGGTCGATGATTGGCTCTTTTGTCATTGATCCAAATCCGAATCAGAAAAGGTTTATTGCCACATTGGAACTTGCTTTGGTGATTTGGTGCATACAATACAAACATACAACAATGAACAATGATTAAAAACAACCTATATACATTCTAAAAGTGCATGCGATGGTTGATACGCCTTCTTTGGGATTTACAGACGCTGACACAACATACTTCAGACACAACAATCCCGAAGTATTTGATAAAGAGTCATTTGTAATAGTTTAAAGAGGGTCAGCTGATGTTAAGCTGCTTTGACATAAGAAGGTGGAAATAACACTGCAACATAAACTGATATTACTGTCCTCTCTGGTATTATTGCCTGCATAAATATACATATAGAAACTCACTGTTTGTGGGCAAAGCAAGAGGAGAAAGTGCGGGGCAGAATCATTCAGCTCCATTGGCCCCGCCCACTTTAGCCGTGCTTCTGGAAATTAATTTCTCTTCAATTTTTTGCCCTAGGGATTTGGGAAAATTCCAATATTACGACTTAAAAGGCACAGCTAATGTTCATAAAGAGGCTGTTCACGGCCCAAAAAATACACGTACAAATTCAGCCAAATATTTTTTAGAAGTTTATAGAGTTTCAGAAACAGATTTTAAATAAAAGTGGGGTCTTGTGCTCATTACTCACCACAGAGCTCAACATTTTTCTCCATTCTTCTCTTTGAAGGGAAGCGCCACAATCCCGTGGTCATTGCGTCATTATTTACCTATAACAGCCACGGCACAGTGAAGCTCGTATTGTAGTTTGTTTTGTCTCAAAGCAAATGTCAAATTATGGAAGTTTTGATGATAAGATTGCTAAAATGTATTAAATATTAATTTGGGCCAATTCAGCAGAGGGTTTAAGGGCCGACAAAAAGTGGTCTGAGG
This sequence comes from Eucyclogobius newberryi, assembly GCF_026437365.1. Taxonomy (NCBI): domain Eukaryota; kingdom Metazoa; phylum Chordata; class Actinopteri; order Gobiiformes; family Gobiidae; genus Eucyclogobius; species Eucyclogobius newberryi. Next base: position 11,957,561 of record NW_027315779.1, read on the forward strand.
GCTGCATTTGGCCCCCGGGATTTGAAATGTTGACACATAATTTGGAATAAACATCGTACATTTCTCTCAATAGAATATTCACCAAATTCACCTGTAAGTCAGACCTGTTCCCAGTGCATGTTGGACTCCGTCAGGGCTGCCCTTTGTCACCGGTTCTGTTCATAATTTTTATGGACAGAATTTTAAGGCGCAGTCGGGGGTCGGAGGGTGTCCGGTTTGGGGACCACAGGATTCCATCTCGGACAATGTTGTCCTGATGGCTCCATCAAACCCGGACCTGCAACATGCACTGGGACGGTTTGCAGCCGAGTGTGAAGCGGCTGGGATGAGAATCAGCACCTCCAAATCCGAGGCCATGGTTCTCAACCGGAGGGTTGGCATGCCCTCTCCAGGTGGGTGGGGTGTCCTTGGAGGAGTTCAAGTATCTCGGGGTCTTGTTCACGAGTGAGGGAAGGATGGAGCGTGAGATCGACAGGCGGATCGGTGCAGCGGCTGCAGTGATGCAGTCGCTGCATCGGACTGTTGTGGTGAAGGAGGAGCTGAGTCGAAAAGCAAAGCTCTCTATTTACCGGTCGGTCTACGTTCCTACCCTCACCTATGGTCATGAGCTTTGGGTAGTGACCGAAAGAACAAGATCGCGGATACAAGCGGTCGAAATGAGTTTCCTCCGCCGTGTGGCTGGGCGCTCCCTTAGAGATAAGGTGAGGAGCTCGGCCACACGGGGGGAGCTCGGAGTAGAGCCGCTGCTCCTCCACGTCGAGAGGAGCCAGCTGAGGTGGCTCGGGCATCAGTCCCGGATGCCTCCTGTGCGCCTCCCTGGGGAGGTGTTTCAGGCATGTCCCACCGGGAAGAGGCCCCGGGGAAGACCCAGGACACGCTGGAGGGACTATGTCTCTCGGCTGGCCTGGGAACGCCTCGGGATCCCCCCGGAGGAGTTGGAGGAAGTGTCTGGGGAGAAGGAAGTCTGGGAATCCCTGCTCAGACTGCTGCCCCCGCGACCCGGCCCTGGATAAAGCGGTCGAAAATGGATGGATGGATATCAACACGTGCAGTGAGAGACCAAAGACCAACGTTTTAGAACTTAATGAAGGAAACTACACTTAACTTAACAGGAAAGTTTCTCAACGGTAAAAGGAAAACCTACGGAAAAAGAAACAGAAACCATCCTAGTTTGGCTTTTTATAGAGTCTTATTCAGATCATTTAAAAAAATCAGACCGAATGCAAGGAAAATCAAGCTGCAAGGTATATGAAATATACAGATAAACCTGTAACCCAGTTATTATTTTTACTTTCTATAATTTTTCAACATTTTAGAACAGATAGCGAGAGAGGGAGAGAGAGCGAAAGAGAGAGAGAGAGAGATGTCCAGTCCCTGATTGTCGGTGCAGTTGTAGTCAGCAGTTTTTTTTGTATGCGCCAAACGTATCCATTTACTGTGTTCATGGCAGGGTTTTTGAGCCAAGATTCATAGTTCTGAAATAAAAAAGAATGGTAATGCCCAAAATAGTCTCTTTGTGGATTTCAGTCCAATATCTCTGAGCAACAGGACGGTCCTGAAACACATGGTTGTGGTTTGCCTCCTGGAGCCACAGTTTCTCCAACAGTGTGTATTTCCCTGTGAATTATGGACCATTTGACACGGTGTTATGAAAAACAGAACTTACTGCAGATGATCTGATTCTCCACTGTGATTTACCCATTTTGTTTTCCCATTCATTGTCAGTCAAAATAAAACTCTCGGTCCCATTTATTCCCCTTTAAATTTCTGATTTACAAGCTATAATAAATATGTCAATCAAAGGGCTATTGCTGAGTTTAATTTCTCGGTCATAATAACTCCTTATTACTATAAAAGTCCTGTTTCTTCAATCAAAGTATTCTTTCATCATATCAAAGCTTTTCATGTGATTTTCTTTTGCTATCGATAGAAAACCTTCATACCTTTAGTTATCCAGACTTTAAATTTAAAATCTGCTTTAAGATGCGCGACAACAAAGTCGATCTGACCTCCGACCTCGTGTCAGGTGAAGAGAGGGTCAGAGCTGTCAACCAATCACCAACTGGTGACGAGCTGGATCCGCTGGCGGAGCAGGACGTCATGCCAACTCTGTGTTGCAGGCTCGGATCAAAACCAGTTTAAGGTTTGAATATATTTGTTTAGATTATGTGTTAGAATTTACCCAGATATTCTTAACTTCCTCCTAATGATTCAACCGTTTGCCATCTGCCAGCAAAGGCCAGTACAGACTTGTTTTCAGACAAAAGCCCCAGCCGCTCCTGGCATCGGTCCAAACAAAGAACTGGACACACCTGAACTTTGCTTTACATATTTTTCACCTCCATCAACAGAGCCATCTTAATCATCATCATCATCACCATCATCACCATCTTCTTCACCATCACCACCATCATCACCATCTTAATCATCATCATCATCATCATCACCATCTTAATCATCATCATCATCATCACCATCTTCTTCATCATCACCATCTTAATAATCATCATCACCATCATCTTCTTCATCATCACCACCATCATCACCATCTTAATCTTCATCATCTTCTTCATCATCACGACCATCCATCATCATCACCATCATCTTCATCATCTTCTTCATCATCACCACCATCATCACCATCTTAATCTTCATCATCACCATCATCATCTTCTTCATCATCACCACCACCATCTTCATCATCACCACCATCCATCATCGTCTACATCTTCTTCATCATCAGTCCAAACTCCAAACCACGCCTCCCACATTCACGCATCCAACATGGCGACGTGCGGCGCGACCAGGCGAAACAGCGTCAACATTTTCACCTTTTCTGCCATTATTGTCGCGCACCTTCTGCTCCAGCCGTGTCTCTCGGCTCCTGTGAACAACGGCACTGCCTCTCAAGGTCGGTCCCGTCTCATATTCAACGGTTCCGTCTCACATTTCCCCGTTTAGCTCCACTTCAGCGGAGGTTTCTGGGAGTTAGCATCGCGGTGCTAGCTGGCTCATGCTAACAGTGCGTATCAAAGTGAAGACGACAAACGCAAGCAAAGTTCAAAGTTTTTTTTACTGTTTTCTATTTCGATTTACCCACAATTAGTGTGTGTGGAATCAGTTTAGGTTATTTGATGCGTATTGTTAGCGTGAAATTGCTGCGTGAAGTGTACAAAACGACTTGGAGCTTCCAAAGTTTATATGAAATAATTCGTTTTTGCTAATTGGCTGAACGTTTTAAATAATCACGTATCAAGTCGTAGTTTCCCTCAAAATACGTCCTGTTTGATGCTAAATTTATGACAAACTTTTGAGGTTTTGTTCGACTTCCACGTCAAACGTTTGTGTTGTTGTTATAACACGTAAAGCATAATGTGGTGTCGTAAAACAGATGGTTACACGTAGAACAACAAGTCATTGATTTATTGAAAGAAACGGCCCAATCGTTGTTGTCAAATGTAGTTTTGGTTTGAACTTTGAAAAATGAAAAGCTTTTTCATAATTTGTTTAGCTCGGTTTAATCCATCCATTTTCTACCGCTTGTTCCCTTTCGGGGTCGCGGGTGACTGGAGCCTATCCCAGTGACTTCGGGCCTAAGGCGGGGTACACCCTGGACAGTGGCCAACTTGTCGCAGGGTCTCGATTTAATCCATAAATGTTTATTTCTTGAGTTTTATTTTGCTTTGTTCTGTTATATCAATATTACTGTGATATTTGATAATACTTTTAATTATTTTACACAATAATGTCAGTTACGTTAAAACAAATCCTGCCTTAATGTATTGGTCAGAGAATAAAACTAACCAAGACTAAATCATGGCTATTTAATTAGAAAAAAAAACATTTAATTTATTTATTAAATTTTTTAACTGTATATTTATTCAGCCAAATATATACATATAATGATATAATAAAAAATTGTTGACACAAATAAGCAGACATTTAGTCATTGTTTTAGTCATTTATTGGGAAAATATGACATTGACAAAGACTAAAACCAGACCCAGAAATAGCTTTATTTTCAAAAACAAAAATTCCCAAAGTAGGTGGAAGGAACTTGCTTTGGCGTTAATAAAATGACAATAAAAAGCAAAAAAATACATTTAAAAAGATTAAAAATAAGGAGTGAAAAAAAAAATGGAGTGAACAAAATAAAATAGAAATGAAGTGAGACCCTGTAAGTCCTGGTGCGTTCACGTGGTCAGTTCGTGGTCAATCGTACTGTATTCGGACTCGACACAGACGCCGCTGTTCACTGTTCATTTCTCTCGGCCACGGTCATGAATAGGCCCTTTTTTGTCCTCCCTCACTTGGGACTCAGCGACCACCTCCCGCACCAGCCTCTGCGGCTCAAATGGCACTAACGTCTGCATCCGACACGCGTTCTTTCACGTCACGCGGTTTCAAAGTGCGGTGTTGGCAAAAGAATCTGAACACTGTACGCTTCAATAGCACGAGTTCTTACACAAAGTTCACAAATTCAATCGGGATTTCAATTATTGCTCCGTTGAATCACACGGATGTTGTAATCGAAAATACAGTTGCCTTCTGTGCAGAATTCTGTGCAACAGTTCTGGACTAAAGCGGGACAATTTGAGCATTCTATATCATATTACGGGTTAAAAATTAATCTATTGGCTCAGGTTAGAGATGTTTTTGGGGATCTTTCACGTGCCAGTTTATAAAAAGTTGCATTTATAACTTAAACCAAGAATTAACATTGACAACAAGATCTAAAACCAATAGAAAACATGCACTAAATGAAAGTTGAGTTGATTTAAGGCGCTTTCTTGATGCTGTCCAACTTGACCTGAATTCCTCCAAGGCTTTTAAACACATTATTATTATATTATTTATTATCACAAATGTATAACCAATAAAATGTAAATGCATTTCTTTACAGGTTCATTTAAACAGAATAGTATAATAGTGTAATAACGTTTGAGAGACGGACGAAATCTGAACTGCTCGGCTAAGACAAGAATCTCATGCATGTCAGACCTGAACTACAGGTTGAGCAGGTTCTTTTTTTACAGAACAAATTGCAATTTTGTTGTCTGGAAATAGTGTGATAAAGTGTACAGATTATGCACAGTGAGTTTTGAAGATATTCCACGGTGTTTCCTCATCATGTTAGCTCATAAAGGTCTATTGCGACTGATCCCTGCGCGTTATCGTAGTCCTGTGTTGTTCCGTAACTGAGGCTCGGGAAAATTGAAAAAGACATACGAGGAACTGCAAGTTCCTCTGCCTGTCCCGGTGGAATGGCGTGATCAGATCTGGTCAGTTCTGCCGTTTGGAACAGGAAGTTAGTGGACCTGTTTTTATTATTAAAGTGCCTATGACGGGTGTTTACAATTTTCTAATTTTGACTTCATTTGGTGTATTTGTACCGATTGAGCATATATTTGTGGAGAAAACATAGAATGAAATTTCCCCATGTGGGACAATAAAGGAATATCTTATCTTATCTTATCTGTAGAAAATGACAGGAAGTGACATCACACCAGGGGCATTCCTACCTGTCACTTTAGTTTGCATGAATAACACAAAGCAACTACTTTTTTAACTCTTACTTTTTTAATTCAACAAAATAAGGTCACTCGTATATTTTTATGTGTCAAATTTGGAAAAAATTCAATCAATCAATTCAATTACAAACAGGAAGTGAAATTACAAACTTAAAAAAAATTAAACTGTAGACATTTGTTATAATTCAGTGACTTCTTTGGTCTCACCAGGTTCAACATTTCTTCTCTTTTCTTGTCTTTACAGGCCCACAAAATGGAGGCGATGTCCTTCTAGATTCGGCCGTGAGCAGCCAGGCCCAGGCCGCGAGCAGCCAGGCCGCCGGCAGCCAGGCCCAGGCCGCCGGCAGCCAGGCCCAGGCCGCCGGAGCGATCGCCGCAGTGCCTTTAGAAAATGACCTCAACGCCAACACAACCACCCCCAAAAGTCCTGATACCAAAAAGAATGAATCTGCTCTAACTCCACAAGCTCCTGCTTCGGACGCACAAACCACCAACGATCCCAAAGCGGCGTCTCAAAACCCAGCGGTGACACCGGCCAGTCCAAACAATGCCTCAAGTCCATCAGATTCTGGAAAGACGCAACAAACCACAGCAAAGGACGGTTCCGAACGCGGGAAAGATGCGAAAAACTCTGGAACATCTGATGGTTCCCCAAAATCGCCGTCGGCAGCAATAATGACGCCACAAAAAGATGCTAATGCTAATATTACACAAGCTGTGACGCTGGATCACGCTAACAAAGGAGACAACACGACATATGATGCTAACGGCGCTAAAGCAGGTGCTGGAGGCAACGCTAACGAAGCTGACGAAGCTAAGCCGAATGTTACGAATGCAGCTAGCAACGTTAAGGACATCGTGAAAGATCCGGTTGCCACTACAGCCGCTCCAAACGACTTGACGACGACCAACGCACCGACAACTCAACAAAAAGCTGTCAGTTTAGCTGAAGACGAGATTTTGGACAGAACGATGGTAAGAACGACGAGATGAGTCGGTTGTTTGTGATTATTAAGGTCACACAAAAAGCTAAATATGTTGTTTTGGAAGCAAAAACATAACTTCAATTCAATTTAGTCACATTATCTTTACTCTGCTTTGCTTCAGAAAGTTTGATTTCATAGAGTTGGTCACGTTCAGTCAATCGCAATGTAATCGTGCCATCTTAAAAACTAATAATTGTGTCTATTTTAGGAGCAAAACTAGATCTTTTCATTTCAACCTGTTGCTTTTCATTTCAACCAGTGCCGTTTATATTATAATTACTTTATTTCTGCATTCAGAAAGTTCTATTTTATTAAGCTGGTCACGTACTATTGGAACAGTGATGTATTTAAATGAAAGAAGATTAAGGATTTCACTTCTGTTTGGTTGTAAATCAAGTCCTTTTTATTTCAATCGTTCGTCCAAAAAATAAAGTTAGTATATTATGACTAAAAACAACTGGATAAAAGTAGTTTTTTTTTTTTCATACAGGACATATTGTTTCCCAAACTTGAGGAACAGTAACATGTTATATATAATACAACGGAAATTAAATACAAGATTTTCTCAATAATGATGAATTATCGTTCAGGAGTTCGACACTTCGGACGACGACGCGGCAGAAAAGGCCAAACCCACGTCGCCGACACAAGTCACGGACGCCACGGACGAACCCGAGATGGACCTGACTGATCCGTCCCAAATGAACGCGGCGGACGGGAAAGCGCTGCTGCCCGGAATAACCAAACAGGTGAGGCCCGGGCAGCCGACGCCTCCCGATCGAGCTGCTTAATGGCGCTTTTACAGACTGTCACGGGCACGTTTTAGCACATTTCTGAGGCATTGTTGACATGTTGTCGTCTTATCGTTCCCGAGATCGTTTCAAAGATGTAGAATAAAGTCGAGATGTACGTTTTCTGTCGATGTCGTCCAGTCCTGCAGGTAAAGGCAAGTCGTGGTTTTCCTGGCGTCCGAGTAAACGTGTTGAGTGCAAGGGTTAAGGACTGTTTATTTTATTTCATTTTTTTTTTATTTTAATTTTAATTTTATTTATTATTTATTTATTTTGAATTTTATTTATTTATTTATAATTTATTTTGTTTATTTAACTTCTTTCATTTAACAACAGCCACAAGAATTGGAACAAGACCAGAGAGTATGTGGTGATAAAAGGCATCCACAAAGTTCTAAATAAACGTCACATTTAGTCCAAATGTCGGTCCAGTCCGCGTTTTGATGCCAATTGTTTTTAATACGACACAGTTTAAAAAACCAAAAACAACTAAAAATACACGTTTTGAAAATCACTCTTATTTTGACAGCCATTAATTCAATGTAGAATTTATTGCCTTTAGACATAACTCGTTACCCTGGTGGCGAGATACGTCACCACGAATGCAATAATTCAGGGCAATGATCTCGGCTCGTGTCCAAAGAAATGTTCAGAGCAACAATTAAAATAAGTTTAGAACTTTAATAAACTGCTGCATCAGGTCCAGTTTGAGAAAACATCCTCAACTTTTTGTTTTGTTTTTAGAAAAAATAGTAAATACAATAAATAATACAAATACAAAGTAATCATAATGATTACTTTGTATTTGTATTATTTATTGTATTATTTATCTGATGTAGAATAACAGAAGTTTTAAAATGAATTTAAATTTGTTGCTCTTTTGAACGTTGATTTGATGTCTCACACTGAATGCAGTCATGTGATCATGTGATCATGTGAGTCACGGTGCAGGCAACTCTTGCCACCTTTGAGGATTAGAAAACCTTATCACAAACAGTGGCTTGTACCACACACACACGCAGGCAGGCACACACAGGCACACACACCCAGACACAGACACACACACCCAGACACAGACACACACGCACACACACACAGACACACACGCACCCAGACACAGACGCACACACACACACAGACACACACACACCCAGACACAGACACACACGCACACACACAGACACACACGCACAGACACACACACAGACACGCACGCACACACACACACACCCAGACACACCCAGACACACCCAGGCACACACGCACACAGACACACGGACGGACAGTGCAGCGACTCACTTCTCGTTGCCTTAAATAGGTGGAAAACGTCTATGATTTGAATGTATTTTTCCTGTTCCACTTTGAATTGCCTCGTGTACAAATTGTGCTCCACAAATAAACTTGCCTTGCCCATGTTGCTAAGCGATCAGACTACAACCTGTCAGATATATTAGACATCACAACGATCTGTTTAAGTTTCTACAGCTGCTGCGAGTGCCTGATGCTCCCGGTGAAGGAGGCGCTTAACACGGTCAGAGGCTCGTGTCCGGACGGGGCGCAGCCCTCACTGCTGCTTTTTGCTCCCTGATCAAACACACACACATTAATCGAGTTGCAAAATGGCATCGTGCATGTTTTTAGCATCGATATAAGTTAATTGTAGTGATTATGGTGACGGGCCGTGGCAGAGTAGCTTTAATGGCATTACATTTACCGTAAGCCCCATTATCACAGAACACAAAATACTGCATTGCCTTTTATTCGCCACAAGAATCGTTGCTGCTACAGAACGTCATGTCTTTCATATTGACCAGTCTGTCTGAGTCATTTCTCCACATGAACGGTAAAATGGACTAATGTTGGCCTTGTTCTCACAGTTCGAGGGACCAAACCTGTACGACGACGGCGACGACGACGAGGAGGACGACGTGTACAACGGATACGACGCTCTGCTGAACGTGAAGGTGGAGGCGGGGCCCAAACGTCCGTCCGATCTGGTGGTGACGCGCCTGGAGCCCGTCGACGCCGAGGAGCAGAACTCGCACTTCTTCTTTCACCTCGTCATACTGGCCTTCCTCGTCGCCATCGTCTACATCACCTACCACAACAAGAGGAAGGTCAGTGCCCCGGAGGCCCCCGCACAAGGACCCGGTCTGTGCATCACTCTAACCGCGTTGACATCTGGGCACTGGGCGGGGCTTACTCAAACTAGAGCCGCAGATTGAGGATGACTCTTGCAAACGGTGATACGACTGAAGCGTTTCACTCTTTCTGTTATAGATTTGAAAGAAAAGCTGATGAGCCGAGTGCAGTATTGAGAGGCGCAGGCAGGGCCGGAGTAAGGGTCTTGGAGGCCCCGGGCTAATAGATCTTGAGGTCCCCATGTGAGGGTTTAGAATCAATTGCAATCCAATCAAAGTGTTCCACGTAAAGCAGACGTCACCAAACAAAACCTACTGTTTAGAATTAAAATGAGTGAAAATAAGTGAGGGGGGCTAGGGCAGCTAGTGAAGTGGAACAATTCATAAATCAACTTCTTGTAATTTTGTGCGTCTTTTTTGCTCGCTCCGCTTGCTATCGCTGCTTTCCTTATTTATTTTGCTTTTTAATCACTTTTTGTCTTCCAAACATTTTTGCTTAAGACTTTTTCAAGTAAACCAAGGATTTTAAGAAAATTTTTCCAGTTTTAACGACATATCTGATGCCAGCGACATGTCCGGGAGAAGAAGTGAGAAAGACTGTGAACGCTGTCGGAAATATCAACAAGAAATTAATGAGCTGAAAACACGGATATTTGTTTTGGAATCTGAAAAAGTTCTTCACGATACCATTCCTGTGTCAACCGATGGTAAGAAGAGCATACTTTTTACAAGAAAAACTGCTACTTTCAACCTAAACCGCAGTGACTCTGTGTCGTTTCCAAAACTGTCTAAAAACCAGAAAGACCAGGCTGTTTCTTGGAACAAACTTGGAGCAAAGCCTAAACGATACAAAGATAACGTGAAGTCACCTAAAATACAGCTCACCAACAGATTTTTACCACTTTCAGAGATGGAATTAAATGAAAAAAGGAAAGATGACGTGGCCAAAATACAGTGAGGAGGATCTGTGCCAGGAGCCAAGGTCAAGATTGTTTTAGTTGGGGACGGCGCGATAAGTCACATGACGCATGAAAAGATAAGCACACATTCTTTTCCAAGCGCCACTGTTTCTGAGATAACGTCACTCCTTCCAAATATTATGGCTAAGCATGGAGGAGCTAAACAGCTGATTGTGCACGTGGGTGCGGTGGGAACTGAAGTTTTGAAAAAAGACTTCTTGAAGTTATTCGACGTGCTTGATAAAATGGAAATCAAAACTTTCATAAGTGGACCTCTTCCAAACATCGACAGGAGGATAAACAAGTTTAGCCGGCTTCTTCAGCTGAACACATGGCTGTCCAAAGAGTGCTCCCCGAGAGGACTACACTACATTGAGAACTTCTATCTATTCTGGAAACGAGAGGACCTGTTTAAGAGAAATGGCCCCCACCTATGCAGAGGTGGAGTGAGGGTGCTGACAGAGAACCTGCTCCACGCTCTGAGGCATTGGACTGGGCCTGGACAGGGTCCTGAGCAGATAGTTAGAGAAGAGAGGAATGAGAGAAGAATTCCTGATCAGCCAGAGACCGAGCCAATATTTCAACATCAAAAGCACCACAACCTCAGCCTCCACCAAAGGATTCATCAGCAGCTGCTCCACCACCACCAGCAAAGGATTCAGCTCCAGCTGCTCCACATTCACCTCCACCGCCTCCAGCAAAGGAACAATCTTCAAAGGCCTTGGACCCATCTGTGACAAGCCCAACAACATCCCTGTCATCGCCCCTGCCTTCACACCAGCCCTGGGTTCCCCCTGCAACATCTACTCCCACTAAAGATTCATCATTCTCCTTCTCATCTCCACTCTCACCCATGGGCCTTCCCAGCCATTTTGAAAGTCTGATCAAATCAGGCATTAAGATGGCTCCACTCACGCCCAATATAGCAAGGGCTATGCCGACTACACCAACAAAAGCCCCACCACCCATCCCCCCTCGCCTCTCACCTGGTCCCAAACTCTCCTTGGCTACAAAAGCCCCACCACCCATCCAACCTCGCCTTTTACCTGGTATCTCCCATAGCTAGGATGCACTGGGTCTCAGCGTTGCCGGGACTTATTGTCACATTAAAAATCAAACCAAAAATCAAACCAACCCGGGGCCCTATGTAAAAAGAGCCCCCCCTAGTGCTATTTCTGTAGTCACATCATCACACAGATGGAAAAACAAAATGCGAGTCAGGCCCAATCTGAGAAATGTGATTCATATTCCCTGTGAAAAGATAAAGCCCAGTCCCACTGAAACTAGTCTGAAACTTGCTATGCTAAATGTCAGATCCTTATGTAACAAATCTCTCTTAATTAATAATTTTATTTCTTCTTATAATCTTGATTTTATGTTTTTAACTGAAACATGGCTTGACAAAAACACAGGAAATGTAGTTCTGATAGAATCTGCTCCACCCAACTTTAAGTTTGAATCTGAAACACGAGAAAACAAAAAAGGGGGTGGAGTCTGTGCTGTCTTTAGAGATGAAATAATTACCCGCAGGTTGTCTTTTGGGGTGTTTTCATCATTTGAGTATGTATCCTTTAAAATGGAGCTAAAACGGTCTCCATCCATTCTCTTCATTGTTTTATACAAGCCTCCCCAGCACTGCCAAAGTTTTATTGATGATTTTACTGAGATTCTTTCAGTCATATGCACAGACTTTGATGGTTTGGTCATTACAGGTGATTTCAATGTGCATGTTGATAATATTTGTGACAGAAACGCTAAAGAGCTTGATGCTGTCCTTGAAACCTTCAGTCTTACTCAGCATGTGAGAGGCCCCACCCACAGCAAAGGACACACTCTAGATCTCATAATTACAAAGGGGGTAAATATTTCAAATGTCAATGTGATCGATGTTGCTCTGTCTGATCATTTCTGTGTCTTCTTTGACCTGTCTGTTTCTCCCAAACCTCCGGTTGGTCCTGCAGTTGTTCAGAGGAGACACATAAGTGATGGCACAGGTGCACTGTTTATGGAAATGATAAACTTTGAAAATGTCTCATGTTCTAATGTAAATGATTTGTTGAACTCTGTTACATCTAGTGTTTTGAATGTTCTGGACACCATCGCCCCTATAAAGGCTAAAATGGTTAAAAATAAGCAGAAGGCGCCGTGGAGAAATGATGATTCGGTCAAGGCACAGAAAAGGGAGTGCCGCAGGGCCGAACGGACATGGCGCAAGTCAAAGCTCCAGGTTCAAAAAGAGATTTACAAAGAAAAGCTGAACATGTACAACCTAATCTTATGTAGAACTAGGGAAAGATATTTTTCTGAAATAATTGGAAGCTGCAGTAACAACTCGCGTGTCCTGTTTGCCACAGTAAACAGATTAACAAACCCTCCAGCTCAGCTGCCGTTAGAACTCATTTCTACATCCAAGTGTAATGAGTTTGCATTATTCTTTAATGACAAAGTTCAGGGCATTAAAAATGCTATAAATCCCACAATGCAAAAAAATACCCTAAAACCACCAAGACACTTAGAGCTAACTCACTTTGCACCAGTAACTGACAAAACTGTCCATGAGATCATCACCAGTCTGAGTTCATCTACATGCTGCCTTGATGTGTTACCCACCAGATTTCTAAAGTCTGTGCTGAACAGTTTGTTAGCACCACTCACTCACATAGTTAACATGTCGCTTCAATCTGGAACATTCCCAATGTCTTTGAAAACTGCGGTCATAAAGCCTCTCCTAAAGAAGAGCAGTCTTGATGCTGCAGTACTGAGTCATTACCGGCCCATCTCTAATCTGCCATTTTTGGGCAAAGTCCTTGAAAAGGTTGTTTACCAACAGCTCACAGATTTCCTCTTAATAAACAACTCATTTGATGTTTTTCAGTCAGGTTTTAGACCTCATCACAGCACTGAGACTGCTCTTGTCAAGGTGACAAATGACATCCGCCTGAACACTGACACGGGCAAAGCCTCAGTCTTAATTCTGTTAGATCTGAGTGCTGCTTTTGACACTGTCGATCATGGGATCCTCTTACAGAGACTAGAGGACTGGGTGGGCATCACTGGCACTGCCCTAAACTGGTTAAGGTCCTATCTGGAAGACAGGAAGTACTTTGTTGAAATTGGTAGCTGTGTCTCAGACCACATGACCCTGACCTGTGGAGTGCCCCAAGGGTCAGTCCTGGGTCCCCTTCTGTTCAACCTCTACATGCTGCCGTTAGGTCAGTTGATACGCAGTGAAAATGTGTCCTATCACAATTATGCAGACGACACTCAGATCTATGTTTCACTATCGGCAGGTGACTATGGACCAGTAGATTCACTCTGTCACTGCATCCAACAGATCAGTTTGTGGATGCAAAACAACTTTCTCCAGCTGAACTCAGACAAGACTGAAATAATCGTTTTTGGCCACAGAAACATAGAGAAAGTGTTAGCGGTCACCTCCAGAGTCTCGCTCTAAAACCTACAAACCAAATTAGAAATCTGGGGGTAATAATGGACTCAGACTTGAACTTTAATAGCCACGTCAAATCAATAACATCAGCAGCTTTTTACCATCTAAAAACATTGCCAAAATCAAAAATATAGTGTCAAAACCAGATTTAGAGAGACTTATCCATGCGTTTGTCTCCAGTAGATTAGACTACTGTAACGGCCTGCTCACTGGTCTCTCCAAACGAGTTGTAAAACAGCTGCAGTACATCCAGAACGCTGCTGCTCGGGTCCTGACTAGAGCCAGGAAGTATGATCACATTAGTCCTGTTCTCAGGTCTCTGCACTGGCTCCCTGTGGCTCAGAGAATAGACTTTAAAGCAGCTCTGCTTGTGTACAAGTCTCTCCATGGCCTAGCACCAAAGTACATCTTGGATATGTTAGTGCCATATGAACCATCTCGGACTCTGAGGACCTCAGGGACCGGCCTCCTGCTGGTGCCCAGAGTCAGGACAAAACATGGGGAATCTGCGTTTCAGTTTTATGCAGCTAAAATCTGGAACAGTCTTCCTGAAGATGTGAGACAGGCTTCAACTCTGACAATGTTCAAATCTAAGTTAAAAACAGTTTTGTTTAGCTGCGCATATGACTGAAAGGATTTTTTCTTTGCACTCTTCTCTTTTGTTTGTGATTTTATTAGTTTAGAAAATCAGTTGGATTGATAATTTTTAATTTAGTTAATTTTATTGTATTTCTGTTTCTGTAATCTCTTTGTGATTTGAATGCATTTTTCCTGCTGTGAAGCACTTTGAATTGCCTTGTGTATGAAATGTGCTCTACAAATAAACTTGCCTTGCCTTGCCTTAACTTTGTCCAAATGATCGCTCACTTGCCTAATGCGTTCTGAGCATCCCAAACATTCACCGCGACGAGTGTAAAAACGCTTATTATTCACCAGAATAGATGCTTTTACAGATTTGACTTGATTGCGTGCAAAAATTGGGTACTGGCCCTTTAACGTTATCATCCAGAAAGCGGAAACGTGATCTGTTGGACCGTTTGAATGAGAGAAAATTACGTATTTTACCGGTGTCTGGTCTCGGTGTCAATAATAAAAGATAAATCGTGATATTTCTTCTTCTTCTCTGTCAGATCTTTCTTCTGGCCCAGAGTCGGCGCTGGAGGGACAGTTTGTGCTCCCGAAACACGGTGGAGTACCATCGCCTAGACACCAACGTCAACGAGGCCATGCCCTCCCTCAAGATCACGCGCGACTACATCTTCTAAGCTCCGCAGTCGCACCTCACGTAACCCGCTTTCAGACTCGAGCGCGCCACGTTTCGCCGTGGAGCTCAGCGGTCCCGTCCGGAAGTTTAATTTACCATTCAGCGTTTCTCAGACTGCGGTACGCGGGGGTGGTTTGTTTAGTTTAAAGCAGAACTGATTACGTCGTCGATGGAGCTCCCCCTGCTGCTCCCGTGTGGAAATACATCGTCAGAGAACGGACATAAAAAGCTTAATTTTCTCCTTTTCCTCCTTTTTCTTTTTTTTTCTTTCTTTATTGAAATACGCTATAATCGCAGAGAAAAAAAAACATTTGGCATGCACAAATATTTAAAAACTGAGCCAACTTTTGTCGATGTCCGCCCGGATTAAAAAAACACTTAAAAAAACTCCCCAAAAATACTTATTTAACCTTCACAGGGAC
Organism: Eucyclogobius newberryi; assembly: GCF_026437365.1. NCBI lineage: Eukaryota > Metazoa > Chordata > Actinopteri > Gobiiformes > Gobiidae > Eucyclogobius > Eucyclogobius newberryi. Next base: position 11,973,103 of record NW_027315779.1, read on the forward strand.
AAAGACATTAAACAAGGTCAAAATGTTACTACTTTCTGCTTTAAAGTACATCAAAAAAACTGTTTAGTCTTCCTTTAGGTCTAGTCTTCCTTTAGGTTTAGTCTTCCTTTAGGTTTAATGCTTTCGATCTTCTGTTGACATTGTGTAGTCTCATTTTAGAGCTTTATAGATCTGAATAAGCCCAATAATAATAGTTGGGTAGAGGAGTCCAACATTAAGAGTTAAGCGGCTCTGCGGTCACTAATCTCCAAAAACGAGATGGTTTTCTGTTAAAAAACGCATTGAAACATACAGTTCTGCAGTATGCTTTGATACCTCTGTGGTTTATAAAGAAACAATAAGTTAGTTACTGCTGATTGTCCCGAGCGAGCCTTCAAAACCCTTTAATATGATTTTCTCGGGGGCTTTTCATCTTTTTAAGTCTATGGCAACAAATGAATGGTAACATTTTCTTCCAGAACCGAGTGCGCTCTTGAGCTCCATCGACCAGTGCTTCTCAAACTCGGCGCTGCCAAATAGGGCTCCAACATTTAGGGAAAACTAAAATATTGACAAACGGCAATTTTTAGTATGAAGCTAGCAACCGTTCTGCAAGAAAATTTAAAACTCGACCCACTTATGGTCATGAAGTTATATCATGCATTCAGGAAGTGCACAAACGGTCCGCAAACCCGTTTTCCCCCCTGATAACAAAAACAACTTGAGCGTTGAAATTCCAGAAAAACCGCGCCCTCTGCTGGCGACCGCGGCATTCTCCGTGCTGGGAAATCCCGCGCGAGCCGTATTTTAAGGCGTCGAACTCGAAATATTGCAGTTAAAATGTCAACGTAGCTGTCGTCTGCGTGCTTCAGTTTGAGAACCATTGCCTTTGAACGCAACGTCTTTGCTCCAACTTTAAATCCTTTTTTTTAACAAAGTCTTCTACAAAGTGCTTTTTCTATTTCCTGTATTTTTTGTGTGTGTGTAAATATTTGTTGCTAATTTAATAACTATATTGTTTGAGATTATTCCAGCCTTACACTTTTCTATTTCCGTCACGCGCTCAGTCCAGTTTTGTCGACGACAGAAATGAAAATTCTAATGTTTTTTTATCTTTTTGTTTTTTTTTAATCACCACATGAAGCCAAAAATGTGCAATGCATTTTCCACAAACCTGAATTTAGTTTGAATGTTTTTTGACGGTACGATCTTTAAAACGACTGCGGCGGCCTTTGGAGCGGGAAGTTTTGACGTTGACGTTGGCTGTATCTGTTTTTTGTTGTGTTTTTTAAAATAATTCGTCGTACAATCACACATTTTAAAGGTGCACTGGGTAACTTTTTCGGGCGCGAAGTTTTGCGAAAGCCTTGTCCCGATAATGCAAAGAAGTCAAGTGGACGGCCTGCTTCAAAACGATTGTTACGTGTTTGATTATTATTATTAATCATAATTTAAAGCAGGAGGTAGTATCTTTAGCTAGAGCTCCACCTGCAGCTCCTTTGTGAAAATACACTTGAAATAAGCCTGTATAATCGCATAGAAAAACATTTAACGTCACATACGTCACACACACACACACACACACACATATATATATATATATATATATATATATATATATATATATATATATATATATATATATATATATATATATATATCTCTATATATATATATATATATATATATATATATATATATATATATATATATCTCTATATATATATATATATATATATAATATTTTTTTTTTTTTTTTTTTTTAAAGAGCCAGGGTTTCTCAGGAGACTTTTCTTTGGTTTGACGTTGCAAGTTGTTCCTCTACGAGACAGCAGGGGGCGACGACGGGCACTTCAAACGCCCGGAAAATGCACATTTAACCGTCACAGCGACTTACAAAGACGTTTCATAAAATAAAGTACCTGCTTAGTTCTCCTTTTAAAGTCCTTTACCTCATATTTCCTGGTTTAGTTCATTTTAAACTGTTAGTAGCGTCCCAAACCTATCTGCATGCATTTTGAAGTGCGATAAAGTAAATAATAGATTATAAATGATAAAGCAAATGTATGATGCCGACATGAAGACCCTAAAGCAGGATAAGCTACACTGTCGGGAGCAGAATGAATCGCTTAAAACCTCGCGGCGCCGCCCTTTGACCTCCGGACCGTGCCCAGGTTTGGCTTCGCAGTCGTATGCGGAGCCGGGCCCCGTTCGTCTTTGTTTTTGTGGCTTCGGTGAAAGTCTCTGTCGATCGCGTGTCGCTTGACGTGATAATCCTTGATCAGAATGTGCACTTTATCGAGTCGACCAGCGAGAGATTTGCACCCGCCGCTTTGGACGTGACGAGCGATTGTTTTACGTTTAAGTTTGTAAGAATCTGGAATCACACATGAACCGGATCTAAACCAGGTCTGAACCCAAATTAAAACTGGAATAAAATGAGTCCTAAACCGCTGGATATTGTGGATGTTTATCACGTACAGAAAGCATTAGCAGTGCTCTTTTATTATTCGTCCAAAGCGGTTTTGTTTTGCCGTCTCTCGAGTTGACGCGTTCTTTGCTCTCGGCGGGCCCTTTATTTCGAGGGCCCTTTATGTCGAGAGAGCCCGAACCTTCTGCTCTGCAATCAACAGTAGAAACTGTACAATCTTTTGTCCCAATAAAGCACAAATCTAAACTGAAACGAACGTGTGGCGTATGTTGTACGAAGTTCCTCAGACCAGACCCCGCCCCTCACACAGACCAGACCCCGCCCCTCACACAGACCAGACCCCGCCCCTCACACAGACCAGACCCCGCCCCTCACACAGACCAGACCCCGCCCCTCACACAGACCAGACCCCGCCCCTCACACAGACCAGACCCCGCCCCTCACACAGACCGGGCCCCTCACACAGACCAGACTTGGCCCCTCACACAGACCAGGCCAGGCCCCCTCATAGACCGGGCCCCTCACACAGACCGGACCCCTCACACAGACCGGGCCCCTCTCTCACAGAACAGACGGGGCCCCTCTCTCACAGAACAGACGGGGCCCCTCTCTCACAGAACAGACGGGGCCCCTCTCTCACAGACCTGCCCTCTCTCACACAGACCGGGCCCCTCTCGCACAGACCGGGCCCCTCTCTCACAGACCTGCCCTCTCTCACACAGACCGGGCCCCTCTCGCACAGACCAGGCCCCTCTCTCACAGACCTGCCCTCTCTCACACAGACCGGGCCCCTCTCGCACAGACCAGGCCCCTCTCTCACACAGACCGGGCCCCTCTCTCAGACCAGGGTCCAGACTTAATAACACCTACTTTTTTCAGAACTGACAGTTTTAAACAAAGGAATGAAGTGAATTATAATAAATCCTTCCGTTCGTAAATCGTGCTCTAAACGACCTGCTGCAGTGCGTCACAAACGTGCTTTAAACGAGGCCCCACAAACATTCCTCAGCCACAAGAGGGCAGCAAACCCTCACGGATCTACACCCACGCGCCGCCGTCCTCTCTCCCGTCTCTTTTCATCACAAACGGGACAGACAAACCCAGGCACATTTTACAAACGTAATAAAACATTGTCCTGTGTGTGTAATATTCACAGCTGCTTCTGTCCGGGCCCCACTCACAGACCGGGCCCCTGTCAGACTGTCCGGCCCCGAGAGTGGCAGCTCAATATCACTTTGTGTTTTTATTATGTGCGTCTGACAGCTGCAAATGTTACTGTGAACAAGCCTCACGTCGTTTTCCATTAGACCACGTCAAAAAGACACACAATACTTCATGAGAGGGGGAAACGTACACAAAATATCACCATGACAACACGTGGAGATGTGGTTCTGAACAGATAAAAACCGACACGGACGTGTAAAGTGAGATTCAAACTGCTGATCCTTTATATATGATGAGAGAAGAGGAGCTTCACCCTCCGGACCAGAACCAGAACCTCCCGCCACAAGAACAGGTTCTTTCCCTCGTGAACACTTCTAGTTAAATGGAATTGAATTGAACCTTGATTCCCTCCAACCACAGGCCTTTATTGAGCACTTCTTACTGTAAAATTGGAAAAAGAATGTTTACCAACCAATTATTAATGTTCCAAGTCTTATTAAAGGTGAGGCATCTAAACTATGTCAAATGCAAAATGATTCACTTTGTCTGGTCGTCCTGGGCCCTTTGCTCCGTATAAGTTTGAAAATGCGAAAACACCCCTGGTTTAGTGACATGTCTGCATTTAGAAGCTCCACAGGAGGTCCAGGTCCACAGGTCAGGCTTGAGGAGGAGGTCCAGGTCCACAGGTCAGGCTTGAGGAGGAGGTCCAGGTCCACAGGTCAGGCTGTGCCCGAACTGACACAAGGTGCGCCGGCCTTCCTCAGAGCGTTGACCACAATTACTGCGGGAGAAACACTTTGCTGGGGAGATGTGTCTGCAATTCTTATAAGAGCCACAGATGAGAATACGGCGGCCAGGATCCGTTCTGAAGTACCTAAACAGAACATGCTCCAGTTAGAGCATCCACATCATTTGTCACCATAAAGCCTCAGTTAACTCAGGTACTTAAAGGAATGTATCCCACCTGCCTTCCTGACGCACTGTTGGCTCTGGAAATGAAAAATGATGAAGACTACTTTACATATAAGCAAAGAGCTAAAGCACAGTTCCATGATGCAACTGGAGAGCCCATACAACCTGGTACTGGCAACACTCTCATGTTCTTTTCTACTCTGGTAAAAGGACTACCTAAATCTGTCCAGGATCATTTGGCTGATGTTGTTGGTCTTTACTCAAAGACAGAAAAAGAGTTTGATGCCAACTGCCAACATCACGTTGCTAAGTACCTGAAGGAAAAAAAGGGATGGAATGAGGATATGGAAAAAATGAAAATGGCAAAGATCAAATTACAACTCAAAAAGCTCCAAGAAGAGGTGAATGATAAAAATAAGCAAAATAAGTCTGCCAAGGTAATGACTGCGGCAACAGAAGAGAATCCAGTGTCAGACAGTACCCAACAGATTGCTATGGCGGTTAAAATGGTCCTGGGACAAGTACAACCCACTATGGCACAACCACAGGCAATCCCATCCGCCACAGGACCAAAGAACAACACACCTGCTTCAGCAATCATCTACAATCAAGGATGTGAACGTAACACATTCTCTCGTGGAAGAGGACGTGGGGTAAGAGCAGGAAGAGGACAAAACAGGCTCAGCGTGACTGATGATCAGTGCTTAAACTGCTTTGGAACTGGACATTGGGCTCGAGACTGCCCCATAGGGCAGACACAAAGAGGTCCACACCAAATGGCCCCAAACCAACCTGGCCAATTTCAAAGACCTCAAATGATGAATATGAGCCAACCCATGTCAAGCCAGAATCATCTACCACCACCCTTGCCCCTTGTGGTCTTCCTGGTTATACCACATCTTTGGGCCTTGGGCTGGCACAGTTTCTGTTTTTCACCAATATTATTGTTATTGCCTGTGTATTGATTATGATTGGATGCTGTGCTGTCTTAGATCACTTATAGAACGCTTGATTGCATTTGCTCCTGCTTATCTTTTGACCCTGATTACACACGGTATTACACAAACACAAAACTCACTCTGATAGTGACAAGACTCCTATACTTTTTCCAGAATCTGACTAATCTGATTACTACATCCCACAATGTGTTTACACTAACTGGGATGCTCCTTGTCTCACATAGATTTTTACTAAATGAGTTATTTTAAGGATTTGCTTGATTATATAATGATTTAATTTGATTTTTAAACATTTAATATGTTTTTGGGGGGTTTACGTTCTGTTATTTTGTGAGGTTGCGTCTGGCGCCTCTTTAGTGTGATCACATGTGAATGTGATCAAAAGGGAGAATTGTGGATTCAATTGTGTTGATCAAATTATTGTCATGTCTGTGTCCTATTTATTATGAGTCAACACGATCTTGCTGCATATGGGTCAAAATGAACTATTCTGTGTATTTTAACTATTCTGTGTATTTTCTGATCATCTTAAAGCGGACGCCATAGCGAAGGTCAGGCCATTTTTATCAGACCCAAGCAACAGCGATATAAAACACAGCTAATTATTGTGAAGAGTCGAATCTCAGCTGCAAGACAAACAACATGCCGCTGTTTTGCCTGTTTTTCCATGTTTTCATCAAATAAAGACTTTGAGAACGATCTTCGCCGCTCGCAGTCTGTATAGACTAAACTTCGACAGTCCACAGGTCAGGATTGAGGAGGAGGTCCACATCAGGTCAGTCTTGAGGAGGAGGTCCAGGTCCACAGGTCAGTCTTGAGGAGGAGGTCCAGGTCCACAGGTCAGGATTGAGGAGGAGGTCCAGGTCCACAGGTCAGTCTTGAGGAGGAGGTCCAGGTCCACAGGTCAGGATTGAGGAGGAGGTCCAGGTCCACAGGTCAGTCTTGAGGAGGAGGTCCAGGTCCACAGGTCAGTCTTGAGGAGGAGGTCCAGGTCCACAGGTCAGTCTTGAGGAGGAGGTCCAGGTCCACAGGTCAATCTTGAGGAGGAGGTCCAGGTCCACAGGTCAATCTTGAGGAGGAGGTCCAGGTCCACAGGTCAGTCTTGAGGAGGAGGTCCAGGTCCACAGGTCAGGCTTGAGGAGGAGGTCCAGGTCCATAGGTCAGGCTTAAGGCGGTCCAGGTCCACAGGTCAGGCTTGAGGAGGTCCAGGTCCATAGGTCAGTCTTGAGGAGGTCCAGGTCCATAGGTCAGGCTTGAGGAGGTGAGGATGAGACATTTAGAAGCTCCACATACAGTAAAACTCCACATCTCCCTTGGCTGTCTCTTTTTGTCCTCTGCTTGTCTCTGGGCGTTCTCTCCTTCTCCTCGCCTCGCGTCTCACTTTACGTCTTGTCATCTCTCTTTGTCCTCTGCTTGTCTCGTTCTCTCCTTCATCGTGGCTCCTCGTCTCGCGTCTCACTCTACGTCTTGGCGTTTTCTCGTGTCATCTTTCTCTGTTTCATGTGTGATTCCCGAGTCCTCCTGGGAGTTCTTCTGCCCGTCAAAACGCTTTGAATCGTTGGATCTGAACGGTTTGACGTGTCTGGATTGTATCTGATGTCAGGCCGCTCTACCCCCTCGCTCGCACTCTAATAATGACACAACAACACTTCTGTAGCACTCAAAGACTAAATAAAATGAAACATGTAGAAACACAGAATAAATCCCCCTCTCTTTCTCTTTTGTAGAGAGTTATTCAGAATATTGCACCACGTTTTATCCAAAGGAGTGAACCACGAAACCACGAATTCACCAAAAATACTAAAACTTTGTTGTTTTTTACTGTCCTAGTTTAGACCTGGTTTAGTCCTGGTTTAGTCCTGGTTTAGTCCTGCTTTAGTCCTGGTTCAGTCCTGCTTTAGCCCTAGTCTAGACCTGGTTTAGTCCTGGTTTAGACCTGGTTTAATCCTGGTTTAGTCCTGGTTCAGTTCTAGTTTAGTCCTGGTTTGGTTTAGTCCTAGTTTAGACCTGGTTTAGTCCTGGTTCAGTCCTGGTTTAGTCCTGGATTATTCCTGGTTCAGTCCTGGTTCAGTCCTGGTTCAGTCCTGGTTTAGTCCCACTTTAGTCCAGGTTTAGTCCTGTTTTAGTCCTGCTTTAGTCCTGCACTAGTCCTGGTTTAGTCCTGCTTTAGTCCTGGTTCAGTCCTGGTTTAGTCCTGGTTTGGTTTAGTCCTGGTTTAGTCCTGGTTTAGTCCTGGTTTAGTCCTGCTTAATCCTGGTTCAGTCCTGGTTTAGTCCTGGTTTAGTCCTGGTTTAGTCCTGGTTTAGTTTTAGTCCTGGTTTAGTCCTGGTTTAGTCCTGGTTTAGTTTTAGTCCTGGTTTAGTCCTGCTTTAGTCCTGATTTAGTCCTACTTTAGTCCTGGTTTAGTCCTGGTTTAGTCCTGCTTTAGTCCTGGTTTAGTCCTGCTTTAGTCCTGCTTTAGTCCTGCTTTAGTCCTTGGATCTTGGCTCAGACTCTTCTAAATCTCTGCCCAAAGGCATGCTGGGTATTTTCAGCTCCGAGTGACGAGAGTGAGACATCGTCTTCACAAAGATCCGTTAAGACTGAAACACGTTGTTAATTGTTTAAAGTGGAATCCAATACTGAATCTGAGCACTGTTTGCTTTTGGAGGAACGTCTTTGTCTGAAGCCGACTTTGTTCAAACTACATCAGGCCTGGACATTATAAATAGTCCTAGTTTAGTCCTGGTTTAGTCCTGGTTCAGTCCTGGTTCAGTCCTAGTTTAGTCCTAGTTTAGTCCTGGTTCAGTCCTGGTTCAGTCCTGGTTTAGTCCTGGTTTAGTCCTGCTTTAGTCCTAGTTTAGTCCTGCTTTAGTCCTGCTTTAGTCCTGCTTTAGTCCTAGTTTAGTCCTGCTTTAGTCCTGCTTTAGTCCTGGTTTAGTCCTAGTTTAGTCCTATTATAGTCCTGCTTTAGTCCTGCTTTAGTCCTAGTTTAGTCCTGCTTTAGTCCTGCTTTAGTCCTAGTTTAGTCCTAGTTTAGTCCTGCTTTAGTCCTGCTTTAGTCCTGGTTTAGTCCTAGTTTAGTCCTATTATAGTCCTGCTTTAGACCTGGTTTAGACCTGGTTCAGTCCTGGTTCAGTCCTGCTTTATTCCTGGTTTAGTCCTAGTTTAGTCCTGGTTTAGTCCTGCTCTAGTCCTAGTTTAGTCCTGCTTTAGTCCTGCTTTAGACCTGCTTTAGTCCTGGTTTAGTCCTGCTTTAGTCCTGCTTTAGTCCTGCTTTAGTCCTGGTTTAGTCCTGCTCTAGTCCTAGTTTAGTCCTGCTTTAGTCCTGGTTTAGTCCTGGTTTAGTCCTAGTTTAGTCCTGCTTTAGTCATGCTTTAGTCCTGGTTTAGTCCTAGTTTAGTCCTATTATAGTCCTGCTTTAGTCCTGCTTTAGTCCTAGTTTAGTCCTGCTTTAGTCCTGCTTTAGTCCTAGTTTAGTCCTAGTTTAGTCCTGCTTTAGTCCTGCTTTAGTCCTGGTTTAGTCCTAGTTTAGTCCTATTATAGTCCTGCTTTAGACCTGGTTTAGACCTGGTTCAGTCCTGGTTCAGTCCTGCTTTATTCCTGGTTTAGTCCTAGTTTAGTCCTGGTTTAGTCCTGCTCTAGTCCTAGTTTAGTCCTGCTTTAGTCCTGCTTTAGATCTGCTTTAGTCCTGGTTTAGTCCTGCTTTAGTCCTGCTTTAGTCCTGCTTTAGTCCTGGTTTAGTCCTGCTCTAGTCCTAGTTTAGTCCTGCTTTAGTCCTGGTTTAGTCCTGGTTTAGTCCTAGTTTAGTCCTGCTTTAGTCATGCTTTAGACCTGCTTTAGTCCTGGTTTAGTCCTGCTTTAGTCCTGCTTTATTCCTGGTTTAGTCCTAGTTTAGTCCTGGTTTAGTCCTGCTCTAGTCCTAGTTTAGTCCTGCTTTAGTCCTGCTTTAGACCTGCTTTAGTCCTGGTTTAGTCCTGCTTTAGTCCTGCTTTAGTCCTGGTTTAGTCCTAGTTTAGTCCTGCTTTAGTCCTGGTTTAGTCCTGTTTTAGTCCTGGTTTAGTCCTAGTTTAGTCCTGCTTTAGTCCTGCTTTAGTCCTGGTTTAGTCCTGGTTTAGTCCTAGTTTAGTCCTGCTTTAGTCCTGGTTTTGTCCTGGTTTAGTCCTGGTTTAGTCCTGCTTTAGTCCTAGTTTAGTCCTAGTTTAGTCCTGGTTTAGTCCTGCTTTAGTCCTGGTTTAGTCCTAGTTTAGTCCTGCTTTAGTCCTGCTTTAGTCCCAGTTTAGTCCTGCTTTAGTCCTAGTTTAGTCCTGCTTTAGTCCTAGTTTAGTCCTAGTTTAGTCCTGCTTTAGTCCTGCTTTAGTCCTGCTTTAGTCCTAGTTTAGTCCTGCTTTAGTCCTGCTTTAGTCCTGCATTAGTCCTGGTTTAGTCCTGGTTTGGTTCTACATCAGGCAGAACTGGACATTATAAATGACATACGGAAAATGAAAATAAACAAATAAAATTAAATCACATCAGTTAATTTGACAAATTTGAATTTGTGTGTTTTCATTTTCTTTTCTTTTTTTTTAAATTTAATTTGTTCTCTCTGGTCTTTTTCTGTTTCTTGTTTAAAAAATAGTATAAAACAATATTTACAGGTGAGCCGATTCTCTTTTTGTTTCAATTGATATTCAAGCCGACTTTTTTATCAGTTTGTCACATTCACAGAACAATAAACGCTGGGATCGATCACAAACTCCTGAAAATCTCTTTTGTATTTCCCCCCCAAGTTTTCAGACCGCCTCTCCACAGATCTGACCTGTCACCTTGTCTGTGAACATGTTGGGTCGATCGATATCTGTGTCGTTACTGGTTCTGTTAAACTAAACTTCTGTCCCATCGTGCTCGTCCCGTCGCCGTTACAATCCTTCTCACTCCTTCTGTCCTCCATCAACCCTTCTTGTTTCTCCCTTTCATCCTGACTAAACTCCGCCTTGCGCCTGGAGCTCGGTGTTAATTGCTGCAGTTGTTTTTTCGTCGTTTACTCTGGATGCTTCTCCATTGCGAGACGGGCTCCACGCGGCGTCTGGACATGAGACTCATTATGGACCGTGGCCAAGTCTGTACGAACAGACCCAAACCCAGGCCTGTCTCTCCAAGCCACAATGGAGCCTTTGTTTTTTTATCGCCCGCGCTCGTTTGGCCTGACGTTTGGCCTGACGTTTGGCCCGACGTTTGGCCCGACGTTTGGCCCGACGTTTGGCCCGACGTTTGGCCCGACGTTTGGCCCGACGTTTGGCCCGACGTTTGGCCCGACGTTTGGCCCGACGTTTGGCCCGACGTTTGACCCAGATGAAGCGACGAGGACGGAGAAAGCAGACTCTTCTTACGCCGCCACGGAGTTCATACATGCAAGATTGGCAGACGGATCCCTGAAGAAACGATCTCTACTCCATTTGGATGGTTCTTTATTTGCCTGGAAGAACTGGTTCTCCTCCTGAAGAACTGGTTCTCCTCCTGATGAACTGGTTCTCCTCCTGATGAACTGGTTCTCCTCCTGATGAACTGGTTCTCCTCCTGAAGAACCGGTTCTCCTCCTGAGTGGCTCCAGCTCCACTGTCTGTCTCGCGTCCGTCTGTCCGTTTGAAGGAGTCGGATCTCTCCTTCACTGTGGAACTCCTCCAGGTTTTGTAGTTTTTCTAAAAACACGGGACCCTGGGACATTTGTCTAAGGACACGGGATGCTGGGACTTTTGTCTATGGACACGGGATGCTGGGACATTTGTCTAAGGACACGGGATGCTGGGACATTTGTCTATGGACACGGGATGCTGGGACATTTGTCTAAGGACACGGGATGCTGGGACATTTGTCTAAGGACACGGGATGCTGGGATATTTGTCTATGGACACAGGATGCTGGGACATGTGTCTAAGGACACGGGATGCTGGGACATTTGTCTAAGGACACGGGATGCTGGGACATTTGTCTAAGGACACGGGATGCTGGGACATTTGTCTAAGGACACGGGATGCTGGGACTTTTGTCTAAGGACACGGGATGCTGGGACATTTGTCTAAGGACGCGGGATGCTGGGACATTTGTCTAAGGACACGGGATGCTGGGATATTTGTCTAAGGACACGGGATGCTGGGACATTTGTCTAAGGACGCGGGATGCTGGGATATTTGTCTATGGACACGGGATGCTGGGATATTTGTCTAAGGACGCGGGATGCTGGGATATTTGTCTATGGACACGGGATGCTGGGACATTTGTCTAAGGACGCGGGATGCTGGGACATTTGTCTAAGGACACGGGATGCTGGGACATTTGTCTAAGGACACGGGATGCTGGGACAGAGAAAAATCCCGCACACTGGCTACCTGAAAAAAGATGAACTTCATTGAAACGCGATCAGCAACGTTTCTGCGACTAGGCGTGTGTTCAGTTTGCCGGATGAAGGCTGTGATAATGTAGCGTGTTGTACAGAAAGACTCGGACTCAGGTAGTTAAAGGTGTTTAATGATCGATCAGGATGCTCCGCTTCGTGTCGAGGCTTTGCAGTGGTCACAGACAGATAGAACAAAGCAGATATACGTCTATGCAAATTAGTGCAAAATGGGCGCACATAAGTAGTTACAAAGGGAAGAATATGCGTTTACCAGATGTATAAGGATAAACAAAAGGTTTAGCTACAAAGAGGTCCCCTGAGATAGAGTTTAGGCGAAGCTCAATTTAATGTCAACATGTTTGGCATTAATGCCAGTTTTACGTCGTGATTTACCACCTTAGCCAGATGGGGCTGGTAAGGGAGAAGGAATAACACCTTACTGGGCTAGGACTGTGGCCTCCGACCCTCCCCATATGGGGAAGATACGGGAGAAAGTTTAGGATAACATCATGTCCACGCCAGGCATGATCGTGTTGTGCCTATGATGCTGGTCAGCCTGTTGAGTTATGCAGTTACAAAAAACATACTTTCAAAGGCGTAGTCGCCGAAACGCTGTGGGATTTTCATATACCGTATTTTCCGGATTATAAATCTCAACTTTTTACATAGATTTTACTTTTACTTTGGAGCGACTTATATGTGATATTATTCATTATTTTCACACGGACAACCACAAGAGGGCGCTCTAGGCTCTAAGTGACGCAGAAGAAGAATCTGCACTTCCTCTACCTCTGGAGTTTGTGGAGTTGTTTAGAAGTGACACAGAGGAAGAAGAATTCAATGGATTTAGTGATTTGGGGTAAAACTGATGCTTTGGTAAACTTGTTAGCATGTTCTTTATGCTATAGTTATCTGAATAACTGATAATATGTTACGTTAACGTACCAGACACTTACCACAGTTCTGTCTGTGCCTCATGTAGCTGAAGGTGTTAGCGTTAGCATACGTACACCTATTCACCATGTTCTCTCATCTGTTATTATTTTAAATTGCATTTCAAGATGAAATGACTGTTCTTGGTCTTGGATTTTATCAATTAAATTTCCCCCAAAAATGCGACTTATACTCCAGTGCGACATATATAAAAATAAAATAAATAAATTGATTTGATGATTTGATTTGATATATGTTTTTTGTTCTCTATTATGCATTTTTTTGGCTGGTGCAACTCATACCACGGAAAATACGGTAAAACATGTAAATATAATGTGAACTATTGCTATTTCAAACTCTTGAATTGAATTTTGAGGGATGAACGCGGCACATTACGCGGTTTTAAAACAGTCTCACATGGTCAACCCACTTTTACTGCAGTCTGAGGTGCTCACCCTGATTGAACCCTTTCGGAGTCTAGGAGAGAATGTTGTCCTTTTTATTAGTTTAGTCACATTATGTAGAGATGACTTTTAGTGAAGACATTTCAAAGGCTACAGTTTCACATATCACCGCCGCCGCCACTCGCCCAAACAACTTTGCTCCATTTGCGCTTTCACTTTGGGCCGACCATCAGTGTTTACACCAAAGAAGTGCATTTGGCCTCAGCTATTGCCTACATGAGAGGATTTGGAACAACTTCCCCCGGAGTCCCGCGTCAAAGCAGCAGCATAAAACACACTAAAGGCTATTGACACTGGATAATTGTTGAAATAATTAAAAATTGTGTTTTTCTGCGCTTTACACAGCTCACTTTGTCATCCTGCCCCGAGCTCTAAAGAGTGAAACGAGGGAAAGTTTGTTCATTCCACTTGCAACACTGATACTGTGACCAGTCTGTTCACTTTAAAAACTTTAAATGTCTTATTTTGTGCCCTATTTAGGCTTTCAAAACGACTTATCTATTGTTATTTTGTATAGTCTAACTTAAAGGTGCACCGTGTGTCTTTCCTAGAGCAGGGTCCGCCAGGAATGTTCCACCGTATGACTTGAGGATCTCCATGGTGACAAGAAGATGACGCCACCAGGTCAGTTATACAAAACCCTACGGAGAATCCTGACTAAAAGGTACTGACAAAACACAAACTCTCTCAAACGTGTTGGCTTCAGTGAGGATCTCTCGTCTTCGAGCTCAAATCGCCTTCTGGCTCGTGTCTAAAGTTCACAAGTGCAAAGTTGGGACCGAATCGCAAACTTTACGTAACGTTTTTGTACGTATGGCGCTTTATAAATGAGCGCCGTCGCTGTAGACTCGACCCCGCTCACGGTAAACAACGATATAAAAGCTAAATAGACACGTTCAGAGGCGGGACTCGCATTGACCTGATAAACTGAACCAGGATTCGGGACTTGACTTGGACTTGAAGCTCTTTGACGGAGAAAACACGATGCGTCGCCTCAAAAACACAAATGTGTTTAGGAAATCCCTTTACTTAGATGTATTTCCCGTGCTTAAAAACATAAGAACAAACTGGTACAAGTCCCTCCTCTGTGTTTGTGCAAGGGCCTTTTGTTAAAGAAGGACTTGGACTTGTGGGCCAATGACTTGCAAAACACAGACTTCTGTGAGTTTAATGCCACACTGTGGAACATCGCAGGTGAATCTTCGTGGAGACAAGCAAGAGACAGATCCTTCCACTTCCTTCCTTCCAATGTTACGTGTTTTTAACCGCAAAAGATCTGACCTGTCCCTCGGCCTGGTGGCGGCGGTTGCTTGTCTCCATGGAAATGGATAAGTCCAAGTCAATACAATGGAACATCAAGGCCAGAGTAATAGAATCATCGTTGTGGCGAGGAGGTGACGGACGAGTGTTTTCACCACGTTTTCACCTGGAGTTCCTCTTTTGCCGCACAACGCTCCAAAACCCGTCCCACTATTTCGTCTTAATGCACATCGATAACCAGACACTTTACGCATCACGGTTGTTTCTGATGGGCTGAAATCTTCGATACAACCTTTCGTTTTGGAGTGAACGGCGCAGACTTGCTTCGGGGCTCGGGCTTATCTCAAACCTGGCCGCGTCTCGCCTCACCTCCGACCTCTCACGTCAGATTAAAACTGCGTGAATGTGCTTGAGTGATGGAGGGACCTGAAACCGGCTGGATTTTTAAACGTTATCTGCTTTTTTAATCAGATTCCGCTGCAGTAAAGCTCAGAGGAACAGGAGGTCAGGGCCTGTGTGGTTTGGCAGTGTCTCGCTTTGGGGGGAAAATGAATCGAAGTGAGTCCAAAGCGGAGGCAGCAGACTGAGGAAGTACGCCTGTCGCGGTTAAACAACTTCCCGTACGCTAACTTTGCGTGCCTCAATACAGCGGTTTGTGGTAAATGCTGTGTGGCCCAGAAGCCCAGAAAATGCATTAAAATTGAGGTTGTACTTCAAGATTAGTCACAAAATATAACAGCAGGCATAAGTGACTGTCTGTGTGTACTGTGTGTGTACAGTGTGTGTACTGTGTCTGTACTGTGTGTGTACTGTGTGTGTACAGTGTGTGTACTGTGTCTGTACTGTGTGTGTACAGTGTGTGTACAGTGTGTGTACTGTGTGTGTACTGTGTCTGTACTGTGTGTGTACTGTGTCTGTACTGTGTGTGTACTGTGTCTGTACTGTGTGTGTACAGTGTGTGTACTGTGTGTGTACAGTGTGTGTACAGTGTGTGTACTGTGTGTGTACTGTGTCTGTACTGTGTGTGTACAGTGTGTGTACTTTGTGTGTACTTTGTGTGTACAGTGTGTGTACAGTGTGTGTACTGTGTGTGTACCGTGTGTGTACAGTGTGTGTACTGTGTGTGTACTGTGTGTGAACTGTGTGTGAACTGTGTGTGTACTGTGTGTGTACAGTGTGTGTACTCTGTGTGTACAGTGTGTGTGCTGTGTGTGTACAGTGTGTGTACTGTGTACCGTGTGTGTACCGTGTGTGTACAGTGTGTGTACAGTGTGTGTACTGTGTGTGTACTGTGTGTGTACAGTGTGTGTACTGTCTGTGTACAGTGTGTGTACAGTGTGTGTACAGTGTGTGTACTGTGTGTGTACTGTGTGTATACAGTGTGTGTACAGTGTGTGTACTGCGTGTGTACTGTGTGTGTACAGTGTGTGTACTGTGTGTATACTGCGTGTGTACTGTGTGTGTACAGTGTGTGTACAGTGTGTGTACTGCGTGTGTACTGTGTGTGTACTGTGTGTGTACTGTGTGTATACTGCGTGTGTACTGTGTGTGTACAGTGTGTGTACAGTGTGTGTACTGCGTGTGTACTGTGTGTGTACTGTGTGTGTACTGTGTGTATACAGTGTGTGTACAGTGTGTGTACAGTGTGTGTACTGTGTGTGTACAGTAAAAGCCAATATTATGCCAAAAGAGGCATCTTGAAAAGCGGGGACATGTTGACACGGGACGCTGGGACATGTGTCTGAGGACATGGGATGCCGGGACATTTGTCTTAAGGACACGGGACGCTGGGACATGTGTCTGAGGACACGGGACGCTGGGACATGTGGACACGGGATGCTGGGACATGTGTCTGAGGACACGAGACGCTGGGACATGTGGACACGGGACGCTGGGACATGTGGACACGGGACGCTGTGTCTGAGGACACGGGATGCTAGGACATGTGTCTGAGGACACAGGACGCTGGGACATGTGGACATGGGACGCTGGGACATGTGTCTGAGGACACGGGATGCTGAAACATTTGTCTTAAGGACAGGGGACGCTGGGACATGTGTCTGAGGACACCGGACGCTGGGACATGTGTCTGAGGACACGGGACGCTGGGACATGTGTCTGAGGACACGGGACGCTGGGACATGTGGACACGGGACGCTGGGACATGCATCTAAGGACATGGGACGCTGGGACATGTGTCTGAGGACTCAGGATGCTGGGACATGTGTCTGAGGACACGGAACACTGGGACATGTGTCTAAGGACACAGGACGCTGGGACATGTTGGGACATGTGTCTGAGGACATGGGATGCTGGGACATTTGTCTTAAGGACACGGGACGCTGGGACATGTGTCTGAGGACACGGGACGCTGGGACATGTGGACACGGGATGCTGGGACATGTGTCTGAGGACACGAGACGCTGGGACATGTGGACACGGGACGCTGGGACATGTGGACACGGGACGCTGGGACATGTGTCTGAGGACACGGGATGCTAGGACATGTGTCTGAGGACACAGGACGCTGGGACATGTGGACATGGGACGCTGGGACATGTGTCTGAGGACACGGGATGCTGAAACATTTGTCTTAAGGACAGGGGACGCTGGGACATGTGTCTGAGGACACCGGACGCTGGGACATGTGGACACGGGATGCTGGGACATGTGTCTGAGGACACGGGACGCTGGGACATGTGTCTGAGGACATGGGACGCTGGGACATGTGGACACGGGACGCTGGGACATGCATCTAAGGACATGGGACGCTGGGACATGTGTCTGAGGACTCAGGATGCTGGGACATGTGTCTGAGGACACGGAACACTGGGACATGTGTCTAAGGACACAGGACGCTGGGACATGTTGGGACATGTGTCTGAGGACTCGGGACGCTGGGACATGTGTCTGAGGACTCGGGACGCTGGGACATTTGTCTGAGGACTCGGGACGCTGGGACATGTGTCTGAGGATTCGGGACGCTGGGACATGTGTCTGAGGACTCGGGACGCTGGGACATGTGTCTGAGGACTCGGGACGCTGGGACATGTGTCTGAGGACTCGGGACGCTGGGACATGTGTCTGAGGACTCGGGATGCTGGGACATGTGTCTGAGGACTCGGGATGCTGGGACATGTGTCTGAGGACTCGGGATGCTGGGACATTTCGGGACGCTAATGGATGATTATGGCAGATTGGATGGTATATTTGTTCAGGCAGAACTTTGGCTGCAACTTCTCACCTGATTTTAACATGTACATGGGGTTTACACGGTTAACTGGACTGAGGAGGAGGGGGAAGAGGAGGAGGAGGAGGGGGAAGAGGAGGAGGAGGAGGGGGAAGAGGAGGAGGAGGGGGAAGAGGAGGAGGGGGAGGAGGAGGAGGAGGAGGGGGAAGAGGAGGAGGGGGAGGAGGAGGAGGAGGAGGGGGAAGAGGAGGAGGGGGAGGAGGAGGAGGAGGAGGGGGAAGAGGAGGAGGAGAAAGACAGGCAAACCTTGAATATTGTGTATTTCCAAAACTATAAACAGACCCGATTGTGAATATAAAACTGAATTGGCAACTCTTGTCCCTGTGACTGAACGTGAGAGTGAATGTTTGTCTGTGTGTCTCTGTCTCTATGGTAACCCTGTGACGAGCGGGCCCCTCTCCAGAGTGTGCCCCGCCCAAGGCCCAAAGTCACTGGCAAGGGCTCGAGTCACCCGCGACCCCGAACGGGAACAAGCGGTAGAAAATGAACACAAAAAAAGAGCCAGGGTTTCTCAGTAGAGTTGTCTTCGGGTCGGTGGCACGTTGCACGGCTGGTTTTCTGCCCAGAGACAGCAGGGGGCGACGGCGGGCACTTCAAACGCCCTGGAAATACATATCAAGCCATCACAGTGGGACTTCCAAACGTTAAATAAGGTCAAATGTTATTCAGGGGCCCTTCGACGGCAGCAGACGCTCTCTCGCAGTCGTCATTAACGCTGGAGCTGCATTGACGCGTTAAATATGCTCTCGTGCGGTGTCGGCGAGCGATTAGAGCTGTCAGAACGCCTCCGCACGCTCCCGCTCAGCCCGTGTAAGCCCACCTGCCTCTGTTCAGCCTGTCTGTGGCCCGCATCCTCAATAACAAGAGTACGACTGACACCGACACACGTCCCGCCCACACAGATGGCTCCTCTGATTGGACAGCTGCCGCTCGGACCTAAAGTGGGTGGAGCTTTCGGGATATTTAGACAGCAATGATGATCAACGTATCTGATTATCCACGGGAAGCTTCATAATAGGTCAGAATGATTTAAAATATAACGGTGAGACTTGTATTTTCAGCGACAAAAAGGCAAAAAAAGCTGTTGATGAGGGAACAATCTGTGTATGTAAAAAACGCAGTGGACACAATTATATTTGAAATTGACCAAAACATGATGCCCGTTTGTCCCCAGTTTGTGTAACATTTATATTTGTACTTCCTGGTTATGAGCAGCAGATATGACAAAGGTAGAGATAATTCCACCACTGTAAACAAGAGCCAAAATCCATATAAATGACACAACAGTTATGATTTCACAAACAATAATACAATATAACGCGTTTATTTTGATGAATGATGGTTTAAAAGTGTGTCGGTGAATGTGTTTTCAATGCCACGTCGCACATTGATGACACCACACAGGGATTCAGCTCTACTTCCTGTCATTTTAAACTTATTTTTCAAAATGTCTTCACAAACTGTATAATAAATATTTACCACATACACCACCAAACAAAGACATTATCAGAAAAACAGCAGAACCTTCACACGGACTTTAATGCACACATATTATGCTACATTTGTGAGCTTTTAACCCTGTTCTTACATTGTTCACACCTGGAGAAGCGTTTAGCCTCATTCATGTTAGTTTGAGGAATCCTGGTTAGAAAATCCTCTCTTTCTGAGCTTCAGGAACACAACGTCGTCTCCATCAGTGACGTGGCTCTGATCTTCTCTGCTGTTTTAAACCTGCATGAATCATCTCCAGACTCGTTCTGTGCATTTCTACCGTCTCATCTCGATCAGGACAACTGTGTTCTGAGACCAGGAGGGGAGAGGCCTGGGCACACATTTACTTTCACTGAACCTTTTATTTGTTCTATGTTCTGTTCTATAAAAAAGGTTCTGATAAAACGTCAGGTTCAGATGTTCAGATGACCCCCAAAAATTTCCATCAAAGTCCAAACTCTGGACACTCTTGACCCCCGTCGTCCGCCGAAGTCAGGCAGAGGCCACGGCGGGCCCTCGGGAGCCACAACATGGCAGACAAACTCGCCACAGTGAACAGATGCTGGAAAGAAGGAGGGAAGGATGAGAGAGGGAATGGAGAGGGCAAAAGAGGGAGAGAGAGCGCAAGAAAGAGAGAGAGAAAGAGAGGGTATGAATGCAGGAAGAAAGAAAGAAAGGAGGGGAGGATGAGAGAGGGAAGGGAGAGGGCAAAATAGGGAGAGAGAGAGCAAAAGAGAGAGAAAGAGAGGGTAGGAATGCAGGAAGAAAGAAAGAAAGAAGGAGGGGAGGATGAGAGAGGGAAGGGAGAGGGCAAAAGAGGGGGAGAGAGAGCAAAAGAGAGAGAGAGAGAGGGTAGGAATGCAGGAAGGAAGAAAGAAGGAGGGGAGGATGAGAGAGGGATGGGAGAGGGCAAAAGAGAGAGAGAAAAAGAGAGAGAGAAAGAGAGGGTATGAATGCAGGAAGAAAGAAAGAAGGAGGGGAGGATGAGAGAGGACAAAAGAGAGAGAGAGAGAGAGAGAGTGAGAGTGTGACTCTTTAAACTTTAGCACGACTTTGGAGAAAACATAACATTTCAATTTTAAATTGACTACAATATGGAATGTGTTTTTTGTTATCTAAAAATGAACGCATTTCTTTTCTCGAAGCGCTGGTTTTAAGTGGATGATGCTCCCCGTGATCCACAACAACCGTTTCCACGCTGTTGCTATGGACAACTCAGTTCATGTCATTTAGCCAATCAGAGCCTGGATGACAGACAGCCCTGAAGAACAACGTGCTCAGCTGATGAACACAGCCCCAGGTCTCAAAACTCGCCTGAAGTTTATGTTTTATTTTAGCTCGTGTAAAAATAGTACAGTTATTCAATTATATGATAAAGTACTTTGTAACCTAATTTCTTTGTGATTTGAACACTGCACTGGGTGTGGAAATGTAGATTATATTATTATATTATAAGTGGCTCCAAGCATGAAAGGAGGAGGTGTAAAAAGTGAATAATAAGCAGATTTGAGACGTTTCATCAGGAGACTCCGCCTTTTGTTTGCTATTTCATGGGCAAAAAACGCTGATGAAATAAAACGTCTGTGAAAACGACCAGATCCGGAAGATGAATCCAAGATGGCGGCGCCTGGGCCTGGTCTTTGGTCTGATGTGGGCGTGGTCAGGTCATCCACGCCCACGTCCCGATGTCCTCCCATTTGGTTAGCATGTGGCTATTTTACCAAGGATACATTAGCGTAGCCTTCACTGTCTCGAACGGGTGGATTTACCCACAATGCACCATGATCATTTTAGAAGATCAAAGACAAGAGCGTTTGGATAAACTTAAATACACTAAACATACAAACTATACCATTGATTTTGTTCAATAAGACCCCCACTAAAATAGAAAATAAAAGGATGATAAATTAAGCGTAAAATATTGACTCGCAGATTGATTACCGTATTTTCCGGACTATAAGTCGCACCGGAGTATAAGTCGCACCAGTCAAAAAATGCATTATAGAGAAGAAAAAAACATATATAAGTCGAACCGGAGTATAAGTACATAAGTATAAATGTAAGTATAAGTCGCACCCTGGCCAAAACTATGAAAGAAAATTTGCGACTTATAGTCCGGAAAATACGGTAATAAGCAATGCTATGTCAGACCGTCTCACAGCCAGAAGGTCTTGGGCTCGACTCCCGGGTGGCATGAAGCCTTCCTTTGTGGAATTTGCATGTTCTCCCTGTTGCCTGTGTAGGTTCCGCCACCACTAAAAACATGTACAATAAGCCCCTCCCTTTCCTGGTTCAATAAAGATCAATAAATGCACAAAGCTCCACTGCTCGAGCGCCACAGAAGCATGAACATATTTCATAGAGTCTAAACGACGTGCACAGGGAAAGGAAAAGCAGGCGTCACTGTTTTATCCTCCACAAATGTGAAACGCTGTGGACGGAAAGTGGCTCTTTGCTTTCATAAGACGAATGCGTTTGTCCCTGTTCAGAAGTGGTTTGGTTCCAGTCGTTCCCGATTAAGTCAGAGCTAATTCGATCCTGGTTCTAGTTTCTAATTGTAAGTGAGTCCTCGCGTCCTAGTTTGGAAGCAGTTTAGTTCTACGTCTGTCTCGCGCTCGGGTCATGAGTGCGACGTGTTCACACTCGCGTAACGGTTCGTTTTTCAACGTTAGCTTCAGGTGTGTTAGCGACATGTGCTACGTGACAGCGCGCTAACGTGCTGCGACGGCGGCTCGACTGAACGTGCTGTTTACGCTCGTTAGCGCCGTCACGAGTCAAATACTCGACCTGGTTTTGTGAGGACCGGCTTAAAGAATCACATTAGAATCGTATACTTTTTTGTATGAGGTTGTCACGGCAAATAATTTGGGTTTAGTGATTTACATACTCATTTAAATTGGTACATTTAAAGGTGCACTATGTGACTTTTCTGTGGGACATTCAGGCGAAACAATAGCATCTTTATTTACTACTTTTTTACACTTTTACTTTCCAATTCATCAAAAAAAATTATGAAAAAGCATCTTAATTTGGTAATCTAAAGGTGCACTATGCAGCTTTTCTTGTTCCCATGGAGATGTTATTGCTTTACCTGCAACGTCCCACAGTACGGGAATAAACTCATCTAGGCCCGTATTATGTTTGTTCAATTTTATGACTCAAAAATACATTCTTACTGTGAATGGGATCGACTCTCCACAGATCTGACCTGTAACTTGACCTGTACTCTCCATGGCGACAGGTAAGTTTGATGCCGTGTTTCTGACATTTTCACACAAATTCACACTATTTCACCTCGACTTGGACATAATTTCAGAGACTCGTGTTTGGATTGTTTAATATCTGACTAAAAATATATTAATTTTACTTTTCCATTGAGGGTCAAGACTTTATCGTTCCATAATTGAAGAATTTTATCAATCCTTCTAAATATATTGCTGTAATTTACCCAGTGTCGATACTCCACCCCACTTTTTACTCAACACTGAATAATAGTACTTTTCCCCCCCAATACTAATTCTGATGACGCTATTTTTTATATATTTAAATGTAAGTGTTTCGGAGGGAGAGGACGTTCGAACCAGGATTCTTCAAAACTAGCGTGAATGAAGCTAAATGCTACTCCAGCTGTGTTTGTGATGAGTGTGTCCTTTAAAGATGGTATGGAGGACTCATTTAAATCTTTTACTCGCTCACGTTGACGTTGTCTTTCGGGGGAAAACGGTCTTTGAGGTTTCTGAGGAGAGGAGTTTTTTAAAAGTTCAGCTCTTCTACGGGAAGAGACGTTTGAAGCAGCTGGAATAGAGCACACACGTGATTCAAGAGCAGCAAACAGTTTCTGGGTTTAACATTTCGGAAAGACGGAAAACAAATGGAAAAAAATGACATTCGAACAAATTTGACCGACTCTCGACTCCGGTTCAACTGTTTTATGATTTTGTTTATGTTGGCTGATGTGTTCTTGATTTATGTTCTTGATTTATTGCTCTCTGTCTTTGTTCTGTGTTTTATGTCTTCATCTGTTAAAAATGGAAAAATAAATGAATAAATATATCAATCCTGCAAAAAAAATCCTCAAATATACTGTCAAATCACTGAAATAACTGGGCCTAGATAACAATTAGTATGCCTGTTATTTTAATATAATCATGAATATAATATGAAATTAAGCACCCTGCCCCGCCCCCCCAGTCACGTGACGATCAACGATCAACACGCCACGGCCCTTGGTCCAGAGAAGTGTTTTCAGAGTCCATAGATGCAGAATTTAGCGCGTCCTTCTGTAGCGATCTGTTCACACTTAACGAGCCCAATTTGTGATCAGGCCTCGTTTATCGAGCAGGACACGTGTCGCCCTCTGTTTATATATCACGGATCGTTGTGAGTCCCGGTGGAATACGAATGATATGCAAAAGAATGATGCCAACAGCAAATTTAAATATCACACCGAGGCGCGTGATCGCACAGGCCGCTGAGCGTTCGCTAATTTATGTTGTATTTACCGCAAATTAAGAGCAAATCGTAAAACATTGTGAGACGTTGTTGATTTGTGTTCGACTTAATTTGTTGATGGTTTTCGAGCGTTTAAATGTGCTGGCTCCGCCCCCTCACTCAGAGCTTTTGTCCGTGTTCTGAGACTCTGGAACAGTTTTCGTCTGGACATTAGAACAGCCCAATCTCTGAATATTTTTAAAATCTTTGTTAAAAACAGAAGATGAGCAGAACATTTGATAGCGTTATTTTTACCTTGTTGTCGTATGTTTATTATATGTTATATTGCCTTTGCAGTGTTTTTAAATATGCTTCATAAAAACTTAACTTACTCACGTACTTTACGCTGCGTTGTTCAGTTCCGTCCATTGGAAAGCTTTAGTTGTGGAAAGTTGGTCATTATTTTACATTTGGTTTGTTGTAAACTGCAGTTTTGGTCTTAGACTACACAATAATACAAAAAGGTCGGCTCTACGGAGTGGCTCATCGTAAAGAGAAGCGGATTTTCCTTTTTTTTTTAAAATTTAGCTCAGATTTGTGGAGTGGACTGGTTTGTTTGGATACAATCGGACCGTTTCTGCGTTTTTTGGATTGGTTAATCCGCCTGTCAATCACAGAACACCATCAGAACATGAACACCAGTGGCGGCTCGCCCATAGGGCGCCGCCCCCCCTGACCTGACCTGTGTTAATTAGATGCTATTGATGATTTTGCTTTATGGGTTTAGAACTCTCCAGAATTATATTTACATTAACTTTCAAGTTCCACGTTTAAAACGTGAACGTTTATCATGTTTGGTGTAGGAGCCAATAGGCTGTCTTGCCGGGGCGCTTGTTCCATCAGTCCCATTGTGCTGTATTTAAGCCTGAGAAGTATGCCTAAAATGCACCAGAATGCAGGAAATCACATCTACGAAATTCCAAAATTTAAATAGCCACACCTAAAAATAAATCACCAGCCGCCACTGATGAACACAATCAGAACATGAACACCATCAGAACGTGAACACCATCAGAACGTGAACACAATCAGAACGTGAACACCATCAGAACATGAACACCATCAGAACATGAACACCATCAGAACATGAACACCATCAGAACATGAACACCATCAGAACATGAACACCATCAGAACATGAACACCATCAGAACATGAACACCATCAGAACGTGAACACCATCAGAACATGAACACCATCATCAGAACATGAACACCATCAGAACATGAACACCATCATCAGAACATGAACACCATCATCAGAACATGAACACCATCAGAACGTGAACACCATCAGAACATGAACACCATCATCAGAACATGAACACCGTCAGAACGTGAACACCGTCAGGACATGAACACCATCAGGACATGAACACCATCAGGACATGAACACCATCGGAACATGAAAACCATCATCAGAACATGAACACCGTCAGAACGTGAACACCGTCAGGACATGAACACCATCAGAACGTGAACACCATCAGGCCATGAACACCATCAGGACATGAACACCATCAGGACATGAACACCATCAGAACGTGAACACCATCAGAAAATCAACACCATCAGAACGTGAACACCGTCAGAACGTGAACACCGTCAGGACATGAACACCATCAGAATGTGAACACCATCAGGACGTGAACACCATCAGGACATGAACACCATCAGGACATGAACACCATCAGAACATGAACACCATCAGAACATGAACACCATCAGAACGTGAACACCATCAGAACGTGAACACCGTCAGGACATGAACACCATCAGGACATGAACACCATCAGGACATGAACACCATCAGGACATGAACACCATCAGAACGTGAACACCATCAGAACGTGAACACCATCAGAACGTGAACACCATCAGAACGTGAACACAATCAGAACGTGAACACCATCAGAACGTGAACACCATCAGAACATGAACACCATCAGAACATGAACACCATCAGGACATGAACACCATCAGGACATGAACACCATCAGAACGTGAACACCATCAGAAAATGAACACCATCAGAACGTGAACACCATCAGAACGTGAACACCATCAGAACATGAACACCATCAGAACATGAACACCATCAGAACGTGAACACCATCAGAACGTGAACACCATCAGAACATGAACACCATCAGAACGTGAACACCATCAGAACGTGAACACCGTCAGGACGTGAACACCGTCAGGACATGAACACCATCAGAACGTGAACACCGTCAGGACGTGAACACCGTCAGGACGTGAACACCATCAGAACGTGAACACCATCAGGACGTGAACACCATCTGGACATGAACACCGTCAGGACATGAACACCATCAGGACATGAACACCATCAGAACATGAACACCATCAGGACATGAACACCATCAGGACATGAACACCATCAGAACGTGAACACCATCAGAACGTGAACACCATCAGAACGTGAACACCGTCAGGACCTGAACACCGTCAGGACGTGAACACCGTCAGGACGTGAACACCATCAGAACATGAACACCATCAGAACATGAACACCATCAGGACGTGAACACCATCAGAACGTGAACACCATCAGGACATGAACACCATCATCAGAACATGAACACCATCATCAGAACATGAACACCATCAGAACGTGAACACCATCAGAACATGAAAACCATCATCAGAACGTGAACACCGTCAGGACATGAACACCGTCAGAATGTGAACACCATCAGAACGTGAACACCGTCAGGACATGAACACCATCAGAACGTGAACACCATCAGAACATGAACACCATCAGAACGTGAACACCGTCAGGACATGAACACCGTCAGAATGTGAACACCGTCAGGACATGAACACCATCAGGACATGAACACCATCATCAGAACATGAACACCATCAGAACGTGAACAACATCAGAACATGAAAACCATCATCAGAACGTGAACACCGTCAGGACATGAACACCGTCAGAATGTGAACACCATCAGAACGTGAACACCATCAGAACATGAACACCATCAGAACGTGAACACCATCAGAACATGAACACCATCAGAACGTGAACACCGTCAGGACATGAACACCGTCAGAATGTGAACACCGTCAGGACATGAACACCATCAGGACATGAACACCATCAGGACGTGAACACCATCAGAACATGAACACCATCAGAACGTGAACACCATCAGAACATGAACACCATCAGAACGTGAACACCGTCAGGACATGAACACCGTCAGAACGTGAACACCATCAGAACGTGAACACCATCAGAACATGAACACCATCATCAGAACATGAACACCATCAGAACATGAACACCGTCAGAATGTGAACACCATCAGAACATGAACACCGTCAGGACATGAACACCATCAGAACATGAACACCATCAGAACATGAACACCATCAGAACATGAACACCATCAGAACATGAACACCGTCAGGACATGAACACCATCAGAACGTGAACACCGTCAGGACATGAACACCGTCAGGACATGAACACCGTCAGGACGTGGTTCTTGCCTCTGCGGCGTGTGAAACATCTGTCGTGGGCGGAGCTTGTCTCTGGACTCCACAGGCTCCTGTCAGATCCAGCTGAGGTTTGTCTGAAGAACATCTGCAGCTGCTGTTCCAGGAGCAGAGTCTTCATGGTACGATGGACTCCACGCTCCTGCGTCCAGACGTCCAGACCATCTGAACAAGAGCCGGGGAGAGTCAGGAAAAACGTTCTCTTCACAAAACTTTATTTATCCGGAAAATAATCTATTCTTTTACAGCGTCAAGTGATGGACATCAGAAGATCATCAGCATTTAAGCAATTTTAACAAACGCTTGAGAATCATCTGGTCGCGCTGTGGGCCTGACCAATCACAGCGCTGCATTCTAGTTTTGGCAGAAGTCAGATTTAGACTGATTCAGAGAGATTCATGTCAATCTGCCAGAGTCACATAAAGGAATAAAGGAAAACCTGTTTCTTTCCCTCCCAGAATGCATCAGGAGAATGTGGTCTGAGCTGCTCCATGAAGAGTGAATGTCTCCACACATGATCTCTGAACAGGTCCAATGAAAGATATCTAATTAGAGTTTATTAGACAGGACAACTGAAGCGTGAAGCGAGGAGAGAGATGGCACAGACATTCAACAAATGGTTGAGGCTCAGAATTGTTACTTGTTAATAAAAAAGTGTGAACCATGAGGAAACAACTGTCCCGAGCAGTGGTTTCTCTGTCATGGTTCAACATCAGTGGCAGAGGCGGCAGCACATATGCCAGGCTCCGTGAAGGCGGGCACAGGGTCGTGGGAGGGTCTGCCAGCTGCTTGTCTCCACGGAGACGAGGGGCGAGCATGTGCTTCAAGTGAATTTAACTTAATGAAACAAATTTAGCTCTTTCGACAAAAAAATCCTTAAAAGAGAAAATAAAAGTTTCAACTTGAGGCAAAGCAACGACGTCTGTAAAGTTACGTATAGTGCAAGGCTTGAATTATTATATTTCAAATAAACATTCTTCTTTGTGTTCTCCAGCTTTGATGATGAAAAAGTGCAAACAAGTTCTAAAAATGTCACCGAAGTGTCACTGAGGTGAGGCAATTAAACGTGTCTGCAGCGCTGAGCGATAATTATGGAACGAGAATCCAAAAAGCGCAGAACGCGGCAGGTGCATCTCCAGCGAGTTACGCCGAACAAGCAAAAGTGGCGTCAATCAAACGTCTGTCACTCTGTGTGTTTGTGGAGTGTTCCTGACGTCGCCGCGGAAACTGGAGCTAAAACTGCAGCTTCAGTTTGGAACGGATTTTTTACAATTCATCATTTTGTTGGTGTTGTTTTAATATTTACAAGAAAAAATAAAAATTAACCTAGAAAAGAAGACCATCGTCCAGAGACTAAACCTGAACTGAATCAGGACTGAACCAGGACTGAACCAGAACTGAACCAGGACTGAACCAGGACTGAACCAGAACTGAACCAGGACTGAACCAGGACTGAACCAGGACTAAACCAGGACTAAACCAGGACTAAACCAGGACTAAACCAGGACTGAACCAGGACTTAACCAGGACTGAACCAGGACTAAACCAGGACTTAACCAGGACTTAACCAGGACTGAACCAGGTCTAAACCAGGACTTAACCAGGACTGAACCAGGACTTAACCAGGACTGAACCAGGACTTAACCAGGACTGAACCAGGACTTAACCAGGACTTAACCAGGACTAAACCAGGACTAAACCAGGACTAAACCAGAACAGAACCAGGACTAAACCAGGACCTAACCAGGACCAAACCAGGACTAAACCAGAACAGAACCAGGACTAAACCAGGACTTAACCAGGACTGAACCAGGTCTAAACCAGGACTAAACCAGGACTGAACCAGAACAGAACCAGGACTAAACCAGGACTAAACCAGGACTAAACCAGGACTGAACCAGGACTAAACCAGAACAGAACCAGGACTAAACCAGGACTTAACCAGGACCTTACCAGGACTGAACCAGGTCTAAACCAGGACTAAACCAGGACTGAACCAGAACAGAACCAGGACTAAACCAGGACTAAACCAGAACAGAACCAGGACTAAACTGGTTTCATGTAAATAACATAAATAACGGCTTTAAACGATCATGAGATTATTTTGGGGAAAAAAATCCTAAAGTGGAATTTCTCCTGTTGGTGTTTGTGTCTCAGCTGATGGTGGAAGTGAAGATGTGCGAAGGAAAGGAAAACAAACAAACAAACAAAGAAAGAAACAAGTCTGGTCCTAAACACAGGGTTGAAAACGCAGAGGTGAAATGAGGTTGTGAAGAGTTTTCTGTCTTGAAGTTTTGATCAGGAACTGTTTCTTTTATCAAGTCCATTTCGATCTCTGTCGCAGTTCACAATAGATATAAATATCGATCGATTATTACAAAGTACATGACAAAAGCACAACACGTCTCCTTCAAACACCATAAAAACAACGGAAAAGGAATTCTCCACTGACACGTTCTCTCAACACTATTTGGTCTTTTTACTCAAACTGCAGTAGTCCAGAATAAACCCGACGCAGAGGAGCACGTTTTGCCTCTGCATTTATTTATTCCTCTGCATAAACAACCTCATTAATTATTCCCAATGTGTATTTTACATGTTTTAATTGGCTGAGACATTTTATATTTTCATTTGTAAACGCATTGTTTCCTTCCTCGTTCACTCTCTTTTTCCCCCTCTTCGCCCCGTCGTAGAGTCACACTTCCTGTCGAGCCCATATTTGGACGTTTAGAGGACAAAAACATGTCATTGGTGTAAATAAACGTATGGAAAAGAGTCACTGGATGTTGTTGACTGAATATGTCTCCAGTCCGTGATCGTTTGCTCGGTTTGTGTCATCATTTCTTTGTCCCTTTCCCCGATGCCAAGAGTGTGCTCCAAAGGTATCCATCTATTGTGTCCATGGCAGGGGTTTTGAGGCCCAGATACACAATGAAGTGCTTTGTTCACATTGGAACTGTCCCTAGTGCTGGCCACATGGCAACCGCAGTGTCTCCTCGACCCAAACGTCCACTTAAACCACATCCAGATCTTGAGCGAGGCCATGTCAGGATTTAGGCTTATATTTTAGGTTGATTGGGGGAAAAAAGGAGTGAAAACCCACCTCGACGCAGGGAGAACATGCAAACGCCACACAGAACGGAAACACAGAGCGGTCATGCTAAAGCGTTTGCACATTTCCACGACTTCCTACACTGTAGCTGGTCTTTCTGCTAATCCTCCACAGGCCTGTAACGTATCTCAACGAACAAAGCCAAAGATAGAAGACCCCAAAACCCCTTCTGTGAGAAAGCCCATCTCTACGCCTTTATTTCGGGACAAAATTCACTTTGGTGGTGTCCGTGAAATCCCCTGACGCCTTAAGACCATGAAAGCGGCGTCTCCCCCTGCAGTTTGACACCAGATTTAGTTAATCTCTGGTGCGGAGGACTTGGATTCTTGTAAACAGTTTTAGAGCGGGCTTTTGTCTCTGGACAGGAGGAGGGCTGCACGGCTGTCCCGCTGCGTTTATCGTGTGCAGACGACGCTTGGCGGTGGGGCGGTGGTGGCAGCAGAATGTCGGGGGTAAAAGAATATGCCAGTTCATAGAGCAAAAGGATTAAACAAACAGGAGGGGAAGGAAAGATGCACCAAGTCTTGTTTCAGACCTAGTCCCGGTTTAGGTCTGGGCTGCTGCACTTCTTAGTCTTAGTTAGCGGTTTGATATCACTTTTATATTAAACATTTCTTTCTTTTGATTGGTTAGAGCCACTGTTAATTGACGGCTAAATGCAAGCCTAAAATATGGTCAAAGCGTGTACGTTAGCAGCAAAGATACTGCAAAGGCCAGTTCAGCAAAGTCCTTCTCTGCGGTCCACGTGGATCCTGCAGACGACAGTAGGTGGCGGTAATGTAACACTTGGATGCCAACCGCTATGAAGAAGAAGAATAAAAAGAAAAAGAAGCAGAAGAAGAAGAACAACAACAAGAAGAACAACTAGAAGAAACAGAAGAAACACAAGAAGAACAAGAAGAAGAAAAACAACAACAACAAGAAGTAGAACAAGAAGAAGTAGAACAAGAAGAAGTAGAACAAGAAGAAGATGAAGAAGGGGAACACAAGAAACACAAGAACAGGAAAAAGAAAAAGAACAAGAAGAAGAACAGGAAAAAGAAGAAGAACAAGAAGAAGAAACACAAGAACAGGAATAAGAGAAGAAGAAGATCTGGTAAAACTCCATACACATTGGCCTTTTTAATACATCTATGGCACTGATCTATGACTCCATCGTTCTCCCCGTGATCCGGACCTTCTCCCGTATAAAGTCTCTTTTGCATCAGGCTGGTCAGGGTCTGGGAGGTCCACGGGGTTCGGTCAGATCCCTAGATCCCCCTAGATCTCAGATTCACGGAACGTTCGTCACACCTGAGTCGCTCAGGTCACAGCCAGCCTCGGGTTACCTTTGTTCCACCATGTTTTGATGTTATTTTAGTGCTTTACGTTCTCATACTGTTCCTCATGGCCCGACAGCAAATCGACCCCAGCAGCCTTTAGTTCCAACGCGGTGACTCGGTCTTCAGGCTTCTCCAGCAATGCAGTCTTCATCACCAAAACACCTGCCCCGAAGTTTTGCCGCGTCAACCCCAAGCTTTTTATCACATCAAAATCGTGGAAATGCAACCTTCTTCTTGCATTTCCGTGAATTTCCCCTCGCCTCGTATCCACCTTTAGCACAGTTTGCGAGGTTTGCGTCCCCATATTTCCAGTTCATGATGAGTCACGTAACGAGTTCTCTGAGCTTTGATACTGCACCATTAGTGCAACAGAACAATACACACATGTTCAAACTTATCAAATCCATAAATGTCAACAATCACACATCACGCCTCGATGGTGGAAAAGAACCTTATTTTGTTCTTCCTGACAGAGATGACACTGAACCACGCGTCAGCTTTTGTTTGATGCTGCTAGATCCTGCAATGACCAAGAAAATGACCACAAATCAGGACAAAACATGTGCATTTTGACAGTTAAAAGGCAAATTCTAACTAGATTAGATAGCCCGTTGAGTTGAATACTGTGCTGTCACTTTCTTTCCAAATGTCCAACCTGCCCTGTCCCCTTTTACGAGCTAGAGCTATGGAAGCCTGCAGGGCCATGTGGGGTTCAGTTGTGGGCTTGGTTTAAGAAGAGTGTGGATCCCCCGGAGGACACGGAGATAAAAGTGAATGAAACAGTAAAACAGCAGAGACACAACTATAAAACAGCCAACCGTGGTGTGACCCTCTATTTAACCTCATCATTTTTACATAAGAGGTGGGTGACACGAGATTCAAATTATCATATCGGATTATGTCTTTGAAGTTATGAACATTTTGATTGTTATTGCTGCATGGCGTGTTATGAGAAAACAGCAAATCCTCCCGTGAGGGGGTTCTGCTGTGACGCCTTCATTCTGTGCATTTGACCCATTCCTCAATGCTGCCGGGGCCTGTCAGGAGCCGTGAGACGTCAGGAGCCGCGAGCTGACCTGTCGGGAGCCGCGACCTGTCGGGAGCCGCGAGCTGCTGCAGAACAACGCTTCATCTTGTGCCCCAGTGAAGCTTTGCAGTCATTTACCTGAACATCCTGAGTC
Organism: Eucyclogobius newberryi; assembly: GCF_026437365.1. Classification (NCBI taxonomy): domain Eukaryota; kingdom Metazoa; phylum Chordata; class Actinopteri; order Gobiiformes; family Gobiidae; genus Eucyclogobius; species Eucyclogobius newberryi. Next base: position 12,005,937 of record NW_027315779.1, read on the forward strand.
CTTATTCTGTGGCTGAAGTTACTCTTAATGCAGTGAAATGAATGAATGGCTTTGAAACTTTGTGCCAAAGTTGTGTCTCTGCTGCAGACGCCACACACTGAATTCCCTCTGGTCAGTGAGAGTGATGTGGGGCCAGTCTGAGCAGCTGCTGTCGCTCCGAGCTCGTCCAACTGGAGGGATCTACACGGCTTTGGTCTGTGAGTAAGTTAAATGAAGCCCGGAGGGGGGAGAGAGAGGGGGGGAGGGGGAGAGAGAGGGAGAGAGAGAGGGAGAGAGAGAGGGAGAGAGAGGGTGAGAGAGAGGGTGAGAGAGGGAGAGAGAGAGGGAGAGAGAGGGTGAGAGAGAGGGTGAGAGAGAGGGAGAGAGAGAGGGAGAGAGAGAGGGAGAGAGAGGGTGAGAGAGAGGGTGAGAGAGAGGGAGAGAGAGAGGGAGAGAGAGGGAGAGAGAGAGGGAGAGAGAGAGGGAGAGAGAGGGAGAGAGAGAGAGAGAGAGGGAGAGAGAGGGAGAGAGAGAGGGAGAGAGAGGGAGAGGGAGAGAGAGAGGGAGAGGGAGAGAGACAGGGAGAGAGAGGGAGAGAGAGAGAGAGAGAGGGAGAGAGAGGGAGAGAGAGAGGGAGAGAGAGGGAGAGGGAGAGAGAGAGGGAGAGGGAGAGAGAGAGAGAGGGAGAGAGAGAGGGAGAGAGAGGGAGAGAGAGAGGGAAAGAGAGAGGGAGAGAGAGGGAGAGAGAGAGGGTGAGAGAGATGGGGAGACAGGGAGGGGAGGGGGAGAGAGAGGGAGGGGGAGAGAGAGGGAGAGAGAGAGGGGGAGAGAGGGGGAGAGAGGGGGAGAGAGAGGGGAGGAGAGAGAGGTGGGAGCGAGGGGGGGACAGAGGGAGAGAGAGAGAGAGGGGAGAGAGAGGTGGAGGGAGGGGGGAGAGAGGGAGAGAGGAGAAAGACGATATGGAGAACAGAGATAGAGAGAAAGAGTCACGAGAGAAACAATAGAGTAGAGAGAAATAATAGAGAAAGTGTTTTTAAAGAGGACGAGTGCGGGCAGAGAGAGAGAGAGAGAAAGAGTAGACAGAGCAAAGAAAGAGAGGAGAACAGAGAGAAAGTGCAGAGAGAGATAATGAAGAAAGTGAGTAACGAGTAGAGAGAGACAGAAGGAGCAAGGTGACGGAGGAGAAAGAAAAGGAGAGAGAGAGAGAGGAAGGAGCGACAAAAAGAAAGAGAGAGAGTGAGAAAAAAGAAAGAAAGAAAGAAAGAGAGTGAGAGTAGAGAGAGACTTGAGGACGAGCGCAGTCAGTGGAGCAGAGCCTTGAATCGGGCGGAGATAAAGACGCGTTGCTTTCTTTTTCCCCGCGAGGGACGGGCGAGACAGTTACACCAAACATCTCCACAGCCTTCAAACGCAAACAGACACAAAGCAGATGGGCTGTCACCGCGGGAACGGCAGCAGGGGCTGATGGGAAATGTAGGCACCGCGACGCAGACAGAAGGAGAACAGAGAGAGAGAGGGATGATATTAGACACTTTTATGATTAAAGTGCCTGTGACGGGATTTTACGGTTCTCTCATTTTGACTGTATTTGGTGTGTTTGTACCTGTCGTACATATAAATGATAGTTTTACACCAATCGAGTAGGTATTTGTGGAGAAAACGTTTAAAAATCTGTTAAATATGACAGGAAGTGACATCACAGTAGGGACACTCGTTCCAGTCAAAGTTTATGCAGAATTTACTCTCTAAACATGATCCAACAAAATAAAGTCGCTCGTATATATTTTATCATAGGTCAAATTAAAAAAAAAAGACTTTAGATGAGTTCTGGCCCAGTGTTTGCTGGGTAGTTTCCTAGTGTGATGTCATCAATTACAAACAGGAAGTGAAATTATAAATTATTTAATTATAAAAATCATTTTCAACAACATTTTAAATGAGTCGTCCAACTTGTCAGAGGCACTTAAAGTTCCTCTGGTGCTGCTGGAAATGTCACCGCTTTGTCTGGAATGTTCCACAGTATGACATAAAACCAATATGTGCTCTTATTCATATTTGAGGTTCACATGAAATCCCCAAATTCTCGTTTATAAAGCTGGAAAAGTGGATTAGAACTGGTAGATTTGAACACTTCTTCTTCAGCTCTCGTCCCGGAGCCAAACTCAAACAGAAACGCACAATCAGATCAGTTTATTGCCGTGACGTTTTCCGTTCACCGAGCAACCGAGTTTTCATGCTCCGCTCGATGTTCCCGCAACGTTTTTCAGTCCTTTTGTCTCCTACGCGTAAGCCGCCATGTTTGCTTTGACATGCACGGAGCATGCGCGTCTCCCTGATTGGCTAATCCACCTGTCAATCACGGCCGGCTGAACTAGCTGAGCTGACTTTTTCCAGGCAATGATTTACGTTTCGCTGACAAAATGCTGATGTGTTGCCCCGGTTTGCATGTGCATTTTCAGTTTCTTTGAGCATGTACGCTTCAGCTGAAATCACGGCATCCAATTTCCGTTCCGTGTCAGAGAATTCATCCGTTGCCGGGTCTCAAAAAGCGCGCCACACGAACCTTAAATGTAGAGACGTCTTACTCCTCTGAGGAAGCGAGGAGGTGCGGGCGCAGCGCTCCGGCCGTCTGTTCTCCGTCGTAAATCGCTCAGAATTAGCCGAGCTTTCGTTCAGCAGATGGTCGTTTACGGCGCGAGGAGCCGAGGCTTTAGCGCCGTCCCCCGGCCCCCCCCGGCGGCGCCTCGTCGTCACTCGCCGCTGCCTCTGCGTAAACGGCAGGACCGTAAAACTCCGAACGCCCCCCCCTTTTCGAGTATTCACCGGCTTCATTTGCATAGCGCCGCAGATGGCTCAAACAGATGCCCGTTACGCAAAGTGTCAATTCGCCAAAATGTGCTTTCGTGACAGAACAAATAAAGGAGTACGGGAGGAAGGCGCGGCACCTGGTCCGGCCAAATATTGACGAATGGAAACGCTGAATCAGCCAAGATTGTTTAAGTGACTCTAAGTGACTTTAGTGGGAACTAAATGCTAAAAATGTTATCACAAAATAGCTATTGTTTTGGGGTTTGTAATCTCACTTCCTGTTTGTAATCGATGACATCACACTAAGATATTACCCAGCAAGCACTGGGCAAAAACCCTAATGTCACAATTTTATTTGACAAATAATAAAATACAACTTTATTTTGTTGAATTAGTGTTTAGAGAGTCAAAAAACTTTGACTGGGATGAGGTGTGTCCCTGGTGTGATGTCACTTCCTGTCATTTTTCTCCAGATTATTTTACTTTTCTCCATAAATACCGGCTTGATTTGTGTAAAACTATCATTTATACGTACAACAGGTATAAATACACCAAATAAAGTAAAAATTAGAAAATCGTAAAAACCTGTCATAGGCACTTTAAAGCGCACTATGTTATTTCTTCACTCAGATGTTATTTAGTGTGGAATAAACCCATAAGTGTTTATTCAATTCACTTATGTGTTTTAATGGAAGGGGAAACTTGAAATCCAAGACAGTATTTTGGGTCTTGACGCCGGTGCCGTGTGTACAAGTACTCTGGATTATGGCGATATTATATACATGCATTCAGCTCTAAGGTTCTGCTCTAAGGATCAGCTCTAAGGTTCAGCTCTATATTTCAGCTCTAAGGTTCAGCTCCATAGTTCACCTCTATGGTTCAGCTTTATACTTCAGCTCTAAGGTTCACCTCTATGGTTCAGCTCTAAGATTCAGCTCTAAGGTTCGGCTCTAAGGTTCAGAGAACAGCGCTGCCTTTTGTTTGTGTCTAAGGCTCTGGTTTGATTATTTCTCATGTTTGTTGCACATCAGGTGAAGTGTTCAGCGCTGTAGGTCCTAGTCCCATCGTGTCGACACAGAGACAGGAACAACTTTACAGAGACAAGAACAACTTTACAGAGACAGGAACAACTTTACAGAGACAAGAACAACTTTACAGAGACAGGAACAACTTTACAGAGACAAGAACAACTTTACAGAGACAGGAACAACTTTACAGAGACAAGAACAACTTTACAGAGACAGTTTACTCCCTTCATGTGGAGTAATGATTTTAAAGCTCTGGAAGGACTTCCCTTAGTGCTGGTGGTAGTGTATGTGTACGTGTGTTTTTATGTATTGATTAAGTTTATCGAATGTTTTATGTGTGTTTTAGTGGCCAGAGGGAGGGGCCAGAAGGAGGGGCCAGAAGGATGGGCCAGAAGGATGGACCAGAGAGAGGGGCCAGAGGGAGGCGCACATGTTTGTCATTAAAGTAACTGAACTGTGCACTCTGCTCTCAACAGAACTTAATATGGAATAAGTAAACTTTCCTACATTACCTTAACTGTTCCTTAGCCTTGTTATGCTAATTGCTGCACCCGAGTGTCGCCTGGATGTGTTGCTTGTTCTGAAGTTGTAAACGAAACGGTGTAAAGTGAAAAGTCTGTCGATCCGGCTCCGTCTGCGTCGCGCTGGCCCCTGAGGCAAGACAGCAACATTCTGTACGTTATAATGATGTTCTGATCATCGCAGTTTAAAGGCGTCACTTTCGCAGATGCGGCTCGTCTTGAAGGTGAAGGTGTTATTACCGTCTGAAAGAGGGAGAGAGAGAGACTGGATTCAAACCCACGACAGCGGCATCGACACACGTGCAATGCCCTCGACCACTGCGCCACCAGAAAGCACGGCTCGCTTGTTTTGCAACGTGTTTCACCGGCGATAAAAACAACGATATTTGAATGAATGCCAGACGTATTCATCTCATTCCATCCTTTCTTTGTCGTTTGGCGTTTCTGTTTCACTTCGGCGGAGCACGAGGGAAACTTCTGGCCTCTGAAATGTGATGTGAAGAGGATTGATTTGTGCCGGATGTTTAATATTCATGTGACCAGCAAGTGAACAATGCACCGTTTCTCTGGGTCGTCCGGGAAACGGCTCTGTGTCTGTGTCGGACTTACTTTCTGTCGAGATCGGCGGCTCTCGCAAAATAAAACAAGCTGGCGACGCTAGAGTTGCCTCTCGAGGCTCAAATACAGAACTGTCTGTCTGTCTGTCTGTCTGTGTCTGTCTGTCTGTCTGTCTGTCTATCAATCAGTCCATCCATCAATCAATCCATCCATCCATCTATCTATGTATCTATACATACACACATACATACATGCATACATACATACATACATACATACATGCATACATACATACATACATACATACATACATACATACATACCATACATACATACATACATACATACATACATACATACATACATACATACATACATACATACAATACATACCATACATACATACATACATACATACATACATGGATTGATTGATGGATGGACTGATTGATAGACAGACAGACAGACATGCATGCATGCAGAGGCCTGGTTAGTACATGGGTGGAGCCCGCTGGAATGCCATGTGCCACAGGGGGGCAGTAGTGCGCACTGTAGATGGTTCTGAAAATAAATACATACATAAAATAACTGAGGCGCCCGTGGTAACTTCCAGAACAAGGTGATTATGTTTAATGTTGTGGAACATTTCAAAGGAAAAACTTGTCTCCTTAGAGACAAGTGCCTGAAAAGTTACAGAGTGCAGCATTAATTAGTTACTCAATGTAACGTTGAGCCTTTTTGTTTTTACCGTGTTGTAGTGGCCAAAATGCACCTCTTGGCCACTATGTGGCTCTAAATGTGTTTCTCTTCCTATGTAAGACCTGTGATCAGCTGCTCAGGTGGTGCAAATCAAGGAGGAACCGTCTTTTGACCGTGTTCAGGATCCTGTCCAATAAAGGAATATTTCAGAGCTTTCACTTGATTATTTTGTACTTCTTTGAGCAGAAACAGGCGTCAGAAATGCCCTTTGACATGTGCATCCTCAGGGGTCAAACTGCCTCTACACGTGTCATGTTGCTGTGTTTCTGATCAATTTACACATGTTAATTGATGCAAAACTAACCTTAACCTGGTGGCATTTCACTGCAGCGGATTTGATTTACAGTTTTTTAAATTTTATTTAATGCAGATTGATTATGCGACTCTACATGACACGAGTTTAAATGTTTCTAAAAATCAAATTAGTTCAGAGCGGGAACGAGAAACGGAGATTTTATGAGCTGGTTTAGCATAATAAGTCCTTTAGAGGTGCCACCTGCTCCTCTCAATGGAGATGTGATGTGTTTGTCCAGAATGTTCCACAGCACGGCATTAAACTCACACATCTCAATAGCGTCAACATACCTGTCGGGTCTGTGGAGAGGCGAGCCCACTCACTGAAAGAATACCTGCTTGTAGAGGTATTTTCTGAGCCATAAAAACGCTTCGAACGAACGCTAGTGAGGTACGTTCAAAGCGTAAGCACCGGTGATCACACTTGGAGCATTTTAGCGTGAAATGCCGTCCAGAATATTCAAATGCTTTTCTGTTCTTTTTCCTCGTTGGTGTTCGCTCAAATTCCGTGTGAAAAGTCTTCAAGCGCTTTGATGCTGGATGTTTGGGTCGTCCTGGGGGGGTTTCGCTGTCCTTTTCTGGGGCCCGGGCCAGATAAGCTCCAGAGAACAGCAGCAGCGTGGAGCCCGGGGAACGTGTCCGCCGTCCCGCACCGCCGGTCCCGTCGGCCCCGCCAAGGCTCCGGGCGCTGACGTAAACTAGCTCCTGCGTCGTGTTCGTGGGGCATTTTGGAACGATTTGGACTCCTTTCCGCCTCCTGTGCGTCTCCTAAAGGCGCACTGTGGAACTTTTCCGGTGGACGGTCCAGCGCTCGCGGTTTGCTTGTAATCCTGCTCCTTCTGGCATTTCGGAAAGGGAATTTGTGAATTTATGAGGCGACAAATAAAGCGCTGATGGCAATTTGAGCGGCGGGTTCACATAGAGCGGTGAACGTGCGCGGACTTTAAAAACACAGAGGAGCTTCACGGATTACATTGTACGGTAGATGAGGGAGGAACAAGCCAATGTCCCGGTGACTTTGTGCCTTAGGCGGGTGACTGGCGCCTGTCCCGGTGACTTTGTGCATTAGGCGGGCGACTGGAGCCTGTCCCGGTGACTTTGGGCCTTAGGCGGGCAACTGGACAGGGGCCCGCTTGTGGCAGAAAAACTGGCCCCTGGTCCAGGTTTAAATTACAAGATTGCTTGTTTGTATTAAAAGTAAAGTACAAACAGGATTTGATGTGTTATAAACTGTGAATAAATTAACCTTTAATCTGAAAATAACGGAATATTGGCATAAAAATTTTAATGTTACCTTTTTGACAACATTTCATGAATGTGTTCCGAGGCTGAGAAAGGCCCTGGCAGTGTTTAGGCTAATATGTATCTGTATGTCTCTTTATGTCTCTGTATGTCTCTGTATGTATCTGTATGTCTCTTTATGTCTCTTTATGTCTCTGTATGTCTCTTTATGTCTCTGTATGTCTCTGTATGTCTCTTTATGTCTCTGTATGTCTCTTTATGTCTCTTTATGTCTCTGTATGTCTCTTTATGTCTCTTTATGTCTCTGTATGTCTCTGTATGTCTCTGTATGTCTCTTTATGTCTCTGTATGTCTCTTTATGTCTCTGTATGTTTCTTTATGTCTCTGTATGTATCTGTATGTCGCTGTTTGTCTCTATGTTTCTTTATGTCTCTGTATGTATCTGTATGTCGCTGTTTGTCTCCATGTTTCTTTATGTCTCTGTGGGAGAAATGCATTCAGACAAAACGTCCTTTGAAGGAAGTTAATCAAACGGAATACTTGATATAATGAGAGAACAAATGGACTAAACTGTGGTGTCTCTAATGTCTTTCCACCTGTGGTTTGTCCACGTTTGCAACATACGCCTCATGTTCCTACTCAGCTTTTAATTGAGTTTGAAAAAGACTATTTGACATGTTCAGCTTTATTAACATGTTGTAAAAAGACGCCAAGCTTTTCCTCACAGATTCATTTAATAAAGTCGACATAGTGTTAATGAACGCTCCGCTCGCCGCCCACGGGCCGCGCGGGGATTCTCGTTGCCGCGGAGATGAGCGCAGGCGCCGGAGAGTGTTGTTTACTCGTGACAGGCTGAAAACGCTCTCGACTTGAAGGGTGCGTCTGACTCAGCCCCGGCTCCCGTCAACGCGCCAACATGCACTCCACATCGCCGCCTGTGAAGCGCATGAACGTTTGCAATGGTTTAGGCCGTTTAACTTTGGTGGAATTTGATATAATTTGGCCTGTTCGACGAGGGCTAATGCTAATGCTAAAAACCTTCTCAGCACAGGCGCCACGGTAACGCCGAGGGGAGGGGCTTGACACATCATCTTCAGCGTTCAGACGTCTGGCCCGACGACATGCTGCTTTGCGAAGGACAAACGGAGTATTAAGCGGGTGTGGCACTCGCTTCACCTGGCTCCTCCTCCTGGCTCCTCCTCCTCCCCCCGCGCGACCTTTTGCATAACACCGTATTTTCCGGTCTATAAGTGGCACCTGTTTTCATAGTTTTGGCCGGGGTACGACTTATACTTTTATATATTTATACACTTATACTCCAGTGCGACTTATATGTGTTTTTTTCTTCTCTGTTATGCATTTTTTGGCTGGTGTGTCTAATACTCTGGTGCAACTTATACTCCGGAACACACGGTATGTGTCCTTTAACTGTAGGTTGTAAGGAATCGTCCCGGTGAGGTCGCGTTCACGTTTGCTTTTGTTTTTAGAGGACTTTTCGGCGAGAAAAGGGCGCCCCACGTTCTGCATAGATAACAAACGTTCTTGAAGCTGCACTGACCCACGTCCCGCTGCAGTAACACGAGCGCCTGAACCTTCTGCCGCTCCAGATGTGCGGCACCTGCCGTGGGGCGGGGTCAGCTGATGCTTCCAGGTCATTAGCCACGAGCCAAGGGGTGGCGCGCGGGGGACGTGTGTGGCAGATGTGTCGCTGACAAGACGCCACCTCCACGTCGCACCTGGCGCCGGGGCAACAGCAGACGGAGACGCTAATGAAATCATGGAGTACGACGGAGGTAGAGGACAAAGAAGGCACGGCACGCTTATCTGTGTCGGAAGGGGGTCAAGTCAAGTCTGTGGAGAGGCGAGCCCACTCACATTAAGGAGCTTACATCAACCACGAGTTGTGACAGAAAAGTCAGAAAGCAGTTTGTCACTTTGATGGGTCATCACTTTCACAAACTTCAAATAAAGTGCTGAATTTCAGCTTCCACCGCCGTTGTCTTGGACGTTTTGGGTCCAAACTAAAACTTTCCTCAGGACCTTGGCACGACTTCACTTTTAGCCTTAGCCGCAGTTGCAATAAATGTTTAGAATAAAATACAGAAAGCGTGTTTAGGTCAGTGAAGAGCTGCAGCAGGCGTGACGGACACGCTGCAAATGTAGGTGCATAAGAGCGTTGACTATCGTCTCGCTTTAGTTTGTTTGTGTTAGTTAATCTCTCGTTTGTACAAGGTCAAGTGCAGAAGAGTGACGGAGAGTCGAGGAGCACGTGTGCACTGCAGATAATGCACTTTCTGAGCTGCTGAAGGAGGAAAATACATTTCCTTTTTACTTCTGTAACAAAGAAATATGACTTTGAAGCAAGAGAGTGAGTCGTGTCCTCCTGTGGCACACATGCAGTAGAAGTATAAGGACATAGTATGACCATTAGTATGAAGTAGATGTCTTAATCCTTGTAAAATGATGATGTGATCGGCTCAGATGCGCTCTCAGAGGCCCAATGTAGGTGGTGTGTGTCCTGGATGGTCCTTTGGGTCTGTGCCTCGTGTTCTGAAGCTGTGAAAGCTGAAATATTGTAATACTGTGATACTGTTATACTGTGATATTGTAATACTGTAATACTGTATTATTGTAATACTGTAATACTGTTGTACTGTTATACTGTTGTACTGTTGTACTGTTATACTGTAATACTAAAGTCTAAAGTCTCAGAGTCTAAAGTCTCAGAGTCTAAAGTCCCAGAGTCTAAAGTCTCAGAGTCTAAAGTCTCAGAGTCTAAAGTCTCAGAGTCTAAAGTCTCAGTCTAAAGTCCCAGAGTCTAAAGTCCCAGAGTCTAAAGTCTCAGAGTCTAAAGTCTCAGAGTCTAAAGTCTCAGTCTAAAGTCCCAGAGTCTAAAGTCCCAGAGTCTAAAGTCTCAGAGTCTAAAGTCTCAGTCTAAAGTCCCAGAGTCTAAAGTCCCAGAGTCTAAAGTCTCAGAGTCTAAAGTCTCAGAGTCTAAAGTCTCAGAGTCTAAAGTCCCAGAGTCCAAAGTCTCAGAGTCTAAAGTCTCAGTCTAAAGTCCCAGAGTCTAAAGTCCCGGAGTCTAAAGTCCCGGAGTCTAAAGTCCCGGAGTCTAAAGTCCCGGAGTCTAAAGTCTCGGAGTCTAAAGTCCCGGAGTCTAAAGTCCCGGAGTCTAAAGTCTCGGAGTCTAAAGTCTCGGAGTCTAAAGTCCCAGAGTCTTAAGTCCCAGAGTCTAAAGTCCCAAAGTCTAAAGTCTCAGAGTCTAAAGTCCCAGAGTCTAAAGTCCCAGAGTCTAAAGTCTCAGAGTCTAAAGTCCCAGAGTCTAAAGTCTCAGAGTCTAAAGTCTCAGAGTCTAAAGTCCCAAAGTCTAAAGTCTCAGAGTCTAAAGTCCCAGAGTCTAAAGTCTCAGAGTCTAAAGTCTCAGAGTCTAAAGTCTCAGAGTCTAAAGTCTCAGGGACGATACTTGATCTTACAAGTGCAGAAGGAAAGAAAATAATGAGGGGAATGTGGTTTTCACAGTGACATGATATTTAGGCACGTTAGCATAAACTGCACTCTGATGAGGTCATCAGACTGTAACTATTCTATTTTGTGACAGATCCTGGTGGAGATCTTTGTCAGCAGAATCTGATATGTATTCTAAGTACTACTACTCTGGTCAATATTCGTTTGATTCTCTGTCACTGAAACTAATGTTTTGTCTCGATGCGGTTAATTTACTGGGATTATTCTGCGTTAAGAGTTATTTAATAACATAAACATAGTGACTGAAGGCTTTTAGATTGAAAATATGCATGAATAAAGTGTGTAATAAATTTACATTTTGTAAAAAGTGAATGAACCTGAGCTTGAGTACAGATGAACCAGTTGCGGAAGCGCCATCAGATGAGCCGCCACCTCCACCAGGAGCCGAGTGTCTCCCACAGCCACAGGACATAGACAGGAGACAGGAGAGACGAGGCCCCAAACCTCCACCAGGGGCTCACGATTTAGGCCCCGGCAGTCACGACAACCGGGCCTGGTGCAGAGGAAACACTGGAGATCTGAAAAGTGATGAAAGGATTAAAATAACTCAACTTAATAACTAAATATGACCAGAAGCTAAGAACTAGACTTTAAGATAAAAAAAAAAACATTGAGTAATAAGTATAACACAACCAGAACATTCTTTATAAATATAAAATTATGATACAATAAATATTAATCAAAAGCTAAAAGCTGGGTTTTGAGTCTGCTCTTATATACCTGGCGTCCCCCGACAACCTCTCCTCTTGAGCATTTGGGACAGGGCCTCATCTGTTTTCCCATCATGCCGTTCTGTCCCTGGCCTGAACAATGTCCCTCGTACACACCGCTCCGAGTTCTCTTGTTTTCACCTCGTCTGGTCACAAAACTAAAGTCCAAACTAAAGGTGAGGTCTGAGCGATAAGACACACACAGCATTTACACTACTGAAGATATGTCTCCACGGTTACAGCTCCAAAGGCTGGGGAGCAACTACAGCTTTCAAATGACTTGCACTTACCTCATTACATGGGGAATGTGGGTGAAGTGTGGCACTCAAACCCTCACCATGTGGTTGGTGGGACGCTTTAACTGCCTGAGCCACTGCCTGGCACAGTCTGGTTCTGTTTGGTTTTGATTTTGGGCGTTACAAAAATAAATTGAATTTAATTGAAATTTGCTGTTGGATTCTAATGATTTATTTTATGTTCATGACCATTTCACTCTCGTGACCTCGACCTCTGACGAGGGCAGAAGTTCTGCCTCCAAAACATGTCATTTACCAAATATAATACTACGTTTATATTCTTCAATTACATCTATAATATGTCTATGTTTTCTCCCTTAAACCTTCCCACTTGAGAGTCCCAAGTATTGGGGTCTCAAAACTCTCTGCCTCAGTGACTCGGGTCTTTTTTTCTTTCATTAAAAAAGTCAAATCAACTGGAATCCCACATTGCCCCTTAATGGCCTCTTTTATTTCCTCTTCTGATCATTGGATTGTAATGATTTGAGGTTTGGAGTTTGTGACAGAATCGCTCTGATACCATTGACACGAGAAGCACTTTTCACTGAAAACCTAAAACATATGAAATCGTGAAGATCGACCCACTTTATTCTTCTGTCTGTTCAGCACTGGCCTTGTGACGTTGGACTAATCTCTCACGACTATTTCTCATTTCCTAATCCCAGCCTTGATCTAATATTCATGACAATAATCCTGGATTAGCACATTTTATTGGCTCTCAGCTTCATTGAAGTGTAGTTGGAGATGTAATCGCTAACTTAGATTCGGGAGCAGGACCAGCCTCAACCTCTTACTTCCCCAGCAACCACACCTCCACTCTTTAACCACGCCTCTTATTACCCAGAAGGCCTATATACGCAAAGGCCAATCCCAGCATCTCTTGTCGTCTCTGCTCTCTCGACAGAGAGACACTCAGTACAGCGCGTTCATTCAAACCAACCATGAGCCATTTCCTCAGATTCTGATCCGTTCCCAATCTGAGCAATTCAGTCTGAAATATTCAGTCGGTCAGTCCCCCGAGGACTCACCCAGCGTGATTCCACAGCTCCAAACACCATCAGCTCCTCCGCACCTGTGTCTCTCACGGACCCCACCTCCAGGCGTCCACACAGAACACCGACCTCCACTCCACAGCACGGCTGGACCCACGCGCTCCTTCTCGCTCTCTGCCCCTCATTTTAACCGGGCGCTATCCGAGTTTCCGGAGCAGGGCACGGCTCCCGCGCCGGCCGGCGTGCTCCGTGCGTTGCTCCGTGTGCTCCACCGTGTATCTCCACTCAGGTGGACAACAGAGACCGTACCGCAGCGGGCGCACCGGGCCAAAGCCGGTGGACATTTCTTTCAGACGCTACGTCAATAAATATCCATGTTTTCGTCAGCCTCACTTCCTGGTTCCACGTCCGTCCGGAGACGCGCAGTTGATGATGTCACCATTCCTCCACGGGCCGCAGTGCGACCTCTCAGCTCCCCCTGGTGGCGGGAGCCAGATTGTACAACTCAATATAAAGCCAGATTAAACAACGTTCATAGGGACTCTGCAATGTCCCAGCTTGTCTTAACAATGTTGAGTTCAAACGCTCCCTCTTTTCTCAAACTTTCTCATCAATTCTTATCACCTTTGCTGCAGCTGCACTCGACTCCAACATGCTTTCCTCTATCCCTCCTCTGTACCTACATTCTACTGCATGTACCATCAACATACCATCTTCTACGCGCTGGCTCTTTACCATCCACTATCATTCTGGCTTAAGCTAATCTTTCTTTCGCCCTCTGTTCATGCTGTTCATCGTTCCTACTCTTCGCCGCCACGTTAGCCACAGGTATCTTCAAAGATTCTGTTTCTAGCATTGCGGCAGGTTCTCATCTTCTCATTCGCATATTACCTTAGGTAAAAAAATAAAATAAAAAATCCCCAGCTCTGGCTTTTCATGCTACCTCATCTTACCATGTTCGCCTTGCAGCTCAACGCGCAGGCTCAACGCGCAGGCTCAGCGCGCAGGCTCAACGCGCAGGCTCAACGCGCAGCTCAACGCAACTCGCATCTCTCAGCTCAACGCACAGCTCACAGCTCAATAGCTCAATTCACAGCTACAGCTCACAGCTCAATAGCTCAATTCACAGCTACAGCTCACAGCTCAATAGCTCAATTCACAGCTACAGCTCACAGCTCAATAGCTCAACTCACAGCTCAATAGCTCAACTCACAGCTAAATAGCTCAGCTCACAGCTCAATAGCTCAGCTCACAGCTCAATAGCTCAGCTCACAGCTCAATAGCACAACTTACAGCTACAGCTCAATAGCTCAACTTAGAGCTACAGGTCAATAGCTCAACTTACAGCTACAGCTCAATAGCTCAACTTACAGCTACAGCTCAATAGCTCAACAGCTCAACTTACAGCTACAGCTCAATAGCTCAACAGCTCAACTTACAGCTACAGCTCAATAGCTCAACAGCTCAGTTACAGCTCCAAGCTACTACTCTCAGCTACAGCCCTCAGCCAACCCACATGTCACAACTTACAGCTCAGTTACAACTACAGCTCACTCAGAACCCGCCAGCAGCACGCTCGCCCCAGAGCATCCACGCTCGCCCCAGAGCATCCACGCTCGCCCCAGAGCATGCTCGCCCCAGAGCACGCTCGCCCCAGAGCACGCTCGCCCCAGAGCACGCTCGCCTCAGAGCACGCTCGCCCCAGAGCATCCACGCTCGCCCCAGAGCATCCACGCTCGCCCCAGAGGATCCACGCTCTCCCCAGAGCATCCACGCTCTCCCCAGAGCATCCACGCTCGCCCCAGAGCATCCACGCTCGCCCCAGAGCATCCAGAGCATCCACGCTCGCCCCAGAGCATCCAGGTCATCCTCGCTCGCCCCAGAGCATCGCATCCATGCTCGCCCCAGAGCATCCACGCTCGCCCCAGAGCAGAGCAGCCACGCTCGCCCCAGAGCAGCCATTCATCCCTCCCTTCATCACTCATCCCGCTCTATTCCCCCCCTCCCCTTCCCCATTCATCCAAACCATTCGACCCCTTCCCCATTCATCCCACATCCCACTCAAGCTTTTCCGCATCCTCAGAGCCCCGCCCGCAGCCACACGCTCTCTCAGAGCCCCGCACGCAGCCACACGCTCGCTCAGAGCCCCGCCCCGCAGCCACACGCTGGCTAAGAGCCCCGCCGGCAACATGTTCACTCCAAGCACGAATCTCATCAGCAGCCGCGCCCACACGCTCGCCCCGACCCACGGCAGCGTCCTCATGCTCGCCCCAATCCATGTATTCATTTCCCAGAGCCTCTCTCTGAGCCACCGGGCACAGGGACGTCTACCACAGAGCCACCGGGATACGCCCCTCTGGTTCTCAACAGTCTCTCCTTCGACCCTCTGCTCGCACAGAGTCCGTTCTCCACTCGATCTTTCGACTCTTCATTCATCCCTCCCTTAATCACTCATCCCGCTCTATTCCCCCCCCCTCCCCTTCCCCATTCATCCAAACCATTCGACCCCTTCCCCATTCATCCCACATCCCACTCAAGCTTTTCTGCGTCCTCACCAGGGTCTCATCGGGCACCGGGAAGCAGTCTCTCTCCGGAACAGTTACCGGGCACCGGGATGCTCATCCATCTCACATTCCCTCCTTCTTTTCAGAAGAAACATCTCTCAACGTGCACCTTATCCACCGCGCATCGGTCGGTGCATTGGAGACCGCTCGGAGCGCTCCGGCCCCTTCCAACCCATTCCAGCTGCCGTGCGTACTACATGGTCCTCGGGCGCTTAGTCTCCTCTACCAGGCATTCACATAATGCCAGAATTATACCCCACTATCGTTCTGGACATTTTGGGGGTTTGATGAGTCAGAAGGCTTATTCTACACCTCTCTAATAGATCAATAAGGGATATCTTATTATGCGCAACTCATAATACTCAGTCTATTCCCCTCTATCAATCCGTCTCTTGCATTGCTCATACTCAAGTCACCGTAATTGACCAACTCCTACTCTCGATGCACCATCCCAAATCCGACGCTCTACGATCGCTTCAATTCCTACTCCTCAATACTACTACCCTCATATCTTTCATTCCTCTCATTCTCAATCTCATTCATCTCAATTAAGTTCCCTCATTCATCGCTCATATGGACTTCTTTGCTACCCGCAGCTCGTCAACTCCTAAATCCATGCAAACATTTCGCTCTCCACTCCGGAGCAAGGAGACTCCACCATAAATCCAGTTCTATCGACTGTCCGTTCAATCCTATCACTCTTGCATCTTATTCTCCATCTGCTTCCGTCGACGACCACAAACGCTAAAACACTATTCAAATGTACCAGAATTAACCCTCGTCTCAGTAACGGACGGAATGCTTTCGATTTCATCCAGCTACTCTTCAAGAGTGCTTGGCTATCCAGCTCCTCTTCCCCCCTGCCACTCGTAACATTTTCAGCCAGGCTTATGTCAAGATCCAGATCAACTTCCTTCATTTAAATCATTTTGGGGGTTCTGAATCGGCTGGGCTGATTACCCGAGACAGAGCCCCCATCCTGAGTCTCTACCCAGCCATCTCATCGATCTCTCTCTCTCTCATCTCATCGATCTCTCTCTCATCTCATCGATCTCTCTCTCTCATCTCATCGATCTCTCTCTCATCTCATCGATCTCTCTCTCATCTCATCGATCTCTCTCATCTCATCGATCTCTCTCATCTCATCGAGGTCCCTCATCGTGCTCCCTCATCGAGCTCCCTCATACGACCTCCCTCATATCGATCTCCCTCATATCGATCTCTCTCATATCGATCTCTCTCATATCGATCTCTCATCGATCTCTCGTCGACCCATCATGACTTATCAATAAACATTCTTTCGTATTTCATTGTTGTGGCGTGGTCCTTGCTAGTGAAGTGTAGTTGGAGATGTAATCGCTAACTTATATTCGGGAGCAGGACCACGCCTCAACCTCTTACCTCCTCAGCAACCACACCTCCACTCTTTAACCACGCCTCTTATTACCCAGAAGGCCTATATACGCAAAGGTCAATCCCAGCATCTCTTGTTGTCTCTGCTCTCTCGACCCCACCCTCCCACCCCATGTCTCTATCATCGTCACCTTAACACATAACCATCCATGGAGGGGGGGTTCTGAATCGGCTGGGCTGATTACCCGAGACAGAGCCCCCATCCTGAGTCTCTACCCAGCCATCTCATCGATCTCCCTCTCATCTCATCGATCTCTCTCTCATCTCATCGATCTCTCTCTCATCTCATCGATCTCTCTCTCTCTCATCGATCTCTCTCTCATCTCATCGATCTCTCTCTCATCTCATCGATCTCTCTCTCATGTCATCGAGCTCCCTCATTGAGCTCCCTCATCGAGCTCCCTCATCGAGCTCCCTCATACCGACCTCCCTCATACCGACCTCCCTCTTATCGATCTCCCTCATATCGATCTCTCTCATATCCATCTCTCTCATATCCATCTCTCTCATATCCATCTCTCTCATATCCATCTCTTTTATATCGATCTCTCATCGATCTCTCATCGACCCATCATGACTTATCAATAAACATTCTTTCGTATTTCATTGTTGTGGCGTGGTCCTTGCTAGTGAACCAAACGTAATGGAGAATTACCACCACTTTCTTTTTTTGGATGACACGCCCTTATTTTATAATTTCTTATCTCGTGTTCTCTCTGGTCCTGCTCGCTTCTTTTATTTACTATGTTGTGTTGTTTTTATTTTGTATGTTGTTGTTTTTAGTTTATTTTTAGTTGCTTTTATTTTAATGTTATTTTGTATTTGTATTTTTACGTTTATTTTTGTTTTATTTATTTGTGTGTTTTTCATTTTATTTGTATGATGTTTTTATTTAAAAATGTTTGTTGTTTGTTTCATGTTTTTTATTGTTATTTTGTATGTATATTATTTAATGTAGTCTTTTTGTTCTTAAAAAAAGAGAATAACTAATAAATCCAAAAATGAAAAAAGGTTGCCACTTTTGCTCCATCTTGTCTTAACGAGCCTGGAGCGGTGACATCGCCTCACCTGAAGTGTTGACGAGGAGAGAACCCGCCAGACGAATACGCCGGATCAAACAACAATCACCGTGTTTTGTGGTAATGGGAACGCCGCCTTGAACTTGTAACTTGTTACACTAGTGGTGAGTCTGTGGTACTGCAGTCCAGAGCGACCTTTTTACCCGTTACTGGACCGACTTTTGACATAATTATGTTTAAACTACTTTTGTAAACTTTATTATAATTCTTTCTATAATTTTACAGGCACGTCTTTAATTTAAATATAGGATTGTGTGTCTGTCGCCCTCTGCTGGCGACAAATGAGTGTCCAATGAGCAGCTGCCGTTCACAGGGATGAAGGTAATGAAACACTGGAGCGCGGACCTGGACTGGACCCGGACTGGAGCATTTCTAATCGTGTTTTAATCCGTTAAATAAGCCCTGGAAATTTGCTAAATGCGACTTTTTAAACTTAGATTCTATCGCGATACGTATCTTAGAGTGTGATCGTTGCCGGCGTGATCGGTCGTGGCTGCCACATCTCGGTCAGCCAGGCCCAGGGCACCTTTGGCTTTCAGTGCTACAGTTATATACAGTACCAAGTATAATGGAGAGTGATAATGCAATGTACTGTGGATGTTTTGAAGAGCTGGTATCCATAACTTTTTAAAGAAATGTCACACCCCCAGGCCTTTTCTTCTTCTTGAATAACATGTTGTACAGCGTCAGTCTCAAAGTCTTTGTTTTTCACATTTCCGGAGTCTATTCTTTGACTTTTTGCAGTATTAAATGTTCTGTCCTTCCAATTAAATCAAATTAGGAGCGTGCTTAAGCAGCCAAACGCCATTGTGTTGCTCGTTTAGAGAAACGCAATACATTTGATACTGTAGTACTGTCAGTTACATGTATTTGGTTGTTAGAAACCATTGATATATTGCAGAAAATCAAGTATTGTGTAATGTAATGTACTTGACTACCGTCTCCTCACATACTTTTTACTCTTGAGTCATTTCTTGGAGCGCTGCGCAACAACAAGCAACCGTAAGGAAAAACCCCAAAACAATCCCTGTTTTCTCGCGGCTCATAATGTTTAATTTAGTTTGGTTTTGTCTCGATTGTTGGTTTCCTGGTGCGAGCGAGCCCCAGTCGTGCGCCGTCTTGCGTCGTGGGAGTGGAATCATCCGTGGATTAAGATGGTATTGAATCGAAGCGTGGATTACTCCGGCGGCGCTCGTGTAGGATCACGTCTAATCCTTGTCTTTGACGTCTGCCTCCTCCGACACTCCACGTAATGAAACGACTCCTCGTCTCACCGCGGAAACCTGAAGAATCCAGACCAACGTGTGAATTCTGCCAAGCAGAACGGCACGAGGAGGGAACACGGAACGTCGGCTCCTGGAGTGAGGCTCAAAAAAGTCTGGCCCCAGAGAAAACTTTCTTGTTCTTCTTCCTGTTCTTCTTGTTTTTCTTCTTCTAGTTCTTCTACTTGTTCTTCGTCTTCTTCCTCTTCTTCATGTTCTTCCTTTTCTTCTTCTTGTTTTTCTTCTTGTTCTTCTTCTTGTGTTTCTTCTCCTTCCTGTTCTTGTTCTTCTTATTTTTCTTCTTCCTGTTCTTCTTCTTCTTGTTTTTCTTCTTCTTCTTCTTCCTGCTCTTCTTCTTCTTGTTTTTCTTCTTGTTGTTTGTCTTGTTCTTGTTTTTCTTCTTCTTGTTCTTCTTCCTGCTAGTTTTGTTCTTCTTGTTTTCTTGCTGTTGTTGTTGTTGTTGTTCTTCTTCTTCTTGTTTACTTGTTGTTGTTGTTGTTGTTGTTGTTGTTGTTGTCGTTTTTCTTCTTGTTCTTGTTCTTCTTCTTCTTGATATTTCCTTGGAGGGTTTTATAAAATCGTGGAGAGATGTTTGTCTTCTGTAAAAAGTTTACAAAAGACTGATCCTTTTTTGTTATTGCTGTTATTAATGATCGCTTCAGTCATTTAAACATTATTTAAACTTAACATAATACAAAACATTCATTCATTAATTCATTACCGCTTGTTCCTGGGGGTTGTGGCTGACTGGAGCCTGTCCCAGTGACTTTGGGCCTTAGGCGGGGCACACCCTGGACAGGAGCTGGCTCGTGGCAGTGTTAATACTGAGACACAGACACAAAGTGATGGCCCCGGGGCCCCTTTTAGGCCTTCAAATAGATTTTTGTGTCCGTTTTGAGGTGAGCCTGCCCTTCACTTTGCACAGTATTCTTTGCAACTTTTAAATTCTACATGCTCTTACAACAAGCTGTAACAATAGGAAATACCTGCAGCCCCTGAAAAAAATATGATGTAGCTCCAGAAATGTGCCACCAGATGGCATTAGACCAGCATCTAGACCGGCAAAATGAGAGGCAAGGGTTTCAGGCGACAGGATTCCCTCCCTGGCACTTTCTTAAATAATAATATATATTCAAACCAGGAAGGAATCATTTGTCTGAAACCAGTGGATGGTATAGTTTCCTCTCTATCGACTTTTTAGTGTCGTAACAACACAAATTTACAGTGGACAAGCTTCCAAATCCAATAACTCAACATATTCTGCAGATTTTGGACTTAAATCGATGAAACGGCTTCAACAATGCGTTTTATTGGTGAATCATGAATGTAAAAGCAGTAAAAGCCAGTCACAGGACGCTCACATATTTATCACAGCCTTCAAAATGCTCCAGGAATCCATGTTGTCGAGGTGTTTAACTCGAGCGGTGCTTTGGTTTGGGCGATAATGATCTGCCCTCGCCGCCTTCACACCTCCGCAGGGGCCGGGAACGTGTTGCCAGATGCCAAATTGGCCCCACAGAGAGAGCAAGAAGAGGCCCCTGCACCGCCGGCTTGCAGGTTCCGCACCCCCTGAGTGCAGTTAGAGACACGCAAACGGCCCCATCGCAACCGAACGTCCATTCCAAAGAGCGGCGAGGCAGCAACGCCAAAGCCAATGGGGCAGAAACAAGTGGAAGTGGCACCGCCCATTTTGAGGGTGATTCTAAAAACGGCGAAGTGGAAGAATGAACGAGCGCGGAGGTGTGAAGGAGCGGCACGAAAAGGTCAAACGAGCGGGTTTTCTCTAGATTTTGTGAACTATGTGAAAGCGAAGGAGTCTTTAGGTCAATATTCTATTATAGAAAAGCATTTTGCGTGTGAAAATATTTGGATAAACGACAGCTGCGGTGATCAGTGACTTTAGCAAGTGCTTTAGTGCTGGGTTTGTCCTGGACCAGCCTCCTGCTGGTGCCAGAGTCAGCACTAAACATGAACCGGCCTCCTGCTGGTTCCAGAGTCAGCACTAAACATGGACCGGCCTCCTGCTGGTGCCAGAGTCAGCACTAAACATGGACCGGCCTCCTGGTGGTGCCCAAAGTCAGGACTGAACATGGACCGGCCTCCTGCTGGTGCCAGAGTCAGCACTAAACATGGCCCGGCCTCCCGCTGGTGCCAGAGTCAGGACTAAACTTTTTTTGGTCAACCTGCTTCCGAAGAGTGCACACGCTTTTTTGCTCGCTCCGCTTGCTATCGCTGTTTTCCTTATTTATTTTGCTTTTTAATCAGTTTTTGTCTTCCAAACATTTTTGCTTTAGACTTTTTCAAGTAAACCAAGGATTTTAAGAACATTTTTCCAGTTTAAACGACATATCTGACGCCAGCGACATGTCCGGGAGAAGAAGTGAGAAAGACTGTGAACGCTGTCGGAAATATCAACAAGAAATTAATGAGCTGAAAACACGGATATTTGTTTTGGAATCTGAAAAAGTTCTTCACGAGACCATTCCTGTGTCAACCGACGGTAAGAAGAGCACACTTTTTACAAGAAAAACTGCTACTTTCAACCTAAACCGCAGTGACTCTGTGTCGTTTCCAAAACTGTCTAAAAACCAGAAAGACCAGGCTGTTTCTTGGAACAAACTTGGAGCAAAGCCTAAACGATACAAAGATAACGTGAAGTCACCTAAAATACAGCTCACCAACAGATTTTTACCACTTTCAGAGATGGAATTAAATGAAAAAAGGAAAGATGACATGGCCAAAATACAGCGAGGAGGATCTGTGCCAGAAGCCAAGGTCAAGATTGTTTTAGTTGGGGACGGCGCGATAAGTCACATGACGCATGAAAAGATAAACACACATTCTTTTCCAAGCGCCACTGTTTCTGAGATAACGTCACTCCTTCCAAATATTATGGCTAAGCATGGAGGAGCTAAACAGCTGATTGTGCACGTGGGTGCAGTGGACATGCGGCGGGAACAGACTGAAGTTTTGAAAAAAGACTTCTTGAAGTTATTCGACGTGCTTGATAAAATGGAAATCAAAACATTCATAAGTGGACCTCTTCCAAACATCGACAGGAGGATAAACAAGTTTAGCCGGCTTCTTCAGCTAAACACATGGCTGTCCAAAGAGTGTTCCCCGAGAGGACTACACTACATTGAGAACTTCTATCTATTCTGGAAACGAGAGGACCTGTTTAAGAGAAATGGCCCCCACCTATGCAGAGGTGGAGTGAGGGTGCTGACAGAGAACCTGCTCCACGCTCTGAGGCATTGGACTGGGCCTGGACAGGGTCCTGAGCAGATAGTTAGAGAAGAGAGGAATGAGAGAAGAATTCCTGATCAGCCAGAGACCGAGCCAATGTTTCAACATCAAAAGCACCACAACCTCAGCCTCCACCAAAGGATTCATCAGCAGCTGCTCCACCACCACCAGCAAAAGATTCAGCTCCAGCTGCTCCACATTCACCTCCACCGCCTCCAGCAAAGGAACAATCTTCAAAGGCCTTGGACCCATCTGTGACAAGCCCAACAACATCCCTGTCATCGCCCCTGCCTTCACACCAGCCCTGGGTTCCCCCTGCAACATCTACTCCCACTAAAGATTCATCATTCTTCTTCTCATCTCCACTCTCACCCATGGGCCTTCCCAGCCATTTTGAAAGTCTGATCAAATCAGGCATTAAGATGGCTCCACTCACGCCCAATATAGCAAGGGCTATGCCGACTACACCAACAAAAGCCCCACCACCCATCCCCCCTCGCCTCTCACCTGGTCCCAAACTCTCCTTGGCTACAAAAGCCCCACCACCCATCCAACCTCGCCTTTCACCTGGTATCTCCCATAGCTAGGATGCACTGGGTCTCAGCGTTGCCGGGACTTATTGTCACATTAAAAATCAAACCAACCCGGGGCCCTATGTAAAAAGAGCCCCCCCTAGTGCTATTTCTGTAGTCACATCATCACACAGATGGAAAAACAAAATGCGAGTCAGGCCCAATCTGAGAAATGTGATTCATATTCCCTGTGAAAAGATAAAGCCCAGTCCCACTGAAACTAGTCTGAAACTTGCTGTGCTAAATGTCAGATCCTTATGTAACAAATCTCTCTTAATTAATAATTTTATTTCTTCTTATAATCTTGATTTTATGTTTTTAACTGAAACATGGCTTGACAAAAACACAGGAAATGTAGTTCTGATAGAATCTGCTCCACCCAACTTTAAGTTTGAATCTGAAACACGAGAAAACAAAAAAGGGGGTGGAGTCTGTGCTGTCTTTAGAGATGAAATAATTACCCGCAGGTTGTCTTTTGGGGTGTTTTCATCATTTGAGTATGTATCCTTTAAAATGGAGCTAAAACGGTCTCCATCCATTCTCTTCATTGTTTTATACAAGCCTCCCCAGCACTGCCAAAGTTTTATTGATGATTTTACTGAGATTCTTTCACTCATATGCACAGACTTTGATGGTTTGGTCATTACAGGTGATTTCAATGTGCATGTTGATAATATTTGTGACAGAAACGCTAAAAAGCTTGATGCTGTCCTTGAAACCTTCAGTCTTACTCAGCATGTGAGAGGCCCCACCCACAGCAAAGGACACACTCTAGATCTCATAATTACAAAGGGGGTAAATATTTCAAATGTCAATGTGATCGATGTTGCTCTGTCTGATCATTTCTGTGTCTTCTTTGACCTGTCTGTTCCTCCCAAACCTCCGGTTGGTCCTGCAGTTGTTCAGAGGAGACACATAAGTGATGGCACAGGTGCACTGTTTATGGAAATGATAAACTTTGAAAATGTCTCATGTTCTAATGTAAATGATTTGTTGAACTCTGTTACATCTAGTGTTTTGAATGTTCTGGACACCATCGCCCCTATAAAGGCTAAAATGGTTAAAAATAAGCAGAAGGCGCCGTGGAGAAATGATGATTCGGTCAGGGCACAGAAAAGGGAGTGCCGCAGGGCCGAACGGACATGGCGCAAGTCAAAGCTCCAGGTTCAAAAAGAGATTTACAAAGAAAAGCTGAACATGTACAACCTAATCTTATGTAGAACTAGGGAAAGATATTTTTCTGAAATAATTGGAAGCTGCAGTAACAACTCGCGTGTCCTGTTTGCCACAGTAAACAGATTAACAAACCCTCCAGCTCAGCTGCCGTTAGAACTCATTTCCACATCCAAGTGTAATGAGTTTGCATTATTCTTTAATGACAAAGTTCAGGGCATTAAAAATTCTATAAATCCCACAATGCAAAAAATTACCCTAAAACCACCAAGACACTTAGAGCTAACTCACTTTGCACCAGTAACTGACAAAACTCTCCATGAGATCATCACCAGTCTGAGTTCATCTACATGCTGCCTTGATGTGTTACCCACCAGATTTCTAAAGTCTGTGCTGAACAGTTTGTTAGCACCATTCACTCACATAGTTAACATGTCGCTTCAATCTGGAACATTCCCAATGTCTTTGAAAACTGCGGTCATAAAGCCTCTCCTAAAGAAGAGCAGTCTTGATGCCGCAGTACTGAGTCATTACCGGCCCATCTCTAATCTGCCATTTTTGGGCAAAGACCTTGAAAAGGTTGTTTACCAACAGCTCACAGATTTCCTCTTAATAAACAACTCATTTGATGTTTTTCAGTCAGGTTTTAGACCTCATCACAGCACTGAGACTGCTCTTGTCAAGGTGACAAATGACATCCGCCTGGACACTGACACGGGCAAAGCCTCAGTCTTAATTCTGTTAGATCTGAGTGCTGCTTTTGACACTGTCGATCATGGGATCCTCTTACAGAGACTAGAGGACTGGGTGGGCATCACTGGCACTGCCCTAAACTGGTTAAGGTCCTATCTGGAAGACAGGAAGTACTTTGTTGAAATTGGTAGCTGTGTCTCAGACCACATGACCCTGACCTGTGGAGTGCCCCAAGGGTCCGTCCTGGGTCCCCTTCTGTTCAACCTCTACATGCTGCCGTTAGGTCAGTTGATACGCAGTGAAAATGTGTCCTATCACAATTATGCAGACGACACTCAGATCTATGTTTCACTATCGGCAGGTGACTATGGACCAGTAGATTCACTCTGTCACTGCATCCAACAGATCAGTTTGTGGATGCAAAACAACTTTCTCCAGCTGAACTCAGACAAGACTGAAATAATCGTTTTTGGCCCACAGAAACAAAGAGAAAGTGTTAGCAGTCACCTCCAGAGTCTCGCTCTAAAACCTACAAACCAAATTAGAAATCTGGGGGTAATAATGGACTCAGACTTGAACTTTAATAGCCACATCAAATCATTAACATCAGCAGCTTTTTACCATCTAAAAAACATTGCCAAAATCAAAAATATAGTGTCAAAACCAGATTTAGAGAGACTTATCCATGCGTTTGTCTCCTGTAGATTAGACTACTGTAACGGCCTGCTCACTGGCCTCTCCAAACGAGCTGTAAAACAGCTGCAGTACATCCAGAACGCTGCTGCTCGGGTCCTAACTAGAACCAGGAAGTATGATCACATTAGTCCTGTTCTCAGGTCTCTGCACTGGCTCCCTGTGGCTCAGAGAATAGACTTTAAAGCAGCTCTGCTTGTGTACAAGTCTCTCCATGGCCTAGCACCAAAGTACATCTTGGATATGTTAGTGCCATATGAACCATCTCGGACTCTGAGGACCTCAGGGACCGGCCTCCTGTCGGTGCCCAGAGTGAGGACAAAACATGGGGAATCTGCGTTTCAGTTTTATGCAGCTAAAATCTGGAACAGTCTTCCTGAAGATGTGAGACAGGCTTCTACTCTGACAAGGTTCAAATCTAAGCTAAAAACAGTTTTGTTTAGCTGCGCATATGACTGAAAGGATTTTTTCTTTGCACTCTTCTCTTTTGTTTGTGATTTTATTAGTTTAGAAAATCATTTGGATTGATAATTTTTAATTTAGTTAATTTTATTGTATTTCTGTTTCTTTAATTTCTTTGTGATTTGAATGCATTTTTCCTGCTGTGAAGCACTTTGAATTGCCTTGTGTATGAAATGTGCTCTACAAATAAACTTGCCTTGCCTTGCCTTGCCTAAACATGGACCGGCCTCCTGCTGGTGCCAGAGTCAAGACTAAACATGGATCGGCCTCCTGCTAGTGCCAGAGTCAGGACTAAACAGGGACCAGCCTCCTGCTGGTGCCAGAGTCAAGACTAAACATGGACCGGCCTCCTGCTGGTGTCAGAGTCAGGACTAAACATGGACCGGCCTCCTGCTGGTGCCAGAGTCAAGACTAAACATGGATCGGCCTCCTGCTGGTGCCAGAGTCAGGACTAAACATGGACCGGCCTCCTGCTGGTGTCAGAGTCAGGACTAAACATGGACCGGCCTCCTGCTGGTGTCAGAGTCAGGACTAAACATGGACCGGCCTCCTGCTGGTGCCAGAGTCAGGACTAAACATGGACCGGCCTCCTGCTGGTGTCAGAGTCAGGACTAAACATGGACCGGCCTCCTGCTGGTGCCCAGAGTCAGGACTAAACATGGACCGGCCTCCTGCTGGTGCCAGAGTCAAGACTAAACATGGACCGGCCTCCTGCTGGTGTCAGAGTCAGGACTAAACATGGACCGGCCTCCTGCTGGTGCCAGAGTCAAGACTAAACATGGATCGGCCTCCTGCTGGTGCCAGAGTCAGGACTAAACATGGACCGGCCTCCTGCTGGTGTCAGAGTCAGGACTAAACATGGACCGGCCTCCTGCTGGTGCCAGAGTCAGGACTAAACATGGACCGGCCTCCTGCTGGTGTCAGAGTCAGGACTAAACATGGACCGGCCTCCTGCTGGTGCCCAGAGTCAGGACTAAACATGGACCGGCCTCCTGCTGGTGCTAGAGTCAATACTAAACATAGATCGGCCTCCTGCTGGTGCCAGAGTCAGGCCTCCTCATTACTGAAGCAGCTTTCCTAGTCGTGGGTTTACATCCTGCTTGTCTCCTTGTTTTGTCCAGGCCAAGTTACATGTCAGATCTGTGGACAGGAGAGACCACCACAATAATAATAATGTTTTTCCATTTATTTTCAAGCAAAAAAAGCAGCTGCAATTGAGTAAATGCAAGATGGATAATATGAATGCCATGCTGTTGAAACATCTCCTTGGAGATGAGCAGGGGGCGGACCTCGGAGCAATGGCCCCCAAACTCACCCAGAGGCCCCTATTTTACACCTGGATATATCGCCCCAACATCCTTCTCTTACCTGAGATGATACTACTTTATAATGAAAAATATATATTTTTCTGGTTAAAACCTTTTTCTAAAAACCTTTGTGGGTCCTGACCCCGAGGTCATGCTATCCCAGCATGCACCTCACACTCCACACTGCAGTGATGGAGGAGATTGTGGATTATTGCACCAGGACGCACAAAAGAGAAGAACAACACTGACTTTTACAGGATTCACAAAGCTCCAGCTCGACAGAAGTGAATTTCTGTGACTAAACGCAGCGAGTCAAGACGCTCATTAACTAAGACACAAATATATATGTCTGCTTTAATTTGGGTTTTCATTTGTGGAAAGACTTAACTATCGTCTCATTACGATTCAAAATCTTCATTAAGATTGTTTATTGGCCATTGTAAACTAGAGAAAGTAGTTTGAAGAGAAATGATCACAAATGCTTTTCAAAAACACTTGTTGGCATAATTTACTATTTAAAAAAATAGACCAATGATTTTGGGATGTTTATCCCCGTGACATGAGTGAGTTAACCTCTGTCCTGTACAACAGCTTTGCTTTAGTCAGAGTTTGACATTTTTCACTGTTTTATCAAAATCACATCATTTATTTGGTCAGAGTCAGTAAACGTCACACAGGGTCAGCCCTATGTTCCCGGTGAGACCCGGGTTTGGGTTTTATGCTGCTTCATTTTATGCTGCAAAACGTTTGGGTTTTGTGGAACCTGAACCAGTAGCACTATGTTAGTATTAGTGTAGTTCCCCCGTTCATAGAAAAGGGGAAACATAGGTAGCGGGGAATATTTGTACTGGGTAATATAGGTACTGGGGAATATAGGTACTGGGGAATATAGGTACTGGGGAATATAGGTACTGGGGAACATAGGTACTGGGGAATATAGGTAATGGGGAATATAGGTACTGGGGAACATAGGTACTGGGGAATATAGGTACTGGGGAACAAAGGTACTGGGGAATATAGGTACTGGGGAATATAGGTACCAGGGAATATAGATACCGGGGAATATAGGTACTGGGGAATATAGGTACTGGGGAACATAGGTACTGGGGAATATAGGTACTGGGGAATATAGGTACTGGGGAACATAGGTACTGGGGAATATAGGTACTGGGGAATATAGATACTGGGGAACATAGGTACTGGGGAATATAGGTACTGGGGAATATAGGTACACACCCATGTCACATGTCCAGGGTTTATAATAAAGTGTATTCCTCACAAACATCTCCAGAGACTCTTTCTGACGACATTAAAAGGCGGAAAGTGAATCAGACGTCCAGATTTTGCAGATTTAGGGCTGGATCCACTTGATAAACACACTCAGTCCCGGTAACACGTTACTTACGGCTTCATTTAATGACAAAGATTAACTCCAAAAGTTAAATATCAGACTCGTTGTCGTTCATAATTGCCGTTTCTTTGCTGCGGTAAAGACGTCCCACACATTTCATCACGTGATGCAGGAGCTGTCCAGGAAAAGTAACTGTATATATATATATATGTATATATATATATATATATATATATATATATATATATATATATATATATATATATATATATATATATATATATATAGTTCAATGAGTCGCCTGGTCTTTCTCAGATCTGAACCACAGCCATGTACGGAAACCTCAGAGGGACACGTTACTTTCACTCAACTCATTACAACCTGAAGATGACATTCTCAAAACGGCAGCTCGGATTGATTGCGTTTTCTCTCATAACTCAACGAGCTATTTTTATTTTTTAGGATTATTGGCCGCGGCGAGACGCTGAACCCGACAGCCGGTTATTACAATATTGATCTCGGCACAAACTTCAAGCGGGGACGCGCCGTTTCGCAGATGAATATCACCATTTTTCAATCTTGTTTTGAAAAGAACGAGTTGAGCTTTCGAGAGCTTAAAGAGGCACGTTTGGAGTCGCCGCTGCCACGTGCGGGCGACACATGCGAGCGAAGCGTGTCTGGCCGGCTCGATCGGTGCGAAAGAGAAGTAATGATTTTCCTTCGCACTCTTTAAGTTTGATGCATTGCTTGTTTCGTGGCGGCGCCTGATGTCTGCTGCGGATGGCGTCTTGGTTCTTTTGTTTTCTCAACACTCTAAAGCTCGGCAAAAGGACGCGCTCCGGACGCTCAAAGCTTTCTCGTGTCATAAACGCTCACCTGAATGGACTTTACACCTCGTAGCACCGTACCTGACCTCATCTGTTCATCTGTTCAATGTCCAATTCATCTGATCATTTATGCAAAAAACACTGTTTATTCAGCCAAACGTTTTAAAGTTCTATGACTTGGTCGACGTGTACAAAAATATAACAAAATTGATCAAGTCTAACGACGCGTTCACACCAGTTTACATTCAGTCGTGAATACTGCGTTTGAGCGTCGGACGCCCTGGACGTCCAGAGCGACCAGAGCGTCCAGAGCGTCCAGAGCGACCAGAGCGTCCAGAGCGTCCAGAGCGACCAGAGCGACCAGAGCGTCCAAAGCGATCAGAGCGTCCAGAGCAATTGGAGAGACCAGAGCGTCCAGAGCAACCAGAGCGACCAGAGCGTCCAGAGCGACCAGAGCAACCAAAGCATCCAGAGCGTCCAGAGCGACCAAAGCGTCCAGAGCGTCCAGAGCGTCCAGAGCGACCAGAGCGTCCAGAGCGACCAAAGCATCCAGAGCAACCAGAGCAATTAGAGAGACCAAAGCGTCCAGAGCATCCAGAGCGACCAAAGCGTCCAGAGCAACCAGAACAATTAGAGAGACCAAGGCGTCCAGAACGACCAGAGCGTCCAGAGCGTCCAGAGCAACCAGA
Organism: Eucyclogobius newberryi; assembly: GCF_026437365.1. NCBI lineage: Eukaryota > Metazoa > Chordata > Actinopteri > Gobiiformes > Gobiidae > Eucyclogobius > Eucyclogobius newberryi. The sequence goes on from NW_027315779.1 coordinate 12,035,980, forward strand.
ACAATTAGAGAGACCAGAGCGTCCAGAACGACCAGAGCGTCCAGAGCGACCAAAGCGTCCAGAGTGTCCAGAACGACCAGAATGTCCAGAGCGACCAGAGCGTCCAGAGCGACCAGAGCGACCAAAGCGTCCAGAGCAACTAGAGCAATTAGAGAGACCAAAGCGTCCAGAGCGTCCAGAGCGTCCAGAGCGTCCAGAGAGACCAGAGCGTCCAAAGCGATCAGAGCGTCCAGAGCAATTGGAGAGACCAGAGCGTCCAGAGCAACCAGAGCGACCAGAGCGTCCAGAGCGACCAGAGCAACCAAAGCGTCCAGAGCGTCCAGAGCGACCAAAGCGTCCAGAGCGTCCAGAGCGACCAGAGCGTCCAGAGCGACCAAAGCATCCAGAGCAACCAGAGCAATTAGAGAGACCAAAGCGTCCAGAGCATCCAGAGCGACCAAAGCGTCCAGAGCAACCAGAACAATTAGAGAGACCAGAGCGTCCAGAACGACCAGAGCGTCCAGAGCGACCAAAGCGTCCAGAGCAACCAGAACAATTAGAGAGACCAGAGCGTCCAGAACGACCAGAGCGTCCAGAGCGACCAAAGCGTCCAGAGTGTCCAGAACGACCAGAGCGTCCAGAGCGACCAGAGCGTCCAGAGCGACCAGAGCGACCAAAGCGTCCAGAGCAACTAGAGCAATTAGAGAGACCAAAGCGTCCAGAGCGTCCAGAGCGTCCAGAGAGACCAGAGCGTCCAGAGCATCCAGAGCGACCAGAGTGTCCAGAGCGATCAGAGCGTCCAGAGCGATCAGAGCGTCCAGAGCGACCAGAGCGTCCAGAGCATCCAGAGCGTCCAGAGCGACCAGAGCGTCCAGAGCGTCCAGAGCGATCAGAGCGTCCAGAGTGATCAGAGCGTCCAGAGCGGCCAGAGCGTCCAGAGCGTCCAGAGCGACCAGAGCGTCCAGAGCGATCAGAGCGTCCAGAGCGACCAAAGCTTCCAGAGCGTCCAGAGCGTCCAGAGCGTCCAGAGCGTCCAGAGCGACCAGAGCGTCCAGAGCGACCAAACCGTCCAGAGCGACCAGAGCGTCCAAAGCGTCCAGAGCAACCAGAGCAATTAGAGGGACCAGAGTATCCAGAGCAACCAGAGCGACCAGAGCGTCCAGAGCGTCCAGAGCGACCAGAGCGTCCAGAGCGATCAGAGCGTCCAGAGCGACCAAAGCGTCCAGAGCGTCCAGAGCGTCCAGAGCGTCCAGAGCGTCCAGAGCGACCAGAGCGTCCAGAGCGACCAAACCGTCCAGAGCAACCAGAGCGACCATAGCGTCCAGAGCGTCCAGAGCGACCAGAGCGTCCAGAGCATCCAGAGCGACCAGAGCGTCCAGAGCGACCAGAGCATCCAGAGCGTCCAGAGCGACCAGAGCGTCCAGAGCGACCAGAGCGTCCAGAGCGACCAGAGCGACCAGAGCGTCCAGAGCATCCAGAGCGACCAGAGCGACCAGACCGTCCAGAGCGTCCAGAGCATCCAGAGCGACCAGAGCGTCCAGAGCGACCAGAGCGTCCAGAGCGTCCAGAGCGACCAGAGCGTCCAGAGCGTCCAGAGCGACCAGAGCGTCCAGAGCGTCCAGAGCGACCTGAGCGACCAGAGCGTCCAGAGCGACCAGAGCGTCCGGACGAGGCGTGGCTAAACGATCATTCAACAAAATAAAGCTGTTATCGGGTAATGTTTATCGTCGAATCTTAACGGTTGTTTTACACTCTGGTTGCTAGGTAACTGTTGTGGAATCACCTATGCCTGTGCCACAGTTGCTGCTCTGGAAGTACAATCATAAACTTTACAAAAATGGTCAAACTGGGGACAAACGGGCAAAATGTTTGGTCAAATCTAAAATATTTTGGTGAAACGTGTTTTAAAATCTTCTTGAACCTCTTTTGTGTCCTCAGCCGCTGCTCAGGCGGAGGATCAGGTGGAGGAGTCGGAAATTAGGACAGAAATAAATAGTGGAATTAAATTAAACGCACCGCTTCCGGAATAATGATATTAGGCGTTTTATGGAGATTAGCGCCTCACGTTCGGAGAAGAGCGCGAGCCGAATGCATAAATAAAAGCCTCGGCTGCTGAAGTGCCGTCTCATTATTTGTTCACGGTTTATTTGACTAATCTTCAAAACTCCTCGTCTGCGCCAACCGTTTTTGGGGGAAATTACAGAATAGCTTTATCCTCAACGTGTTTATCTGTGATGTTGACATTGTTTTGACATGATCAGCAAACAGTCAGGTCACTCCCTCCTCTGCGTCCAGTCGGCTTTGTTTATTTCAGTCGCACGTGAGGAACAGACGAGCTCGTTGGTCATTTATTATTTACAACTGAATCCAACTCACCTCAGAGCGGCAGAGTTTAGCACTAGATTCTGCCAAAAGTCTGTGATGGGTTTAACTCCATTCTTCTTCTTCTTCTTCTTCTTCTTCTTCTTCTTCTTCTTCTTCTTCTTCTTCTTCTTCTTCTTCTTCTTCTTCTTCTTCTTCTTCTTCTTCTTCTTCTTCTTCTTCTTCTTCTTCTTCTTCTTCTTCTTCTTCTTCTTCTTCTTCTTCTTCTTCTTCTTCTTCTTCTTCTTCTTCTTCTTCTTCTTCTTCTTCTTCTTCTTCTTCTTCTTCTTCTTCTTCTTCAGGGCTAGTCAATAGAAGGCTCAGGGGCCAAATCAGGCCCTCCAAGTGATGAATCCAGCCCTCAACCCATTTTCCAAATATAAAAATATATATATTTTGTTCACTGGTTTAATCCTGGGTTAGTTTAACCTGGTTTGGTCTGGTTTTAGTCTAATTCTGCTTTAGACCGGTTTTGGTTCTGGGTTAGTCCTGGTTCAGATCTGGTGGGTTCTAGTCTAGTCCTAATTTAATTCTGGTTCAGTTCTGGATTTGCAAAGCAATGTTGGTTAAAGCATTTTGGACGTTATTTCCCACAAAAATCTAATCCATCAGCAGTTATTTTATTGTATTACCTACATTTATTGAAACAGTGTTGGGGATCTTTTATGCACCTCCAGCCCAGAGGCCTCGGCCCTCCAAAAAACCTGGCCCACAGGAAAATGTTTTGAATAGCCCTGGCCTATGATCTATATTCACTGCTAAATATATTGATAAAATATTACACGGAGGCTCAATCACCACATACAAATTGGGACTAAACCAGGAACTTAACCTGGACTTGACCAGGACTAGACTGGAAAAAATAAAGTCTAAATCACGACCTAATCTGGGCCCAAACCATGAAGTGTGAAAGCACCAAAGAGCACTTAATCACAAACTGGTGCTGCTTTCGGCTCTCATCTAATTGTGTTGAAATCAATATTAGATTTGTGATTTCAAGTTTTCCAGATCAGGATTCTGTTTTAAAACATGTCCAGAAGCATTACCATTTGAAAGCTGGAAATATAATACCAAAGCCCGATTCGGCCGGGGTTAGTTTGACCCGGGACGTCTGAAAGTTACCGCACCAATTAATAACTTAATTCACGTCGTTAGCATTTCTTCTATTTTGGGGTTGTTTTTAGCATCAAGCGCCTGTGCCGTAGCGTCAAACGTCGTTATTTACCGCGTTGTTGCGATCGGCGTCAAAATGACCTTGAGGCGATCACATTTATTATGAAACTGCCTCTTTTAATCCGTTGACACTGACACAGCCCCTTGAGCTAAACTCTAAACCAGAAGCGCCTGAACATTTCCCAACAACAATGACTGGAACTTACGGGTCATGTCTTCTGCAGTTTTTTTTTACATTTTGATGGTAGAAAAACAATCATTGCAAAATGGTTGGCGGCGAATCAATCGTAGACACAAAGGCACAAAATGGGCCGTCGACACATTTCGAAATCAATCTCCATGGAATTCACGGACTAAAAACAGCCCAAATCACAAACAGGAACCTCGCACGGGACTAGATTACCCGAGGACCTCCAAGTTTGACAAGATATTTGGCTGTTTGCACTGGACTTAATCGTTGTCTTTGTGATTTAATAATTCGGTCAATTTCAGTTAGATTGCGGCGTATTGTGCCACCCTATCGCGCAACAGTTATAAATACACTTTTGTTGATTGCTTTTCGGTCCAGCCCGCACTCCTCCTCGGCCCCATGGCCCTCGATCTGATTTCTCTACCTCTTCGCCTTTGTTTACGGCCTCTGAACCTCATCCCTCCTGATGTTGCCAATAAAAACCCGTGTACACTGTGTAAACTTCCTCCTCACCCGTGATTCACGCTCAAAGACTGCGAAACCGTGGACGAGTTCCCCCTTTCCTCCGGGCTGTAAAATAAAAAGCGGTCGGCCGGCTCTCTCCTCCGGGCCGATGGCGGCGGCGGTGGCGTGAGTGATGGCGCAGGTAGCAGAGACCGGGAGCAGCCAAAGGTTAATTGGTTTTGTTGACCATCTGTCGGCGAACGAGGAGGCGCTATATTTGAGAGACCTGGGATTGAATAGTAAAGGCTGGCAATTAACTCCTCTGTCCTATTCACGGGGCGAGTTTATCCGTCAGACTAAAGAACCTCAGTCCATTCTTCGCCGACTGATCCGGCGGACGCGTTTTCTGCAGATATTGGAAGCTCGTTTAGCTCATCAGACAATAATAAGAATATAGTGCACCAGAGTTTGTAAAGGGGTTTGCCTTGAAAATGAAAGTAGAACATCTAACAAATGGCGAGTTTATTCTGTGTATACGCAGATTAGTTCAGGCTGGGAAATTGTCCTACCATGAATACGTCAATTTAAATTAGGCTAGCATTAGCTTTGAGGCAGAAACACCTACATTTGCGAACAGTGTCTTCCTGTGAAGTATTTATATTGCGTACATTCTTTGTTGTCAGTGTTATTCACCTGTATAACTCGCTGTTCGCCTGCAGAGGATGTATAGATGTGTAAAAATGTATGATGTGGTTGTTGTTTTTGGAGATCTACAATTTAAAATGGTGAAAAAATAACCTCAATTAATTAAATCCATTACAATCCATTCACATTTTGCGCTGGACTTGAATCTCAAACGCTACATTTGCAGACACATTTTAGCACATCCCTGACGTTTTGTTAAAATACCGTAAGACAACACAAATAAACCCGGCCCACCGCCGCGCGACCTTTAAACATGGATTTATTTTAGCGCGAGAAAACCCAGCAGAGATGTAATTAAACGCGTCTATCTTACATTTATTAAGCTACAGGTGCTGACAATATCCATCCAAATAAATATGTCCAATGCCAAATCGAGTCACATTCAAGCGCAGCCTTTGAACAGCGGCTTCTGATGATTCTCGCTATTTCATCTAATCCCAGGAAAACGAGCAGGTTCACGTTTTCTCCTTCCATTCATTGGGAGGATCTCTGACATTTCTTGACTCTCTCGAACCCATCCATTTCCAGGCGCTTCTCCGTTCGAGCGGCTGACCGAGCGTTTCGCCGCGAGGTGAGAAAGACCCCGAAACCCCGCTGAGAAAATGGAGCGAGCGCTGCGTTTTTTTCCTCTGAAAAGCCCTCGATCGACGGTGCCTGAGGCGGCAGAGGGACGGATCAGAACGTGAGGCTCCTTCAGCAGAACTCCAGTTTGAGCAAATCGAGACCGACCACTTATGGAAGAAGAAAGACACATGATCGGCTCAAAGCGGTGCAAAATTGCAAAAAGGGGTCATTTCACTGAGGGCGGCGCGGCAGATACTCACCGGCGGACAAAATGAGCGCGCACTGCCATTTTATCATGATGAATTATGTCTGAAAAGTGTGATTGGAATCCACAGGGTCCCTCACACACGGCTGATACACGATGATATCACGATTGTTGCGATACATGCAATAATCAATATATATTGCTCACGATATTCTACGATGAATCACTACTTTGTAAAGAACTCAATACATTTTAACAACATTTTATTTAACAATAGAGCAGCCCACGATATTGATACTGTATCACCAAATTTAGTATCACGATATATCGATATTTCACGCACTAATTTCAAACCAAGCTTGTTCCTGACTCGCACAAACCCATTGGCGCACCAGTCTTTGCATTCATTCGCGTGCTCGGCTTCATGACATATTTTTCAGACCAAGAAGAGAAGAAAGTGCTGCTATTACGCGGGAAACAATGGAATGAACTGAAAGTCTACCACATCTTTCAGAATGACGCCACACCCGCTGTAGGAGCCGCAGACTTTCGTGCCGGCTTGGATTGAAAGGTTACAGGTGAATCCCGGTGTGTTCATCATGTTCACTTTGAGGAAATTCATTTATATAAAGGAAGAATAAATGAGTCTGACCTGAGCTCTGGCCCATTATTAAAATCACGTTTGGCTCACGAACATGAGACGACGTGCAGGTATCTGTACTTCTCTATGTTTTTGATCTGAAATTAAGTAAAACGTACTTGCTTGTGATTGTTAAGTCCTGCTGAAATGAACGTGTTAAGTTTGGAGTTTGCAAGTTTGACCACAGAATAATAAAAGATGACGTCTCATGTTGACCTGATTCGGACCTGGTTGGAGGATCTTGCTCGTAAATCTAAAAAATCTGGACGTCTGAATCACGTTCGACCTTCAAAAGTCATAAAGAAGCGTCTCTATGTGAGAAATATACATATAATGTTTACTGATAATTAAAATGATCTGCTCTTGATAAAACAGAGAAAAAATGTTTTAGTTTGACTGATGTGAAGTTTATGTACATGACAGGAGACTAATACACTAATGTATTTCACCCTGGAGAGACACAGAGACCACGAGAAAGGACTGTTTTAGCAAGCTTTATTACGTGAGTTATTTGGCGCTCAGACCCCGGCGGAAGACATTGCGATCATGGGCACTCCATGATCTATTTGTATTAGATGTCTTCCCCCGGAGCCTGGAGACTGGTGGTGGTAGATGTGAAGAGAAGGTAGAGGATGAGGGGAATGCAGAGGAGGAGCTGGGGAGGTGGTGGGTCGCAGTACGGTTTGAGCGGTTGAGCCATCTGCCTGAGGGCTTAAAGGTGCTGATTGGGAGGAGTGACTTGAGAGCGTTGATTGGGGGTGAGGAACAGGTGCGAGGCCATGATGCAGACGCTCCCTGTCCTTTCACCCTCCTTCTTGGCCGGGAAAAACTGCATAACCTCTTTGGGATAAGCGCAGAAACCTGGGAGAGTCCATGGTGATAGTCCTTACTTTGTCATATGTTATTGATAAAAACCAAACAAAGAGGACAAGGCAGCCCCACTCGTACTACAGCTCATACGATTGGCCTTTTCACCGGCGCCGAGCAACAACCAACAACAAACACCCAGGAGCCTTCACTGCGGGCATAACCTCACGGCAGCACCGGGAGCACCGGGAGCACCGCCAGGGACAACCGGGAAGAGCGTGTGGGCGAAGGGCGAGAGGGTCAAAGCGGAAGCCTTTTATAGCCTAAATGCCACTGCAATACAACAAAACCTGCCGAGGGAACGACTAAATGATATAAAGTAACGCACAACCTCTTTTCCAAATGCATCGTTCTATCAGGTAAAGTGGGCTTGAGTCGGACCGCTCGTTCACCTGCCTCTCCTTGTTGGCGTAATGCGGTGTAGCGCGGCGCGTATCGTTGATCCCTTTGAGGCTTATCTCCCATCTACATGTCCTATTGGCAGATCAGTCAGGCTTAACGCTCCGACAACGGCGTTTATCAGCCGCTTATCGAGAGCCACGTATCTCCGAGCACATCGCGGCGTGTTGTTTTATTATTTATGCGCCGGAGCCCAGCGCGGCGTGACCGGAGCAGGGGCCCGTTTAGATGGAGACGCGAGGAGCAGAGTGAGCTGTGAAATGGTTTGCGCGGGTGCGAGGGGGGAGAATAATGGAGTGAGGAAACAATTGGCTGCGTTTACGCGTCACCGTTTGTTGTAAAGAGCCGAGTGTTTAGCGTTGAGGAGGAGGGCGGCCTTCTATTGTTGAGTCCGAGGCCGTTTGTGCCGGGGGCGGCGGTCAGTGTCTGGCCTCTACAATCACCCACCAGACACTCATTTTATTGAAGTGTGTCACAGTAGACTATGTCAAGGTAAGATACAGTTTATTGTCCCTGCATGGGAACATTGTGGGGGGGATTGAATGTGTTTGGATGTTGAATCCTGGACAAAAAATAGGGGAAAGTGCTGAGATACTGTAGAATCCTCACAAACTAATAATACGGAGCTTTTTGATACTTAGATCTTTTTTATCTACTTTGTTAATTATTTTTTTTGTACTAATCTTCTTTTAGTGTCTCGTACAGCTGCGTCGTTGTCATGGCGCGTGGAGAACCAGGGTCTATTTCCGAGGTGACACGAGCTTCTATAGACTAAACTTAGGCTGAGGTCCTTTGGGTGCCAAGGCAGATCCTCAAATGCACCTGGATTAAACAGAGCTTTAACCTGATTTCACGGCTGCTCTAAACAGTTACAGGAAGTGTTCACAGTCAGGAAAAAACATTGGAAGGCAAAACATTTATGCAAATCTTTATCGATGTAGAATATGGGTTGGGATATTTTCGATATTGGTGTTTGACCCACATTAATCGATATTCTGTCATGAAGCAGCTTGTTTTTCCTCGTTTTCGTCCGTTGTTGACACAACCTTGAACTAACCTTGTCTCGGCAGTGGTTTTCTGTGTAAATTCCCCCTGTGGCTCCGGTCTGGACCTCTGTCAGGTCTCTGGTCTGGTCTGGTCCTTGGTCAAGTCTCTGGTCTAGACTCTGGTCTGGTCCTCGGTCAGGTCTCTGGTCTGGTCCTCGGTCAGGTCTCCGGTCTGGTTCTCGGTCAAGTCTCTGGTCTGGACTCTAGTCTGGTCCTCAGTCAGGTCTCTGGTCTGGTCCTCGGTTAAGTCTCTGGTCTGGTCCTCGGTCAGGTCTCCGGTCTGGTCCTCGGTCAGGTCTCCGGTCTGGTTCTCGGTCAAGTCTCTGGTCTGGACTCTGGTCTGGTCCTCGGTTAAGTCTCTGGTCTGGTCCTCGGTCAGGTCTCTGGTCTCTGGTCTCTGGTCTGGTCTGGTTCTCGGTCAGGTCTCCGGTCTGGTTCTCGGTCAAGTCTCTGGTCTTCACTCTGGTCTGGTCCTCGGTCAGGTCTCTGGTCTGGTCCTCGGTTAAGTCTCTGGTCTGGTCCTCGGTCAGGTCTCTGGTCTCTGGTCTGGTCTCTGGTCTGGTCTGGTCCTCGGTCAGGTCTCTGGTCTGGACTCTGGTCTGATCCTCAGTCAGGTCTCTGGTCTAGTCTCTGTTCTGAGCTCTGGTCTGGACAGGTCTGGTCTCTGGTCTGGACAGGTCTGGTCTGGTCTCTGGTCTGGACAGGTCTGGTCTCTGGTCTGAGCTCTGGTCCCACCCAGTCTGGTCTTTGGTCTTTGGTTGAGTTCTTAATTGGGCCACACACTAGGGCACAACCCTGTCCAGAAGATGAATGAGCCTTCGCGTTGCTCCCACTTCAGACTTCAACTGTGAACATTGAAAAACAAACACAGTTCACACTAAATCCACTGGGACAAAGTCATAATAGAAATACAGTCTGTGACTCTGGAGCAAGTTTGAGCTCGGAAGTTTCAAATAGTGAAAAATCCTACTAACGTTCTATTGTTAACCTGAAACCCTGTCACGTGTGCTGATGTTACTCTCAAGAGGGAAAAGGTGAATAAAGTCCACTTCAAACAACACAGCGGATAATCAATCAGAACGACAAAAGTTTTGAAGCCTCACGTCTCCTGTTGCGTTCGCCGCATCACGCTGTTTTTTAATCCAAAACCTGACAAAGGAGCACGCATCACAGGCAGAAATCATATCCGCCTCACATATTGGAGATATTGCCCTATTTCCTTCGGCATGAGCACTTCAGCGCGGCCCCTCTCGATGAGGTCACGATGAAGGCCACGCCTCACTTCTGTTGTGTCTTTCGTTTGAGCATGGCGCCGTTCAAAAAGCCCAGTGCGCCACATGTCCGTCTCTTTGGAGTGGCATCGCTTTTGAACAAGTAGGTGACTCCGCGGGCCATGTTACAGATCAAATCTGCGGAGAGGCGAGCCCACTCAACAGTGATGTGCACATTTTTGGGCAATAATAAAAACTGCTGTAATTGAATAAATGCAAGAATTGCCGTGAAATGTTTCAGGCAAAGCAATAACAACTCCATACACACCGCTCCTTTAACCATGAGAACAGACAAACGTATCTTTGGTAACAGTTTACTCCGTCTTTCACTTTTTAAACGTTTCGCAAGTTTCTTCTAGTCGGACAGGCGTATTTGTGACGTTCTTGTGCTTCGTCTACACCAACGTCACGAAACGCTTCAGACGGAAACAAAACATTTGGACAGAATATTGGCTCTTAACAGACGGAAAAGCAGGACAGACGCTATCCTCAGATAACCCATTGCATCGTGTCGAACTTGTGCAGAGGGAAGTTAATTGATTATTGTTCCACCCGGCGCCGTCTTGTATTAAAATGATGTAGAGGAGCTGTTTTCACCTGCTTAGACTTTTCTCTTGAAGCATCTGTCATACTTTGATGTGACCTTTTGGAGCCGCAATAAACAAGCTGCAAAGTATCTTACAGAAAGTTTTGGCAATGGAAACCTCGAGGACCTTCAGACAAAAATATACGATCTGAGCTGTCAATTAATAATGTTTATTCGAAGAACTTGAATCAGATTCACATTCACAACACATTCTCAGTGACGTCGCATTATTTTCATACCGGGTGGCAAAAAGCTATACATTAAACAGTTATCCCTTGTTTAGAAATGAGGATGCATTCTAGCCACATTTTCCTCTGCTTTTCTTTTTCTTCGTCTTTTTTCTCCCCAACATTTTCAAACAGAACACATTACAAAATTAACATATATCAAGACCAAAGACCTGTAAAAATAAAAGAACCCAAAAGGCACGGGACAGAAATGAACTCTTTGTTTAGGTTCTCAGCCTAATTAAAGGGCTGGTGGCTCAGTCTAACCTGTGTTAAATACACCCATGGTCTATGGCCCTCGAGCCGCCCTTCACTTTGTCTCTACTGCCTTAGAACATTGCAGCTAAAACACTTACACCATCATGGACTCTAGCAGGTATTGGATCCTCCACCGGGAAAGTTCCACCGTGCAGTTCCTTTAACTGCCGTTCCCCGCTCCATCTCACCGTTCACTCTTTGCGGCAGCGTTTGACTCTTGCTTTACGCTCCTCTCTCCACCACCTTCCTACTCGTCACGTCTTTGTCCACTTGCGTTTCGTGCCGGCGCTGATGAAAAAGCACCTCTCCGCTCGCCACAAAGACGCCGCTCCATTGTCTCCTGTCGCCGCCTTTGTCTAAACCTGGTCTTTCCATCAGAGCTGCACAAAAGAAGTACGTGGCGACGAGGTCCGGGAGGCCGGCCCGAAACGTAGACGGCTCGGAGAGGAGAAAGAGGCGTAGGCGAGCGGCGCAGAGGTGAGGCCAGCGCGGGGGGACGGGGTGAGATTGAAGCCCGCTGCTGGTTTCTGCTCCAAAGACGTGCTATTATGTTTGCTGAGGGCCCCGAACAATGCTCTTTGGGAGGAGCGCGATGGATTGGGACCATTGGTGATTGAACGCAAGGCAAGAATCGTCCGGCAAATCGATAAACGTACGCGGGGAAGGCTTTTGTCTTTCGCGAGTCAACGGCAGTTATTTCCTCTTTCTGTTTCTCCAGTGATCCATCTAGAGCCAGGGGCGGTGGATGGAGCCCACCCACAAAAGGACAGGTCCTCTGGGTGTAACTCTGCGCCGGAGGAGGAGAATGGACTTGGTTAAGACGACTCTGTGGACAAACAGCTCAATCAAGCGCGGCGGGAAGTTCGTCAATAGATTCAGCAATTGATTTGTCGGGAGTAACTTTTCTTTTGTACGTAAAATATATGAATAAAGCAGAATTCCATAGTTACTTAACGATTAAATACCAATTGATTACATTGAAGTGGACATATGATGATTTTCTGTGGTTTTCCTCAGAAGTTTAGTATTTCACATTTTCTAACTTGATAACTACGTACAATACCAAACAATGCAAAAAATATATAAATTAAAGGCGGTATGGACGATTTTTCGGCGATTTGAGAACGCAGGCGGAAGTGCGCATGCGCACTCTCCCGTGCGGACTGATACAACACACACGTGCGTTTGTTTATTAGCGCAACGGAGCGGATCGCATCGCTCGTCTCCCGTAGATTTCTGTCCACTTCTGCGTCAGCTAGAACTGTCTTTCTCCGTCTTCATTTTGCCCCGTACACTGAGGGAACTATATTGTGATAGATCCATGCGCTTAGGCACGCGGAAACGTGGGAACGAACCGCACGTTGCACGACGAACGTGGCAGGACAAATGATTTATCCACGCCACGAGGAAATATGATAAAAAATTTGCTGAAAAAAAATCGTCCATACCACCTTTAAGCTTAAGGCAACGTGAATGCTATGCTGTTATTGCTGTGCGTTTGATGAACACAATGTGACGGCACAATGGGCCTGGTGATGGTTTATAGTCGTAAAAACTGGGCAGGAGAAGGCTGGATTTTCACCTCTGACACAACAATGTAGTTTTAAAATTTAAACGATGTGATTCGCGAGGGTCAGAGAAGACAACCTCGTAAGCGTTATCAATGAAACCAGCGTGAATGAAGCTAAATACAACAGCAGCTATGTTTTGGATGAAGGGACAAGATACAACATTTTACCTAATATGTACCCTTTAACTCGTTATTTTAAATGGGTTATTACAGGTGCACTGTGGAGCATTTCTAGTGACCTGCTTGTCTCCATGGAGATGTCACTGCTTTGCTTGGAACCCTCCACAGTCAGGTGACGCCGCTGGGCCAAGTTACATGTCAGGGGTCTCATTTATAAAGCATGCGTACGAAAAACAAGGCTAAACTTTGTGCCAATTCAGTGAGTTTGAGGCCGTTTTGTGATGCCCTTCGCAGTAAGGTATATGTTTTTTTTATTTTTTACTTGTAGTTGACATACAAAAATCTCTGTGTAGTTGTGCAGAAGACAGACCATAGAGTAGTTGCGTGGTGCACTTTTAAGGAAGCAAACGCTAAATGTTGTATTACTTTATCGGTGTGAGAACTGAAAACGCTGGATTGGAGCTCCTCTCAGGTGTATCCTCCCTTTGATATTCATAATAGCTCATATTGTTTCAGCCTACATGGAGTGGCCACTGGAATGAACTGTATACGACCCACACAATCGCTGAATTACCTTAATTATCGACTCAATGATCCCACGCCTGGATATCGCCCACACATCGCCAATTATAAACCATATTTATGCTCAAGTAAACACAAAGTTACATCAACAGGGGGCGCCCTTCAAGTCTCCTCTAATGACTTTGCCTTTCCCAACTCTCTGAATAGACTCAATCAATGACTTCCTCTTAATGCTGTACAATGGGCTATGGATTACTGAAGGTATTTAACCACACGTTTAATTGGAGTGGTATGTGTAAAGCTGGGATTGAGAGAGGGAGGTGAAGAGGGGAGGGAAGAGAGAGGAGGTGAAGAGAAGACAAGGCAGAGGAAAAGATAAGATATTTATTCATTAAAATCATTTTGGAGGTTCGGGTTTCAACCTTGCTTGAAAGACATAAAGAGGAGACACAAGAAGAGAATATACCCTGACTTTGATCACAGCACAGTCGCGGTTGTATAGTTTCAATAAGCTCCTGAAATATTAAAAGATATATTTTCCTCCAGTGTGTCATTATTGCTCACACAGATCTTGTATTCTAGTATTCTAAGATTTCATTTTTAATCTGAATGAATGCATCGCCTCCGCTCTACATGTTAGCTTAAAATGTCGACCCAAAACTGCACTTTCTTTCTGTGAGTTTTGTGGTATAAATAGTAATGATAATAATGTATTATTATTATTATTATTTTATTTTTATTATTAACAGTATCCACCGTAAAGGTACTAAGTACTTATGAATGCTTTTCAAATAATATGTTTTTGTCACGTGTGCAGCCACAGCCCCGTTCACCGTTTAGCGGCTATAGCTACATCCAGTGGTTCGAACAAATTACAATAAATATAAACTGCAATGGACAAAATGATTAACTGAAATGATTAATGAAATAATAATACATTATTTAATACATTAAATAAATAAATACATTTTGGAAAATAAATTCATGGCCTACTAAAGCACATTGAAAATACTGGTGTTTTTCGGGTTTATTATTTTCTTTGTCGGTTTTTCTTTATTTAGCTCAGTTTAGTTTTTGTGTGTGAATGTGTGGTGGGGGATTTAGTTTTATTTTGTGATTGTATTGATATGTTATATATATATATTTTATTTTCGTGAATAATCATGAAAACAGATATACCGTATATATACTTTAATAACAAATGGACACAACAACAATGCAAAACTAGCAGTACAAATGTATGAGTTATTGTTGCTGTTTTTATAATATATTCACTGGGACAAAAGCATATTTTACCTCAAACTGATGTAAGGTTTCTAGTCTTAGAACGTTAAACTCATCTGCCTCGCATTTGTCGAATTGCCTCCAAAAACATGCATTCTTACTGTGAGTGGACATTACAGTTGTGCTGGTAAAAAAAAGTCTATAACGCGAGATTGAATTATGGTGTCGCATTTTCATAACTCTTCGCTAGTAAAAATGTACTTGAAACTAAATTACACACAGAATATTCAAGTGTAAGCCTTGATTTTCCTCTCAGTGCATCACCAAACGTAGTCGCTGTTATGATTAAAACAACACTAACTGAGGCCACACATTTAGTCAAAAACCAGGTACAAAACAAACCCATGAAGTTGTTTTTGTCGGAGCGGTTTGAGTCATAGTCGTTTTCTTCAGAGCAGCCAGGAGTATGTTCCAAATGTATCCATCCACTGAGTCCATGGCGGGGGTTTGAAGTCCAAGTTTCCACTGTTGATGTTCTTTTGCACAGCTGGATATGAGGAAATGAGGAGGCATCCAAAGGAAAAAGGGGTTAACGCATATTATGCAGGCGAGAGTCCTATTTTGATCATTTGTTTGTTGAATTTCACTATTTTCAAGATGAGTCTGGTGGTTATTTTTTCCACAGTGCGTGTGTCGGTTATGATGTCGTCCAGCAGTTTGTGTCCGGACTATAAGTCGCATTCATAGTTTTGGCCGAGGTGCGACTTATATATGATATTATTTGTTATTTTCACACTGACAACCACAAGAGGGCGCTCTAGGCGACGCAGAAGAAGAATCTGCACTTCCTCTAACTCTGGAGTTTGTGGAGTTGTTTAGAAGTGACACAGAGGAAGAATAATTCAATGGATTTAGTGATTTGGGGTAATACTGATGCTTTGGTAAACTTGTTAGCATGTTCTTTATGCTATAGTTATCTGAATAACTCTTAATATGTTACGTTAACATACCAGACACTTACCACAGTTCTGTCTGTGCGTCATGTAGCTGGAAGTGTTAGCGTTAGCATACCTATTCACCATGTTCTCTCATCTGTTATTATTTTAAAATGCATTTCAAGATGAACTGTCTGTTCTTTGATTTTATCAAATACATTTCCCCAAAACTTATACTTACTTTTATACTCTTGCGTCTTATATGTTTTTTTCTTCTCTATTATACATTTTTGGCTGGAGCGACTTATAATCCGGAAAGTACGGTGCTTTTACTATTTGTTTTGAGTGGTTCCTGTACATACTCAGGTCATGCATCGCTCGTGTCGTGTCCGAGCTGCGATCTCCGACCTCCGAGGACGAACGGAACAAAGCGAAACTTCAGACATTCCTTTCTTGGCCTGTGTCGAACACCATTTGAAACGCTCCACAAACTTGCACCTTTTCACCGCTTAAACAAATAACTCCAGTTCTCTCGTTCCCCGGGCGCACCAGACTCCTCTCTGCCCCCGACAGCGGCCCATCGATCCCCCCCAGCGCCCTCACCTTCCATGGGCGCGCTCAGAACAGCCCCGTCCGCGCATCTACATCTAATCTTAATGAGATATTGAAGTCCTTTAATTAAAACATTATCTGTAGTGGAGCACAGCTGGCCCTCCAAACGCCCAATCAATGAAACCAGAGACGGCTGTCTGGTCCGGGATGTGACCCGCACAAAACCAAACATCTCGCCCTGAAGTAAACAGGATTTCTGATGCGTTCTGAAGTGGCGTTAAATCAATGAAGTGAAAAGTGTGTCTCCTCTCTTTGTAAACAGTTTTGGGAGTGGATAAAGGGGCTGAGAGATGGAGAAGTTATGCTGAGTTATGGCACACGTTCATCGCAGCAGATAAACCTCACATTCTTCACCCAACACAGAATAAAACACAAACACAGGACACGAAAACACAAAAAAACATTCAATAAAATTAACCTATACATAAAAACACATTTACACATAAAATATGAGATCAAAGGTCGTTCTTGATTAGTTCTTTAAAATCATTAAAAGGCATAAGATGATTTAATTTCAAAAGTCTCTGTGTTTTGTTCCACAGTCTTTGTGTTGACACAATGAGATTGTAAGATAAAAATGTCCTGAGACTTCAAACGCTGAATACTTAAACTGATAAGTAATAAACTTGATAAATAATCATGCAAAATGCCATCTAGAGCCTGAAACACATTTATAAAGCTTATAATATTTGCACACACAGCCTTGTATGTAAATGTTCTGCCATTTATTTTAATACGACAGCCAGGGCCCTAGTTTGCAGGTGTCCCAGGCAAGATGCCCCCATGCGTTATAAAAACATGCCCTTTGAAATGTTGGGTGCAGCTGTATTTTACAGTGTATTTGTGAAAGTGTCTCTCCTCCAGTGACTCGGACCGGCCCGTCCTCTCTCCCACACAAACAGAAGCTCCACAAAGCGCTTTGGAAATGAAGATCATTCATTAGCATAATTCTAAAATTGACACAATTTATGTGGAATCAGTGGAAAATATTTTTCACCTGTTGCAGCTTTAAAAAAGAAGCTCAATTCCTCGAGAAAACTGCAGATCTGGCAGCACTGGGCGGGGCAGGTATTTACGTAACCCCAGTTTACTGACCTAATGCTTGACCCAATGTCAAAAAGGCCCTGGTCCTGTTGTCTCCATATCGTCTCCAGGTCATTGAACATAGCCACATCAGGCCAAGGCGCAGGACACTGGGGGTGGGAATATCAGTATCGATATTTTGATATCGATACTGATACTCTGTCAAATGTGGGTATTGATGCTGATAAGCAAATACTATTACTAATAGCATAGTATATTCAAGCATTACTTTTAGACAAACTTGCTCAACTGTATCAGACTCGACATTAGATCATAGAGCACCTTTGGAATGCAGTTAGAAGAGTGAGAAAAGTGGTTCAACTATTCCTTCCATTTCCATGTCTAGAATGGGCCGCGAGCCGCTCACTCTATAACACGACAGTAGAAACGTCTCGGCGGCTCCTCGGCACTCGCTCAATCTATAACACGACAGTAGAAACGTCTCGGCGGCTCCTCGGCACCCGCTCACTTTATAACACGACAGTAGAAACGTTTCGGTGGCTCCTCGGCACCCGCTCACTCTATAACACGACAGTAGAAACGTTTCGGTGGCTCCTCTGCACCTGCTCACTCAATAACACAACAGTAGAAACGTCTCGGCGGCTCCTCTGCACCTGCTCACTCAATAACACAACAGTAGAAACGTCTCGGCGGCTCCTCGGCTCCCGCACACTCTATAACACGACAGTAGAAACGTCTCGGCGGCTCCTCGGGTCCCGCTCACTCTATAACACGACAGTAGAAACGTCTCGGCGGCTCCTCGGGTCCCGCTCACTCTATAACACGACAGTAGAAA
Source organism: Eucyclogobius newberryi (assembly GCF_026437365.1). Lineage (NCBI taxonomy): Eukaryota > Metazoa > Chordata > Actinopteri > Gobiiformes > Gobiidae > Eucyclogobius > Eucyclogobius newberryi. The sequence continues at coordinate 12,053,757 of NW_027315779.1, forward strand.
CGTCTCGGCGGCTCCTCGGCTCCCGCACACTCTATAACACGACAGTAGAAACGTCTCGGCGGCTCCTCGGGTCCCGCTCACTCTATAACACGACAGTAGAAACGTCTCTGCGGCTCCTCGGGTCCCGCTCACTCTATAACACGACAGTAGAAACGTCTCGGCGGCTCCTCGGCACCCGCTCACTCTATAACACGACAGTAGAAACGTTTCGGTGGCTCCTCTGCACCCGCTCACTCAATAACACAACAGTAGAAACGTCTCGGCAGCTCCTCGGCACCCGCTCACTCTATAACACGACAGTAGAAACGTCTCGGCGGCTCCTCGGCACCCGCTCACTCTATAACACGACAGTAGAAACGTCTCGGCGGCTCCTCGGCACCCGCTCACTCTATAACACGACAGTAGAAACGTCTCGGCGGCTCCTCTGCACCCGCTCACTCTATAACACGACAGTAGAAACGTCTCGGCGGCTCCACTGCACCCGCTCACTCTATAACACGACAGTAGAAACGTCTCGGCGGCTCCTCGGCAGCCGCTCACTCTATAACACGACAGTAGAAACGTCTCGGCGGCTCCTCTGCACCCGCTCACTCTATAACACGACAGTAGAAACGTCTCGGCGGCTCCTCGGCAGCCGCTCACTCTATAACACGACAGTAGAAACGTCTCGGCGGCTCCTCTGCACCCGCTCTCTCTATAACACGACAGTAGAAACGTCTCGGCGGCTCCTCGATACCCGCTCACTCTATAACACGACAGTAGAAACGTCTCGGCGGCTCCTCGGCACCCGCTCACTCTATAACACGACAGTAGAAACGTCTCGGCGGCTCCTCGGCACCCGCTCACTCTATAACACGACAGTAGAAACGTTTCGGTGGCTCCTGGGCACCCGCTCACTCTATAACACGACAGTAGAAACGTTTCGGTGGCTCCTCTGCACCTGCTCACTCAATAACACAACAGTAGAAACGTCTCGGCGGCTCCTCGGTATCCGCTCACTCTATAACACGACAGTAGAAACGTCTCGTCGGCTCCTCGGCTCCCGCTCACTCTATAACACGACAGTAGAAACGTCTTGGCGGCTCCTCGGCACCCGCTCACTCTATAACACGACAGTAGAAACGTCTCGGCGGCTCCTCGGCTCCCGCTCACTCTATAACACCACAGTAGAAACGTCTCAGCGGCTCCTCGGCACCCGCTCACTCTATAACACGACAGTAGAAACGTTTCGGTGGCTCCTCTGCACCTGCTCACTCAATAACACGACAGTAGAAACGTCTCGGCGGCTCCTCGGCACCCGCTCACTCTATAACACGACAGTAGAAACGTTTCGGTGGCTCCTCTGCACCTGCTCACTCAATAACACAACAGTAGAAACGTCTCGGCGGCTCCTCGGCACCCGCTCACTCCATAACACGACAGTAGAAACGTCTCGGCGGCTCCTCGGCACCCGCTCACTCTATAACACGACAGTAGAAACGTCTCGGCGGCTCCTCTGCACCCGCTCACTCTATAACACGACAGTAGAAACGTCTCGGCGGCTCCTCGGCACCCGCTCACTCTATAACACGACAGTAGAAACGTCTCGGCGGCTCCTCGGCACCCGCTCACTCTATAACACGACAGTAGAAACGTCTCGACGGCTCCTCGGCACCCGCTCACTCTATAACACGGCAGTAGAAATGTCTCGGTGGCTCCTCGGCACCCGCTCACTCTATAACACGACAGTATAAACGTCTCGGCGGCTCCTCTGCACCCGCTCACTCTATAACACGACAGTAGAAACGTCTCGGCGGCTCCTCGGCACCCGCTCACTCTATAACACGACAGTAGAAACGTCTCGGCGGCTCCTCTGCACCCGCTCACTCTATAACACGACAGTAGAAACGTCTCGGCGGCTCCTCTGCACCCGCTCACTCTATAACACGACAGTAGAAACGTCTCGGCGGCTCCTCGGCACCCGCTCACTTTATAACACGACAGTAGAAACGTCTCGGCGGCTCCTCTGCACCCGCTCACTCTATAACACGACAGTAGAAACGTCTCGGCGGCTCCTCGGCACCCGCTCACTTTATAACACGACAGTAGAAACGTCTCGGCGGCTCCTCTGCACCCGCTCACTCTATAACACGACAGTATAAACGTCTCGGCGGCTCCTCTGCACCCGCTCACTCTATAACACGGCAGTAGAAATGTCTCGGTGGCTCCTCGGCACCCGCTCACTCTATAACACGACAGTAGAAACGTCTCGGCGGCTCCTCGGCACCCGCTCACTTTATAACACGACAGTAGAAACGTCTCGGCGGCTCCTCTGCACCCGCTCACTCTATAACACGACAGTAGAAACGTCTCGGCGGCTCCTCGGCACCCGCTCACTTTATAACACGACAGTAGAAACGTCTCGGCGGCTCCTCTGCACCCGCTCACTCTATAACACGACAGTATAAACGTCTCGGCGGCTCCTCTGCACCCGCTCACTCTATAACACGGCAGTAGAAATGTCTCGGTGGCTCCTCGGCACCCGCTCACTCTATAACACGACAGTATAAACGTCTCGGCGGCTCCTCTGCACCCGCTCACTCTATAACACGACAGTAGAAACGTCTCGGCGGCTCCTCGGCACCCGCTCACTCTATAACACGACAGTAGAAACGTCTCGGCGGCTCCTCTGCACCCGCTCACTCTATAACACGACAGTAGAAACGTCTCGGCGGCTCCTCTGCACCCGCTCACTCTATAACACGACAGTAGAAACGTCTCGGCGGCTCCTCTGCACCCGCTCACTCTATAACACAACAGTAGAAACGTCTCGGCGGCTCCTCGGCACCCGCTCACTTTATAACACGACAGTAGAAACGTCTCGGCGGCTCCTCTGCACCCGCTCACTCTATAACACGACAGTAGAAACGTCTCGGCGGCTCCTCGGCACCCGCTCACTTTATAACACGACAGTAGAAACGTCTCGGCGGCTCCTCTGCACCCGCTCACTCTATAACACGACAGTAGAAACGTCTCTGCGGCTCCTCTGCACCTGCTCACTCACAGCTGCTGTTTACCACATCTCAAGGCTGAAAGCTCATCACCGTGACAAACACACGCAACACCTCCTCAGGAAAACAAAGACAAACTGTTCGAGTTCAAACGTTTGGTTTCAGTGCGCGGGACAAAACACACTTAATATGGTGAAGACACAGCGAGTAAGTGATGAGATTTGTTGTAGCCACAGAGGAAATAGAAATGCATCAGCTCAAATCTTCCTAAAGTTTCCTACTTTTGCTTGAGCCGCACACTCCAGGTTCTTTTACCTTTCATATCATCTTGTGATTTTGATGCATCTTTTCCTGTTACTTTAAAGGTGCAATGGACGATTTTTCGGCGATTTGAGAACGCAGGTGGAAGTGCGCATGCGCACTCCCCCGTGCGGACTGATACAACACACACGTGCGTTTGTATATGATCGCGACGGATCACATCGCATCTCTCGTCTCCTGTAGATTTCCGCCTTCTTCTGAGTCAGCTCGAACAGTCTTTCTCTGTCTTCATTTTGTCCCGTACACTGAGGGAACTATATTATGATAGATCAATACGCTTAGACACGCGGAAACATGAGGACGAGCTTCACGCGGTTGCAGGTGAGCGATAGGTGCGTTTTATGATTGATACGTGGCAGGACTAATCCGCAGTCCACGCCACGAGGAAATAAGACTCAGATTTGTGCCAAAAAAATCTTCCATTCAACCGTTAAGTACAAATTGTGCTCCACATACTGTATAAACTGCGTTACAAATGACTTTTTCTACACTAGTTTGTCTTTTTGGAGTAGATGTATACGTTTGAGTCTCTGAAATTGTATTCATTGACAAATTGGAGTCAAATGTATTCAAAATGTATTCAAATAGTGTTCCCTTTAAGGTTATTTTTCCGGTTTTAAGGAGTTCAGAGCAATTCTTTGTATATAATCAACAAGTTATTTTCTCCTTTGGCGTAAGTGTTGAAAATGTGTTAAAAGTCATATTCTGCTTTAGCTTTTCTGTAGATTTAGGTTTAGATTTGGTGATTCTGAGAAAGCCAGTTCAATTCACGTCTCGTCATATTTCTCCCGCACAAACCATGACGTGCGTTTCTCTCTTCTCTCATTTAAAGAACAATAAAGTCAATATACATGTAGCATTTAATCCACGTTCGTTGACTCTTTTGTTTCATCGTCGCTCTAAATAAGAGCAGTTAATGCCGCCTCCGTTTCCTCGTGTGTTTGTTTTCATTGTGAGTACGTGGGCAATCTTACTCGCAGTTACAATAGATTCACCTTCCTCACGTCGGCAATTTGAAGAAATAAGCTGTTAAAAAGGTGTCCATAAAGGTCTTTGTTATTGACCTATTTTATTTGTCTGTTTTTTTTTTTTTACTTTGTTCACTCCTGCCAGCAGAGAGCCTTATTCAGAGTGACAGGTGAACTCGATGTCTTCTGAATCTTGTCCCAATGCATCCATCAAGGCAATCCTGGTTTAGTCCTGGTTTGTTCATCTCTGCGGGACAAATGTCAAAAAGCAACAAAACAATAAGAAAATACATGTTTAATCCTGATGTATGTCATGTATGAGTCCTGGTTTAGTCCGGGTCAGTCCTGGTTTAGTCCGGGTCAGTCCTGGTTTGTTCCCCCTGTTACAGACTAAAGATGGGTTCACACCTGCTCTGGTTTGGCCCTGGTTTGAGCCCTGTTTAGTCGTCCCCATGAAGATTTGGTCAAGTTTGCCTCGAGTCCTGGTTTAGTCACGTTTCCCATCTGGGTTTACAAACATTATCCACGTGAACGTTGAAATCACCTGTAATGACCAAACCATCAAAGTCTGTGCATACGACTGAAAGCGTCTCATTAAAAACATCAATAAAACTGCGATTGGAGACGGTTTTAGCTCCATTTCAAAGGACAAACACTGAACTGATGAAAACATTCCACAAGTTTGTGTCAGTTCAGTGCCAATTCTCCAAAACTGCAACACAACGCTTCCCTCTATCACCATCGATTTTAGCAAGCGCTCCCAAACACAGCAGAGGAGCAGATAGATCCATGTTTTATCTTCCTTTCACGCCGTTTGTTTGTCCCTCTTCTCAGACCAAAGGAGGAGGAAGCTTTTCACTCCCGTAAAAGCACTTGTGTCCCAGAGTCTCCAGGCGCCGCTGCTGCTCAGGTGCAGCTTCGCCATTTCATCTCCACAGAAATTTTACGCGTTTCAGCTGAATTACCTCCGTGGCGGCGTCGGCAAACGCTCCGGCCCCGGCTCGAGCTCGGAAGATTGTCGTGTCCTGGCTTTAGAGGAATGGAAGATTTCACATATTAGACAATTCAAACCAAATACTTTCAGTTAAAAGTGTGCATGGGGTGCTTTGCCCGGAATGTTTCACCGTACTGCATTAAAACTGGGGATCATCTCTGTTATTATTTGTATTGTTAAGTTTTGTTCGTCTTAAACCTTGCACAAGAAATATAACGGCACAGACAGACGGGGATATGAAATAGACAAGAAAACTGACATTTATTCCAAATGCAGCAGGGCAAAGTATGTCAATGTCACTGACGCACCGCGAAGCACGGACGCCGTTTCCCCCGAGCCAGTGTTGAAAATGAGGGGTTGTGGTGGGTGTTGTGACCTGGTTTAATGTAACGTCTGGAATAACGTAACCAAAAAGTGAATAATTATTTGTGGACCAAGAACATGATTTTCAAACCGTGAAAGGAGGAATTAGGTATTTACATCCAATCAGTCCCCTCAAACCCTTGGGCACATCAGAATTCCCACGCTTGAACATTTTGGCCGCTGTCACAGCTTTAGAACAGCTTTTTCAGATGAGAACGTGAAGCAGGGAGGAGCCAATCAGTTTCAAACCCAAAGTGACAAAGGGACTCTCGATCTTACCCGCCCCTGACGTCAACACTAGCCTTCCCTTTAAACAAAACACTTTTTAAAGGTTCAACTTTAGTAGTATTACAGATGGAATATAGTTCTGCCTTTACCAGTCGCAGTGTGCCATAAAATAGGCTTAAAGCGTTACAGAAATACTTGTAGTATCCTACACATATTTTGTTAAATTTACATACAACTAAAATGAATATACATTTCTCATTATATGTAAGCACACGACAATGCAAAGAAAACAGGTTTTTATCTGTAGCCCTCCGACTTTTAGCTACACAACTGCAAAGAAGAACTATACAATATTACACACTTGATACACTTATGTCTAAGATGACTGCATAAAGATTAATAATATACCAACCATAAAAGGTTACAGATACAGGTCAGTAGAACGTGAGTGTGGGACTGGAGACTCGATCATTTATGAAAGTTAAATTGACTCACAGAGAATCAGATGCAGCAAATTCAGGGGAGTCAAAAAAAAAAGGGGGGGGGGGGCTCATGTCTTCCAGATCTAAGAGTGAATCATTTAGATTTAGTTTAGGCTTTCACGCAGAGCAAACCAAAGAAGAACTAAAAGCGCTGCCTTATGTTTACATACGGTCCTGTGATCCCGCCCTGGCCCCTCGCTGCAACGCCAAGCTAAAAACTGTCTGGCGGGCACTTTATAATCCCTCTGCACTCGCACGCTCTGATCCATCAAGGACACCGTACCTGTGTGTTGTGGCGGTCCAGTGAAGGAGTGCTGTGGTTTAAACGGCTTCACGTTTGCATAGGCCACCGCTCCCCTCCTTCTCCCCAGCTCCAGCTCTGTCCCGGCTGGGAAACGGATGACCGTCCCGGGGCGCTTTAGCTCCTCTGCCCCCCCTCTCACCTATTTACTCTGGAACTTTCAAATATTTACTTTTATTAATGTAGCGCGGCCAGGTAATTAATCTCCTCAACAAAGCCACCATCTGCCTGACCTAAAAATGAAATTATGCAGTTTTTACGAGTCATGATCATAATGAATGGGGTCAGGAGAGTGTAATGAACAATGGTCGACAATGGATTGTGCTCAGATACTTCTACACGCATTTACACTTACTTTTACTACTTACTCTTACATAAGTAATATATCGGACAGTGTAAGTCTCATGCTTGAGTAAAAGATGAATTCTTAAAGTGACAAAAGCTTGACAACATTAAATGGTTTGAACATTTGTGTTTCTTGCACTGTTGCTTCAAATTTAATTTTTTGTATTTATTTACATTTTTTACCCATACTTGGATCAAATGAGTAACAATGTTTTGAAGTAACAGTACAGTTTTGGCTACACAATGATGAAAATAAAATAGTGGTTCAAGAAATTGCCTTAGTAAGAGTAATAGCCTAATGTCACAGTCTGTAGTAATGCATGTTATCTATGTGAGTGGTGCTAACAAACTATTCAGCAAAGACTAGAAATCTGGTGGGTAACGCAATGGGTATCGAGCGTGCTCTCTGCTGTGGGTGGGGCTACTCACAGTAAAGGTTCGAAGGTTTGAAGGACAACGGCGAGCTCTTTAGCGTTTCTGTAACAAAATTATCCACATGAGCATTAAAATCACCTGTAATCACCATCCTGTGCATATGAATGAAAGCATCTCTTTAAAATCATCAATAAAACTTGTGATGGAGACTTTTTACCTCCATTTTGAAAGGACAAACACTGAAATGAAAACATTCCAAAAGACAAGTGAATAACAATGATCTGTTACATAATGATCCGACATTGAGCACAGCAAGTTTCAGACTTGTTTCAGTGGATTTTTTGCAAAATAAACCTCACCTAATAATGAGCACATAAAGCTTTGTCACTTGTACTTACTCACAACGGGAAAAGGAATCTAAACATTTACTTAATAAAAAGTACTGGCAGAGTAGCACTCTCACCTCACAGCAAGAAGGTCATGGGTTCCACTCCCGGAAAGGACCGGGCCTTTATGTGTGCGACCACTGCTCTCTAGAGGTTGTCCCAGCAGCTATAAAAGATGGGTCAAATGTTGAGGACACATTTTTCCTGGGACATTAACGTGTAGCTTAACCTTTGTTTACTTTACCATTATTATTAGTATTATTTGTCTTATGCCAGCTTTTTTATTTTTTTAATTTAATTTTATTTCTATTTTTATTTTCTTCCCTCCATTCCCTATTGAGATATGAGAGGACCTGTTTACAGGAGTTTTGTTAATAAGTTTTTGTTTTTGTTTATAAGAGTTCTTCTTTTAAGAGTGTTTTTTAAACTTCCTATAAGTTATCTGTCCTTTCCCCTGTATCTACTGCGTTGTAACACCAAAATTTCCCCATGTGTGGACATTAAAGGCATATCTTATCATATCTTATCTTTAATGTGTTTGACATTGAAATTAATGAAGTTAAAGTTACTTCAGAGTATTTATTGTAAAATTATACAAACTTCATGTAATATTTGACTTTGACTTCAAGGTGGGCTCAGGATGTAACGTGAAAATGTCTCCATGGACTTGTTATTGTCGAATGCTTACATTTATCTTTCTTAAGGTTACAGGTCAGATCTGTGGAGAGGTTGCAAGGACATAAGAACATTATGTCAAAGCAATAACATCTCCATGGAGACAAGCAGAGTTGTATAGAGCATGTGAGCATATAGAGCAGATAACATAATATTACCACTGATACTAAATAATTGTTCTTCTTCAACATACTAAGAACCTCCAGCTTTACTTGTCCCTGGTTTAACTTCAAAGTGAACTTCATCCCTTTATTAAACGTCACGACAGCTCCACTCTTAATCAATTGTACCATTTCAAATGCCACACTTAATAAATGATGTTTCCTAACTTGTGTCCCTGATTGGAGCAGTTCAGAAGGATTCATTTGTCTTTATTATTATGAGACCGGCTCAAAATAAGACGTTTTCAACCTGTCACTTTGTCAACATCGTTATTATCATCTAGGTCACCCCCCTTTTATTCTGTTCAATAAAGTCTGGGGGCCATAATATGGATTAATTTGTATTAATGCGAGGTAATATTATTACCTCGCATTAATACAAATTAAATCCATTTTCTATCAGATTCTGGCATTACCACACATTTCCAGTTGATCTTGGAGCCTTACTTTAAAAGAGATTTAATAAAAAATACTTTCTAATAAATTAGACATCACATTAAAATACAGAAATGCCCTTAGATACAGAAGACTTTTATAGATTATTATTATTTATAGATATGGTAAGTGCATATTTGGGGCAGCGGGTTGAGCTGCCGCTGCTGATGTAAACCACGTTGGAGGCTCGTTAGCATCGCTCTGAACAAATAGCCTTAATGAGTTACAAAGATGAATTAATCAGGTTTTACAGAATGATACGATCGTAGGCCCCGCGGCTTTACTTCGCCCAGGAGAAACCAAACCGGGTTTTTGAGACATTTCATCACCTCCAATTAGCAGCTCCAATCCCCTCATACACCACCCGCACTCGGGCGGAACCAGGACAACCAAAAGAGTGGAAATGTGGGTGCAAAAATGCGCAAGAAATTCAAATAATTCTAAATTGCCTTTCAATAACGTTGGGTTTGTGTAGTTTTATTTATTAAAAACGTCTCCCAACTTGGTCATTTAATTTTTCATTTTAATCTTGGGAATTTTGTTTTCAATATTTGAATAACTTTGAATACATTTTTTATTTTATTTTAAATGTATGTATTTATGTATTTTTTTAATCTATTATTTATTTATTTGTTTATTTAAGCAGGAAAGAACCCATTGATATTGACCTGGGCCAAAGTACAACATCTATACATCAGAGTCATAGTTTAAAAGAGTAAAAACAGAATTGCATTTAGAAGCACTGACAGTACGTTTATGCCAGATGCCCTCCCTTCACGAGCAGTTTCATAGTGTAGTAAACAAATATCAACCACAATGTCAAAATGTGTTGAAATCAAAATGGAAAAACAAAACTATTGTTAATGTGATTAGAGCTTTTGCCAAAAACAAACCAGTGCCTTCTGTGATCTTGTCCTTGGGCAAGGCACTTCTCCTTCACTATAAATAACCGTGGTGTGCGTGAGAGAGTGTGGTGTGCAGTGACAGCGGTGATCTCTCTCCCATGAGCTGCAGTGATGCTGGACGCCCTCACACGCCCTCACACGCTCTTTCTCACCCATCGCTTTTCACTCCTTCACTCGTCCACTTCACCCTTTTATCACAGGAGGAGGCTCAGGGACATTTCTGCCATTTTGACCGACCATTAAACTCCTGAACGTTTTGCTCGCCATCACAGCGCGGAGAGCTCCTGGTGTTTCCCCCGCTCTGCCCGGACCAAACCAGAGGGTGCTGAGCACAGCTCTGCTGTAAACTGGACTTGTGATCAATAAACAGAGTGAAATGTGAAGTGTCCACGGTCTCCAGCAGCAGCAGAGCCACAGAGCAGAGGGTTCTTGACATCTTCAGCTCCAGCTCGGGCCCCACGTTTAGTGCAGCCAAAAGGAAACAGGATGACAATTTTGTATTTTATATGCAAAGATTAAGTTGAAAAAATGGAAAATCAAACCAAGTCTTTCTTTTTATTAAATGAACAAAAGGTACACGAACTCTCTGACACTTTATGACATTTTGTTTTTTTATTTAAAATAATATTTTGCATAAACATAGTCAAAAGAAGAACAGAGAAGTCTGGAATATTTATCCAATTATAACTTTCACTTTTTAAATTTTTTGAATGTCATTTGAGACATAATTGTTTCCAATTGTGAATTAGCAGCTTTTTAAGAAGAATAATTTGACTATGTTTGTGCGGTGAATGAGATGAAAATAGGATTTATAATAATTAATAATAATTAATTTATAATTCATTAATAATAATACAAATACAGTTGAAGAGTTTCTCTGAATGTATAAACTTAATGGATTAAGGATGTAAACACAATATTTGGTGTTATTGTCACTGTTACTAATGCGACAATCCCAGTTTTTCAGTCACTTCATGCCTCGTTGTTCCCTCAATAGCAAAAGGCTTGAGTCGTCCGTTCAGACCGGCTCCTCATCGCGCCGAGCAAATCTACTCAAATCTCAGAGCACAATTCTGTCTGCGACACCGTCTCACCGCGGCGGACACAAAAGAAGGCAGAAGATTACACTTTCAGACCATTGCAAAAATCATAATTGAAGACATTTTTACGAGGCTTGTCATGAATAAAGGAGCATGTCCGGGGGATTTTCATTTTAACACAATCAAGTGACTCTGAAAAGGGGGCTTTAAGGCAATTTGTAAAGACACTTATAATAATCTATGCTTCAGTAGCGTGTTTTTGTTAAAGACCTACGACCTCGACATCTGTTACCGTCGACCCAATTCTGCACACGGAATACAACTGTTTTCAGGAGCGACTTAAACATGGCGAGCTGCATGTGTGACGGGATCGACACGGGCGGCGGCAGACGACCTGCGTCACTCGTGGCAACACTGACCACATGGACAGCGATGAACGGCAGTGGCCAGCACCTCCTCGGGGCAGTGTCTCCTACACATTACATTGGCTGTGAAATTGCATGGAATTTTGAGGTTTTTTAGTATCACTTTAATGTCTTCATGGGTGAAACTGCATGTGTGAAGTGTCTCAGAATGGTTTGCACAAATTGACTGAAATACCGTATTTTCCGGACTATAAGTCGCACCTTTTTTCATAGTTTTGGCCGAGGTGTGACTCATACTTATATTTATACTTATATACTTATACTCCGGAGCGACTTATATGTGATATTATTTGTTATTTTCACACTTGCAACCGCATTTCATACAAAACATAGTTTTATAGACTCACATCGAAAGACAAAACTGACCACGGGTCGGAAAAGCAGCCGTTTCCTTTCAAAGTCATATCCAATAGTAGTTTTGTAAAATATAAATGGTTCTCCAGTCAGCTCATTGCTCTGTCAAAGAAACTCTCTCTGATTGGCTGTTGAACATGGATACACTTTCGTTGCCGGTCTCACAGGCGCGTGCACGTCCACATGTCAGCCACCTGGGGGGACGGCCATTTTCACACGGGAATCATGGGAAATGAAAGGAGACAGAGCGATGCCGCTTCCCGTGTGTCGAGAAAAGGATCTGAACCGTCAGGATCAGGATGTTTTCCTCACAGAGCATCATCTCAGAAGTGTGTTTTCTTGTTGTTTGGAGGAGCCTTTTGCTCGAAGGCGGAGTGATTAAGGCACAGCACACAATTTGCTGCATGTCCTCCCTTCTCTCTCATCCCCTGCTCTGTCTTTTCCTGTCTAATAAAGCCTACGGGCAACAAAATCCTGACAAAAAAACAAGAGTCTTTGGATTCCTCCTTTTTCCAGGCTTTAAATCTGCATGAAATAAATGCTGGATCTACACTTTTTACATTTGGTTTGTTTCTGTTGTGGATTATTAATAACACAAAACATGCTCAACACCAGGATTGACATGAAGCAAAGGGGATTGTCTTTAAAGTGAGTGTGTATTCAGGAAATGACTGTTTTATTATGCTTTTGTGTTCTGGGAGATTGTGAGTGCAGATGGTTGTTTCATCTACATCCTCACGCCTTAACTCATTTTGCCATCTTCGCTGCTTTCCCCCTGTGCATATTTTAATGGTGCGGTTTTAGAATGGTCTTGTATAAACCAAGAGTGAATATGGAGCTTATCTTCAGACATATTTATCGAGGAAATTAAAAGGCATCATTATAACCACTCTTTCTGCTCTTGCTCTGGGAGTGAAAACCTCCAGCTCATCTCTGAATCAATGTGTTCTTAAACAGCACGTCGTACGCTTCGGGTTTTAAATGTGTCTGTATGCAATCCACATAGAGACCACACCAGGCAGTTTGCATGTTCTTCCAGCGTATTGTAGGACATGTTACACACGTACGTTTCTCCATTCAGCTCCAGAAAGGCTGATGGGGCATTGGCGACGTTCCGGTCCACTCTATTGTCCCTGGAGGGAAAAAATGTCCTCTGCGTTTGACCCATCCTTCACTGGAGCAACCTGAGTGAGCGAGCAGTGCAACGCCTGCACTTGATGTGGGAACCCGGAGTCCCCAAAGCATAACGTGCAAACACGCAGTAGAAAGGGCCTCCTCATCCAATGAGTGCCGGAAATTATTCTTCCAAATTCGACCACGCATAAGTCTTTGTCTGTCAATTGAGCTTTTGTTAGCAACTATTGGCAATAAGAATGGTATCCAGCAACTTCGGTGGCCATTTTGCTGGTCACGCAAGATACTACCCAAGACCCCCCAATATATCAAAACATTTCAGAGTGGCCTTTTATTTTGGCCAGCCTAAGGCACACCTGTGCAGTATTCATGCCATTTCATCATCAGCATCTAGATATACCAACCCTGTGAGGTGGGACAGATTTGGACAAAATTTTGAACAATACTTGAGAGAAACAAGTCTTTTGTGTATCATAAAATTTGTACTATAAGCTGCTATTTATTTCACACCAATATGGCCGATACAACTATGCAGGTAATTTTATTTAATGTTTATGGACTAACAGCCTCTAGGGGCGCTCTAGCAAGAAGCGCAAGAATTTGACACATTGTAGAAGACTTTGGATGGAATCGCAAGAGCAGAGCCAGACGTGGAGGAAGATAGACACAGGTAAATCAACTAAACAGAGAAATCAAGGAGAGAGGACGTGTTCTCTGAGTGTTAAGCTTCAAAATGCTGCATGTTTTATTACAGTCCGACTCATATTCACAGTCTAATGAGTCTATTGAGGAACTTAATTTAGACGCGTCCAAACACATGTTTTATACGGCAGTTTGCATTTTATGACTCGCCCCAACCTGACCTGCAGGTCAAAAGGCAACCCGTGCATCACTATCATATACCATCTTTGTGTGTGATAATGTCATGTTACAACGTGGACATCTGCGGCTTATAGGCCGGTGTGGCCTGTATATGCTATGAACGTTTAGGTTTTTCCATATACTTACAGTTCAACACAAGCAGCAGTGTCATACAAAAGTATAATTAAATGTGATTACATCAATAAATTAACAACAGTAGGCAACAATAACTCAACAGTCAACATCACCCCACAATTATTTATTATTATTATATATCGGGATAGATAGGTGTTAGATGTAAAAGATCAAACAAGAGCCTTATATGCATCTTATATACAGATTGTGGGACAGGGGCTGGACTTGGCCAGTCGGGCCGGACTGGGCCCTCTCAGCTGTGTGGACTAGTTCTTTAACCTTCATTAATCTATTTGTGCCGATTGTGCGACATTGTTCAGCCCTGGCCTGTTTTACATGGCCTCTCCCCCCTCCCCCTCTCAAACATACAGCTGTGAACTCTCCTGTGTCCCCCCCCCCTCTGCTGGGACAGTCCCGTACAGCTGCCCTCCTCCGTCCTCAGGGAAAGCTTAGATTTAAATGTCTACAAAGGACAATGCTTCCAGTGCAACAATGATTGTGAATCTTAGTGTAACCAAGTGGATTCTAGTGTTTATGAGGCAGTATTACGTTTTACTCCCGCAGCGCATCAGTGAAAACAGCGCGGTGTGTTCAGCGTTGTTTGTTCAGGGCAGTGTGTTCAGGGTTGTGTGTTCAGGGCAGTGTGTTCAGGGCTGTGTGTTCAGGGCAGTGTGTTCAGGGCTGTGTGTTCAGGGCTGTGTGTTCAGGGCAGTGTGTTCAGGGCTGTGTGTTCAGGGCAGTGTGTTCAGGGCAGTGTGTTCAGGGCTGTGTGTTCAGGGCTGTGTGTTCAGGGCAGTGTGTTCAGGGCTGTGTGTTCAGGGCAGTGTGTTCAGGGCAGTGTGTTCAGGGCTGAGTGTTCAGGGCTGAGTGTTCAGGGCTGTGTGTTCAGGGCAGTGTGTTCAGGGCTGTGTGTTCAGGGCAGTGTGTTCAGGGCAGTGTCTTCAGGGGTGTGTGTTCAAGGCAGTGTGTTCAGGGCAGTGTGTTCAGGGCAGTGTGTTCAGGGCAGTGTGTTCAGGGGTGTGTGTTCAGGGCAGTGTGTTCAGGGCTGTGTGTTCAGGGCAGTGTGTTCAGGGCAGTGTCTTCAGGGGTGTGTGTTCAAGGCAGTGTGTTCAGGGCAGTGTGTTCAGGGCAGTGTGTTCAGGGCAGTGTGTTCAGGGGTGTGTGTTCAGGGGTGTGTGTTCAGGGCAGTGTGTTCAGGGGAGTGTGTTCAGGGGAGTGTGCTCAGGGCGGTGTGTTCAGGGCTGTGTATTCAGGGCAGTGTGTTCAGCGCTGTGTTCAGGGCAATGTGTTCAGGGGTGTGTGTTCAGGGCTGTGTGTTCAGCGCTGTGTGTTCAGGGCAGTGTGTTCAGGGGTGTGTGTTCAGGGCGGTGTGTTCAGTGCTGTGTGTTCAGGGGTGTGTGTTCAGGGCAGTGTGTTCAGGGCAGTGTGTTCAGGGCAGTGTGTTCAGTGCTGTGTGTTCAGGGCTGTTTGTTCAGGGCTGTGTGTTCAGGGCAGTGTGTTCAGGGCAGTGTGTTCAGGGCAGTGTGTTCAGTGCTGTGTGTTCAGGGCAGTGTGTTCAGGGCAGTGTGTTCAGGGCAGTGTGTTCAGGGGTGTGTGTTCAGCGCTGTGTGTTCAGGGCAGTGTGTTCAGGGGAGTGTGTTCAGGGCGGTGTGTTCAGGGCTGTGTATTCAGGGCAGTGTGTTCAGCGCTGTGTTCAGGGCAGTGTGTTCAGGGGTGTGTGTTCAGGGCTGTGTGTTCAGGGCAGTGTGTTCAGGGGTGTGTGTTCAGGGCGGTGTGTTCAGTGCTGTGTGTTCAGGGGTGTGTGTTCAGGGCAGTGTGTTCAGGGCAGTGTGTTCAGGGCAGTGTGTTCAGGGCTGTGTGTTCAGGGCAGTGTGTTCAGTGCTGTGTGTTCAGGGCAGTGTGTTCAGGGCAGTGTGTTCAGGGCAGTGTGTTCAGGGCTGTGTGTTCAGGGCAGTGTGTTCAGTGCTGTGTGTTCAGGGGTGTGTGTTCAGGGCAGTCTGTTCAGGGCAGTGTGTTCAGGGCAGTGTGTGCAGGGCTGTGTGTTCAGGGCAGTGTGTTCAGGGCAGTGTGTTCAGGGCAGTGTGTTCAGTGCTGTGTGTTCAGGGCTGTTTGTTCTGGGCTGTGTGTTCAGGGCAGTGTGTTCAGGGCAGGGTCTTCAGGGCTGTGTGTTCAGGGCAGTGTGTTCAGTGCTGTGTGTTCAGGGCAGTGTGTTCAGGGCAGTGTGTTCAGGGCAGTGTGTTCAGGGCAGTGTGTTCAGGGCTGTGTGTTCAGGGCAGTGTGTTCAGTGCTGTGTGTTCAGGGCAGTGTGTTCAGGGCAGTGTGTTCAGGACAGTGTGTTCAGGGCAGTGTGTTCAGGGCTGTGTGTTCAGGGCAGTGTGTTCAGGGCAGTGTGTTCAGGGCAGTGTGTTCAGGACAGTGTGTTCAGGGCAGTGTGTTCAGGGCTGTGTGTTCAGGGCAGTGTGTTCAGTGCTGTGTGTTCAGGGGTGTGTGTTCAGTGCTGTGTGTTCAGGGCAGTGTGTGCAGGGCAGTGTGTTCAGGACAGTGTGTTCAGGGCAGTGTGTTCAGGGCTGTGTGTTCAGGGCAGTGTGTTCAGTGCTGTGTGTTCAGGGCAGTGTGTTCAGGGCAGTGTGTTCAGGGCAGTGTGTGCAGGGCAGTGTGTTCAGGGCTGTGTGTTCAGGGCAGTGTGTTCAGTGCTGTGTGTTCAGGGCAGTGTGTTCAGGGCAGTGTGTTCAGTGCTGTGTGTTCAGGGCAGTGTGTTCAGGGCAGTGTGTTCAGGGCAGTGTGTGCAGGGCAGTGTGTTCAGGGCTGTGTTTCTACCAGACTTGTTTTTGTGTGAAAAAGGGTCCTTAACATCCCCACGGTCACATTAGGTTTATGAACTAGTCCAAATGCACTGCTCAGGTGTAGATCCCACATGTCTCACCAGTTTAGAGCTTTCAGGCACGTTTTCAGACTGATAGATAA
The DNA here is from genome assembly GCF_026437365.1 of Eucyclogobius newberryi. Classification (NCBI taxonomy): domain Eukaryota; kingdom Metazoa; phylum Chordata; class Actinopteri; order Gobiiformes; family Gobiidae; genus Eucyclogobius; species Eucyclogobius newberryi. Next base: position 12,070,599 of record NW_027315779.1, read on the forward strand.
GAGTTTGATTTAGTTTATCTTGTCAATCTAACACATTTATTATTCAGCTATCTTACCTTTTTGTGTTGACTTTGCATGTGCTCTCACACATTTTGTACAATAATGTATGTGTTAGGCCTTAGGTGTTAGGTGCTGGGTGTTAGATGTTAGGTTGGTTAGGTGTTAGGCATTAGCTGTTAGATCGTTAGGTGTTAGGGCGCTAGGTGTTAGGCATTAGCTGCTAGGTGTTCGGTGTTAGATCGTTAGCGGTTAGGTGTTAGATGTTAGGCATTAGCTGTTAGGTCGTCAGCTGTTAGGCGTTAGGTCATTAAGTGTTAGGTCTTAGCTGTTAGACATTAGCTGTGAGGTGTTGGGTCGTTAGGCGTCAGGTGTTCGGTCGTTAGGTGTTATGATGCCTCGGGTCCTCGGGACCCTCGGGACCCTCGGGTTACTTGCAGACAGTTACACAAAGCCTGGTGCACTGCAGTTGGTATTTGCAAAAGGCCACACAGACTCTGGTGGTTTTGGAGCGGTGCCTGCAGCGCGCTGAGGCCAGTGTAACAGGAAGTGTCTGAAAAACGGCCCCGAACCCACAAAAGGGCCTGCGCGAGTACATGTTCCATTGTACCCAGCGTCATTCTGTTGCCACCAGAGGGCAACAAATAACGTTAGATTACAAAACACCAAGGGGAAGAAACCACCAGTTTGTCTCTTGTCATTCAACAATACAAAGTCAAGACAGTAAAAAGATTCCAAACTTCGTGAACTTCAACTTACTTTTCCGAAATGGATGCACTGAACTCCCAAAGCAAAACTATGGAAAGCCCATGGATTGGTAAATATAATTGTATTTTCTCAAGTCTAATATTGAATAAAACACTATGTTATTTGGAAATAATGTTGTTGGTAATTCTCATAGATCATTAATGTAATTAAGAATGCTTTCTCCCAAAATAACACATTGTAATAAAGTCATTAATATCGGCGAGTGAATAGAAATATCCCATGGAGACCGCTGTAGACAACACAATTACTGCCTGTCACTGCTGTAAATTGTACAGTGGAGTGACTAGGGACTCCAGATGCTGCATATTTGATGAGGGATTGTACAAGACGTGACCCAGATTTGGAGGGAAAATGTCCATTGTTGGGCGTGTCTCACAAGTCTGACACAGATTCCGCTCATGAAATGTTTAAGTGCCACCTACAGGCAGAGTTACAATAGAGACAAGACAGTTTGGAGAGAGAAAGTCAAATTCTGTGAGACGATTCGAACGACATGACAGAGAGCAGGGAATTAAAAATGCAAGACAATAGTGAAAAGAAATGTGACGGAGTTTGACGTGTTTCTATATATGCACTGAGTAACTATTCTGGTCGAGGGTCAGAAGAAAAACAGAACCAGATCATTTCCAACGGTGTTAGCGGCCCAAATGTACGGCTCACTTTCCACACGCATTTCTATCTTTTGAGTTTAAGTTCATTAGCGCTTTTCACAACTTTTTTACAAGCCAGAGCTGCGTTTATGTCACTGTAAACACACATTAGCAGACCGCACTTCCTGTTTCGCAGAGAATAAACCATTCTGTAAATAGATGCAGACAGCACACAGACAAAACCCCTATGAGCATTGACAATGGTGGAATCTATCCCACTATGTATTTGGGCGTCAAAACCTCAACCAAGGACAACATAAATGGATAATTTTGGAACATACTTCTGGCGGCTGGGAAAAAGGCAATCACAAAAAAATGGATGACACAAACTGCACCAATGGTTAAGGACTGGACCATAACAGACATACGGACGATGGGGGGAAAAAATCCCGGACTCAACTCGGATATGGACAAATACGAAAAAATCTGGCCTAAACTGGCCTTTATTTTGGACCTTTTGGACATACGTTCTCAATGCTAACCCTTTGACCTGATTTTGCCTGTCCCTTACTTCTCGTAAATACAAATTATTACTGATAATAAAGATTCACTTAGATTATATATATATATATATATATATATATATATATATATATATATATATATATATATATATATATATATATATATATATATATATATATATATATACGTATATATATATATATACGTATCAGAGAATTGTCCAAAATAAGGTTTACCGACAGGAGTTTTGTTGCCAGGGATTATGCAGTAGTCGTAGTATTTGTGTGCGTAACACATTTGCTAGCTCACGTGGCCAAATTGATCCCTAAAACCTGACCGAGCGCAACAACAATAGCGCCGCCACACTAACTAGGTCACTTTCAATCATTTAAATATTTAGTGGCTCTTTCGCACCGCCGCCCTCGCTTGTCTGTCATATCGCAGTCAGCTAACGCGCTAAAGCTAATCTGATTACGTGTGTGGCAGCCGAGCCAACTCTCGAAGCCCCCGGACATTTCACATAAAAAGGTCGAAGTACAGAGGCGGAAATTGAAAGTATTAAATATTAAAAGAGGCTGTTTGCGACCACGCGCACTGACCATGAAATTGCGTCGAGAGCCGAGCGAGAGGCGAGGGAAACGCTCCGAGTTTGGTGCAGAGCAAGAGGTAAGTTCGGCTGCAAAATATTTAGACGTGTGCATCTAAAGCTTTGGTAAAAGTAAACTCGTAGACAATTCTAAAATATTGAAACTTTATGTGTGTGCATTTGACCCTGGGGGAGGATTATATTGTCCAAGTTGATACCACAGAAAGCTAGCTTGTTTGCTAACGGTACAGGAGAGAAAGGACTCTTCAAATCACTCCACAACCATTCATTTCCACAACAAACGGACTCATTTTAACATTTTAAGGACAAAAAAAGTCAGTCATCAGTCTAACAAAGTCTGTATCAGTAATAAATACGCGCGCAGCCTATCATTTTTCTTTTGTGTTTCGCATGTTTTCTACGGCTTTGCACTCGCTTTTCTCCTAAACTAAATATTGTAGTTGTCTGTGTTTGTTTGACACTCACTGCTAAAATTCATAATGTTTTTTTAATTTTATTTTTTTAGAGGCTCTTGCGCGGGTTTGGCTTCGCGTTACTAGGCAACAGGGTTAAAGTGTGCGTAAATCTTCCCACTACCTGCTTGTCTGAGACTGTATTAATTTGCAAAGTATGGTTAGGGTCACAGGTCAGATCTGCGGAAAAGCTGGTCCAAGCACTCACAGTAAGACATTCCGGCCAAGTTACAGGTTAGGTTTGTGGTGAGGCAAGCCCTGTCGACAGTAAGGATTCAAGTTTTTGGGTTAATTTAGAGCGTTAAAAGCACCCGTAATAAAATTAAAGCTTTCATATTTAGTTTATTTTTGTTGTTGGCTAATGTCCTAATCTTCGGTGAACGTGATAAATGCCTTGCCTGACCAGCCAAGATCACACGCTTTGAAAATACAGATTAACCAATCAGAGAAACGCATGGTCCGTTCGTATCAACAACAAAAAAACATGGCGGCTTACGAGAAAAAAATGCAACAAAAATAACACGTAGGACTGAGAAACAACGCACTAAACTGTATATCTGAGATAAACAAAGTGATATTTGACGATTCCGGACCCTTTTCATTTGAACAGAATGTAGGAGGGTCTGGCTGCTCAGATATATAAATGCCACACTGTGTAACATTCTAGTGTCTTTATGTAGTGGAAATGAAGCTATTGAACAGAGAACAAAAGTACGACTTCTAGTTCTCGTAATCTGTTTTACTGGACTCTAATATCGCACAACTTTGAATACAGTAAATCTCCACCCAAGAGCACATTGTTCTCCTCCGACACTGTATTTAAAGATGTAGTTATTACCTTTGCATACTTTTATCACCGTGGAACATGTCCGTTTGGTGAGAGAACAAAAGAAAAAGTCATGAATTATACATTACAAGATGCTACTACTACAATCCCAGGCATTTAAGTTTGAATGTCTTTATAAGTTATGGGCCAAATATTGTACATTTTTGTCACATTTTACAAAAACCTCACTTTCCAAATGCACGATTTTATACAATGATGTGTTTTCTGTTGGTGGTCTCATCCCTTATGTCCCAATTTATAAATATTTAATTTGTCATATTGTTTTGGCTTAAACATTATGCATAATACATATACAGTATATTAATGATGCATGCAAAGTTAATGCATGATTAAAGCCTTCCTTTTGTTCCAGACGCTGTGTTGGATGTGTCTTGGTTAAAGGTTCTGTGACTGATTAAAAAATCGTTGTGAATACACCTTTGTGCCCGAAAAGACGTGATGTCATGGAGCTATAAATATGTAGACACTATTATCAGGTCCACTAGTTTTCTTAGGGCTGCGAAATTATGGATGAAATCATAATCAGGGTATTTTGGGCCATAATCAAATAAAATGATAGTATTTGAACTAGTTATTTGCCCTGTTGAACGTAGAAGAATCAACATTAAGAAGACAATTTGCATTATTGTTTCTTTTGACGTTTTGACAATTTTACACTTTTTGTTATGGACATGACAAACAATTGTACTCACACAATCACGTTTGATTCCCCGTCCTGCTTGGTGGTGTGACAGTAGGATGCAAAGTTGTTTAAAGGTGTGTCATTGATTGTTATAAGTCTTCTTCACTTTCTTTAGTACTATACACATTTATAACTCATTACTCTTTGTCAAGTGTTTTCATACTGATCCCTGCCCTCCAGTAGCTGTTCTTAACCTACCTATTTATTGTCATCCCATTTGTAACCAACTTATTGCATAGTAACACGTGTTACACTACATGCTCTGCACATCACGATGTGTCCAGTGAATGTGGATGGACTTCCTGGAAAAGGAGGGCATCACCTCATGAGCTCTTTAGTAGAGGACGGAGTGAATTTGCAGGATTCCTCAAATACTAATCAAATAAAACACTACTGCACAAATAAGAGGAAAAAATACCTGTTATTTAGAGTATGTGAGGAAAGGTCTGAGCGTATATATGTCATATTCTGGCATCTTTCTGAGCCAAATTACCCTTGTTTATTTAAGGTTACAACGCTACCATGGTAATTGGGTTGGAAACAGATGGGAGGCCTATGTCTTTAAACGAGCTGATTTTCTTTCTCCGTTCTCTCATCAGAGCTTGTATCTTGCTGTGTTAAAGTATTCTGAGTACCATCTGGTTTGCTTTAGCGCTAACATCTGCTAACTGGCTCTTCAACTGTCACTGCTGCTGTAAATCCACAGAAAAGAACCATCTCCAAAGAAGCAATCCTAAACAGTGTGTGGGGATGCAAACCAGAGGATTGTCGGTTTAAATCCCACCTGAAGTTATACTTTTGTTGGGTCTCTGGTCAATGCTCTTCCTCCCTGCAAGATCAAGGGAAATGTGGAGGACTTCCACCGACGCCACTCTCCAGTGAACATCCAGAGAAGAACATTGAGAGAGTGGACTCATACTGGCATCTGGGTGTTTGTCTGAACCACAAACTGGAATCGCAACACAGACTGTACAGGAAGGGCTCTCCCTCCTGAGGAGACCGAGGCGTTTTGGAGAGGGGCCACTCCTGAGGACCTTCTGCGACTCTGTGGTGGCATTAGCTTCATGTAGGTGTGGTCTGGAGCAGCAGCATCACAGAAAGAGAGGAAGAAGCTGGACAAGGTCACCAAGAAGTCCAACTCTATCCGAACTGTTCTCTGTGCAGGAGGTGGGGGACAGAAGCGTCCTGGCTAAACTCACATCTGTGCTGGAGCATGAGCGTCGCCCCTTGCAGGACGTCCAGCTTAACTGACAGTCTGATCTCTTGCTGTGTGAAGGCGAGGTTCTGAAGGTCTTTGCTTCTGCTGCAGTCGGACTGTATAATTCTCTGCCTATGTCTCATCAACCTGTAATTAAGTGCAATACTGTCTGTTTTGTGATGTGATTACTCTCTGGGATTGTAAACGTAGCCAATGTATTGCTTCTTATGCATTCGGCTCATTCTCTCGTTCGTTGGCGTGACCTTGGCTCTTCAGACGGTCGCCGAGTCCGCGCGGTGCTAATTACATGTTTACGATACAAACCTCTGGCTCAATGTGACAAACTGCATCAGCGCCTGATCTCCACGGCTCGGTGCTCCTTCCAACGTAAACGTCCCTCCACCGACTGAAAACAATGACTCTTAATGACTATCCATGTTTCTAGTAATACAGTCGGATGGTTGAATTATTTCAGGGTGTTATTGAGTGCAAGGGGCAATTTTCTTCATTGTCTTCAGGTACATCCTGTTGTTCCTCCTCTTCCTCCTCCTCCTCCTCTTCTGCATCTCAGGCCAAACTCAACCAGGGCCGTGCAATCAGGTTTGAGTTAGACAAGCTCATTGGTCATCCATCTCACCTCAGATTAAAAGCATGAGAATCTTTTTCAGTCCTGCATTTTTCTATGTTCTTCTCTTAAGCCATTTTTTAAAGAAAATCAAAGCAGGTGGTCGCCTCCCCACTAGAAAGAGAATACACCTTAAAAGCAGCAGAATGTCTGGGTAAACTCGCTGAGATAGACACCGTGTCAATGGAAATCTATAAAAGAAAAAGCCTTATCGCGCTGGCGTCGCAGGAGCTCGCATTCCTTACGTCTCGGTCGGGAGCAAAGTCCGTTCACTGCATCCCGGGAGTTTGCGGAACCTTTTGAGGGATTTCTATTTTCCCTCCATGAGGTGTAATTTCAGCTCGTATCCAGAGGCTGCAGATCCCATTTCCATCGCTCTCTCACACACACAACGCCAAAGAACAACACCTACCCACAAACCAAACCAACGACACCAGCAGAGGTTTGGCAAGTTTGATCGCAGCAATGACCCAAAATCTCTCAGAAATGTACCACGTGAGCTGCTAAAATAAAAATGATTAAGCAAGAAAATTTACCGATGAATGAATATTAAAGATGCATTTAATTTTCTGCTTGTTTCAGTTGAGGTTTTATTGCTTTATATGTCCTGCACGACTCATTTTACTACATTCGCAATTGCCTTACTGCTTTGTAATTCTAACATGATTAACGTTTTGATTGATGCATGTTATATTACTGTTACGTGTTTAAATTGTTGCACTTTTTCAATGTTGCGACGTACAACACATGTAAACTCTCTCGACCCGCCCCGCCTTATCATACAACATGCACCGGCCGTTAAGAAATAAACAAGTTGAAATCGTTACATGAAATGGCTTTAAAGGAAGACATTATTCATACGTATTTATATATATATCATTTTCTAAAACATGAGATTCCAACCTAAAGATGCACGAGTCATGTTTAAATAATACTTGTCTTTTAAAGAGATGCATCTTGCATTTATTCAATCACAGGCTTTTAGAAGCCCAGATCACAGCAGCAGCTCATTAGGCCCAACATCTCTCTCTCTCTCTCTCTCTCTCACCCTCCCCCCCCCCCCTCTCTCTCTCTCTCTCTCTCTCTCTCTCTCTCTCTCTCTCTCTCTCCCTCCCTATCTCTCCTTTCTCATCCTTTCTCCTTCTTTTTCCTCTTATCTCTCTCATATACTGTATATTCCACACCTTACATTTTACATTCTCCATCTTTCTCTTGTCCTCAGCCTTTTGCTGCCGTTCCTCCCCCTTTATTTCTCCTTTCCTTCCCTTTCTCTCTCTCTCTCTCTTTGAGCCCCCGACTCTCGTAATGCCGTGGTCTTTGGGATAATTACCTGTCCACCTCTTCATGTTCCTCTCTAAATCTCTCTCAGCGCCTCAGCCTCATTTCAGGCCATTTTAAACCTCAAGCTGAACCTGCATCTCTACATAATCTTCACTCGGTCTTTGTTCTTTAATTACACAAAAATTAAACTGCATTATTGTTTTGTTTGTTAGAGATTGAGCCCACAAATGAGGCAATTCATGTTTTGAGACTATACTGAAAAGGTAATATCACTTTAATTTGTGTTGACTGAGAAGACTTTCAGTTTTGTGCTCATATATGGACATTAACATTAACCATAAAGCAGAGCAAAACACTGACAATATGATCAGTTATAGACAAATACGACCACAGAGCTCTGGAGTTGTACTGGCAGGGAGGAATTAGTGTCAACGGCAACGAGAATGCTTTTGGAGCTTCTTTGTCATAAAAATACATGGAATTGCAGACAACTCTTTAACTGATCAAACATTAGTGACACTCAAATGTCAAAAATCAGCAATATCTCAATCTGATATAACTTTCCACCGTCTCATATCCTCGAAAAAGAGTCCTCGGTGATGTTTGTGAGAAACTTTATGATGAAGCGCTCGACTGATGTTGACAGTTATGATGTGCATTGATAAAACAGCGCTCTGACTAATGCGACGCTGTGGCGCGCGGCAGAGGCTAATTCACTCATTTCAATGTAATAAACACCAGCAATCAACATTTCCTCGCAGTTAAATGGTGGAAACTTGGGGAAACAAACAAAACAATGTTCCACAGTACGGCATTAAGTTGATCCGACTCCATGGAGACAAGAATGTTACGTCACCAGGCCGAGTCGTGATAAGAAGGCAGATTTTAAACAGTAAAAACACATGTAATTGGATGGATATAGTTGTCTGAAACCCCTCAGTCCACAGCAATGGCCACCCAAGGTCAGCTGTGATTGTCACGCACTGCCCTTTGGTGGCCTCACTCCTCCGCGGCGCACTCCACGTTGCTGTTAGCGCTCGTTGCCTTTAATTGCGTTTGAAAGTGGTTAATTGGGCGTCTGTTTCCCCCTCAGCTGTGCAGCCTCTCGCGCTCCGGGCTAATTGTGCTGACGAGGAGTCGGAGCTGCGCTAATCAAGTTAAGTACGTCTGTCGCGAGCTAACCGCGCTAACCAAGTGTCAATAAAGCGAGTTACGGGGATTCGACTCGACCTCTGTTTGAGCAGCGAATGTGGGAACGTGAGGAGACGGGGTTTGATCGCGTGCACGGTATAGTTTGACTTCACGTGACATTAAAACTTTCTTGAATCCCTGTAGTTTAACAGCTTCTTTGTCGGCACAAATCAACACACACCATTATTCGAGCCCAAAAGCGTGATTCGCGGTCGTGCTGACAGGACTTCAAGCCATGAGATTGATATGAAAAGTTTGACAATCCCACACAAATCATGACGAGGTACAACGTTTGTGGATTCGTTTTGGAGATTTCTTTGGAAAACAGTGAATCTCCACCATCCGAGATTGTCATTGTCAAATTCAAGATGGACACTGCCTCAGTCCATTATTGTCCCCTTCTCAGTCTTGGTATTCCTCTTGACTTGAGTATTGACTATAAAGATAGTTAAGCAATTACACGTCAACAAGACACATTACGTTTTTATTGCTGTATAATCACCCATGGATCTTTAAAAAAAAGACCTTTTGAATGACAGTATTGATATTGACGACTTAATAAAAGAAACAACTGGATTCCGGATGGAAAATTGCAGATCTGTGCTCGCCGGTGTGTTTAAAGGCCACATGTCGGGGTCTCATGTTTTTATAATTATAACGTCGTTTGCTGTGGTAATTATCTATCATATTTGTCAAGTGGCAGTTTGTGAAGAAAGTTTCACAGATAAAAGTTTAAAAATGGCAGGAAATCGAGCCGAGTTCTGCGACAGAATGCCTCCACCTTCTGTGATGTCATCAAAAAGCGCAGTTCCATAAAAAATGCAGAGAAACTTTGTAACGCGACCTTTTTTATGACAGTTTAAGCAATCATTTCACAAAACAAACGTGTTGTCAAATCATAACTGCTGCATGATTTTAAATAGTGTTAGCCCTTGTTTACAATCCGGTTGCTAAGTAGTGTCTCTAACTATGTCATATTCGCTGGCCACGTCCAACCAGGAAGTGACATCATAAACGACACCAAAATTGCCAAATTGGAGAAGAAAAAAAAACGCAAAATGTTTGGCAAAATCTTAAATACAAGCCTACTTACTTTGTTTTACCAAAAAGTGTAAGTGTCTAATGTGTCATATGGACTTTATGAGCATTGACAGTTGTGATGAGGCTCTGTGAAGCTGCTGCGACGGCTTCTTATTGTCCCGCCGTTATCGCTTCACGGTTGTAAGCTGCATAAGTGCTTTGTTCAGAACTGACAAAACCATTGACGTTTCCGAGGGTTCAACTGCGGACACAAGTCTGCTCTGGGTAATTAATACTTTATTCACGGCACTTATGATGATAATGGGTGTTCAGATAGGGCAAGATTTTAATGTAGAAGATCAATTTTAATTGTTGGTCTGCTTTCAAGTGCAGCTTTGCTATTGGAGGATTGGCTTGCTGTTGTTGTTTTTGTCTTGAATTTTCAACGGCATGGCAATTTATTGATCTCCACGGATTGAGAAAGATTCTGATCTGTGCCGTTTCCCCCCGGGACTAACTGTGCTTTGGCGCCCTCACTGGCTGCAGAGCTGGCCTCTCACTTCCTGGTCGCAGCACGCAGTCGTAGTGATCGTGATTTATGGACAGCAGAAGATTCTCAAAGCCCAAGTCGCAGATGGAGAAAGTGTCCGTTATCAATGAGTGTTTTTAAGTAGAATGTCTCTTCTTTACGCTCAGATCGCCTTCTGAAAACCCAAGTCCACAGTATGCACGCTTTATAAATGAGACCCAGTAATAATTTTTTTTAAAATAAATACATGCCAAACAAACAGATGCGTTTAATAACATACAAAGCAATGACACAAAGCAGGTAGAGGGCTTCCAACCAGAATATCAACCAGTGAAATAGTTATTGGTCCTCAAAGACGAGGCCATCGTTCACGGGAAATAAAAGCAGATGGAGAGCTGTCCCAGAGCATCACAACTCCTTCTGTCTCGGCAAAAATATATCTATTACATTCCTCTTACTGCTTTAAAAATGGCAAAATTATAATCCCAACTGAACCAGTGAGTCCATTATTTATGCATTTATTTTGCAGCTGTGAACATCATAAATCATAAATATTTGCCGTACTTCCTACAGCCTGAGATGTGTCTGCAGGCTTCAGGCAAACCTCGCTCCTCTCTTCACTTCTCCATCTCGCTCTCCCATGTTCTTCTTTCTCTTTTCACTTTTCATTACCGTCTTCAGCAGAAACGAACAGAACAAATCGCCACATTACGGCCCTGTGATTCCTCATTTAGCGACGGGGCCGGAGCAGTTTACGGGCCAAATGGATCTGAGACAGGCCGGCGCGGGTGGGTTGCGTGCGCGGGGTAAACACTGCACCCACTCTTCTCTGGCATGAAGCTGCAGTACTGGACTGAGCGCGCGACGGCTGGAGAAAAGCAACCAAATAATGTGCGCAAGTAAGTATTGATTCAGAGTGTCAATCAAGTAGAAATCCAAGAAATTGCTCAAGTTTAACTAAAAAAAAAAAAACTGTTCGGGAAAAATCGAAAGACTGTCTTATTTATATTTTGAGGTTTATGTAATGAAAATCACTGCCTTTGTTGTAAAAAGGTATTTTCCTATGCGTTTTAGAGTGTGTATAGTCCAGAAACGATGACAATGATTAAAATATGATTACACTTATTATCATTTTAAATTTTCATTAGTCTATTGAGCCCACACTTCACATTCTCGTAAAGTATAGGAAAAGAGTTGCTGTCTAGACTGGCCGGGCGATAAGAATCCAATCGTATTCGATGCTAATAAGACTAAAGAAACCCCTGTGAGAACCTTATTGGACAGAATTGCGCCTCCTGGTTTGTGCATTAACCGCCTCCGCAGTGGAAATGACCAAGGACATGTGTGTGTACAGCGCTGCATTGTATTGGATTTGGACAGTGTGGGGGATTTATCAGCCCTATCTCGCAACGCCTCTCATTTGTCATTACGAGGGTGTACGAGTATGCCACTGTAACTAATGTGTCCAGGGTCCACGTATATAAATGTACAGGGTTGAGTTGCATCAGCATTTATATTACACTGACCGTAGAGATAGGCACGTGCACACACACACACACACACACACACACACCGTCAAATCGAATCCATATCCCATTTAGGCCACATAAATATTGAATCTTGGGAGTTACGACTGCTCATGTCAATACAAAGTCATTTTAACTGGGGAATAACGTATACGGTGCTTATACACAGGCATTTGGAACCATGAACGATGATTTAACGAGTCAAACTACCAAACTGCTGCAACTACTCGTGTCTCTGCTGGTCGTATCTGGGCAGCCTGGCTTCCATTCGGATCTGGGCAGACCCCAAACAAGAGGCAAATATGACTTAGGAATATTATAAAGCTGGTTTATTGTTCAAATGATTTATTTTGCATATATTTATTTACCAGGACAATAAACACTCGCATTATCCCCGTGCGTGAACATTTTCGGCCCAAACTATCGCGGTTCTAAGCCAACTCAGCCATTAGAGGTTTGAGGAAGGGAGGAGAGCGTTTGGATTCTACCCGCCGAAGTCTAGACTGTGATGGTGGTCCAAATAATAAGACTTAAAAGGTGAAAGCTGATGAATCCTCTGCAAAGGTGGTGCTGGGGTGGAGGAGGGCTGCAGAGAACCAAGTATGTGATAAAGTCATCCGTTTTGCCCCGAGCACAGATACTTTGTAAAAAATATATACATACGCAAGTCAAACTCCAGAGCGTCCCGATGCTTTTCAATATTTGTGGATATTTAGGATGCTCGGAATAAGGTAGGTTAGTGAGCATAACATTTAGACTGCAGCAAAGAGTTTAAAATGAAGTAGTTCTGTTTTTCATGTTTTTAAGGCTGTAAAAATCAAGGACGGAGCCTTTAAGCTTTGCTACAGTACGGACTGGATATTTAATTAATTTAATGACTTAGTGTAAATTTTTAAGAGCTAAAGCGACAAGATTAATTATGAGAAAATACTAAGATTAAAGTTAAAAAGTTGAAAATTAAAAAGCTTTAGCCGATGACCTGATGAATGATTGCTTTCTTACCGTTTTCTTTAACAAAATATTCAGAGCCTCCAAACCTCCAAACTATTTTCATAGAAATAATTATGTTTCTTAAAAAAACATTTTCTCTCTCTGAAAAAAATGAACCGAGAAAGTAAACAAACGCAGCAGATTTGATTTCCCCTGCATCGTCTTCTTTCGACCGCTGCCGTGCCGTTTACTGCTTTTGTTTCGATGCAAATTAAACGATTCCAACGCGCTCCATCAGAGCGCTGTTGCTAATTAGCCTGATGGCATCGTTAGCGTTGAGCCAATCAGAGGCGGTGTGGATGCTAAAACGGGAAGCTCCTGCCGCAGCGTTGTCGCTCACGGTTAGCCCTCGGTTGTTCCGCGCGTTTCCTCTCTGCCCGAGCGTATCGACGTGAAGCGCCTCGGCCTGTCTGAAGCGGTTTCTGTTCTTAACGTGGTTTCATGGTGTGATTTCGGAGGGACGGCGATGGTCTGCTCCTGTTAGCCTGAGATGCTACACACGTGCAGGAAATGTAGAGCCGCGCCGTCCTGTCCAAAAGCTGCGCGCCTTCTTCCGTTAAAGTTAAACCGCAGCGTTCGCCCACCCAATCTACAGAACATTGTGTAATAAATCCAGTTTGAAGCGTTCTTAAAAAGATAAAAGAAGAAAAAGGGCGAGACTTCCTCATGTGTAGAGTATTTACGCTGTGAGGGTCTTTTTCAATTCTCCTCATGTCTGTGGTCTGTTCTTTTTGTTGAATATCTGTTTATTATTTAGTTTAGAACAGAACAGGACAAAAGCAGTGACACGTACACATTTACGACGCAGTTGTTGTTTTTACAAAATTACACATTAAAGATGATTAAAAGTCACTTAGCAATTGAACTGGGTCAGATCTGAGAGGGTTTTCAGTTGGGCAGTTCCAGATCTGAGGGTGGTCCTGCATTTAGCTGGTCCAGTCACAATTTAGAAAGAGACATTTCTGTTGAATTTTATGTGTTAGTTATATTTTTGTGTTACAGTTGTATTATTTAATTTGTGTTGTGTGTTAGTTTTATTTTTATGTGTCACGGTTGTATTTTTATGTGTTACAGTTGTGTGTTTTTATTTGTTGCAGTTTTATTTTTTTGTGCTACAGTTGTATTTTTTATGTGTTAGTTGTATTTTTGTATTTGTTACTGTTTTATATATATATATATTTGTATGTGTTACAGTTGTATTTTTTAACGTGTTAGTTATATTTTTTATGTTAGTTATATTTTTTGTGTTAGTTGCATTTTTCATGTTACAGTTGTATTTTTGTGTGTCACGGTTGTATTTTGTATGTGTTACAATGGTGTTTTTTATGTTTCTGTCTATTTATTTAATTATTCATTCACATATTTATTTTCAGCCGTATATTCTATATGGTTTAGGTTCTAGTGTTTATGCTTTTACTTTAAATGTAAGTCTTAGTTTGTACTCGTATCTATAGTTTTATTTATTTTCTATTATTCTATTGCTTTTTTGTGCACAAAAAGGTGTGAACTATATATTCTTAAAACAGTGGCAGTCCTGCTTTTATTGCCAGAGCCTTTTCTCACTCTTCTGTTCTGTTTGTACTTTGAGCTCAGATGTTGTTTCGATGGGATTTCAGCGTCTTCATATTCAAATTCCACTCGGTTGTTTACGATCCCCAAAGTTCAGTGTTTGTGCGTCTACTCCAGTCGTGCCATTATTCACTACGGGCTGATTACCTATGTTTTCCCCGTCACCATTGCGAGCCAAGGCGCACAAACAAGGCGAGCAGTGTTCTGAACACCTGAGTGTCCGACCGTAAGAATGCGACGATGCAAAGATCCATCTGTGCTTCTGGGCCGCTTCAAGGCCAGTTCCAATGCCACAATGATAATATCAGCCTGTATTGAATAGCTTAATGTGCTGTTTTGCACAAGGTCAAAAGCCTGACTCTATTAACACATCGCCGGGCGAAGATCGACTAAATGTGTCTTCATCTGTCTTAAGCTGCTAATGTTGTAGTTAAGATCTCTGCAAAGAAGTTCTGAAAACTCTTAGTTAAAGTCCATGTGGAGGTTCTCTTGTTTTTGTAAATATGACTTAGTTTGATGGTGTAAAACATGTGGTAAATGTTTATCATAGTTTTACTTCTGTTCAGTTCAATTCAATTTCAATTCAATTTATCTTTGTAACGCCCAAAATTTTCTCGGAGGTTGTGGTTTGTGAAGAAATTTAAAAAAAAAAAAAAGTTTTAAAGTTTAGAGTTTAAAATGACATCATCAATGTGCGAAGTGCCATTGAAAACACAGACAGTTTACACTTAATACTTTTCTGACAGTTTAAATGATCATTCAATGAAATAAAGGTGTTATATGGTATTATTGTTTGACACATCCTAATTGTGTCATTTTATATGGATGTTGGCTTTTGTTTACAGTCTGGTTGCTAGGTAACAGTTGTGGAATTACCTCTGTCTATGTCACATTTGCTGCTCATGTCCAACCAGGAAGTACAATTATAAACTTTACAAAAAACGTCCAAACAAACAAGGATAATGTGTCTAATCCGTCACATAGAGTTTGAAAGAACCTCTGCATATTTCCTGTAATTAACCTTTAATATTCACACACAGAACATAAACATTTAGAAATAACTGGGAGCTGGACAAGAGCCACAGAAGGACTTAACAGGGATCGAACCGGGACCAACCCCTCGGGGACTTTGTTGGAGGGAAATGTGTCCTCTCCATCTCTGGACTGGTCAATGCCACCTTACTTTTGACCAATTATACTTTAAGCATTCTTGGTCCTATTGTTAACTTTTCTTTTGACAAAACGACTTGAAACAAGATGAAAAGTCTTTGAACTTTCTTTTAAAACGCTGCCTCAGAGCGACTTGTCAGGGCAGGATTATGGGGAAGAGCGAGGAAACATGTGATGACCGGTGCTGACAGCAGGATCAAAAAGTATCAATACTTCAAATATATCAATACCTAAAACCTGTTTCCGGCCTACTGTATATCTTTACCAAAGATATATATCGTTACCAAGAGCAAACATGGCATGCTCTATTCCCGCCATTGTAAGCCAAACTTTAAACCCAAAATGCAATAAATAAGAATTTCATCCTCCCCCAGAGCCGGGACCCTCCACCATCCTCCCCCAGAGCCGGGACCCTCCACCATCCTCTCCCAGAGCTGGGACCTTCCTCCCCCAGAGTTGGGACTCTCCTCCCTCGGAGCCGCCGGGATCATCCTCCCCCGAAGCCGCCGGGACCATCCTCTCCCGCTCGTCCCCATCCTCTCCCGCTCGTCCCCATCCTCTCCCGCTCGTCCCCATCCTCTCCCGCTCGTCCCCATCCTCTCCCGCTCGTCCCCATCCTCTCCCGCTCATCCCCCATCCTCTCCCGCTCGTCCCACTGAGCCACTGCATCAATTGCCGTGAAGATAGACAGAGTACATAGTCATTTTGTTGCTGTGCATAGAAAGATAAATGTCTAAATAACGCTTCCTTTTTATGGTTATGTTTCCATTTCTTACATATCAGAGTTGTATCATTGCAGCTACAGCTGTAACGTTCTAATCTCGAAGTCCATCTTGTTTTGTCTGGTGCAATGTCTTCTTTAGTGCGACGTGATGAACGAGTCCAGCAGGTGCAGACCAGGTTATCGGCCCCAGATCAGTCCAGAGCCGTTAGACTCCCACTGCTTTCCTTCCGTGTGTGTTTGCGTGTGTGTGCGTGTGTGCGTGTGTGTTTGTGATCGTCAGATTGTGGTGACGAGGTCATACATGATCCTGTGTGTTCCCCACAGCATTTGTCTAAGTAATGGTCTAACTGTGGCTGTTATTGAGTTTTACATTTAGAACATACTGTATGTGTTTATAATTAGACGTGCACATGTGGCATCTATTATTTTTAGAGTGTATTTATGTAACACTTTTCCACCTTCAGGGAGACTAAAGCTCTTGACCCACTGTGGCCCGCTGGTGTTCCGGGTCTCCCATCAAAGTACTAACTGTCCTGCTTATCCTCAGAGAACTGACGAGATCAGGCTTTGGTGAGCTGGAATGGCCATAATCAAGTGATAAACTTTAGGTAACAAAGATAATTTGTTTCAGAGGAAACTTAAAGCAGCGCAAACAAATAGATAAACAGACAGGCTATTATCGTTAGGCTCCGCCCAGTGGGCAGGGCTTACTCAGAGTAGGATAAATATTCTCAGACTAGATCCACAGATTGAGAATGACTTGAATGAGAGTCGAGTCTGGTTTTCTAAAACGGTGTCTAGATGATACAACTGAATCTTTCTTCTACAATTGAACCCTCCTGGACAAATGAGAACCATAGCACCAAAAGTCTCTTCATGGACCCTCTCTGGTAAACCACAGCACCAAATGTCTCTTCGTGGACCCTCTCTGGAGAACCACAGCACCAACCAACGTCTCTTCATGGACCCTCTCTGGAGAACCACAGCACCAAATGTCTCTTCATGGACCCTCTCTGGAGAACCACAGCACCAAATGTCTCTTCGTGGACCCTCTCTGGAGAACCACAGCACCAAATGTCTCTTCGTGGACCCTCTCTGGAGAACCACAGCACCAAATGTCTCTTCATGGACCCTCTCTGGAGAACCACAGCACCAAATGTCTCTTCATGGACCCTCTCTGGAGAACCACAGCACCAAACGTCTCTTCTTGGACCCTCTCTGGAGAACCACAGCACCAAACAAACGTCTCTTCATGGACCCTCTCTGGAATACCACAACCCCGACCAAACGTCTCTTCATGGATCCTCTCTTGAGAACCACAGCTCCAACCAAACATCTCTTCATGTCGCCAAAGTCCCCAACCGTGCCGGGATTACACACACTTTTTTAATGCTTCGTGACAGCTACACGTGCGAAACATTTACCTCTTTTCAAAAGGCGTAACTCAAGTGTGTGAAGAACCAGTGAGTGCGTTTCCCACGAGGCCAATGGAGCCGCCGAATCTGCTGCCCCGGTGGTTTTGTCCCCGTAAAAAAAGGCAGGATAATGTGGCGAGGACGTGAGCGCGAGGCAGATCACACCTGAGCGGTTTTCCGTGGAGTTGGCTACTGTAAATTGGTGCGATGAAACCCTACGGATATTTTATAGCCTCCGAGCTTAACGCTTCAAAGTCAAAGGATTTACAGCAGGAAAAGTTAATTCCTTTATCTCGTAAGAACTTACGAGAACGTCTCCTTCAAGAACATGGTCTCGGATATTCAAAGTTGCAGTAATTGGGTCGTGTTCGAACAGTGCATAGTCCACCAATTTTGGAAATAATGAGATGCAAGAAGAGTAAGAATGAGAATATTATTTAATTGAAGCGCGTACATGCACTTTCTCTTACGTGAGTTGTTTAAAGTCCGCAGACAAGTGAACAAGTTAAAAAGTGAGTTTGCGTTGTACATCATTCTTTACAGAACAGATAAAAGTGTTCTTATCCTCACTGCTAAGGTTCTTTCCATGCTCGTACTTTAGCGACATGTCCAGCTCTTTATCACAACGGTGTTGGTGGTCAGATGTTTTAAAGTCTGACGCAATGGATGAGCTAGAGCTGCTTCCCATTAATCGAGGAGACATCGCCCCCCCCCACGGTCTTAAATTCTCCCACATAGTCTGGACTTTTACATTTGGCATCACACAATCACGCTTTGTTGTCATAAACATGTAACTAAACAACATTTGGCCCGTTTGTTTATAATTGCACTTCTTGGTTGGACATGAGCACAACTATGACATAGGTCGAGGTAATTCCACAACTGCAACCAGACAGTAAACAAGAGCCAAAATCCATATGAATTACACAACAGTTATGATTTGACTAACAATAATTCCATATAGCAGCTTTATTTTGTCAGAAACGTGTCAGTTAAGTGTAAACTGTCTCTGTGTTTTCAATGGCACGTCGCACATTTATGACATCACAGAGAGATTCTGTTGTAGACCTCAGCTCTACTTCCTGTAGTTTTATTTTTCACTATTTCTTCACAAACTGCGACTAGACGGAAATAAAACTGTGATAAATATTTAAAGCTCTAAAGTAAGACATAGTCAGAAAAACAGGAGAACATGTCAGATGGACTTTAACAATAAGCAACATTATGCTTCAAAAATGGGAGATTATTCAAATTCAGATTATTTGTGCCACCAAAGTTGCTCCAAAACCAACAGGAAACTCTGTTCATTGGTCCAGTGAAACATGGTTGACAATTTGATGTCATCATATTTAAAGGTTCACAATTAAATGTTTCCGATGGATGGTTTCCATGGACATGCTTCGTCTGACGTAATTTATTTTAAAAAGAAATAGAAATGATTATTGGAACGTTCCACTGTATGACGTTAAACGTATCTATCTCCACGAACACCAGGTCAAGCTACGGGTTTTTGTGGCGTTTGTTGTGTTTGCGGTGTTTGTAGCGTTGGTTGTGTTTGTAGCGTTGGTTGTGTTTGTGGCGTTGATTGTGTTTGTGGCGTTGATTGTGTTTGTGGCGTTGGTTGTGTTTGTGGCTGTGTTTGTGGCATTGTGTTTGTGGCGTTGTGTTTGTGGCGTTGGTTCAGTTTGCGGTGTTTGTGGCGATTGTTGTGTTGATTGTGTTTGTGGTGTTTGTTGTGTTGATTGTGTTTGTGGTGTTTGTTGTGTTGTGTTTGTGAGGTCCGTGGGGCTCACACTCCTCTGCTCCAGGCTTCAGTCCTCCGAGTAAAACACCCAGTGTGCAGCGTTGCATCATTTCACCGGTAAAACGCTTGTGAACGGCCGCGGCGATCTGCGGCTAAGTGCACTTTAGCTCAAAGCAACAAAACGGCTTCGAATTAAGAGCTCGGTGAGAGGGAGAAACGTTACTTCTGTCAAAGGCTAATGGAGTCTGAACGGCGAGACCGATGCCGTGGCGTTCAGTCGCATGCCACGTCGGAAGAGAGACTACACTGCCAGCCGACTTCAAACTGCGGTACCCGACTTTTGTCTTTGGAAATTAGTAAATTTGGAAAGCGCCATTCTGATTGAGCCTTGGTGGTCCGCCCCAGTTTTACTTTGCCGTCAGAAAAAGAGCCGTTCTAAAGCCGTTCTAAAGCCAAATATTCATACGCGCAAATATTAGCAATGGGCCATTGGGTTCGTGAGCGCTAAGATCAAGTTGGACATCTTTGCATACATACTTCCTTCATTTGCAGGTTTGAAAATCAGACCAGAGTGGGACTAAACCAGGGTCAAGACAAGTCTAGATGTCGAAGGTAATATGTACAATATGGTTTTTGAAATGGAGACGTCCGGCCGCCATCTCCGTGAAGTTCCTGGACCTTGTATTGTTCTCTCTACACGAAAATGATTAAGTTGCGCCAAAGGAATTACGAGGATAATAACTGTGAAAGGAGGGAAAAGTTATTTAAAACTAGCCAACTAGTTTTTGGCGCTCACAAACAGTTTGCTTATACGTCGTCTCGAGTTATGGTATCAACCTTCTGTTTACAACGTTCACAAGTAATGCTGCGAAACGGAATATTATATCTACTAGACTGTATCTAACGTGAAAACAAGTGATGAAGCAGGTTCAGATTGTATTGTCGACCGACATAAACCAGCACAAAGGCCACATAACATTGGTAAACGTTCAGCGTGTGTCGCCAAGGTTACCGTTATGAGTAAAAAAGATTGATTTTGACCAAAAATTATGCGTTTACGTTTGGGGGAAAAACTATAATTTTTACTGTTACAGGAAAAAACTTCAGCCGATCCCTGTGTATATATAAAATAAATTAAATATATACAATGCAAAAAAATAAACAGAAAATAAATATAATACAATAAAAATACAATAAAAATACAATAACACAAAAATAAAAAATATTAATACAATACATTAATAAAATAAGTAGAATAAAATAAATTAAATAGATTAAATAAAATACATTTTTAACAAATTGTTGAAAGCCCATTAAACAAATGGACTCTCGCAGGTGCTGTTGTTGAATTGTCATTTTGATATCTTGCTGTTATATTGCCTTTATAATCGACACCCTCTCACTCTCATCTCCTTGTTAGTATCAAAGCCGCTCCATGAAAGAGGCCTTCAGCTGTAGACACTACTCCAGGCGATTGCTCCAGGCGGCGTTACCATTTTAAGCGCTGCAATTACTGTTCTCGTGCTCTTGTAAACACAAAGGAGCCAAACACGTTTCAAGAGTCAAGTAGTGGGTTACTTTGAAATATTATTACTCAAAAAGCACAAAGTATTAGCAAATGAGATTAAGTGGACACAAAATCTGATGTTTTATTTGAAGTGAATCTAATTGGAAGGATAAAACCACACAATTATGCGCAAAAATCTGGTGTTTTCTATGGATGGACCACAAACTGAATCATATCAAAAGGAGCGGCGCAAGAAACACAAATGTTTTACATCATTTAATATATTAAAAATGAAGGTTTTTTTAACTTGTAGATTTACTCAGTGGGAAGAGGAACTAAAACTTCTACTCAAGTAAGAGACTGTTACACCCTGCAATGTATTACTCAAGTAGAAGTAAATGTAACCACTGCAAATAGCTTGATTTGTTGCCTTTTACTCTGCACTGCTGTATATGGACCACTCGAAGTTCTCGCGGTATTTCGGCACCTTATTGCGGGAGTTTGGTAGTGACGTGATGCACGTGAGTCACCTGAAATAGCAGATTTAAACATGGCAGTTCATTCAGTCTCGAGGCACAGAGGTACGTAGCATTGGGAAAGGGCTGCAGCAGGTCAGTAGTTAAGTTGTCTAGACCTTTTTTTTTCTGTGTGAACATCAACTTACAGTTCACCCAAACCTTTATAGATGTGGTCCGGTCGGAACTGAGTCGTTTGATGCGACTGACACGCTCATATTAGTCAATTTGTGATAGTGAGTGTTTATTTACTAAATGCTAATCCGGCGCTAGCACTGTCAATGCCAATAGGTATTTTAAACATTTTGCATCTTGATATATTGGTCCTGCTGCCCATAAAGGCCAGGTTTTCTTGAAAGGGTTGAAACCCCATGAACTCTTGATGGCGAGCTTACCCAACCAGGACTCTGAACAACCTATTGACAATCAGCTGCTCCTCCAGTACATGCTAAAAGATGCACACGCTAAGAGTGTGGTAGGAGATGCACATGCTAAGAGTGTGGTAGGAGATGCACATGCTAAGAGTGTGGTAGGAGATACACACGCTAAGAGTGTGGTAGGAGATGCACATGCTAAGAGTGTGGTAGGAGATACACACGCTAAGAGTGTGGTAGGAGATGCACATGCTAAGAGTGTGGTAGGAGATGCACATGCTAAGGGTGTGGTAGAAGATGCACTTGCTAAGAGTGTGGTAGGAGATACACACGCTAAGAGTGTGGTAGGAGATGCACACGCTAAGGGTGTGGTAGGAGATGCACATGCTAAGAGTGTGGTAGGAGATGCGCATGTTAAGAGTGTGGTAGGAGATGCACATGCTAAGGGTGTGGTAGGAGATGCACATGCTAAGAGTGTGGTAGGAGATGCACATGCTAAGGGTGTGGTAGGAGATGCACATGCTAAGGGTGTGGTAGGAGATGCACATGCTAAGAGTGTGGTAGGAGATGCACATGCTAAGGGTGTGGTAGGAGATGCACACGCTAAGAGTGTGGTAGGAGATGCACACGCTAAGAGTGTGGTAGGAGATGCGCATGTTAAGAGTGTGGTAGGAGATGCACATGCTAAGTGTGTGGTAGGAGATGCACATGGTGTGGTAGGAGATGCGCATGCTAAGGGTGTGGTAGGAGATGCACATGCTAAGAGTGTGGTAGGAGATGCACATGCTAAGAGTGTGGTAGGAGATGCACACGCTAAGAGTGTGGTAGGAGATACACATGCTAAGGGTGTGGTAGGAGATGCGAATGCTAAGGGTGTGGTAGGAGATGCGCATGCTAAGGGTGTGGTAGGAGATACGCATGCTAAGGGTGTGGTAGGAGATGCACATGCTAAGGCTGTGGTAGGAGATGCACATGCTAAGAGTGTGGTAGGAGATGCACATGCTAAGAGTGTGGTAGGAGATGCACACGCTAAGAGTGTGGTAGGAGATACACATGTTAAGAGTGTGGTAGGAGATGCACATGCTAAGAGTGTGGTAGGAGATGCACACGCTAAGAGTGTTGTAGGAGATACGCATGCTAAGAGTGTGGTAGGAGATGCACATGCTAAGAGTGTGGTAGAAGATGCGCATGCTAAGAGTGTGGTAGGAGATACACACGCTAAGAGTGTGGTAGGAGATACACACGCTAAGAGTGTGGTAGGAGATGCACACGCTAAGAGTGTGGTAGGAGATACGCATGCTAAGAGTGTGGTAGGAGATGCACACGCTAAGAGTGTGGTAGGAGATGCGCATGCTAAGAGTGTGGTAGGAGATACACACGCTAAAAGTGTGGTAGGAGATGCACACGCTAATAGTGTGGTAGGAGATACACACGCTAAGAGTGTGGTAGGAGATACACATGCTAAGAGTGTGGTAGGAGATGCACACGCTAAGAGTGTGGTAGGAGATACACATGCTAAGAGTGTGGTAGGAGATACACATGCTAAGAGTGTGGTAGGAGATGCACATGCTATGAGTGTGGTAGGAGATGCACATGCTAAGAGTGTGGTAGGAGATACACATGCTAAGAGTGTGGTAGGAGATACACATGCTAAGAGTGTGGTAGGAGATACACATGCTAAGAGTGTGGTAGGAGATACACATGCTAAGAGTGTGGTAGGAGATGCACACGCTAAGAGTGTGGTAGGAGATGCACACGCTAAGAGTGTGGTAGGAGATGCACACGCTAAGAGTGTGGTAGGAGATACATGCTAAGCCCATTGTCCGCTGGTTTAATCTCGGTCTATTACTCCATCTGCTGGATCATTGGACACTTGCTGTTTTTTTCCATATTGAATCTTCATCACTTAAAAGACTATTTCTGTTCCACACAAACAATTGTCTGAACCAGTGAAGAACTGATCGACTTTGGGAAGGGATTTTGTGTATCAGTCTGATATGAACTTTTATTGTCTGTTGATCGATTGTTGCTCACTAACATTTGAAAGCGCTATATAAACATTGTATTGATATATTATGTAACCTAAACCAAAATTGTAAATATGTAAATACTCACTTATGCACTTAAAGAAAAAGAAAATACAAAGCCACACGTAATTGTTTCATTGTTTATTTTGCTGGTCCTCAACCTCCTTTTAACCTAGATCATTCTGATTCTAGCCGTTTATCATTTTAGTCTGCCAAGGTTTTAAAGTACCTTAGTTGCACATTAATAGGTAAATGCTGCATAAACGTTCGGTGTCTGAAAACCACTCAGAAGTACAATTTTATTAAAAAATTACTCTAGTAAATGTGACCGAGTTGTCTGCAAACCGTGAACCAAAATATTAAAAATGCAAATACGTTGTTTTATCAGATCTGTCGAATGTGTATTAATGAAGCTGAGGCAACACAGTAAACAAAGTCAGTGTTTAATAAAGCGGCAGCTGGGAGAAGGCCACGGTGCGAGGTGCTGGAGCTGAATACAAACGCCTCAGTGTCTGCAGCGATGTCTAAGCTCCACAACATTAGTCAAGCTTTGCATACATGCATATCCCGGCGGTGGAGTTATTTCAGGGTGATGCCTGCAGAAGCATCTCTATAAACTCTTAGTATTTGTGCATCACGCTGTTGCCTGATTCCAACAAACGTTACATAAATACAAATCAGAACCAATAGCGCATGTTATGTTGTGCAGGAGCGAGACCGTTTAGGGAGCACATTCAGAAAGACTATAAGAGGAGGCCAATGTGTCATGCTTAACTCAAGTATGCGCCGGTTGCGGCATTGAAGCGGTTGATAATCCTTGGCAGTTCTGGTGGAGGGTTCATCACATGCTTGTCTCCATTAAGCTGTTATTTACTGCATCTTTTTGTTTTTTTTCCTTCATAAGACATTCATAAGCGTCATACAGTTAAACATATGGGAAAATGAAAGAAAAGGAGCAGAGAAACGTTACCCCTTTAGACTCGTACTGTTCACACGTACACGGATATCTGCCCTTTTAACCACAACCTCTTAAAATTATTTTTTGGTACTTAATGTCGTAGTTTTTATGTTTATCTCAAATCCCATCAATGTTTTTGATTCTTTGATTTCTTTGTCAAGATTATACCATAAAAAACTTATTTTACAGAATTGCTCTGCTCCATTACATTGGTTCTGAATCTGTTTTTTTTTTTTTTTAAATGTCTGTTCTTTTATAGATTGTGGCTTGCTATTTATTCAATGCTTGACTATAGTAGTGGAACTTTATAGGTCTCTAGTGCTTTAGTTATATGGTCCATAGACATGAATCATTAAGAAAGAAAGAAAGAAAGAAAGAAAGAAAAAAGCGTTCCAAAAACCGTAAGCTTTGATTGAAGATGGGGCCCCTTTAAGATCTCCAGACCAGGTCCTGCAGTACCTCATCCTGGAGTCGATCGTGAGGCACAACTCTTTTCTCCCTGGTGTTCCTGGGCTTGGATCTAAAAATGCATAAATTACAAAGGTAGTAGTCGTGGTGGTAGTGGTTGTGGTGGTGCTTGGTGACACAAGTGCAGTCATTTTTAGGTACAGTACGATGTGAACGACACGTTAGTCTGAAATTTGGCTTGTGGATATATTCTCCCACTCAGCATTAAGAGAGTTCTGTGTGCGCAGCGTCACTCTTCGAACGGCTGAGCCCCATTGAACAAAGAGCCCGAGTGAAGAGGAACTTCCAAACAGAGGAATCAAGCAGAGAGGAGATGAAGTGTGCGCAGCGTTAATAACCAGCCGGATTCGGGGACGATTCGGAGTGTGACACAGCAGGGGAAGCGGCGGGGTAGAGGTGGGGGCCCAACTCCAGGGGGCAGAAATAATTAGATGACTCTGTTAAGCAGCGCGTCGGACTGCGCGGGGGAACTAGTCACGGCGCATGTTTCGACTGTGAGTGCGGGAGAACGCTGCACGCCGATCTGGGTCCTGCTAACAGCCGTTTTGAGCTAACAAGTAGCAGCAGATTGTGGTTAAACTCCCCGGTCAAAAAAATACAAAGTGTCTCGAAACAGGATTGTAACAGGGAAAGTAAATGGTAGTCACGGTAGAGCCAGAGGTGTGGTGAATTTCCTTCTTGATCAAATGACAAAAGTTAATCCATTCATTGAGACGTCTGAAAGTCTGATTCTAACTATTCACCAATGTGTTCTTGTTAGGCCCGAGCGCCACAAGCTGGCGAGAGGCCTATTAATCTCGTAAGGCCGTGCGAAGCACGGCTGCGAAAGTGCGCAAGTGCCCACTTCCAAACACTCACTAACGCACTTCTTCACTCACGCACGCCCCGTGCATACTAATTAGTAGTAGGAAAATGGAACATTACCGTTGTAAACGGGCGAAGCCCGTGCAAAAGTGTGCACTAAACGAGCACTTTACATTGGGATGACGACCGTTTTTCGCGGTCGTCATCCCCATATAAAGCACTCAATTGCCCTAAGTAGCTCACGAATACGTTCCCCATCTCTTGCATGTTCCGTGCATATAAGCATGTAATGCAAAAATTGAACATTATTACTGTTTAGAGGGCCAAAAACACAAAGTGGGCGGAGCCCACTCAAAATTAACGAAAGTACCCGTCAGTGACCAGGGACCCACACCATGAGGTAGGAAAGCGCGAGCGCTTTCCGAAAATGTATAGTTTATGATATTTGAAAAATGGGAAACATTGTTTTCGCATCGGAATATTATTCTTTCTTCTTCTTCTTCTTCTTCTTCTTCTTCTTCTTCTTCTTCTTCTTCTTCTTCTTCTTCTTCTTCTTCTTCTTCTTCTTCTTCTTCTTCTTCTTCTTCTTCTTCTTCTTCTTCTTCTTCTTCTTCTCCTCTTCTTCTCCTCTTCTTCTCCTCCTCTTCTCCTCCTCCTCTTCTTCTTCTTCTTCTTCTTCTTCTTCTTCTTCTTCTTCTTCTCCTCCTCTTCTCCTCCTCTTCTCCTCCTCTTCTCCTCCTCTTCTCTTCTTCTTCTTCTTCTTCTTTCTTTCTTCTCGGGACCAACCCCCCTATTTTTCACCCAGTGAACATTGACGAAAAGTCACAAAAATTTGCACACCTCTAAAAATCGTGCCTCTCTACATTCTGGCTATTTCCCTTTTCTAAAATAAAAAAAAATGGCGCGTCAGCGCCCCCAAATGTACCAAAAATGCATTGAGAGATAGGAAATGACCCAAAAAAAATCTGATCGTAGAATCATGAAATTTGGCGCAGAGGTAGATGGTGACAAGAGAAGTAACAAATATTATTATGGCAACGCCGTCCGCCCAACCAAATGTCGGCCATATTGGTTCAAAAATGGCTAAGCATGACTCGGGAGTTTTTCCAAACGTCGTACTTTTACAAACTCCTCCCAGGGCGTTGGCTCTAAAAAGCTGAAATTTGGTGAAAATGGTACTGAGGAGTGGGACATCAAAAGTTATTCAAATTACAGTGATACCTGTCACGGTCTCTGTGCGGCGAAGCCGCAAACTTTAGCTAGAATTTCAGAAATCTCCCAAATTTAAGATTTCTGCCGTTTGCGCAGATAAAGTCCGAATTGCGTCAAATTACAATCAGTTGTTAAACTCTTTGCCCTAAATCTACTTGAAGTGAAATTAATTAATTTGGCGCCACAGCGCCCCCTACAGATTTTATATGGAGGTTAAATGTTTAGTTTTGCGAAATTATCTGAAATTTGACACGAAACTCAATTTTGGCATCCCCATCAAAAAAGTAAATGAGACACATGTCATAATTGTTACGGCTTTGCTGTAGCGATGACCAAAACCTCCCATGTTATTCCAATGGGGAAATCACCAGAACATGTTTACACTTTAGACTTTCACCAACTCCTCCCAGGGCGTCAGCCCTATCAATGTGAAATTTGGTGAGACTCATCTTCAGGTGTGGACAATCAAAAGTTATCCACATTTTTATTCAAAGAGTCACGGTGTCTGTGCGGCAAAGCCGCACATTTTGCCAAGAATTCAAAATAAAATTGCTTTTTGATGGTAAAACAAAGGAGAGAAGATGTGACAGCGTCATAGATTCAGCAGTAGGCGTAATAAAAGGACAATTGGGGCGCGTTAGCGCCCCCTCCTCTTGCGGCGGTGTGGCGGCGGCGTGGCGAGGGCCGATCATTGCCGCTTGCGGCTATATTTTTGAATTGTTTTTATTCGGCATTTTGCAAACTGTAAGAAAGAAGGGGCCCAAACCTACCGAAAAGTGACTTTATTTACAATGGAGGGCCAAAACATTGCGCTGTGAATAAAGTACCCCTTCTTTCATAGTTCGGCGAGTTGTTCTCTTTCGTCCTCACACACGTCGCGACATTGATGCGCAAAGTCTACTGTTCTTTTTCAGCTTTTGCAAATTTAAACTTATCATTATTATTATTATGTATTTTTAATTCATATTCAACAGCTGTATCTATTTTTTTTTTAATAATAACCTGTAGAGACGATTTCCTGGTTTGAAAGAGGCTGTTGTAGACTGAGGGGAGGTTGTACCAACATTCCTATTTAAAGAAGGGTTTTCTCTTTCAAATCCCGGCTTACAATGTTTACCTCGCATCAAATGTGGGATCTGCTACTTCCAGGTGAAGATGCACAGCTGATTGTAGACCAGAATTTGAGTGCCATCTCTTTGGCAGAAGTTGTTAAATCTCGTCAATGTGGGCGTCTTGTCCCTGGGATGCACCAGTTCTTGTCAGCGCGTCCACGGTTTAAAGTACACAAGAACATTTTGTGTTCTAAAATGATCTTTGTAGTCTTCAAACACAAAAGTAATAGAATGGGTTTAACATTAGAGAGAGAAAATGCATTTCACTAAAACTCTTAGTACTTCTTCTGTTTTCTACAACTCTTAACTTCATTGAAAATTACACCTTCTCTCACGTAGAGACTTGTACAATTTAGCGCAGTTACACTTTGAAAGCCCTGAACAGTTGGGCTTGTACTCGTGAGGAGCAGAGACACCTCGGGTTGTGTGAATGTGAGCGCATTAATAAAGAATAAAGTCTCTCATGGAGAAGCATAGGTCTGGTAGCGAGAGGCCCTGAGGTGGCTGAGCTAATTACAGTGACATGTAAATGAAACCACTGGAGTGTTTAAACAGATGAGTAACCAAAGAAGTCATGGCCTACATTTTAATGGTGAAATTATCATATTGTTTGGTGCTTTCATGATGTAAGTCGAGGGAGACCACAGAATCACCCTGGCAAAGCCTGGAACTGAACTGAGGCTGTTGAACTTTGGACAAAGATTGTTCTTTAGACCTGTTTAAGTTTAGTTTGACAGATCAGCATCAAAAGAGAGTGAACAGTTGTCGAAGCAGGGAATCAATGTAAGAGCTACCAGCAGACAGTCTTCATGCCTGATGGTGGCATGTTCAGTTTTTGTCCCTCTTCACAGTAAGAGGTCCTGAGTTTGAGTCCCGAGGAGGAGCTTGTACGTTCTGAGTCCGGGTTGTTTCCTCCAGTTGCTCACATTTCAAACTTTGACCCCTCAACAAAACTGTGCTTAAGCACTGGTGACGGGCCCCCAGGTCCTGCAGGTTTAACCCAGACATTGAAGGGTTCATTTGATTTGCTTTATACATTAATTCATTTTCTACAGCTTGTTCCCGTTCGGGGTCGCGGGCGACTGGAGCCTATCCCAGGGACTTTGGGACTTATTTTTACAGGACAATATTTGAATAGTGAGGGAAGGATGGAGCGTGAGATCGACAGGCAGATCGGTGCAGCGGCTGCAGTGATGCAGTCGCTGCATCGGACCGTTGTGGTGAAGAAGGAGCTGAGCCGAAAGGCAAAGCTCTCGATTTACCGGTCGGTACGTTCCTGACCTCACCTATGGTCATGAGCTTTGGGTAGTGACCGAAAGGACAAGATTGCGGATACAAGCGGTCGAAATGAGTTTCCTCCGCCGTGTGGCTGGGCGCTCCCTTAGAGATAAGGTGAGGAGCTCGGCCACACGGCAGGAGTAGAGCCGCTGCTCCTCCACGTCGAGAGGAGCCAGCTGAGGTGGCTCGAGCATCTGTTCCCGATGCCTCCTGGGCGCCTCCCTGGGGAGGTGTTTCAGGCATGTCCCACCGGGAAGAGGCCCCGGGGAAGACCCAGGACACGCTGGAGAGACTATGTCTCTCGGCTGGCCTGGGAACGCCTCGGGATCCCCCCGGAGGAGTTAGAGGAAGTGTCTGGGGAGAAGGAAGTCTGGGAGTCCCTGCTCAGACTGCTGCCCCCGCGACCCAGCCCCGGGGATAAAGCGGCAGAAAATGGATGGATGGATGGAATATTTAAATACAATAATTAGCTCTGACTCGGTTAAGTTCCTGTTCTGCATCAGAGGATAGAGAAACTTCACATATCAGACAAGCACAAAAGCACTCCAACACAAGTCTGTGCCTTTTGTCCTCAATAGAAGTGGACATCACTCCAGAGCCTGGTGCAGCAGGAAGAAAGAACTCTGTCCAACCTTATGTTGTCACAAGACTAACAATCCAAACCCCATTTATTTGATTTTTTCGAAAAAGAACAAAGAGTGAAAAACGCATCAAACGAAAAGTGAGCGGCCCAAAAAATAAACCATAAAAGTCAGGCACATCCCCCATCGGTCTCTTCTGTCCCAGCGTCTGGTAAATGTTATAATGTCCATGTTTGACCCTGTCATCCCCTTTCATATAATTGCTTTTATTTTTTGGCTGCAGCCCTCATTTTAAAACTAATCTGGAAGAGTATAAGTTTGTGTTGTTAATGTGATTTAGCAGCTCAAATACATAGAGAGTATAAAGTATATAATTTTGATACTAGTATTTCATCTTCCTAAAGATGATTGACGGTATTTAAGTGCTTTTTGTTCTGTTCGTAAACCCAGACGGACATGCTTTTGGAGATGTAAAAGGCACGCAAACACTTGGAACATTAAAGTAATCATATAGCAACCTACATGTAGGTGAGACTGGAACCAGCAACCTTCTAGTCAGTGGTCAAAAGCTAATTGACTGGACAACTGTTCTGATAGTGACGAGGGGATTGAGAGGCTGGTTCTGCTGTGCTGGAGCGGGGCAGGAGAGCAGAGGGGAGAGCGTATGTATTTATATAAATGTCTTGAGAGGTGATTGGCTGAGAGGCAAAAGAAGCAGGCTACGATTGGCTGAGTTGAGACGGGAGGGAGGAACAAGGGACAA
Organism: Eucyclogobius newberryi; assembly: GCF_026437365.1. Classification (NCBI taxonomy): domain Eukaryota; kingdom Metazoa; phylum Chordata; class Actinopteri; order Gobiiformes; family Gobiidae; genus Eucyclogobius; species Eucyclogobius newberryi. The sequence continues at coordinate 12,101,648 of NW_027315779.1, forward strand.
ACGTACAACACATCCATGATGAAACCAGTGAGTGAGAACCAGTACAAACAAGTGACTTTTCTGGTCGTTTCAGACGCTACAAAAAAAACCTGTTCTATTCTCTCGGTGCAGGATGCGATCTTTGCGGTGCGTATTTTTAGCCCTCTACCGTAGCGGCGGTGAAGTCGTATGCTAATGATTTTGTGGGTTGTCTCTCTGCCTCCGACATGATCAGTCATTCTAAACCTCTTCCCCACGCTAACTGTCGAATTAGCTCGCTTACTTATGCCACTGTGACATCTCTATTTCAGGAATAGACTTGTTTATGTGCATTTTTTTTGGATGTTTTTTGCGTCTTTGACTTTTTGCTTCGACTTAGCTCTAGTTCATATCAGGAAGTTCAAAAGGTGAAAGAGTTGTCTGTAAGAAACATGAAAATGCACCACATATTGACAAAAGGCTTTAAAAAAATGTCTTTAAGGAATATATAAAAATGGTCTATCTTCATGGAGCAGGATCGTTTTAATGCCATGCTCTGGATTATTCTCAACAATGCAATCATTTTCAGAGACGTCCAGAGAAGTGCCATGGTGCACCTTTAACCCGACATTTTTAGGGTTAAAGGTGCCCTATGAGAATGATTGCGTTGGTGAGAATGATCCAGAGAAGTTCCATGGTGCACCTTTAACACAATGTTAGGGACATGTTGGTTGTTTGCCTTTTTGGTTTACGGCGTGTTCAGAAGAGAAAAAGTGCTGCACAACGGCTGATACTACAGTGTTTTATGTCCTTTGTCTCTTGCTGTAGGTTATCACTCTTGTCTTCAAAGCATTAAAAGACGAGGATTGGCTAAAATTGCACAATGGAACTTTTCTGGTGATTGGTTTATTGCTAAAAAATTGACCTTAAACTGACGGTCTGCTGTAAACGTATGTGTCCCACACTCATGGTGCGAGAGCGGACGACCTTGGGCCGACCTACCTTCGCTGCGCCGTCCACGGGTTAAAGCGCTTGGAATTGGCTCCAAAAAGCGCTCGGATCATTGGCTCTGTCTGCGAGCCAGCGCTGCAGAGCCGTCCGTTCGCAACCCGCGTCTGAGGCAAATTGAATCAATCTCACTTTCACTCTTGTTTCAGATGTTCCATTCTCCCATCTTTGAGCCTCGGTCTGTCTGTGCGAGAAAGCGCTCTTCTGTTCGCATCGTCCTTAAGCCGGAGGTGAAGGAAAAGACCAGCGGAGCAGCGAGCGAGCAAGCGTCCACCATTCCAGGCTCTGCTTCGAGACAAGCAGGTAGTGCACCAGAGAGTTAGAGACCATATCTAATCCTAAATCATCACAGATTTCAATGTACCATTTTTGACCAGAGCGTTATCTTTGTATTTTCCCTCCTGCAAACGGGTTCTGTCTCTGAAATACCAGTTCCTTCATGAAGAACCATCTCGTCCCTTTGGAGGCCTGTGAGCTCCGTCTTTACACGGCTTAAACGGCTTAAACGGAACGGTCTGTGGTTTGATCCATCAGGGACAGGACCTTCTCAGGACCAGTCTCTGAATCATTACGACGATAGGCCTGTTGGGAAATGTAGTTTTTATGAGCTCACGGGGCCCATTCATTAGCACTGAACGCACCATTAGCTTTTATCGATGGCGTTTGCACGTGCTCAGTGGAAAATCTGAGGAAACGCCTGGATTTGTCATGATCGAGGTTCAGCGCTGACACTCTGAGGTAAAGCAGGAGGTACAGATGAACCGACGCCCATGACCGGTTTGACGAATCACAGACTTAAAACGTTGTTAAGATTAAAATATATTTTTAATTAAAAATGTAATTTTTTAAAAATCATTTAAAAAAAAAATGCCCCGAATAACTAATTTTCTAGGTTTATAATTTTACTTCCTGTTTGTAATTGATGGTATCACGATAGGAATTTACCCATCAACCACTGGGCCAATGTCTCAACTTTTTTTAATTCGACAAATTTATGAGAGCAGCTTTATTTTGTTGAGTTGGGTGAAAAAAAAGAAGAAAAGAGTTATTTCTTTAGTGTAAATTCTGCACAAACTTTGGATTGTATAAGGTGTGTCCCTGCTGTGATGTCACTTCCTGTCACGTTCTACCGCTTTTTCAACTTTTCTCCACAAACAGCTACTGGATTGGTGTAAAACTAAATGAGAACATTGTAAAAACCCTCCATTTAAATCAAAGTACATGTTTACACATTGTTAGTAAAGTTAGTTGTTGGTAAAGTATTGACAGAGCCCTCAAAGCCCTCTGCATTTTGATTTACTGTAGTTTTTTGTGTGGATTTTTTTCTATGTATATCACACAGGGGAAAAAGTAAGCATTAAGTAAGTAGCAGTAGCAGCAATGTGATAGGGAAAAAATAGCCTGTTTTTTAAGATTCTTAGACACAAACCAGCATCCTCCGACGTGACTTCTTTATTTCACGCATTATTCCTGCAGCTTATCTCTTCTTCACGTGTTTGTTTTAGCTTCCCACCGCAAACGCTGACTTTATACATTTCCATCTCCGAGCTGTGTTCCCCCCCGCCGCGACGTGCTGCCGCAGACATTTCTCGGTGGCCTCCGGGGAAATCGAATATGGATTTGCTTTCCTACGAGGATTTCAAAAGAGTTTAGCGACATTAATAATTTCTGAAAGAGAAAAGCAGAAGTGTGGCCTTTGTGAAGTGTAAAGTGTAATTCTTGTGTCAGGGAAGCTTTCGGGAATGAAGCATTGCTGGAGAATTGGGGGGGGAACACAAAAAAAACAAGGCGAATTGGCTCATTTTCTGCGATATTTGGAGAAGTAACGCTGCCATTTGTGATTTTAGATATTAAAAGTTCAGAAAACATGTCTCCCACTAAAGATATTACTAGAAGGATATAATATGTGCAATAATAATAAGATAAGCTTTTGAACATGTTGCAGCTTATACGCATTTCAGAAGGAAATGTCCCACGACCCGAACTTAAACGTGACATGAGTTCAAGGATTAAAGGTGTTGTTGTTTGCGCCGGAGGGAAAGACGATCATTCGCTGTGAGCAATATGCAAATAAAACCATCATACATAACTGTTCAGGGTGTGAAATTTTTTCTTTGTCGTGCTGCTGGATCTGGAGGTGGTCTGACGGGTCGACTCGGTGACGGTTGAAGGTTAAATGTAGAGAACAAATTTCCCATAGTGAGTGCTACGTAGGCTGCTACAACAAGTCGGGGGCCGGGGTGACGTGATCCGTTTCGCTTAGTAACGCCAGTCACCATTTTTATGAAAGGGCAAGCTATAATGAGAAGTAATGGGCAACTTCACCACACTCGTCTAATTCTCCAAAATGGATGCCACAAACAATGGACTGAAACGCCAGGAGTCACTACGACGCTAAAAACGACTCACGCGCCCGAGTCTTTTGCTTGTGTAATATGGTCGGATTATTTATCGTTCTCTCTGAGGGGCTCACACTTGTGGGACGTGCGAAAACCATCGTCAGGGTTCTGGTTGTCGACTTCAGCGTCTGTAGCTAATTTTGCAGTGTTTAGTTTGTGTCCAGATGTCCGGTGAAATAAACGGTGCCAAAGTGGAGACTGTCCCACTGTCTGTCAGTGTTGAAAACGTACTGCCGTGATGCATAAAATGTAGCTACATTATTTCCAGTCTCCTGTAAAATAAATATATAACTTTAGATGGAGTCAATGGGCCGTTATATTCACACTCCATCTCCAAAGTTCAGCGTTTGGGCCGTGCTTTCCTATGGACTGCAATCTAACGGTTTCCCCGTTGCACGAGGTTGCCAAGCCGAGCAAAGCGTTCTGGTACCCGGATGTCAGACCCGAGAAGCCGCGCACACTTACTCTGCCCCCTGCTGGTGGACATGCTTAATGGGTCGATGAACTCTGCGTGTACAACGAATCGTACAAAGTGTATAAAGAGCGAGTTGCGTGGCTTGTGCGCTCTAAAACAGGAACACTCAAACGAGTTGGATCAATGACAAAATGAACCAATACTACGCAAGTGCACAGCTTTACATATTGTAAACGCACTTTCTATTAATCACTGTGTAAAAAGAAGATTTTCTTCCGAGCTGAAACCAAAGAACTTCCGGTGCTCGCCTACAACTATCACTTTTACTACTAGTACATATTCTGTTGATTGCTACTGCTTCTAATCCATATCGCAGCATTGTACATGTTACATGAAATTTCCCCATGTGTGGACAATAAAGGAATATCTTATCTTACACCTATTTTATCCAACAAAGACCTATCTGTGTCTTTATCGCTCGTTTCTAATACTGTTTTAGCTCATTTTCTGCTGTTATTGTCGCAACACTGTCATTTCCCCAATGTTCGATAAAATAAATGTATCTGTATAGAAGGAACATCAGCAAAAAAATTATTTATTGTCATGAACACTTAAATATGGATGAACTTTGCGCTTGGTTTGAAGGTCAGGCTCTGTATACATGTTTATCCGTGATGACCTTCTTAGCTTTTCACGCTAAAACCTGGTCGCTGGTTTACAAGGCTGCTCACTTCATTCACATTTCCATTAATATTATTTTCCACATAAAAGTGCATTAATGGGTATGAGACAAGGACGGATGAGTATTTTCATGGATTGAATTTTCTGAACGACGGCCCGTTGGTGCCACAAATCATCGCTAACCTCCATCAATCTCCAACTCCGCGAGCATACGACTTTTCCCTCCTCTTTGTCTGCTTTTACCGTTGCTCCCCTAATCATTTTCACCACATAAAAGATAATATCCACCAGGCCTGACTGCCATCCATCACTTGTCACCGCGGTAACACCTGGTTGCTAAGGGCGTCCGAATGACACTGCGGCATGCTGGGAGTTGTAGTCTCCGGCTGCTGAGGCCTGTTGGTCAGGGGTGGCATCGTTATACATGTGTGATTGATTATGGTTATCATTTTCAGATACGGACACCTGTTTGCTAAGGGCACCCAAATGACACCGATGCATGCTGGGAATTGTAGTTTGCCCTTGAACAACAGTTGTACTAAGGACAGCTTTTAAAAGATATTACCGCCACAAAGTTTATTTCATTCGGCTTTTTATTTCTAAAACTGTTTCGGTTTCGCTTTGCTGCTAATTTGCCATCCCAACATGCTTCACTCCTCACTGTTGCCAGCAGAGGGCCAAAGATGCCTGGTTTGATTTATGCTTTACATTCCACTGAGATTCGGAAGCTCATTTTCAGGGGGGGTCCTTGCCCGAGAGGGGAGGAGCCTATTGCACATGTAGTTGTAGTGTCAGGAGAAACCGGAGCGCCCAGCGGAAACCTACGCAGACACGGGGAGAACATACAAACTCTGCTGTGCCACCACGCTGCTGAAGTCAGTGTTCAAAGGAGAAATACTAGGCCTTTTTATTATGTGTGTTAATTTAGAGTCAAACGTACTGTATGTGTGTCTAAAACGGATTAATAATAGAAAAGCCTCCCTTGACTAACTGTTCAAAACTGCGGTTGGCTCCACCCCCCCATAGCGGCAGATTTTCATTTAAAGTCCAAATGACTCATTTGCGTATTTCAGTAAAACTAAGGAAACATGATTATATTTAAGATGTTATCAATGATTTTGCCAGTTTTTCTTTCCAATTTGGCCCTTTTTGAGACATTTATTATGTCACTTCCTGATTTGCCCGTGGCCAGCAAATATGACGTAGGTAGAGACGCAACCGTTACCTAGCAACCAGATTGTAAACTAGGGCCAAAGTCCATTTAAATCATACAATAGTTATGATTTGACAAAAATTACACCTGACAACACGTTTATTTTGTGAAATTATTGTAAAAAGTCGCATGCAAATGTCACTTCATCTTTGATAGAACGGCGCGTTTTGATGACATCACAGAGGTGGAGGTATTCTGTTGTAGAACTCCACTTCTTGTAATCCTCCACTTTTATTTGTCAAATTGTCTTCACTTTTTCTGCCACTTGACTGATGAAAAACTATGATTATTTACCACAGGGACGATCGCTCTCATCATAATTAGAAAAAGCATGAGAATCGTCATGTAGACTAAGTGTTTTTATTATTGAAAATTGAGTCTGAATTATCTTAATCATAAGTAAGTACAGAGAGGTGGGCGGATGTGGGGAAAAAAATACCCCTAAATATACCTCAGAACAAGTTAATTGGAGCCAAACTGTTCTTACATCGTTAAACTCACATAAAGGCGTGTTTGAGGTGGATTAATTTGTTATTTCAAGGCAATTTTGAGCAGTAAAAGCATTGCAGATGTTTAATGCTTTACCGTGGAACATTCAGGGCAGAGCATCAACACGGAGACGAGCAGTGTATACTCAACCAGAAAATGTGCACCTTTTAAAGCGAAAATGAAAGAAATAGAACTGTTATTTATTTTACATTTAATTTTCTGTTTCAACCCATTTTCAAATGTTTCTTTTGTCTTTTCCTTTAAGCTCTCAGACAATAATAATAATAATAATTGTGAAACTTGTATTTGTTAGCGTGCAGCTTGTTCATGGGTTTCAGCTTCCTTTTAGGTAACTTGTTGTTTTAAAAGTGGTGTATGTCGCAAATAAGACACTTCAACTCCTCACGGTCGCCAGAAATAGACTGTTAAAACATGTCAAAATTATTACAAACCAATGTGCCAAAACAGATGTCATCAAACCTCAATAAAACGCCTGTGACCTTTAATAAAATCATGTATGAATTGGTTGTAAAATATTTCTCTTGACGGTAAAAAAAACAACGCATATCATTAACACCTGGTTGTTAAGGGCGTCCGAATGACACTGCGGCATGCTGGGAGCTGTAACCTCCAGCTGCTGGGGGCCAACGCTGCACTACACATGTGATGAATGACACTTGTCTATTTCCCACCCTGATTCGGATCCATGGGCCGCGTCGGTGTCGTCGCGTTGGCCTTTTCGGAGGAGGATTTTCCAGGTCACGGCGCCGAGGTGAGGCTGCGCCGCGGCAAACGGGCGTGGCGTGCGGAGGAAATGTCAGGGGCCCCCCACGGGACACTGGCCGAACGCAAGGGGCGAGGTGTGTTCAAGCATCGAGGCGTGATGGTCAGAGCTTTTGATAACGGCGCCAACGGAGCTTTGGCGTTACCAGGAAGTCAAACGCGCAGAACGACACATTCAGACTCATTGAACTAAAATGCAGCTGAGGTAAACATATTTTGAATTTTGCTTAAAGATTTTTACAATTTTATCACAGAATAGCACATGTTTTAGAATTATAATTTCACTTCTTGTTTGTAACTGATGACATCACCCTAGGAAATTGGCCATTAAACGCTGGGCAAAATATCATCTAATGTCACAATTGTTTTATTTGACAAATAAAAATACATGGTAGTGATTTTATTGTGTAGAATTGGTGTTTAGTGAGTCAAACAATTGTTTCTTTGTGTAAATTCTGCATAAACTTTTACTGGAATGAGCGTCCCTGGTGTGATGTCACTTCCTGTCATATTCTACAAATTTTTCAACATTTTCTCCTCAAATACCTACTCTATTTTGGCATTAAACTATAATTTGTATGTACAACATGTATAAATACATCAAATAAAATCTGAATTTGAAAATCGTAAAAATCTGTCATAGGCACTTTAAGCGTCTTGCCCAAGGACACAACGGCAGCAGAATATTAAGGCTTCAACGACAAGTAACTAATCTATCATTGACCATACGACTGGTTTGAGTTGTTCTTCTAAATATTTGTGGATCTTTCCTGGTTAAATAAAACAAATTTAAGTTGATCAAGTTCATGAACATTAACAAGACCCTTTTAATTAGAGCAAATCGACAAAACGAACTGTCCAATTACGTCCTCCAGAGTCTGAACTCCAGACCACATACTTCTTAGACCTCTCCAATGCGCTTGATTAAAATTACTGGTCCTTGATTAGATTAAAATTTGAATAGATGCACAGCCCAACACTGACATAATCAACTAATTTAATCATCAACCATTTTATTTGGATTATACATATTCTTTAAAAGGACTAATTTAAAGGTCAATTTTTCCAGTTTTGAGCCGTCAAAGGGAAATCATGAATATTCCTTCAGCATTTTTGCATCAAACCAATATAATAACAATATCAGTTCTTAAACACGGGATCTGTAAAGGTCAGTAACAAAACAAGTAACATTTAATAAACGTAATAAAATACTACCAAGAATCCTGATCAAATTTAAACTGTGACAATTGGCTCCAGTCTAATAAATATGGGAAATCTTTGCTATTTAAACATTGTACGGTTGCTTCGGTAACATTTTGATTTCAACAAAGATTCAGACGAGTTACAAATCACTCCCTCGATTCAAATTGCATAACCATAAAAAAAATAGAAGATTTCACGGCATATAAATCAACAAGAAAGAAGCTGAATAATACATGAGGACACGCGATGAGGTCCTTCCCGTGTCCGTGCCCTCTGAGTCGGACACGCAGCTCGGAAATGTCAGCCGCCCCTCTGGGTCCTCGGCGTTTGTCAGGGCCAGATCTGAGGCCAACATGGCTCTCTGTCCGGCCGTCTCCACCCCCCCCCCTTTCGTCCCCCTTCCGTCCCCCTTTCTCCCCCTCTGCACAGACCCCGGGCCCGGGAGAGGAACTAATTGTGAGCGTTATTGATTGGCGCGGTCGCCGTGTGCTGTCCGCGGGGTAAGTGAGATGGATGGAGTTGTCAGCTCGTCATCAGCGGCGGGTTTCGGAGGGTTTGTGGACAGCATGGCCCCGGGGCGTGTTAGGGGGGAGTGAGGGGAGTGAGGGGGGAGTGAGGGGGGAGACCTGGAGGTTAAACAGGCTCTGAGCGGCTGCTGCTGTTGCGAAGTGACTTTGAACTGAAGCTGTCCTAGTTTAGACTCAAGAAGCAAACTGTCACTGACTGCACGTTATGACAATTAGAACTTCAACAGATTTATTTTCTCCCCTGCTCTTCTCCCTGTACACAAACTGCTGCACCTCCAGCCACGACTCCGTAAAACGAATTAAGTTCGTGGACGACACCACCCTCATCGGGCTCATCTCAGACGGGGATGAGTCTGTCTACAGGAGGTGGACGTGCTGTTGTCCTGGTGCAGCAGTAACAACCTGGAGTTCAATGCCCAGAAGACAGTGGAGATGATTGTGGACTTCAGGAAAGTCAAAGCCCCCCAGCCCCCCTCACCATCTCAGACTCCCCATTCTCCACTGTGGACTCCCTGCGCTTTCTTGGCACCACCATCACCCGGGACCTCAAATGGGAGCTCACCATCAGCTCTCTCACCGGGAAGGTCCAGCAGAGGATGTACTCCTGCGGCAGCTGAGGAAAGCCAAGCTGACAGCAGAGATGATGGTGCAGTTCTACACGGCCATCATCAAGTCCATCCTCACCTCCTCCATCACTGTGTGGTACGCTGGAGCCACAGCCAGGGACAAACAGAGACTACAGCGCATTGTGCGCTCTGCTGAGAAGGTGATCGGCCGCAAACTTCCATCTCTGCAGGACCTGTACGACTCCAGGGCTCTGGGACGAGCAGGTCAGATCACAGCCGACCCTTCTCACCCTGGACACGGACTATTTGAGCCACTCCCCTCAGGCAGGAGGCCACTCCCCTCAGGCAGGAGGCCACTCCCCTCAGGCAGGAGGCCACTCCCCTCAGGCAGGAGACCACTCCCCTCAGGCAGGAGGCTAAGGCCCATCCGGACCAGAACCTCACGTCACAACAGTTTCTTTCCCTCTGCCGTTGAACTCATGAACACTGCCTAAGCACCTTGCACTCACTGCACTGTAGCTTCCTATTGCACTACATAACTTTATACTTTATATTTTACAGATCATGCTGTTTAGTATTCAGTGTTCAATGTTTTGTTGTTTGTGCTGCACCAAATCACCAGGACAAGTTCCTATGTCTGTAAATTTCATTTATCGACAAATGGTAATAAACCCTGATTCTGATTCTGATTATTTGAAGCCACATTCCCAAACACTGCTGCACTAAGGTTTATACACGGCTGATCAAAAATGATACATTTCCATCCAGAGCGTCATTATTCCTCACACAGATCTTCAGTGTGTCATTGTTCCTCACACAGATCTTCAGTGTGTCATTGTTCCTCACACAGATCTTCATTGTGTCATTATTCCTCACACAGATCTCATATTGATGATGGAGAGAGTGGCCGTGCAGTGGCCTTCTCAAACACACCATGACCGCGGGGTTCGTCTCTCGCTGCATCAGTCGGGTTTAAATACCGTGTTGGATCTGTTTTTGCTTCGTTGAATCCAGTTGTCGACTTTTTTGTTTTGGACAGGCAGTGCATTTGTAGTCGTCCTGCCTTTCTTCCTTCCGTTGTACAACCTCTTTACAATAAGAAACATTTCAGCGCAGAGCGAGAACATTTTGTTGACTTGTTAACTTTTAATTAGCTCTTAAACCCGTGAGTTGTGCCTGAAAACATATTATGAAGCTATTGTCATCGTTTTATATTCCTCATCAAATTCTTTCTCTCATTTTCGTCACAAACCATTTGACAGATGTTCCCACTCTCGATCGAACGCACGGAGATGTTGAACTTGACTGCATTCCTTAAGTATTGAAGTACGTTGCCTTATAATTGGTGTTTTTTCACGTTCGAAATAAACATGATCCACACGTTTTATCCGACCAAACCAAGTTCTGATCATAAATGAGGAGAAATGAGTCTCTGGTTTGGTCCTCGACTCGCTGCTGGAGAACTGCAGTTTGTTCGTTCATTGTGATTGGAAGAGTTTGAACTAAAAAAAGGTACATCGTGGCGTCACAAGATCTAAACCGCAGCCGCAACCCGACGTTACCCGCCGGCTCTCGGGCGAAGTCGCCGGGTCGTGTTTACCTTTGGCGCGGGCTGGTCCCAGGCTCTGCTCCGACGCCATGTTTTAGATTTAAGGCTAATGGTGCGTGAAATACGACTCCTCGTCCCCGGCAATGTGCGGCTCGTTCGACTCCTTCTCTCAAACGCCTCGATGACCCTTTAAAGAGTCCAACGGCCCCGGGACAAATCCAGAGCGTTTGTCTTTGGTTCACATTGACGGGGAAGTTGACTTTTGGAGGCAAGATTACACTGGGTTTTTGTGCATTTTTAATAACAATAATATCAATAGTGCAGTCGGTAACATGGATCTACAAACTTCAAGCCACTAAACGCTGTGAATTAAATGAGGATATTGATTTCTTGCCACTATTTCTCTTTGTTTTTAATGTTTTATACAAGTCAAGTGCGTTTGAGACTTCGTTATTGAACTTGTTTGAAATGTGTGACCCGCTTTAGCTCTTTGTTCAACCCTTAATACTTGTTTTTTTTTATTAGTTATGTTTTTTGGAACCTTTGTTTAGACTTTTGTGAGGTACCTTTTTGTGTACATATTTAAAGTCCCAGTATGTAACCTTTTCGCCATAAAACGGACTAAACTAAAAAACATGTTTTTTCCTCTTTGGATGTTTTTTATTGCACTATATGTAACTTGCATCTTTTGTGACCTGCAGAACCTTCTTGTTTCCACTGAAATGTTGTTTCTTTAGCTGTATTTCATCTCAATAGCGGGTGTTCCGAAGTATAGTTCTTATTAACAAACTTTTTTTACGATAACTTTTCATTTCCATGGGATCAGGCACGTGACTTTCCTTTTTGACCGTTTCTATACATATACATTTTGTTTAAACATACGGAAGACAAAGTGACTTATGTAAAGAAAGAATAATACTGTAACTGTCGCACTTATCTTCTGAGAACAGATGATTCCAGGTGTAATGCTCCTCACAAAACATAAGCGCTAAAAAAAAGACGTAATTTACCTCCGATTCACAGTAAACGGACCGTGCGTTTCTCTGATCGCTTAATCCGCCTGTCAATCACGGCCTTTGGAAATCAGAGAGACGGGACATGATTCCAGGCCAAAACATCTTAAGTATTGTCTAAACGTGCGGCCTAATTTACCTCACAATGACATCAGGAGACCAGAAGTGCCCCTCTGTGTTTTTAAAGTCCAGTCACCTTCACTAGACTCGTTATCATTATGTGAGGACAACATCCTTCACGACACAGCAAGTCACTTTAATCTTGATTATCTTTTAAACCTGTTTTTGTGATCCTCCTGTTTGTATTTCCTGTTTTAGAGCAAGAAAAAAACGACACTATGAATAATGTTTGTCACTCTATTAATGCAGTCCGCTGTTTTGCATTAAAAGTTTTTCAGAATGACTTGCCAGTTCAGTCCCCTCGGTGCTTCTGTCCATTAGTCCAGCGCGATCCCGGGGTCACTTAGCTCTAATTACCGCCCCCTTATGGTCGCGCCGATCACTCGCGGGTTAATTGTTTGAGCCTGTCCATATGCAGGGTCCAGGCCGGCGTTGATCCAAGCGTTCTCACAAACAGGCGGTGGCCCCCGGCGGTCCGTAAACACACGGCAGCTGCCACCGTTGGGGGCCCCGCGCCACGACAAGGCGAGAGCGAGCCGCCGCCGCAAGGTCAGAGGAGTGAAAGCGAGCGATGCTAACGGCGACGGTTCAGCGTGAGGCGCGATGAAGCTGCTGGAGAAGCAATCGGAGAAGACGCGGTACCGGACGATTTACGGTGCACTTTGATGTTAGTTTACGCCAATAAAATCCACAGTTTTTGACTGTTTTGGTTCATTGAAGACTTTGATGCTAAGGAATGGGTTTTAGACATTTTCAATACAATATAACAGTACCGTAATTGTCGGACTATAAGTCGCACCTTTTTTCATAGTATTTGCCGTGGTGCGACTTATACTTATATTTATACTTACATACTTATACTTATATATGTATATATATTATATGTGATATTATTTGTTATTTTCACACTTGCAACTGCATTTCATACTCCAGTGCGACTTATATGTTTTATTCTTCTCTATTATGCATTTTTTGGCTGGTGCGACTTATACTCCGGTGCGATTTATAGTCCGGAAAATACGCTACTTTCTTTAGAAGACTTACACTAGTTTTGATATAAAGGTCATTCTAAAACTGTTCAGTAAAGGTCACATTTTGCCCTCTTGGTGATTTTTTTTTTAAATCTTTACTATTGATACGTGTTAAAACGAGTATCTAGTTTCGATAACAGTTTTAGCATAGATTTTTCAGATTTTAAATACTTTCCACAACGCTATTAAAGACACGGCTTACCAGTCTATTTATTTTTATAATCAGTTTAAAGATTCGCTGAAGAGGACAGAATGAGACGGTTATTGCATCGTTTCTGGTCATCATTATAGCAAATAAATAAATGAAGAATAAATACAGTTTAAGCTTGGGTTAATACAGCTTAGAATAGGTTTGTTATATATAAGACAAACGTTATTGGTTTGTACTGTCAGTAAAAGGATCTCCTAAAATAATGGGGACAGCAACACGTGTGACATTTTGACAAATTATTTTCCGCTGTGTCCTTAAATGTTGCATAAATATGTGTTGGTCACTCCAGTGTCATCTTTAACACACAAAATGAGCCGGTCAAACCAGCTCTTAAAGGTGTTTGTGTTGTGTTCACAGGAGCTCTCCATTGTGGGAAAAGACGACGCTGAAGAGCGACGTCTCCAGCTGAGCTTTACTGTGATCATAACAGCTTCATTCTGTTTAATCTGGCCTCACAAACGCAGCTATTTTCCAAGCGCTTCTAGTGTATTATTCATTTATAGTCCATTCATTTATGTGTTTATTTGATATGAGCACAAACGTTAAATGGAATTATATCAGATGAACTAGGCAGAGCTAGAATTAGGTTTTTCCACCATTTTCTTTTCTTTCTTTATAATGAAAATAATAAGAGGTGACAAACCAGCTCTTGTCTTGGATAATTGTGTTCCTGTATCCCTATGGGGGCTGTTATTGTTTATATCATTGTTATACTTATAATTCAATTATTTTTTTCTTGCAAAATTGACCTTGTGCTTTTTACAATCAAACCTGAGTAGTATTTCGCTTCATTCTCTCTTGTTGGATGAAACCTTATGAGGTCTTATTCTCCATTCTCACAAAAACACAGAGATTTGGATTTCTCCTGAGCTGTTTTAAAGTCGAATGAATAAACATTTCTGCCATCAAATCGTGTTCAATACAACTGCATGCTGACATTAACATGGTGAGGCAAGCTAGCTTTTGTGTATCACCCCATCGTAATTGTCTTTGCTGCCAGTAGATGGAGTGCTAACACAAATCTGACATTAAGTAATATCAGATTTGTGTGATATATATTATATATATATTCATATAAGTTCTAAAATATGAGACGCGATGTAAGAAAAAAGGTTCTCAAGCATGTTTAAAGGACAAATATTATTCATTATTTCTACTATTATTGGCCTTTAAACAAGTTCTTGAACCTTTAGTTTTGCATCTCATGTTTTACAACAATGGGGAACTAAGCTATGGTCTCCATCTACTGGCGGCACAAGGAATTACACAATTGACAGAAAACGATATTGGAGGTAAGCCACAGGCTAATGTAGCTTAGCCGTTGTAGTGATTGAGATTTGATGGCAGAAATCCACAGAACGAGTCTCCCGATGATTTTGTCACACATCGAGGAAATTTAGAATGCCGTGTTTTTAATGGTCGGAGGGGAGAATATTTTCTAAACAGTAAACTAGCATGTATGAAGCTAAATAACACTCCAGGTATGTTTTTGATGAGGGAATAATGTCAAGACATAAATGAAAGCTCAAAAAGTAAATTTAGCATAATATATGTCCTCTAAAGCAGTACTAAGTAACTTTGGCGTTAGAGCTCCCCCTACAGCTCACTTGTGAAAATGCATCGTCAAAGAACAGACGCAAACGCTTTTTTCTCAGTTTTGTTTTTAAGACTATATAATCACATACAAAAACTTGTAATTTTTCCAAGTATACTGTAAAAAGAGCCAGGGTTTCTCAGGAGAGTCGTCTTACGGTCGATGTCCACAAATGTTGCAAGTTTGGTCTTCCACTCAGAGACACTAGGGGGCAACACTGGACACATATTTAACCATCACTTTTAACAAGGTCAAACGTGACATAGTTCTCCTTTAAAGCCCAATAACAATACAAATAATGCACAATATGTATCTTTTAAACAAATGTTGCACAGCTTCATTTGGGCCTTCCTCACGATGGACCTGAAACCTGGATCACAAGTCAAACATGGATGGATGAAGTGTGTAATTGCTGTCATGGGCGCGCTCCTCCCCGCTGCCCTTTTGGCGATGCCGCTGGATCATGTTGAAGTATGATTTGTTACTCCGACAGTGAACACACGTCAGTTTCTCTCCCGGTGATGTATGTGCCTCGTCCTCGTCCGGTCGATGCCTCGTCCACTGCGCGTCCGTCGATCCAAACACGCCGGACTTCACCTTTCGTCCGGCACCAGCGTGAATCCTGCTCGTTATTTGCACATCGATGTTGTAACATTCCAGTTTTGTTGTCAGTTTATGATTGAAAACAGAAGACACAGAGAGAACAAAACAGACCATAATAGCACAGGACATCCCAGAAAAAAAAGAAAATCAAAGTCTGTTAAATAAATCATTTTTTAATCTGTTTAAGTTCAGAATCTTCAGAATCGAAAGCCTTCTAAATAGAGGATAATACAAATACATTTTATTATTGGTGATTGTTTGTTTTATAATAATGTTTTATAATATTCCTGGCTCATGATTATTGTGTTGTTGAAATTATCTAAATAAGATAAGATATTCCTTTATTGTCCCACATGGGGAAAGTTCATTGGTTTTAACAGTCTGATTACAGAGCAATTTCATGTCAAAAATGCATATATTTAAAAAAGAAATCATTCATTATTTAAATTTTTATTCAGATGAGATTTTAATAATGATCACTGTAAAAACATTTAAATAAAGTAATAATTGATAGTTCTGTTAACAAATGGCAAGTTGGGTTCTGAACAATGTGCCCAAATGTCCAGTATGTCCTCTAAATATCTCGGCTGACAAAACATTTTTGAACCAATGAATCACAAATTCTACTTCTTGTTTAGCTCAAATATTATGTTGTGGCTAGATTATTTCCCCTTTCGTTGTATTTTGAAAAATGTGGAGCCCACGAAGGTGCTTCATTTTAGTTTGGCAACCTCCAGTATTATTATTTAGTGTCTCTTTTATAAAACGATGCTTGGCGTACGGACCCTGATGATTTGGCGTAAACTACACTGTTGTTAGCAGTAAAAGGTTGACATGCGAGCGGGGTCGGGGCGTGGCTGCCGTGTAGGTTATGTTTGAGCTTCTAACGGCACGTTTGCTCACGTGTCGGTGGTTCTGTTACGGATAAACGACGCGCTGCCGGTATTTATCTGGCACAACCTTTCAGACCCCACACTCTGTCAATTAACCTTTTCTCCGCTCACACTGTACACGTTTAGTCTAGTTCTTCCATCATAGACAGGACTACCACATGACAACCAACCATTGCTTTAGAAGTCGACTAAACAGTGATTATTTCCATCGTACATTGAGACTTTAAATACATTATCTATAAAATAAAAGTTAAAATATGGAGACTGAAAGCTTTTAGATAGAGAATATTTACAAAGTGTATTTTGTACTCTATTTTGGGGCATTTAGATGTAATAATGTCACGATATTTTCATGTGTCTCAAAGTCTACAACCTTTTTTCGTGCCCGACATTAACGGTACCGCCAATAATCAAATGACATAATTTTCCTTTTTTATAGGACATGAACAAACTTTTTTGTACTTTCCTGGCACAAAGAAAAGCAGACACACCGCTATTTTATTACTTACAGCTTCGGGAACCACCTCCTCCTCTTTCGGTCCGCTCTGCCAAGTGTTGAAATGAGGTCATTCTGAACGGCGCCGCTCCGGGTCATTCGGGGAGTCTCCGATTACGTCCATAAAGCGGGGAGGATGTGGGGGACACCAGCTGGGCCCCATCTCACATCGGCCCCAAACAATCACCAATCTCCCCCTCGTCCAAGGTGAGGCCACGCTACGCTACCTCCCGTTAACGATCTCCATTTCCACCGCTCCTGCCCGCGATTGCGCCGCTCATAAGTCCACCATCTTGTAATCGAAGGGGAGTCATCTGTGCGAGAGGGGGAAAAAGAGCCCTCAGGATGCTGAAATTACTCAGAGGTAGAATGGTCTTTCGGCGCAAATGGAGTTTCTACCTGAACTAACCTGCTGTGTCCGCCTCCTCATTTTCCAAAGTTCACCACAAAGAGTAACTCGCCGTAACGGTCTCGATCGGGTACACGTTGCTAACGCTCCGACTGCGGGCGACTGTCCATGTTGAGTTGTCGTCTTAGAGGTCGCAAACTTGACTTGAAAATATGCGTCCTGGTTCAACAACTCTGAACTTTCAGATACGAGCCAGAAGAGCGTTTGACTTCGGGCGCCGGTAGCTCAGTGGGTGGAGTGCTCGTCCTCTGATCCGAGTTCAGATTCCGTGATCAGCGTCGGTCTGATCCACTGGCGGTTTTGGTCCCGTCTTTCACTGATCGATACTCTCATTTGTCCTTGGGAAAGACTCTTGACACGCCTCGCAGCCCAGTGTCCGTGGTTCCTTGATTTTATGCACTTTGGGAATAAATCAAAATTATACAAATGCATGGATAACCTGGACAGCCATTAAACTGCATCGATATCAAAATTAAACGGGAACGACAAGGTAACTTTGTTTTGATGGACGAAGCGTGGGAAAGTGTGTACATCCCAGTACCCTGTTTTTTGGGACCGTCCTGTAGCTCAAAAGTATTGGATTGAGGTCAAGAGCTACAGACTTGTGGGAACCCACTTGAGTCCTAGTGATGGATTTGGGCTTCAAAACTCTTGCGTTGGACACAATAAATGGATACCTTATGGGTGTACACCTGGCAGCGGGAAAGAAGGCCGTTACAGAAAAATGGATGACTGAAACTGCACCGACAAATGTTTTATGTGTGCGTTTAAAGTGCTTTACTCGAGTACTTTTGACAGTGGGTACTTTACATTCACTTCACTACATTTGAGGGCTGTTGCCTGTACTTGATCCTTCACTACATTTCTGAACTGGATTGAAAAGTAATCGTGTTTTTCTTATGGTTTATTTTCAGCACGTTCACAGTGACATCTCGCCGACGTTTTAGAGTTTCAAGTCCGGCTTTGAGCAAACAAAACTGGGTTCTATAAGTGACGAGGAAAACCGCTTCTGATGACCAATAATGAAGTCAATTCTTTATCAAGATCACAGTTTGATGCTTTAATAGTTCTCAAATCTGTGAGAATTGCTTTCACTTTTTACTCTTAAAATGCTGGAGTCATTTTCTTTCTTTTTTTTACTGAAGTAACAAAATGGTGTACTTCTTCCACCACTGCCCCCTACAGGTCGGACGACTCATTGAACTAAAAGGCAGTTAAGATTTATATATTTAAAATGTTTCTAAAAATGAATAGCTCATTTTTTAGGTTTATCATTTCACTTCCTGTTTGTAATCGATGACATCACACTAGGAAATTACCCAACAAACACTGGGCACAAACTCATCCAATGTCACCATTTTGTTTTTAACTTGACACATTAAAAAATGACATTATGTTGTCAACTTATGTTTAGAATGTCCAAAAAGTTGGGTTTTTTGTTTAAATTCTGCATAAACAAATTTTCTATACAGGTATAAATAAATCAAATAAAGTTAAAATTTGAAAATTGTAATAGCCTGTCATACTCCCTTTAACTTTACACATTGCACAGAACAAGACCAAGCCAGATCCGGACATGGCGCACTTTTCTCATTTCTTTCAAATCATAAAATATCATTCGAGCCATGAAGAGCAGTTTCTCTCATGTTAAAGATTAATTTTGATTACAGTTGAAACCGACCACATTTTCGTCCGCACACTTTATTTTTTACATTTCAAAACATGAAGTACTTTAAAATCAATATACAAAACAATATTTGGGCTGCACAATATACACAATATCAAGTCACGAAGGCTGCACATAATGAAATGAGATAAAATGTTTAAAATATCCTGCCTGTACCTGTACTTCAAAGCTCTCCAAAAGCATACGACTCCTGTTTATTCATTTATCGGTTATTTCAGTCTTCTCCCAAGCGTTAAAAGTACTGTGCACTCTGAACAGAATCCTACTTTTTGAGCATATATCACAAATGTACTCGCAATCGCCAAGACCAGGGTGTTTTTCCGAACCCTATACTATCTAAAAGCTAATTTTGACGATATTTGAACTGTGACGGTGCGACCAAAGCCGTGAAAACTCCGCACAGATAATCCCTTTCAAGAAACGTGTCCGTGAAATCGCGTATCAGTCGCTCAAATTTGTGTAGAACCGGTGAGATTGGGATTCAAAGCGTCGTCCGATCTGCTCGTTTAGACCGCCAAAGAAGTCTTATCTCCGGGTTTTCCGACGGCGCCGAGCGAGACGGCGTCTTCACAGGATCTTCTCGTCCTCGAACAGCGTGAGCAAATGTGACTTGGGTGTTACGTGCGCGAGATGTGTGGGTTTGGTCTTCCATGTGAGCGGTCGGGTCAGCGCTGGACAGATGTGTATCTTTACCTTCTGAGGAAGCAGCTGCAAGCGTGTGAGGGAGGGCAGTGTTTTGCCCAGTGCTATGACGACGGGAGCTGCAGGGATTCAAAGGACACATATTGCTTTTGGTCTCTAAACTTGAACTGATGTATCTACTGAAAGCATTGGTGACTTAATAAGCAGCAGGGGAAGAAACAAAAGCTAGCTTGCCATTGACATGCTAAAATAAAAACAAAGTTGTAATCGACTCGTCATTAAGATCGTATATTTAAAAAGAACTATAACTCTACTTTGATGTCACAATTCTGGTATATTTGAATCGGAGTGAGGCTCAGCGGGAGAGAAGGCCATGTAAACAGGAGTAATAATGAAAAGTGTGAATGAAGCTAAATACAAAAGCAAACAATGTTAAAACATGGTTAAAAGCACAAAAAGTACCTTTCGCGTCATACGTGTCTTTTACTGTCACATGAAACTCATGAGCTTCTGTCACTTTTTTGAGAGCTCAATAACCCCTACAAGTTGGAGGCCGCTCCATGTTTAGTCCTGACTCTGGCACCAGCAGGAGGCCGCTCCATGTTTAGTCCTGACTCTGGCACCAGCAGGAGGTCGGTTCTGACTCTGGCACCAGCAGGAGGCCGGTCCATGTTTAGTCCTGACTCTGGCACCAGCAGGAGGCCGGTCCATGTTTAGTCCTGACTCTGGCACCAGCAGGAGGCCGCTCCATGTTTAGTCCTGACTCTGGCACCAGCAGGAGGTCGGTTCTGACTCTGGCACCAGCAGGAGGCTGGTTCCTGTTTAGTCCTGACTCTGGCACCAGCAGGAGGCCGGTCCATGTTTAGTCCTGACTCTGGCACCAGCAGGAGGCCGCTCCATGTTTAGTCCTGACTCTGGCACCAGCAGGAGGCCGGTTCTGACTCTGGCACCAGCAGGAGGCTGGTCCCTGTTTAGTCCTGACTCTGGCACCAGCAGGAGGCCGGTCCATGTTTAGTCCTGACTCTGGCACCAGCAGGAGGCCGATCCATGTTTAGTCCTGACTCTGGCACCAGCAGGAGGCCGGTCCATGTTTAGTCCTGACTCTGGCACCAGCAGGAGGCCGGTCCATGTTTAGTCCTGACTCTGGCACCAGCAGGAGGCCAGTCCATGTTTAGTCCTGACTCTGGCACCAGCAGGAGGCCGGTCCATGTTTAGTCCTGACTCTGGCACCAGCAGGAGGCCGGTCCATGTTTAGTCCTGACTCTGGCACCAGCAGGAGGCCAGTCCATGTTTAGTCCTGACTCTGGCACCAGCAGGAGGCCGGTCCATGTTTAGTCCTGACTCTGGCACCAGCAGGAGGTCGGTCCATGTTCAGTCCTGACTCTGGCACCAGCAGGAGGCCGATCCATGTTTAGTCCTGACTCTGGCACCAGCAGGAGGCCGGTCCATGTTTAGTCCTGACTCTGGCACCAGCAGGAGGCCGGTCCATGTTTAGTCCTGACTCTGGCACCAGCAGGAGGTCGGTTCTGACTCTGGCACCAGCAGGAGGCTGGTCCCTGTTTAGTCCTGACTCTGGCACCAGCAGGAGGCCGGTCCATGTTTAGTCCTGACTCTGGCACCAGCAGGAGGCCGCTCCATGTTTAGTCCTGACTCTGGCACCAGCAGGAGGCCGCTCCATGTTTAGTCCTGACTCTGGCACCAGCAGGAGGCAGGTCCATGTTTAGTCCTGACTCTGGCACCAGCAGGAGGTCGGTTCTGACTCTGGCACCAGCAGGAGGCTGGTCCCTGTTTAGTCCTGACTCTGGCACCAGCAGGAGGCCGGTCCATGTTTAGTCCTGACTCTGGCACCAGCAGGAGGCCGGTCCATGTTTAGTCCTGACTCTGGCACCAGCAGGAGGCCGGTCCATGTTCAGTCCTGACTCTGGTACCAGCAGGAGGCCGGTCCATGTTCAGTCCTGACTCTGGCACCAGCAGGAGGCCGCTCCATGTTTAGTCTTGACTCTGGCACCAGCAGGAGGCCGGTTCTGACTCTGGCACCAGCAGGAGGCTGGTCCCTGTTTAGTCCTGACTCTGGCACCAGCAGGAGGCCGGTCCATGTTTAGTCCTGACTCTGGCACCAGCAGGAGGCCGATCCATGTTTAGTCCTGACTCTGGCACCAGCAGGAGGCCGGTCCATGTTTAGTCCTGACTCTGGCACCAGCAGGAGGCCGGTCCATGTTTAGTCCTGACTCTGGCACCAGCAGGAGGCCAGTCCATGTTTAGTCCTGACTCTGGCACCAGCAGGAGGCCGGTCCATGTTTAGTCCTGACTCTGGCACCAGCAGGAGGCCGGTCCATGTTTAGTCCTGACTCTGGCACCAGCAGGAGGCCGGTCCATGTTTAGTCCTGACTCTGGCACCAGCAGGAGGCCGGTCCATGTTTAGTCCTGACTCTGGCACCAGCAGGAGGTCAGTCCATGTTCAGTCCTGACTCTGGCACCAGCAGGAGGCCGGTCCATGTTTAGTCCTGACTCTGGCACCAGCAGGAGGCCGGTCCATGTTTAGTCCTGACTCTGGCACCAGCAGGAGGTCGGTTCTGACTCTGGCACCAGCAGGAGGCTGGTCCCTGTTTAGTCCTGACTCTGGCACCAGCAGGAGGCCGGTCCATGTTTAGTCCTGACTCTGGCACCAGCAGGAGGCCGCTCCATGTTTAGTCCTGACTCTGGCACCAGCAGGAGGCCGCTCCATGTTTAGTCCTGACTCTGGCACCAGCAGGAGGCAGGTCCATGTTTAGTCCTGACTCTGGCACCAGCAGGAGGTCGGTTCTGACTCTGGCACCAGCAGGAGGCTGGTCCCTGTTTAGTCCTGACTCTGGCACCAGCAGGAGGCCGGTCCATGTTTAGTCCTGACTCTGGCACCAGCAGGAGGCCGGTGCATGTTTAGTCCTGACTCTGGCACCAGCAGGAGGCCGGTCCATGTTTAGTCCTGACTCTGGCACCAGCAGGAGGCCGGTCCATGTTTAGTCCTGACTCTGGCACCAGCAGGAGGTCGGTCCATGTTCAGTCCTGACTCTGGCACCAGCAGGAGGCCGGTCCATGTTTAGTCCTGACTCTGGCACCAGCAGGAGGCCGGTCCATGTTTAGTCCTGACTCTGGCACCAGCAGGAGGCCGGTCCATGTTTAGTCCTGACTCTGGCACCAGCAGGAGGTCGGTTCTGACTCTGGCACCAGCAGGAGGCTGGTCCCTGTTTAGTCCTGACTCTGGCACCAGCAGGAGGCCGGTCCATTTTTAGTCCTGACTCTGGCACCAGCAGGAGGCCGCTCCATGTTTAGTCCTGACTCTGGCACCAGCAGGAGGCCGCTCCATGTTTAGTCCTGACTCTGGCACCAGCAGGAGGCAGGTCCATGTTTAGTCCTGACTCTGGCACCAGCAGGAGGTCGGTTCTGACTCTGGCACCAGCAGGAGGCTGGTCCCTGTTTAGTCCTGACTCTGGCACCAGCAGGAGGCCGGTCCATGTTTAGTCCTGACTCTGGCACCAGCAGGAGGCCGCTCCATGTTTAGTCCTGACTCTGGCACCAGCAGGAGGCCGGTTCTGACTCTGGCACCAGCAGGAGGCTGGTCCCTGTTTAGTCCTGACTCTGGCACCAGCAGGAGGCCGGTCCATGTTTAGTCCTGACTCTGGCACCAGCAGGAGGCCGATCCATGTTTAGTCCTGACTCTGGCACCAGCAGGAGGCCGCTCCATGTTTAGTCCTGACTCTGGCACCAGCAGGAGGCCGGTCCATGTTTAGTCCTGACTCTGGCACCAGCAGGAGGCCGGTCTATGTTTAGTCCTGACTCTGGCACCAGCAGGAGGCCGGTCCATGTTTAGTCCTGACTCTGGCACCAGCAGGAGGCCGGTCCATGTTTAGTCCTGACTCTGGCACCAGCAGGAGGCCGGTCCATGTTTAGTCCTGACTCTGGCACCAGCAGGAGGTCGGTCCATGTTCAGTCCTGACTCTGGCACCAGCAGGAGGCCGGTCCATGTTTAGTCCTGACTCTGGCACCAGCAGGAGGCTGGTCCATGTTTAGTCCTGACTCTGGCACCAGCAGGAGGCCGGTCCATGTTTAGTCCTGACTCTGGCACCAGCAGGAGGTCGGTTCTGACTCTGGCACCAGCAGGAGGCTGGTCCCTGTTTAGTCCTGACTCTGGCACCAGCAGGAGGCCGGTCCATGTTTAGTCCTGACTCTGGCACCAGCAGGAGGCCGGTCCATGTTTAGTCCTGACTCTGGCACCAGCAGGAGGCCGGTCCATGTTTAGTCCTGACTCTGGCACCAGCAGGAGGCCAGTCCATGTTTAGTCCTGACTCTGGCACCAGCAGGAGGCCGCTCCATGTTTAGTCCTGACTCTGGCACCAGCAGGAGGCCGGTCCATGTTTAGTCCTGACTCTGGCACCAGCAGGAGGCCGGTCCATGTTTAGTCCTGACTCTGGCACCAGCAGGAGGCCGGTCCATGTTTAGTCCTGACTCTGGCACCAGCAGGAGGCCGGTCCATGTTCAGTCCTGACTCTGGCACCAGCAGGAGGCCGGTCCATGTTTAGTCCTGACTCTGGCACCAGCAGGAGGCCGGTCCATGTTTAGTCCTGACTCTGGCACCAGCAGGAGGCCAGTCCATGTTTAGTCCTGACTCTGGCACCAGCAGGAGGCCGGTCCATGTTTAGTCCTGACTCTGGCACCAGCAGGAGGCCGGTCCATGTTTAGTCCTGACTCTGGCACCAGCAGGAGGCCGGTCCATGTTTAGTCCTGACTCTGGCACCAGCAGGAGGCCGGTCCATGTTTAGTCCTGACTCTGGCACCAGCAGGAGGTCGGTCCATGTTCAGACCTGACTCTGGCACCAGCAGGAGGCCGGTCCATGTTAGTCCTGACTCTGGCACCAGCAGGAGGTCGGCCCATGTTCAGTCCTGACTCTGGCACCAGCAGGAGGCCGGTCCATGTTAGTCCTGACTCTGGCACCAGCAGGAGGCCGGTCCATGTTTAGTCCTGACTCTGGCACCAGCAGGAGGCCCCGTACACCTGAAATAACTCCATGGAGAAAAAAACCTTCATCAAAATGACACAATGACATAAAAAGATGTTCCACCAAAGGCGTTCACACTTAATCACTTCAGAATGGGGATTATTTTAATGCCAAACATTGTAAGCAAAGGGAGGTTCATTATTTAGTTTGATACAATGCTCCAGCAGAAGCCGCACGGGCCCCTGCTGGGAGGAACATGCATATTTCACATTAGTGTTTCATATTTTCTGGTGATGACAAAAGGAGACGCAGTCATGAGATGTAATGAATATGAATATGAATATATAAGCCAATTCCTGCGTCATGAAGCTTGTTAATTTCTAAAACATGTGCAGTGTGTTCAGGAGGATATTTCAGCACTCTAATGAGAGAAAACATACATGTGTATTTCAGTCTTTTCACAACACGTCAACATTGAGGAATAGATTAATTGTACAGCAAGAGCTTTGGCGTTGTATCTAGAACCGACCTAACCTATATTTACAACATATCTTTATCTATTTCTTGACAAAAATAATACATCAGTGACAACTCTGCCCCTTTTTTCAACTTGTACCCTCATTTTATTTGAATTATTATTGCCATTGTTTGTTCTTGATTCTTTTATTTCTTCTTCTGAATCTGGATGTTTTTGCAAATGGATGTTCTTTCTTTAAGTTAATGGGTTTGACAATCCTCAAGGCCTTTTTGTAAATAAAGTTAATATCGGTGGCCGGGTCTTACCCCACGGGACCCGGCCGGGCACAGTCCGAAGGAGCGACGTGGGGCCGCCCTCCCGTGGGCCCACCACCCGCAGGAGGATCCATAAGGGGCCGGTGCAGAGAGATCTGGGCGGCAGTACCTAAAGTATCGGGATGTTGTAGGACTGTCTTGGTTAACACGTCTCTGCAACATGGCGTGGCGGTCGGGGACCGTGCCTCTGGACTAGCAGACCGGGGTGGTGGTCCCTCAGGTCAAGAAGGGGGACCGGAGGGTGTGTTCCAACTACAGAGGGATCACACTCCTCAGCCTCCCGGGTAAGGTCTATTCCAAGGTACTGGAGAGGAGAATCCGACCGATAGTCAAACCTCGGATTCAGGAGGAGCAGAGTGGTTTTCGTCCCGGTCGTGGAACACTGGACCAGCTCTATACCCTCCATCGGGTGCTCAAGGGTTCATGGGAGTTTGCCCAACCAGTCCACATGTGCTTTGTGGATCTGGAGAAGGCTTTCGACCGTGTCCCTCGGGGTGTCCTTTGGGGGGTGCTCCGGGAGTACGGGGTCCGGGGCCCTTTGCTCAGGGCTGTCCGGTCCCTGTATGACCGGAGCAGGAACTGTGTTCGCATTGCCGGCAGTAAATCAGACCTGTTCCCAGTGCATGTTGGACTCCGCCAGGGCTGCCCTTTGTCACTGGTTCTGTTCATAATTTTTATGGACAGAATTTCTAGGCGCAGTCAGGGGTCGGAGGGTGTCCGGTTTGGGGACCACAGGATTCCATCTCTGCTGTTTGCAGACGATGTTGTCCTGATGGCTCCATCAAACCCAGACCTGCATCATGCACTGGGATGGTTTGCAGCCGAGTGTGAAGCGGCTGGGATGAGAATCAGCACCTCCAAATCCGAGGCCATAGTTCTCGACCGGAAAAAGGTGGCTTGCCCTCTCCAGGTGGGTGGGGTGTCCTTGCGCCAAGTGGAGGAGTTCAAGTATCTCGGGGTCTTGTTCACGAGTGAGGGAAGGATGGAGCGTGAGATCGACAGGCGGATCGGTGCAGCGGCTGCAGTGATGCAGTCGCTGCATCGGACTGTTGTGGTGAAGGAGGAGCTGAGTCAAAAAGCAAAGCTCTCTATTTACCGGTCGGTCTACGTTCCTACCCTCACCTATGGTCATGAGCTTTGGGTAGTGACCGAAAGAACAAGATCGCGGATACAAGCGGTCGAAATGAGTTTCCTCCACCGGGTGGCTGGGCGCTCCCTTAGAGATAAGGTGAGGAGCTCGGCCACGCGGGAGGGACTATGTCTCTCGGCTGGCCTGGGAACGCCTCGGGATCCCCCCGGAGGAGTTGGAGGAAGTGTCTGGGGAGGGGATGTCTGGGAGTCCCTGCTCAGACTGCTGCCCCCGCAACCCGGCCCCGGATAAGCGGCAGAAAATGGATGGATGGATGGAAGTTAATATCGGTTTGGAGATATTTCTGTTGGAGAGGTGTGTCAGGTTTTGTCAGGAGTGCTCAGTGTTCACAGGACGGTGTAGCGTAAAACACAGACTTTGAAGACGTACAACTCCAGTAGGTGACGGTAAATGCACCATTCAGCTGCCAACCGCCATTAAAAGCAACAACAACATTGATAATTGTTTACAGGGAGATTCTAACGGCGGTTGGGGGAGGCAGACCGTTTCCATGTTTTGGGACTGTCCAGTTTCTCAGAAATATTGGATCTGTATTTGATGTTGCCTCAGGGCTGCTGCCGTGGGCACAATCGATGGATACCTGTGGAACATGTGTTTGGCAGCAGGAAAATTATTATGATTTTTCTCCGTTTATGTCCCGTAGTACTTGTGTGTTTTGATTTTTTTAGTATATTGGTCTCGGGTCGTGTTCTTGTTAGTTTTATAAATTAGTTTGGAAAATGTAGCAAAAAATTTACCGTATTTTCTGCACTATAAGACGCACTTAAAAGCCTTTAATTTTCCTCAAAAAATTATAATCCAGTGCGCCTTATATATGGATTAATTCTGGTCATGCTTACGGACCTCGAAGCAATTTTGTATGCTACACGTTTTGTTTCGCTTAATGCGCCTTATAGTGCGGAAAATATGGCGTATAAAAAATTAATAATATTGGTTGTATATTCTTTCTGCACTTTACAAATACCCGGTGTATTCGTCTCACAGAATTGGAGACAAGGGCCAATGGGTGGGATTTACCGGCCGACATTTATTTTTATTTTTATCTAACCAGGAAAGCCACCGAGCCGTCGTTAATGGACCGACATACGAGGTGGTAGTGGTAGTTACGGGTAAACAAGAAAAACAAAACCCACATGCAACAGAGAAACCACACGAGCTTCGGAAAAATCAACTGCAAATGGTGAAACGTGAGGGCGGAGTCGTTTACAAGGACCAAATGATTGTTAAAAACACGCATATTGAAGCTGCGCTGTCCCATCCGATAAAGCTACAGGTCAAAAATAAAAACTGTCCGGGTTAAGGGTACGACGTTAACCAAGGAATGTGACTTCTAAAAAAGATACTGCATGCTAAATGTTGCTATAATACATGCCGCCGCTTGACTAAACTCTTGAATCCATCTGCCGAGCGACATGACAGTTTTGTTCAATTACAACGATGTAGTTTGGCAGTGAAAGCCCATTGCGTTTAGTACAAAAAAGAGAAAACATAATTACAACAGTTTTTCATGTTGGATTCTCCTCCGTGGCACCTTTAATGCCAGTGAAAGAGCTTGTGGGAATTTCACTCTCATTAATGGAACAAATGAAGGCCCGGGGGCTGATTTGGCACAGGAGCAGAGACAATCTGGGCCTGTGGCTGGAAACAACGGCACAGCGAGAGGAGAAGAACAGATGAGATTAGAGTCGTGACGGCCAAATATGGGGAGAGAAACGTTTAACTTGTTACTTTAAAATTATAATGACCCTTTAATCAGCCAGTGTAATTACAGTGTATTTATTAAACACACAAAGCACTTTGCGAGGCCGTGTGGGTGAAGTGTCTTGCCTAAGGACACAGCGACATTTCCTCTAGAGCCCCACTGTGGCACCTAGTGTTCCAGCGGTCTAACCAGGCCTATCCTGCTCAGCTGACGAGATTAGGCTTTGGCGAGCAGCTGTGGCTTTGGTGAGCAGCTGTGGCTTTGGCAGGTGTGTCTTTGGCGAGCAGGTGTGGCTTTAGCGAGCAGGTGTGGCTTTGGCAAGCAGGTGTGGCTTTAGCGAGCAGGTGTGGCTTTGGTGAGCAGGTGTGGCTTTGGCAAGTAGGTGTGGCTTTGGCGAGCAGGTGTGTCTTTGGTGTGCAGGTGTGTCTTTGGTGTGCAGGTGTGGCTTTGGTGTGCAGGTGTGGTGAGCAGGTGTGTCTTTGGTGAGCAGGTGTGGTGAGCAGGTGTGGCTTTGGCGAGCAGGTGTGTCTTTGGTGAGCAGGTGTGGTGAGCAGGTGTGGCTTTGGCGAGCAGGTGTGGCCTGTACCATTCAGTGAATTCACTAAACGTGTGCGATAGGCTCCTCCCCTTTAGGGCCACAACTCCCATAAATAGAGATGCTGCATCTCAGTGGGATTAAATAAAAAGGTCAATAAACAAAAATGAGTGAGCACGTTGATAGTATGTTTTTGTATACTTCTTGCCTCACCAGCCACATCTGGTTAGGGTCACAGTCCAAGTAGTAAATAAACTCTAATGTCCTGCCATGGTTAACTTTAAGTTGAGTTATACCTCATTGCCTTTTATCTAAGGGGGCCTCTTTACGTGAGATATTTGTCTGCTCTTACGCATCTGTTAAACGCATTTTCTCACTTGGAACTCATTATGTACACCCATTTTTACTAATTTGCATAGAAGTATATCTTCTATGCAAGCGGAGCATTCGGATCAGTAAACACCTTTAACCATCTACCTGGGTCCTGGTCTTTCTGTAGAACACGCTACTTTACAACACACATGTAAGTGTCATGTATGTTGTTCAAAGTCCGCAGTTTGTGGCACAGCAGGGTGGCAACAGGGTCACAACAGGGTGGCAACAGCCTCCAGCCGGTTCAGTCCAATGAGGAACAGCCCACCATTCCCCAATCTCCAAGCAGCAGCCGCTCCCCAGCAGCAGCCGCTCTGTCAGTCACTCCCCAGCAGGAGGCGCTCTGTCAGTCGCTCCCCAGCAGGAGGCGCTCTGTCAGTCGCTCCCCAGCAGGAGGCGCTCTGTCAGCCGCTCCCCAGCAGGAGGCGCTCTGTCAGCCGCCCTGCTCAGTCTGAAAATTATGTAAATAGACAACAGTGTTTCCACAATCACACACATCCTCATCCACGTCTTTGGCTCCGCCCCTAGGCAGATCGCCATGGTACCAGGGAAGAGCTTGGCTTGGCACAAGCCACAGAAAAATCAACTCGTAATTATGAGACAATGATCTTTCGACATAGAATCTCGTAAATATACATTTTTTGTGAATACAATAAAGTGACAGACTAAAGCATCAGAAGTATTATTTTATCACTGAAGACTTAAAGGTGCACTATGCAAGACTTTAAAGGTGCCCTATGCATGATTTTAAAGGTGCACTATGCATCATTTTAAAGGTGCACTATGCATGATTTTAAAGGTGCACTATGCATCATTTTAAAGGTGCACTATGCATGATTTTAAAGGTGCACTATGCAAGACTGTAAAGGTGCACTATGGAAGACTTTAAAGGTGCACTATGCAAGACTTTAAAGGTGCACTATGCATGAATTTAAAGGTGCACTATGCATGATTTTAAAGGTGCACTATGCAAGACTTTAAAGGTGCACTATGTAAGACTTTAAGGGTGTCCTTACTGGTGGAGATCCATAAACCGACCTCTTGCCTAGAATGTTCCACAGTAGGGCATATATCTACATGGAGATGACCAGTTACCCCACCAGGTCAGATCAGTGGAGAGGTCACCCCGCTCACAGTAAGAATGCTGATTATACCTTATACCTCTCCTTTTGCTTTGCTCTGCAACCGTGATGTGGATTTCTGTTGTTTTGAATTATAAAAAGTAATTTTTAAGGTCGTTTTTAAACCCATTAATCATTTCAAGACTCAGTTTTCCCATCAAATTTGGTTTATTAGGTAAAAATAGAAGATGAGTTTATTTAAAAAGATGAGTTCATTTAAATAAATGTTAATAGATAAATACAAATGAAAAGGTTCTTCTGTCTAATATGACATTTGGATTCTGTTGTTGCTTAAATATCATAGTTTTAAAAAGAGTTAGAGCTCAGTGGCAGAGCATTTGACCGTTCTTCAAGATGTCCCAGATGTCCAGTTCCAGATGTCCTCTGCACTAAAGGTTTTTTTCCGGTCAGGTTCTACTCTTAAAAACACTGTGAAGCATTTCCTGGATCACCACCCAATGATGTCATAAGGAGGGCAGCCTACATCGGACGGACCACTTGAGGAGGAAAAAGCAATATAAGATTACTAAAAGCTCTAAATAGACGATTTAAGACCTCCAACAGTCAACAAAAATGAAACGCTGATCCTATTTAAATATAATTACAGGATTTCCCCTCCCTCACCAAATCCATAACTCCTGCCACTCACCACCGGCATCTCTGAAATGCTCGGATTTTCTCCAGCTCAACTGCAATAAAACGGAAATAATCAGCATCAGTCCAAACAAAACCTGCAGTAACCTCACCCTCTCCATCGATGGTCGTTTCCTCCTCGACTCGCCTCCGCAACCGGACGTGCTCTCACGAAATCTCACAGGTTCAGAATTGCCTTCAAACAACTCCATCTTCTATTTTACCTACTGTATTTTATTTGTTTTTCTTTGTGTTTTTTGCCTGAATGAGTCCCAAAAAGTCTAAATAAAATGTCTTTATAGGTCAACTGATCATTTGCTTTGGCTCAAAATGAAAATATTTAAATGGAAAAAAAATTGACAGAATAAAATTATTATTTTTTTAATTACCATTCATAATTTCTATATTAAACGTATCACTGCAGCTCAAACGCAACAGCGCCAGTATATCTTGAAAGCTAATCATACTAATATCAATTCAGGCTTACATTGATTTCATTTTTGAATGCATTTTGTCGGATATAAGCCTGTTGCGATCACTGTTTGTTGCTCTAACCCAGAGGCGCGGATTAACGTTTATCCCAACGAGCATTAATTCAATTTCTGTTTCTTTTCGGAGGTCTTTATTTGAACCTCCTCTTTGGATCGGCACGCTGCGGTTTGCAGATAAGCAGATCCGGGCTTGCCACAAAAAAAAAACACTTGTGATGAATATATTTCTTGCTTTTTGGAGAGAAGCGGGCGCCGTACGTTTCAGTCAGCGCTCATTACGGCCGTTCTTGATCGCAGGGAAAAGTACCAAACCCGAAGCGGCGGGGACATTCGCTCTGCCAAATAACACGGAATCGTCACAGTTATTATCGCAATTAATTCTACCCTTTTGATTTGACACATTTAATGATTTACTTTTCAAAGTCGGGTTTTGTAGACGATGGGCCTTTCTGTGTGGAGTTTGCATGGAGTTTGCATTCTGCCTGCGTCTGGGAGGGGCGGGCTGGGTGGAAAAAACTGGGCCAGGAGTTGAGGGAAGTCAGGGCTACTCATCTCTTGCCACTAAAACATGCTCTAAATGAGATTGAGTTGGGTAAAATGTCCAATGTCCGGCCGGTCAGATCTGTGGAAAGGCGAGCAAGCTCACGGCAAGAATGCATGTTTTTCAAGGCAAGAATGCATGTTTTTCAAGGTGGTTTTTGAGAAATAAAAAACACCTGTAATTAATTAAAAGCAAGATATGGTCAGAGGGGATTTACATGGGAAAATCAACAAAATCTAGCTTGCCCCGACACGCTAATATAAGCATGCCGTTGTGATGGACAAATGTCAAATGTGATCAAACGTCTTAGTTTGTCTAAATCTAAATGAAGCATGAGTCTCGAAAAAAAATTGATTGAACATTGAGTACAACTTACATAACTGATTTTAAAGGTCCCATATCATGCCAAATTAACTTTTCTGAGCCTTCTTACAGTGCTATTGGTGCCCCATATATGTACCCAAAGTGTTTTTTTGATTGATTCCTGCAGTCTTTAGCTAGAGAACAGTCTCTATCCTTCCCCTCGGATGAGCAGAGGAACGGGGGCTAGCCGTGTAAGCACGCTGCACCCTGTTTCAGTCCATCCAGGAAGCACTCTGTACCTGTAACACGCCCCGCTCCCCCCCACCCCGGCCTCGAGAGGAACCGCAGCTATTTAGGCACAGTTAGCGTCAAATGCTACTTCTTTTGTTCCGTCGGTGCCGCTGACATATGCCGCTGTGTCATGCGTTGTGTACCGGTGCACGCCTCGGCCTCTGTTCACACCCCCACCATCTCCACGCTATGCTCCATCATGGGTTGGGCACTATTATCGAATAAGGTAGACTACGAAACGGGAAAAATGGCAAAAATAGCATGAGAAACTACAGCAAGTACACGAGACGGTAACGAGATCGCTCTACAGATCCATGCATCTATCGGCTGGTCATGCTGTGGTAAAGCGTCCCATTTCCCCATAGAATCCATTGACGACGGTCACAAAAGCCTCTTATGTAGCGTAGGTGCAGAGATCCACACACACGCGTGATTATCGATTACGTGACGCAGCGCGACGGTCCACGCTCAGATTTCCCCCGTGATGGAGCCTTCTTCCTCGGCCCTCTAAAACACATTATATTTCATTTTCTAGACCATTCTCTGCCCCTCGCTGCTTTGTGGATTAGCGGCGAACATTTTGAGAAGTGCCAAATCCCCGCGGGACGGTCCCTGAAGGAGGAATTTTTCTGCTAAATGACAGAAACACACTCAGAAAACCACTGGGAACCACAATCTTAATGCTGAAGCTATTACAGAACTTACACCCGCGAGGCCCGTCTGGCGCGTTGTGTAGAATGTAGCTTATTGTAAAATCCATTCTCTTATGTCAGCATTGCTCAACGGTATAGTTTCCACCCGCCATTGTGCAGAAGGAAGCTTATCTTGTGTTTCAGTAATTATTTTTGTTTATTTAGTTTAGTTTATTTCGTCTTAGAGTGCCAAAACATGGGTGCCTAATTTTCAAAGAAGGTATTTACCGTAAATCGCAAGTTTTCCGGCGGAGAAGTGAAGGAGGTCGGAAACTCACGCTTTCATCCCGGAAACGTATAACATAGTGACACATAAAGCACTTTATTCCGCCATCAATCAGAGGTTCTAGAACTTGATTTGGTTTAAAGCGTGGCTCTTATCGTAAACAAAGATCACCGTTGTAGAACAAATTGAGGTACGCCAGGTAGGGATGTGTACCGCTACAACGGACCGGATCTGGACTTGTAAAAACGTTTCGGTTCAGGTCCAAAAAAAAGAAACCCCGGTGATTCGGTTCTGGACTCATATAAAATATCGCGCTCAAATACTATATCCTTTTTGTTCTAGAATCTAGACCATCTTAAACCTTCCATTGATCGCGAAATTTGCGCTGGAAAAAACGTAAACTCTGCCATGCGCCGCTGTCAATAGCGCACACAGACCCTAATTAGTGACGCACGCGTCTTTCGGGCAGAAGTTGAAGCCGGCGAAATAAGTTTAAAGATGCGAGAGACGGGAGCGCCTCGTACGTGTGAGACAGGAGCGCCTCGTACGTGTGAGACAGGAGCGCCTCGTACGTGTGAGACAGGAGCGCCTCGTACGTGTGAGACAGGAGCACCTCGTACGTGTGAGACAGGAGCGCCTCGTACGTGTGAGACAGGAGCGCCTCGTACGTGTGAGACAGGAGCACCTCGTACGTGTGAGAGACGGGAGCGCCTTGTACGTGTATGAGACAGGAGCGCCTCGTACGTGTGAGACAGGAGCACCTCGTACGTGTGAGACAGGAGCACCTCGTACGTGTGAGAGACGGGAGCGCCTCGTACGTGTGAGACAGGAGCGCCTCGTACGTGTGAGACAGGAGCACCTCGTACGTGTGAGAGACGGGAGCGCCTTGTACGTGTATGAGACAGGAGCGCCTCGTACGTGTGAGACAGGAGCACCTCGTACGTGTGAGACAGGAGCACCTCGTACGTGTGAGAGACAGGAGCGCCTCGTACGTGTGAGACAGGAGCGCCTCGTACGTGTGAGAGACGGGAGCGCCTCATACGTGTGAGAGACAGGAGCGCCTCGTACGTGTGAGACAGGAGCGCCTCGTACGTGTGTGAGACAGGAGCGCCTCGTACGTGTGTGAGACAGGAGCGCCTCGTACGTGTGAGACAGGAGCGCCTCGTACGTGTGAGACAGGAGCGCCTCGTACGTGTGAGACAGGAGCGCCTCGTACGTGTGAGACAGGAGCGCCTCGTACGTGTGAGACAGGAGCGCCTCGTACGTGTGAGACAGGAGCGCCTCGTACGTGTGAGACAGGAGCGCCTCGTACGTGTGAGACAGGAGCGCCTCGTACGTGAGAGACAGGAGCGCCTCGTACGTGAGAGACAGGAGCGCCTCGTACGTGTGAGCCAGGAGCGCCTCGTACGTGTGAGACAGGAGCGCCTCTTACGTGTGAGAGACGGGAGCGCCTCATACGTGTGTGAGACAGGAGCGCCTCGTACGTGTGAGACAGGAGCGCCTCGTACGTGAGAGAGACAGGAGCGCCTCGTGTGTGAGACAGAAGCGCCTCGTAGCGTGTGAGAGACAGGAGCGCCTCGTACGTGTGAGAGACGGGAGCGCCTCATACGTGTGAGACAGGAGGGCCTCGTACGTGTGTGAGACGGGAGCGCCTCGTACGTGTGAGACAGGAGCGCCCCGTACGTGTGAGAGACAGGAGCGCCTCATACGTGTGAGACAGGAGCGCCTCGTACGTGTGAGACAGGAGCGCCTCGTACGTGTGAGAGACAGGAGCGCCTCATACGTGTGAGACAGGAGCGCCTCGTACGTGTGAGACAGGAGCGCCTCGTACGTGTGAGAGACAGGAGCGCCTCATACGTGTGAGACGGGAGCGCCTCGTACGTGTGAGACAGGAGCGCCTCGTACGTGTGAGAGACAGGAGCGCCTCATACGTGTGAGACAGGAGCGCCTCATACGTGTGAGACGGGAGCGCCTCGTACGTGTGAGACAGGAGCACCTCGTACGTGTCGAGCTGCGCAGAACCGTGTCTCCACATGTGAACATTGAAGTGAAGCCAGTGAGATCGCTGGCTTTATTTGAACGGTTTTAAGCTGTGGCCGCCGCGTGCGATGTTGTGATTGTTAATGTGCTGCGTGCGTCCTCGTGTGTTAAAGGGGCGGGGTCAGCGTGTTAAAGGGGCGGGGTCAGCGTGGTTTCTTGTCTGGGTCTTTGGTCTGGGTGTAAATATGAATGAAATAACTTTAGTGTTATGTTGTGGTGTGATGTATTTGGCATTAAGTAAATACAAAGTAAAGTCAAAGTAATATTGCTTAATTGCTGCATTCGTTAATTGGAGTTTATATTTTGTAATTGTATTTTGTATTTGTATTCTACAGTTGTTAAATATGGTCTGGTGTTTAATGCTGCTAATATGATGTATTCATTTGATTTGTTGTGTAAAATATTTTCATATTCTACTTTTGATACTGCTAAGTTGATGCTTTATAGTGATTCAAGTCGACTTTTATGCTAGTTTTTGTAACTCTGTTATTTTACACTGACTTAATTATTTACATTGGTGTTTTGTCTGTTTGAAGGTTTTTACCTGACTTTTGATGCCAATGGATCTGTAACATTAAAGAGTGGAAATGTGTCTAAAGGCAAAACATTGTATCAGATGAAACAGCTGCTTTGACCCTTGACCCAGACTGACCCTGTCAACAATACTCAACATGCTCTTGTTGTTGAGTTGAGTCTTGAGTTGTTCCTCAAGTAAAACACATGAATGTGTGTTAACTGTTAAGCTATAGTTTAGCAGCTAGCTAGTAGCTTGTGATTTGTAAGTTGTAACTTCTGTTAATAAACAGTGAATAAACCAGACAAGTTGAGTTTATTTCAGTCTGCAGTTAAGCCTTGTGTTTGATAGTCGTCCTTGTTCATGTGTCTTCAACTTAATTTAGCGAAGCAGCTTGTGTTATGCTGTTAAAACATTATGCAAATATGGCCTGGTTTAGGTCCGGACCTAATGAGTCCGGACCTAAACCTAAACCTCTGGATTCGAAGCCGGACTTGAACCTGAACGTGGGTTTAGGTTTGCATCCCTAACGCCAAGTGTATAGACGGATGGATTAATGGAGACTTTATTTGTCCTGAAGAAAATTGCAAGTTTGGCAGCAGCAAAACGAAAGAGATATTGTACAGTGGAAGGTTTAAAGGGCGCGTGACAGGTTTGGACGACTTTATTTGGTGTATTTATACCTGTTGTACGTATAAATGATAGTTTTACACCAAACGAGGAGGTATTTGTGAAGAATACATTTCTTTTTTTTTTCTTTTTTTTTAAATGACAGGAAGTGACATCACACCAGGGACACTTATTCCAGTTTATGCATACATTACACAAAGATACAACTTTTTTTGACACTCTACACATTTATTATACAATGACTTTTGATTAAAGTCGCTCTCAAAAATTGTATTTGTCAAATGAAAAAGAAAAAAAAGGTTGACATTAGATGTTTTTGCCCAGTGCTTGCCGAGTAATTTCCTGGTGTGATGTCATCGATTACAAACAGGAAGTGAAATTATAAACCCCAAAAAGTATATTCTGTGACAACATTACATTTTTTTATTATTTAAAAAAAAAATCCATTTATCTTAACTGTATTTTAGTACAATGAGTCGTAAAACCTGCCCTAGGAACTATAAGTCATCTAAAACTATAACAAAAATATAAAAAAAAATTGAGAGATGGTTCATGAATCATTCCTATTTGAAAACAAAACAAAACAATGTACCGTATTTTCCGGACTATAAGTCGCACCTTTTTTCATAGTTTTGGCCGGAGTGCAACTTATACTTATATACTTATACTTATACTCCGCAGCAACTTATATGTGATATTATTTGTTATTTTCACACTTGCAACTGCATCAGTGCAACTTATATAAGTTTTTTCCTTCTCTATTATGCATTATTTGGCTGGTGTGACTTATACTCCGGTGCGACTTATAGTCTGGAAAATACGGTACATTTTGTTTGAATTGGACCGATTTGATTTGTTAATTACAGTTTTTAATGTCGGCCCAACCAGATCAAAATGCTAAATTCCTCGTCCGAAACTCTTTAAAACCAGCGTCTCGTTCATTTTCACGACGCTTTACCTTTTTGCTTTCACACTATTCTTATGATCCATGCGTTTTCGTTTGGTTGATGCTTTATTTTGTGCGTTCATTTTTTGGGAAGCTGTCGGCTTTGAAATACGTCTCCGTTTGCGCTGGCAGGAATTTGTATCGAGACTTCGGGAAAATAAAGCAAAGCTGATATCGTGAAGGAGCAGAAGTGACACTGCGACGCGGCGCCATCCGTCTTCAGATACGAGTAATGCGACGTCCGTCCAACATTTGTGTCTTTTGCGATGTGTATCTTCATTATGATTTCATGGCTGCCACACGGAAGCAACAGAGTCTACTTTTGAGCCGGATGCCATTTTGGACCGGCCTCCTGCTGGTGCCAGATTCAGGACTAAACAGGGACCAGCCTCCTGCTGGTGCCAGAGTCAGGACTAAACATGGACCGGCCTCCTGCTGGTGCCAGAGTCAGGACTAAACATGGACCGGCCTCCTGCTGGTGCCAGAGTCAGGACTAAACATGGACCGGCCTCCTGCTGGTGCCAGAGTCAGGACTGAACATGGACCGGCCTCCTGCTGGTGCCAGAGTCAGGACTGAACATGGACCGGCCTCCTGCTGGTGCCAGAGTCAGGACTAAACATGGACCGGCCTCCTGCTGGTGCCAGAGTCAGGACTAAACATGGACCGGTCTCCTGCTGGTGCCAGAGTCAGGACTAAACACGGACCGGCCTCCTGCTGGTGCCAGAGTCAGGACTAAACATGGACCGGCCTCCTGCTGGTGCCAGAGTCAGGACTAAACATGGACCGGTCTCCTGCTGGTGCCAGAGTCAGGACTAAAGAGGGACCAGCCTCCTGCTGGTGCCAGAGTCAGGACTAAACATGGACCGGCCTCCTGCTGGTGCCAGAGTCAGGACTAAACATGGACCGGCCTCCTGCTGGTGCCAGAGTCAGGACTAAACATGGACCGGCCTCCTGCTGGTGCCAGAGTCAGGACTAAACATGGACCGGCCTCCTGCTGGTGCCATATCTCTTCTCTTTTATTTCTTAAACTGTTTTGTGATTTCTGTCATTTCTTTGTGATTTGAATGCATTTGTGAAGCACTTTGAATTGAACTTTGAAGCTCGTTTTAGGAATCAAATGGAATGATCTCAGTGATTAATTTAATGGATGAATTAAAGTGGGTTAATACTTTAAAATGTGAAATTATAAATACATATAAATTGTTATTAAGTAAAAGTTTATTAGAGATTATTATTGGTTTAGGACACTGTTAAAATGCAGTGGAGAGTTATCACTTGTGTTCTTTAGGATGGGTTGTATAAGCGAGTTGCCTCAGCCTAATCCTTTTTGGTTGCTATCACTACAGTTGCAATCAATGTGTTTGTTGTGTATATATTGTAACTATGAACAACCAAATAAACGTATTCATTCATTCATAACGGAGAGATTTTACGACTGGAATGCACTGGGCTACACATTTTGAAACCCACAAACTGGTTTATAATGTGACTCAAAATCACGTGAACCCAATCTAAATGTTTTCAATTGAAATCGAAAGTGGCCAGACATAAATATACAGCTCCCTCTTTTTGGCTGTGGCTGACTTTCGGCCTGCGACAGCTAAATTGAGCAGATGTAGCTTTTGGAACACTTTGGGAACATTACCGGAAGAAGCGCTGAATATGGGTCACAAATCTGCCACTTCAGTTTTGCATAATGGCTCTTCAAAGTTTGGAAAACGCTAAGTGAGTGTTTTCTACAGCCTGTAATTTGCTGTAATGCGCATTGCTGCTTGCGAAGGGAAGACTCAGCTAAGTAACTTTATTGAGATATAATTTTATTTGTGCGAAACGTTTAGTGAGAGAATAATAACTCATCATGTGGTCTGACACAAACAGATACACACTGATTATATATTAGACTTGTAGGTTACATTTAGCAGCCAAGACTACCCTCTAGTCTGCATCAAAACATGACGGCTTAAAAAAGAAACAGCGCATTTTATGGTGTATTTTTTTCACACATTCTATGCCATATTGACTTAACTGTACTCTGAACATACCTGGAGTTATAATTAGCTTGTGCACTACTACTATAACACCCGCATGCATCCTCCTCTACTGCGCTGAGTTATGAGAATTATTTCAGCTTTTCAGTCGTTACAATCAATGTCTATAACGCTGTAAAAGTTGACTACATGACTCTAAAGCAGACCTGGGCAAACTACGGCCCGCAGGCCACATTTTTTTTGCCCTTCCAGACCAGGGGTCTCATTTATAAAACGTAAAGTGAATTTCTTACAAAAATGTGCGTACTGGCGTACTGACAAAGCAGAAACGGCCTCAAACTCACTTAAGTTTGATCTCTTTGAAAACATGTTATTTTCTGCCTCATCTCCTCAAGCTCTGATGCACAAAGTTCAGCGTTTTTTGGACTGAACCGCTCATTTTAGGTCAAGTCGTCTTTTTGTAAATCCCAAACTTAACTTGGAAAGTGACGTACGTAGCATTTTTGTACATACACATGCTTTATAAATGAGACCCCTGGGCAATTGTGGCCCCAGGGGTGACCCTTGGCATGTTTTAATATGGCCCCTAGAAAGATTTTAGTTTCTATTTTTTAATATTAATTAATTAATAATTAATTCTATAACATCTGTCTGCACTTGTATCCTTAATAAAGATGACATGAAATTAATTAAATAATAGATTCAATCGCCTATATTTGACAGAAAAGTGATATTTTATTTTATATTTTATGTATATATATATATATATATATATATATATATATATATATATATATATATATATATTTTTATTTTTATTTTTTTCCTCCGCTACTTGCCTGGATTCGAATGTGGCCCTTGGTGGAAAATAATTGCCCAGCCTTGCACTATAAGTGACTGAACGTTACTGAATACAGAGCTGCGCTGAAACCGCTCAGTGTCATCTCTGAAACCTTGAACCATGAACCACCTTCAACGCAACATAAGCGCCCAGAGTCCACCGTCACCAGAAGGTCAGTACTAGATCATACGGAATCAGGAGGGAAGTTATCGGGACGGAAGTTACAGAATCCAAAATGGCGGCCCTCGTGCGGGCCCAAATCACTATCTTAAAAGATAATAATTATATGGCGGCCCTCGATACGCTTCAGACAATGGGTTAGGGTTAGGGCACCCTTCAGATTTGGACCCAAGAGAGAAAATCATTTCCTGAGCTGTATCAGCGGGACTGGTCTCAGTCGGCGCCATGTCTATTTTCGTGGCCCTCAGAGGCAACTGTTGTTGTGATTTTGGGCCTTACAAAAATAAATTGATTTGATTTGATTTGATAAAGCATGCTACAGTGTAAACGTGCCGTCCATCTGGAAAAGCATAAGTGACAGAGCATATTTCTTTCATAACAATGTGGATTTAAGAGAAGGAATGATGAGGAAGATGCAGGTGATTCCTAGATGGAATATTCCAATTATCAATTGTGATGCATTACATTAAATACACTAATAACATATGTACCAAATTAAGCACTAAACTGAAAGTTCCATTTGCACGTTTGGCTTAACGGCTTCAGACGTCAGAAAACAGTCCATGTGAAGCTTCTGCTGTTTTTCTAATTGTAACATACTTTGGTGGTGTAGAACCTGTGGTCAATAATTATCTGAGTTTTACTTCTGTTAAGTTGTAGTTTGTGAAGACATTTAGAAAAATAAGAGTTTAAAATGACGGGAAGTAGAGCTGAATCCCTCTGTGATGTCATCAACGTGCGACACAGACAATTTACACTGACACACTTTTCTGACAGTTTAAACAACCATTCAACGAAATAAAGGTGTTACATGGTATTATTGTTTGTCAAAGCATAACTATTGTGTCATTTATGTGGATTTTGGCTCTTGTTTACAATCTGGTTGCTAGGTAACAGCTGTGGAATTACCTGTGCCATGTCATGTCATATCTGCTTCTCATATCAAACCAGGAAGTACAATAATAAACTTAACAAAAATGGGGACAAACAGCGAACCCCCCGCTGCCTCCGAGCGCCTTCATATTTTCGGCGTTTAGGTGCGATTGATTTGCTCGTCGGATCCGCCCCGCTGCACCTGGGCGTCGCCGCTTTGGCCCGGGCGCACTCGCTTTATGATGCATTCCATATGCGCCGGTCAATATTATGGATCTGCCCCGAGAGCCGTAAGGTGCCGCAAGGAATACATGTTTTTATGATGTTTTTATAATGCCTCAAGTAATAGTGTAATGTAATGGGTCTAAATTAAAACAGCAGGGAAGATGAGCTGTGTCAGGGCGGTTTTGATTGTTGAACATAAAGGACCAGCACGAGGTAATACTTCAGGCTCATTTTAAATATTACCTGAGTTTTACTGTATCGTTAAATTGGTTTTATTCAGCCTGTTTTAATATTTTATGGAGTTTAGCTTATGTCTTTTTTTTTATATTATTTTAGCGAGTTTAGCTTATCTCTTTTATTTCTATGATTTTTTTAAAAAGTATTTTATTGCGTTTAGCTTAGCTCTTTTATTTTTAGGATTTTTAAAAATAATTTAATCTAGTTTAACTTATCTCTGTTAATTTTAGGATTTTTTAATGAGTTTATCAATTTTTATTATAATACAAATATCACGATTTGTCTCATTTCAATTTTCATTAATCATTTTAATCATACATGTTTTATTTTGGCCACTGTCAATATGTTTGCAAGAAATGAATTACTGCACTATATTAAAACCTCATAGCATAATTAAATTGCAGTTTTATTTTTATGATTTTGTCAACCTTTTACCCATATGTAGTTCAAAGGTAAAGTATTTAGTAGTTTCACTGTTAAATGTGCCCAATATATTAGACAATCAAAAACAACCAGTGTTTAACAATCATTTGGACAGAACTTTTGGAGAAAAACAAAACTTTTTCTCATTTATAAAAAAAAATGAATAAAAAAAACTTGAAAATGTTACTCTTCCAAACTCAAGTCTAAGTCAAAGGGTTGAAACTATAAAAAGGAATGTTTTGCCCAGATCTGTTCCAGACTCTTCTGAAGTCCGGCTCAGGTCTTTTACTTTGTTCTACAGATCAATCCTGAAAATAAAAATTAATTTAAAGCCCTGGTACTTGAGTTTAAGTTTCTGAGTCCTGACCTTTGTGCGGGAAAAGCAGAACTAATAACACTTGACGAGCACAAATCTGAGATTGAAGGTCTGGATGACAAAAGGGTTTCTAGCAGTTTGTAAAAGAAAATCAAATGATCTGTAAGTTATTGCTTTAGTGTCGTTAAAGCTCTTTATGAAAGCCTCTTCAAACGCTCTGGTGATCCCGGTCCTGCGGCCCCTCGCCTGCTCCGGTCCTGCGGCCCCTCGCCTGCTCCGGTCCTACGGCCCCTCGCCTGCTCCTCGCCTGCTCCGGTCCTGCGGCCTCTCGCTCGGTCCTGCGGCCCCTCACTCGGTCCTGCGGCCCCTCGCCTGCTCACAGAGCAGCCACGCGTGTCTGTGAACACGAAACGACCAGCTTCAGAGACAAGCGTGTCGGTCGTATGAAGTGACGTCACATCCACAGAACTCGTTCACAGCGACGCACGCGCTGGCGATTTACTCCTTCAAAAGTCATCATTTCACACGTGTCTTGAATGTTGCTGTCTACTAGTCCAAAGGTTCATTAGTCCAAAGGTTCACTAGTCTAAAGGTTCACTATTCCAAAGGTTCACTAGTCCAAAGGTTCACTGGTCCAAAGGCGGTCCGTCTTTTGAACTGGGGGTCTAGATTCACTTCCTCATTAGACTCATTTCTCTGTGAATATAAATAATTAAACACACAGCGTTTTGAAGTTTTGAACATACGGTGACCACTGTCCACCGACGTCTTCTTCTACAGTGTGCCAAACGTTTGCACTTCCTGCTAGAGTGCCCCCCGGTGGCCTTTAGCCAGTAAAAAAATAAAAAATAAATTAACTGCACTGTTGTATGGGCTTTAAATACGAAAAGTACGTTACATTCCGTGTTTCTTGCCTCGAATATAGTCTTGCGGTAGATAAATCTTCCAGCGTGACAACATGAATCATTCAAAGAGTGTGGAACGGGAAACTCCATTCACTAGGACGGTGAAATATACCTGAGTGATGTCTACTGGCGGAATTGTCGGGATCACGATCTCTGTTGCCGTAAACCAACCGTTCCTTTTACTGTAGAAGCGCAAAGTACAAGAGACAAACATTGACTTGTCGTTCTGATCTCGGAGCGACATGAGGTTATTTTCCTGTGATATTCTTGCGCTGAATAAGAAACGGCTCACGGAATCCACCTCAAGTATGGATTGAACGCTGACGCATAATATTGAATTGAACAACACTCTCAACACTATTTATGCGTATTTGGTTTACTTTGGATGAGATGAACGTGCTAAAATTGTAAACATCGCAAAAAAATTGTCAAAAAGGTTGTCCAGGCGGAATCTTACATAAAACTGTTTGTCATGTTTTGTGGAACGACTAATCCAAGCCGTCACATGGGTTTTCCTTTCCTGAGGCCGATTGTAACGAAACATTTTACAGTCGTGTTACGTAAAATCAACTTTCATGAGCGTTTTGCGTGCTAAAACCGTGTTACCTCATAGTTCAAAGTGGTGTTTCCATTGACCCACGCGTCTTTGTCATCGTTTATTGTTCCGCAATTTCTGTTTTCAACTACCCCGTGTCCCCGCCCCCTGCGCTGCTCGGTGCAGTACTTCCAACAAAAGTCTCGGATCAAGAATATTTCTTCAGGTAAATTCCAGGTAAATAAAATTGTCACTAGTTTTTAAAAACTTGAGACTCAACTTGATGCTTCGCCTCAAAAACAAAATACATATGAAGATCTGGAAACGGTCGTCTTTTTACAGTAGATGGATGTGTTTTCAAACTGGAACATGCCTCGCTAGCAATGTGAAGATCATTAGGTTAATATACACAATATACGATTGTCATGGAATTAGACAAACACCGATGCTATTCCGTAACACATTGAGAACACAATTCAACTTAGAATATGAAACGACACAGAAATATCAGACATTTGTATGGCAAGCTTGGGAGAAAACGCTGGGCTGTGTCAGCCAAGCCGTTGTAAGGAGCCTGGCTGACCCTCCTGCGTCTCACCCCGTTTTTTCCCATGCTGGTTGGTTTTATTAGATATTCTGGAATAGGCGGGTCACATTTCTCATTGGTCAGCCTCACATCAAGGCACTTGGTATTTTTCCGTAGAGATCAAGCCTTGGGTAAACATTACCCAAACTCCTCTGGGCTGTCACCCCCCCTAGGGTAAACATCCTTTGGCCCATCTTTACGACCCCTTCACAAATGCAGTTTGTCACACACCCGTTCTTCTCTTAGACTAATGATGCAGATAATATATCACTATT
Organism: Eucyclogobius newberryi; assembly: GCF_026437365.1. Classification (NCBI taxonomy): domain Eukaryota; kingdom Metazoa; phylum Chordata; class Actinopteri; order Gobiiformes; family Gobiidae; genus Eucyclogobius; species Eucyclogobius newberryi. The sequence goes on from NW_027315779.1 coordinate 12,146,475, forward strand.
ATGCAGATAAAATACATCACAGAAATATAATCATATATTCACATTTTATCACATTTCCCTCCTGTTTATCAAAGCATTAGTCACTGTCTCATATGCCAAATACATTATTCTTTTCAGTTTTCAACATGTCTTTCATATTGGTGTTAAAATGACACTTTTACACTCAAAAAGTAATGCACATATCTCAACATTGAACACACTCCTTTTCTCTCGGCCCACAACATTTCTACTGCATTACTGTCCTAAATTTTGAGTCAGATTGGTCAATCTCTATAATTTGACAAACAGACAATTTATCTTGTCTATAATTTGTGCGGTGTGATGGGAAATATAGAAGTACAAGCGGAAAGCCCTTAAACCCGCTGCTCTCTGGTCAGTCAGTTTGACTCGTCGGGGGCCTCTCTGGACACCCCAATAGAAGCAAATACGTAGTATCAGGTGCTACTGGAACCAGATTGTCCACTAACCTCTCGACCTTGACCCTGTGGTATGGTTCTGGGTGATGCTGATCTTTGTTCTGACCATGGCTGGCCACAAAAGGGATACATAGGCACAACGTCCTACACCCTTTGCCTCCAAGTGCCTTCTCAGCACTGTGTCTCCACACCACCATACGTCCTTGCTTGGTTTCTTAAGAGACCTTCTTCCGCTGCTCGCTTCGGTCACATCTATGACACATATGAACTGGTACATTTCCCATCTCAATTCATAATCTCATTAACATTACATGTAGTTATGTTGTAGCAGATAAAAAAGCTCTCTTAGTTAGTGCAAACAACAGTGGCTGTATAATATGCCATTGTGTTTCTTCAGCTGCTGTCATGTCAATTATACATTGTACATTATACATTTCATAACCTTTCAAGTTGATCACTTATTTTCTTCCCTCTATTTTCCATTTCTGTGTATGTTGATCGATTGTCCCGATTGTCCCGATTGTCCCGATTGTCCCGATTGTCCCGATTGCATAATACAGGTGTTCAGCACCCATATTACCGTCATCACTTGTGATGATGATAACTGTTGATTATTTTTCCACAGAGTATGGTACTCTGCGCACCGTAGCCTCTGGCTCTCGTTCATCGTAGCAGAGTATAGCACTTTGCGTACTGTAGAATCTGTGTTCACATCCATTGTAGCAGAGTATCGTACTCTACCGTAGACTTTGGACAAAACTCATACAAACAAAGTCCTGCGTCTGCGATGTTATGGATCTGCCGCTGTGTTGTCCAGACATTTCTCTCACTTTCCCATGAGAGCACCCATGTTCTCGTCCCTCCAATGGTCGGTGTGAGGACGACACGGTGTGGCTCCGTCCACTTTGCTCGTCCACTTGGCTCGTCTCTGTAAACACCACATCTCCAACACGTTTTGCTGCGGTGATAAACAAAGTCTTTTCGACAGTTCAGTGTATTTCAAACAGTTTTCTTGTTTACAATTTTTTTTTTTAGTAATTATTGATTCGGAATATTTGTTTACACGTACATATCACTCCTTTTTGAGAAATGGCCTTGCCCATTTCTCAAACTACTACATAATTCTACATTTAAACAAAATTCAATAATCCAGATAGTTTACAACATTCACTAATCCAGGATGTAATCAAGGAAGAGATGGAATTGCGTCTGTCACTCAAACTCCGCAATGTCACCTCTTGACCTTTCACAGTTCAGTGGTCACATCCCTGGCTGAGCCCCCCCTTCCACGGCGCTGGGCCCCCACCCTGTGTGTCTGTAATCCGACACTGCCTCTGCGATCTGTAACTTGTAAATCTGTTTTACCACCATTTGTTTCAAACTCCAAATGTTTCAAACTCTAAATGTTTCAAACTCTAAAAGTCTCATACTCTAAAAGTCTTTGTCTTTTCTTTGTCACGTCACATCTTCCTCTCTGTCTTCCCCTCTGTCTCTCTCTCTGTCTCTCGCTCTGTCTCTCTCTCTGTCTTCCCCTCTGTCTTCCTCTCGTAACGGAGGAAACACCCATTTCCAAATTTCTAAACCTGCTCTTTCTTTCTCTCTTTTCACTTACTCTTACCCTCACTTGTAACCTGCTTTTACTTTCTCTCTTTCTTGTAGTCTAACCATCTCTTGCCTCCGTCCTGAGTCCTATAATGTTTAAGTCCTGTTATCACTGGTTTTCATAACTTCTATAACGTCTAAATTTAGATGATTTTGTCTTATTTAAATGTATTCAATTCTTGATTGAATCTCAACAATCCTTCAGGTATTTACTTTAGAATGTCAAATTCTTTCCCTGTTAATGTTAACTTTTCCTATTACTCATCAGTCAACCCCCCCTGAGGTGTTGCCGTTGATACTCAAAGATAACAACATCTGCTCCATCCTGAGTCCTCTCCCGATTCTTTGCCAGTCAATAGCCCCTTATCTCTGACTATATTTTATGACTTGGTGTCATGTTGTCACCCTGTTAGTTAATAAACACATGTATGTCCCATGTTCCCTAACTTCTGCATCAATTGCCCTAGTTAATGACCCATTCATGTCTTTCCTGGGACGGCATTGGACTTCACTATTTAACTTATTCCCTCACTTACGTCTACATGCAATACGAGGTTTCCTCATGATAATACAAATAAATAAGTTACTGATATACTTTTACTATCACTTTACTTACTGCCCATTCTACTCCTATGTCCAAAAACTTCAGTAGTCACTCATTTACCCATATTATCACTTCCAGGCCTGTGCCTGTATTTGATTCTAAATTTAAAAACACTTCTGTCTTTTCGTCCTGTTCTTTCATCTAGTCATGCATTGAGTCCAAAAAGATAATTTTTGTCAAGTCCAAAAATAAAACAAAACAAAACGTAGCTTTGTTCTGTGCACACAAAAAACAAAACACAACTTTTGACTTCTATGTCGGGGACAGGAAGTGTCCTGTCTTGTGATCACATTCCCCAAAATATTGGCCATCTATAAAAATCTGAATTCATCTTCATCTCTTATCAAATTTAATAAAATCTTTATAATTGATTGTTGTCAATCCAAACAAAACCCTTAATTTGTTCTACAGAGCTCTCAAATACAAAAATTTAAAACCAGCTGGGTTTAGTTCCTAATTCATTAACCTTCCTTCAGAGCGTCCTCTGAACTGCTTTCTCCTCTCCCTTCTCCTGCCTTGTTGACCCCCCTTATCTCCCCCTCTCTGCCACGTCATCTGAGCACACTGGAACTCTCCCTCCAAAATCCTCTTACGACTTTTCCTTTGTCTTTTTACAGTTTGGGGTGATAATTTTGGCATTATTTGGTCTCGGTCGTCTGAGAGAAATGCTACTTGCTTTACAGTCACGTCATATCTCAAGCTTCTAGTAGAATTTCTTATTGATTTTCCACCGGAGATAATGCTAGGTGTTTAAAGATTCACCCGTGACTGCAAATTTTAGATCTCTCAGAATAACGCCTTGTGACCCTTGTATGATTAATTGTGATTCACACTTGTTAGTTAATCACTTATTAATCCTCATTCACACATTCACACTTCTCTCTTACTTACTTCGCTCGTGCACAGCGCTTACATTCACTCATCTTTATGTCAGTAACAACTCGGCATAAGGCTTCATGACTTTCTTTCGGTGAGAAACTTAACTCGTGGTGAGCAATTTAACTCCTTTATGTGAGAACTTATCTACACAAAGCCAACCCCCAAAATATTTCCTCAGTAACATCAAACTGGGCATTTCCTCAGTAATACCTAACTGGGCATTTCCTCAGCAATACCTAACTGGGCATTTCCTCAGTAACACCTAACTGGGCATTTCCTCAGTAACACCTAACTGGGCATTTCCTCAGTAACACCTAACTGGGCATAAAAGCCTATAATATTTTTCCAGTAAATATCAAACTAATGCATAAAACGTTTCATGGCTAACTCTTTCACACACAAAGTTTTGTCTGACCTTCTTCGTCGCCTGTGTTCTCCTGCTGCTTCGAAACGACGCGCTCTCCTCGCGGAGAATGAGGTGCGATGGGCGGCCACGGGAAAAATGGACTTCCTTTTGCTGTGCACAGACTTCACCGATTCACCCGTCAATCTCCGCGAAGGGGCTGCTTGTCATCCGGCTCGATAGGACCAGAAAATGTCATGGAATTAGACAAACACCGATGCTATTCCGTAACACATTGAGAACACAATTCAACTTAGAATATGAAACGACACAGAAATATCAGACATTTGTATGGCAAGCTTGGGAGAAAACGCTGGGCTGTGTCAGCCAAGCCGTTGTAAGGAGCCTGGCTGACCCTCCTGCGTCTCACCCCGTTTTTTCCCATGCTGGTTGGTTTTATTAGATATTCTGGAATAGGCGGGTCACATTTCTCATTGGTCAGCCTCACATCAAGGCACTTGGTATTTTTCCATAGAGATCAAGCCTTGGGTAAACATTACCCAAACTCCTCTGGGCTGTCACCCCCCCTAGGGTAAACATACTTTGGCCCATCTTTACGACCCCTTCACAAATGCAGCACCCGTTCTTCTCTTAGACTAATGATGCAGATAATATATCACTATTATGCAGATAAAATACATCACAGAAATATAATCATATATTCACATTTTATCACAACGATACATAAAAAATAACTTAAGAAAATCATAATCGTGGCAGTTTCAGAAGCAAAATAAAGTATTTTTAGTTTAGAACTCTTATATATATATATAAGTAAATAATAAACCTAAATTAAAAAAACAGCTTTATCCGGCTATTTTTGCCACGTTTTATTATATTTTGTCTGTCAGAAAGTTAAATTTGGAAAAGCCTCTCACAATCTTGAGGAACAGTGACCGTGACAATGACAGAAAATTAAAGATTTCACTGTTTGGTCACAGTCTCAATAACCGTGAACAATCGCTAAATCTTAATGTTCTTAGTCTCAATAACCGTGAACAATCGCTAAATATTAATGTTCTTAGTCTCAATAACCGTGAACAATCGCTAAATCTTAATATTCTTAGTCTCAATAACCGTGAACAATCGCTAAATCTTAATATTCTTAGTCTCAATAACCGTGAACAATCGCTAAATCTTAATGTTCTTAGTCTCAATAACCGTGAACAATCGCTAAATCTTAATGTTCTTAGTCTCAATAATCGTGAACAATCGCTAAATCTTAATGTTCTTAGTCTCAATAATCGTAACATTAACATTTGATAGCGTGACATCATTAATCCTCACGTCTATTTGTACTTTCTTTGTACAACCGATATCATATAAATTGCAAAAATAGTATTTGAATGTGGCAATTTGGTACAATTATTTGAAACGACTTGTGACTTGACTTTGAATGCGTGAAAAACATGTAAAAGTGTCAGTAAAAGCATCTAGAGAAGGGAAATGCGCTAAAACGCTGCAGCATCGACTGTCGACGAACAAATCAAAGCGTTTTTGGGACTAAACGCGCGCGACGCAGCTGCAACAACACCATTTTATTTTATCGAAGAACCACATTGTAACACGACTAGAGAGTTAAATTTTATTTGAGTTTTCTCGCCAATCTTTGTGAACACGCGTCCGTTTGATTCCGCGAAGCTCAGCAGATGTTGGGTCTGATGAGACGCCGATCACAGGAACGCTTCATTCCTGCCAAACGTGCGAGCGCGGTGAGCGGGCAAAGGTGCAGAGTACTTGTTAATTGTTAATGTCAGGCTGTCAGGCAGCGCTGGCTCCGCGGAACGTTTTAGTGAGAAAATACTTGTGATAGAAGACACTTGTGATGGTTCGAGGGAGATTTTTTAAGATACTTTTTTCAGCTTTTTTGTGGCCAATAACCAACACGTACAGGTACACACAGCTTTGTTTTAGCTAGTGGGGGGAAAAAACATATTTGCTGATCTTTTTTTTTAAATTATATATATTTTTGCTTTTTAGTGAGACAAACAAACAATAACAACAAAAGAAAAATACAAAAAACACAAGAAAAAAGACGAGAACAAAAAAAGACATTCAAACAATTCCATAAATAATCAGCGTTTGTCCATTATTTGTCTGCCGTCTGTCGTTTTGGTCTTCTCTTTGGGACGTTAACGCCAAAAACAAACTGAATTATGCATAAAGAACTTTTGAAAGTATTCGACTGTTCGACGCAAGCTCTGTTAGAAATAAAACATTGTCTGTCACAGGCGGCTTTTTGAGTTGAGTTGAGTTCAGTCCATGGGCTAGCCCCGCCCACAGGCGAGGAGACCAGGAGAGAGGAGACCAGGAGACAAGAGGGAGGAGAGAGAAGACAAGTGAGGAGACGAGGGGTGAGAAGAGAAGTGAGAGGAGACGAGGGAAAGGAAACGGTGATAGAGGGGAGACGAGGAGAGAGGAGACAAGACAAAAAGAGGCAGACAAAAAGAGGAGACAAGATGAGAATGAAAGAGACAAGGAGAGATGAGGACACACATGAGGAGGTGAGGATGAAGGAAATGACGGAGAGAAGAGGAAAGGAGAAAAAATTCAAGAGGGAGGAGAGAGAAGACGAGAGAGAAGACAAGAAGGAAAAAAACAAGAGAAAACAAGATGAGAATGAAGGTGACGAGGTGATGAGAATGGACATGAGGGGATGAGAAAGAAGGTGACGGGGAGAGAGGAGACGAGGAGATGAGGATGGACATGAGGAGATGAGACTGAATGTGATGAGGAGACGAGATGATGAGGATGGACATGAGGAGATGAGACTCGAGGAGACGAGGTGATGAGGATGGACATGATAAGATGAGACTGAATGTGACGAGGAGACGAGGTGATGAGGATAGACATGAGGAGATGAGACTCGAGGAGACGAGGTGATGAGGAAGGACATGAGGAGATGAGAATGAAGGTGACGAGGAGAGAGGAGACGAGGTGATGAGGATGGACATGAGGAGATGAGACTGAATGTGACGAGGAGACGAGGTGATGAGGATGGACATGAGGAGATGAGACTCGAGGAGACGAGGTGATGAGGATGGACATGAGGAGATGAGACTCGAGGAGACGAGGTGATGAGGATGGACATGAGGAGATGAGAATGAAGGTGACGAGGAGAGAGGAGACGAGGTGATGAGGATGGACATGAGGAGATGAGAATGAAGGTGACGAGGAGAGAGGAGACAAAGTGATGAGAACACAAACTTTTTGGTGAAAAACATTTGAGTTTCTCACTCTAAATTTGGACTGAACACGGGGAACATGTAACACAGGGAACATGTAACATAGGGAACATGTAACACAGGGAACATGTAACACAGGGAACATGTAACACAGGGAACATGTAACACGGGGAACATGTAACACAGGGAACATGTAACACAGGGAACATGTTACACAGGGAACATATAACACAGGGAACATGTAACACAGGGAACATGTAACATAGGGAACATGTAACACAGGGAACATGTTACAAAGGGAACATGTTACACAGGGAACATATAACACAGGGAACATGTAACACAGGGAACATGTAACACAGGGAACATGTTACAAAGGGAACATGTAACACAGGGAACATGTAACACAGGGAACATGTAACACAGGGAACATATAACACAGGGAACATGTAACACAGGGAACATATAACACAGGGAACATGTAACACAGGGAACATATAACACAGGGAACATGTAACACAGGGAACATGAAACACAGGGAACATGTAACACAGGGAACATGAAACATAGGGAACATGTAACACAGGGAACATGTAACACAGGGAACATGTTACACAGGGAACATGTAACATAGGGAACATGTTACACAGGGGAGATATAACACAGGGAACATGTAACACAGGGAACATGTAACATAGGGAACATGTTACACAGGGAACATATAACACAGGGAACATGTAACACAGGGAACATGTAACACAGGGAACATGTTACAAAGGGAACATGTAACACAGGGAACATGTGACACAGGGAACATGTTACAAAGGGAACATGTAACACAGGGAACATGTAACACAGGGAACATGTAACATAGGGAACATATTACACAGGGAACATATAACACAGGGAACATGTAACACAGGGAACATGTTACAAAGGGAACATGTAACACAGGGAACATGTAACACAGGGAACATGTAACACAGGGAACATGTTACAAAGGGAACATGTAACACAGGGAACATGTAACATAGGGAACATGTTACACATGGAACATATAACACAGGGAACATGTTACAAAGGGAACATGTAACACAGGGAACATGTGACACAGGGAACATGTTACAAAGGGAACATGTAACACAGGGAACATGTTACACAGGGAACATGTTACAAAGGGAACATGTAACACAGGGAACATGTTACACAGGGAACATGTTACAAAGGGAACATGTAACACAGGGAACATGTAACATAGGGAACATGTTACACAGGGAACATATAACACAGGGAACATGTAACATAGGGAACATGTAACACAGGGAACATGTAACACAGGGAACATGTTACACAGGGAACATGTGACACAGGGAACATGTAACACAGGGAACATGTAACATAGGGAACATGTAACACAGGGAACATGTAACACAGGGAACATGTTACAAAGGGAACATGTAACATAGGGAACATGTTACACAGGGAACATATAACACAGGGAACATGTTACAAAGGGAACATGTAACACAGGGAACATGTAACACAGGGAACATGTAACACAGGGAACATGTAACACAGGGAACATGTTACAAAGGGAACATGTAACACAGGGAACATGTAACATAGGGAACATGTTACACAGGGAACATGTAACACAGGGAACATGTTACAAAGGAAACATGTAACACGGGGAACATGTAACACAGGGAACATGTTACACGGGGAACATGTAACACAGGGAACATGTAACACGGGGAACATGTAACACAGGGAACATGTTACAAAGGGAACATGTAACACGGGGAACATGTGACACAGGGAACATGTAACACAGGGAACATGTTACAAAGGGAACATGGAACATATAACACAGGTAACATGTAACACAGGGAACATGTAACACATAACATAGGGGACATGTAACACAGAATAACGTTGGACTACTGATCCATCCATCCATCGATTTTCTACCGCTTGTTCCCTTTTGGGGTCGCGGGTGACTGGAGCCTATCCCAGTGACTTCGGGCCTTAGGCGGGGTACACCCTGGACAGTGGCCAACTTGTCGCAGGGCCAACACAGAGACATAGACATTACAGACAGTTCACTCTCACATTCATTCACTAGGGCCAATTTAGAGTCACCAATTTTACCTAACACATGCATGTCTTTGGACGGTGGGAGGAAGCCGGAGGACCCGGAGAGAACCCACGGTAACACGGGGAGAACATGCAGACTCCACCCAGAGAGATCATGTGATGTAGGTCTGGTCCGGGAATCGGACCCACGATCTCCTTCTTGGGAGGCAAGAGCGCTAACCGCCTTTGCCACCGTGCACCCCTGGACTACTGATTGACAAGGCAATTAGTGTTTTAGTGCAATTAATTTAGGACCAAGTGGAAACATTATTTGTGCAAAGACGATCTCTCGCTCTCTTTCTCTCTCCTTTTTCTTTCTTTCCTATCTCTCACTCTCACACCCTCTCTCTCTCCCCCCATTTATCTCTTTCATCCCTCTCTCTCTCTCTCTCTCTCTCTCTCTCTCTCTCTCTCTCTCTCTCTCTCTCTCTCTCTCTCTCTCACCCAGGTGTCGCTTCTCCTCCACGGCGGCCGTGGCTTTGCAGATGCCGCCTCGCCGCACCGCAGCAGCGCATTCCGCGCGTACAGCGGCTGACGTCAGGCGCGCAGCGGACTCCCGGCGCTTGAAATAGGAGCAGAGAAGGAGCGCGGCGTGGAGAGGAGCATCAGCAGCATCAGCAGCATCAGCAGCGACCGAGGATGGCACTCTACAACCAGCAGCAGCACCAGCAGCAGCAGCAGCAGCACCAGCAGCAGCACCAGCACCAGCACCAGCACCAGCAGCAGCACAGTGCAATCTAGTACCAGAGCGTCAGCGGAGCGGCTACGGACAGGAACGCGCGGGACATCCTTGTTTTTGGCCAATTTACGCGTGAAAAGAGTGGAACTTAACGACATTGGACGCTTTGGAGAGCATCCCTGGCACTCGGCATCCTCCCCGCTGCTCTTTTTTGGGGGGATAAAACAGGTAAGACGGGGCTGCCTTCGGGGGTTTGTACAAGTTTGAACGGCGCGCAGTGTGCGCGCGCGCGGCGGAGCCAGGGATGGCTTTGCCGTGTGTGGCAGCCAGGGCGATGCCAGTGACAGGCGGGAGGGGTGGAGGTGGTGGTGGAGGTGGAGGGGGGACAGTGTTAACGACTCCGCCGCCGCTGCCCCGGAGCCTGCGCCGCCTGCCTCTCCGCGTGTGCAGGTATCGCGCGGCTATAAATCAACGGAACGAGCAGATGCTGCGTTTGATGCGACTTCATTCCAGGGCTTTACACCTGTCTCCACCTGTAAATATTGCGTTGCTGCGTTTGGGGCAGATGCACACATTTGGGATACAGAGGTTGTCGTGCAGATGCCCATTTTAGTCTTGGTTTGGACGTGGTTATTTATGAAGGGTTTTAGTCCTGATTTTTTTTTTTTTTTTTTAACTTTGCTTTACCTTCTAATAAATGCCTTATTTACCTGGTTAAGTGTCGTTTAGACCTGGTTCAGCTGGTGCATCATGTGTTGATATATTGATGCCATTACTTCATTTAGACCTGCTTTGGTGCAACTTTAGACCTTTACTTACCCCCCTGGGGGGGAAGTAATAACAACAGTGTTAAATGGCTTTCCTTGCTAATTGCCTGAACACACACGAGGCAGACTTTTAAACGAGTCACATTTCAACCTCAAAAGTCTGAACTCTGAGCTCCAAAAACTACAGGCTTTTCCTGGCAGAGGATTGGCTTTGGACCCGACCGGATCACTGAGCGAATCTCGATCTTGATTCACTTTGATTAACTGCGCAGCCCCGTTTAGACCTGTCCAATTCGACCTCACTTGGACATGGTCCCGGTGTCGAGGAGCAGGTGCGGTCCAGTAATCCTTGCACTCCCGATTGCTCCCAGTTTGGACTCATTTTGTCTGGGGATAGTACACACTTCAGTTCATGTTTTGGGCCTGGATTAAGCCCATTTAAGATTTAAGTCTGTTCTAGTCCTGAGTTAAGTTTGTTCAGGTCTTGGCCATGAATCAATACATTCATCTTTGTTTTAGTCCTGCTAATCCTGGTTTGGAGTTCAATTCCAAATCCTGCCTCCCCCAAAACAAACCCAAAGTGTAATTTCCCTTAATTGCTGAATTCTGCAACTACCAGTGAAGATAAAGTTGATTGGATTGGATCAAGAAGGACTTAATTATTATTGGCATTGCACAAAAATACAATTGGATTAACCGGCATAAGAATAAATCAGCCAAGCTTTTCACCCATTACGGCACGATTAAACTCTTCAGCTCTTCGTTTATCTGTATCCGCCACTTCCACGGTGAAGATACAGCCGTGGTTTCGAATACAATTGGATCCAAGTGCCGGGACTCGATGATCGTCTCCTTGAAACCGTTTTCTGCTGCGGCGTCGTTGCCCTCATCGTCCCCGCTCGAATCTGATCCGGATCCCTAAACCAGACGAGATTTCGGTGCGTGATTGTGTTAAATGAGCCGCTTGAGTGGGCCCCCGCGGGACAATCCTCCGTGTCACAGAGAGAGGGGAGAAAGAGGGAGAGAGTGAGAGACAGAGATGGGGGGGAGTAATGGAGAGAGAGGAAGGAGAAAGATGTTGAGGCTCCGTGACGACGAGAGTGCCGCGATAACCACATGCTGGATCCACGATATTGGGCGATATTGGCAAAAACAAATACATAAAAGAAGAAACAAATCAATCGATCTCAGTATTTTTTGGGATTCTTCCATTAAGAACCTGTTTTTGACTCGTTAAGACTTGGTGTATAGTTTATAGACCTGGTTTTGTTCTACTTCAAATGCTGTATGAGTTTAACAACGCTGGAAATGGAGTCAACTTAGAATGTCATGATATCAAATGTTAGTGTTATGATAATTGTGAGAAGAAACATTACGATTTATCGATTATTTGCGGTTACTATTGAAATTGTTTGTTTTCCTTCAATCCCGTGGTGTGACATGTCCCTGTTCCTCAAGTTTGTGACCGGCTTTCCAAAAAAAAGAAAAAAGACAAAATAAAGTAAAATGTGACAAAACTGCCAGATAAAAACATTTGGGTTTTTGTGCTATAAATTTTAGAAAAAACACTTGATTTTGTTTCTAAAATTGTTGCGATCATAATTTTTTGGGTTTTCACGATTATATTGTGACCTGAATAACCAAGATTGATTAATTTAATAATCTTGATATCGCCAGAGTCAAGCAGCGACAAAGCTTTCTGCAAGTTTAGTCTTGGTTTTGACCAAGTTCAAACCTGACAGACTTTGGACCTACAGACCAGATTAAAATTCAGTTTATTAAGCACTGGGGTGAAATAAAACACTCAAAATCAGTCAGATGCGTAACAATGAGCCTCTTGTTTCAAGTTTTGCCCCCCAAAAAGCACCTGGACTTCAGCTCAAGTGTCACAAACTCATGCGTTTTTGTGTCTTCATTAGAACAATTTCAATTTCTTTGCACGGGCAGTTACAGGTCTTGAGCGAAAATTTGGTCAGGGCCGCCGTAGCTGTGCTTCGTGCCCGTAATACGCCCCGTTCACATCCGGCACGCGTAATGTGTCGCGCGTTCACGTCGAGTACTCATCTCGTTACCTTTGAAGCTCTCGAGACACTCCGCGTTGTAGGTTCGCCCGCGGTGCAGGTTCGCCCGCGGTGCAGGTTCGCCCGCGGTGCAGGTTCGCCCGCGGTGCAGGTTCGCCCGCGGTGCAGGTTCGCCTGCGGCGTAGGTTCGCTCATTGGACTCTCGCTGACTGGTTGCGTTTCAACGTTAGATAGGGCAGTGCAATTGATCACATTTGAATGGAGATCAAGAGTCAGTCGGTGAACAGCTTCTTGTCTTTTTAATGGAACGATCTTCAGCCAAATCCTCTGTCAGTGAAAGGTTTGTCGATGGCACGGAGTAAAAGTCCGGAAATGAAAAACTAAAGGGCATTTTTATTTGCTTTTAAATGAGACAAAATCAAATGGAACATTGTGATCGATCATTATGAGGGGAGCAAATGCACATTGTCCATTCTAGTAAGGAAGTAGTAAGTAAGTGGACGCACTCTATATCAACTACCTTTTATAAAGTTGTTCAGATTTGGCCTTGAACAGCAACTTCATGTTCATTTCCGTTGCCATCACACCATTTATCACGTTCACAACGCTCCCTTGGCGTGTTAACTTCCCTATTGCGGTTCACGGTGGATGTTTTAGACAATAGACTGACATTTCCAACGCAAAATTGTAGTACTTTCTTTATTAAACTTTATTGTGGTCTTATATTCTGAAAGAGCTCAAAATTATTTTACAGTGAATATCCAGTTTCGATGCTTGTTCCAGCATCGATTAGTGACTTTCAATACATTTGACAACACTACTCTCTGTAAACGCAGCCGTCTGGCCGACAGGGCAACCTCTGTGACCTCTGAATGACAATATTCATAGTTGGATCTGTTTGCGTTGAGTGGCGGGCCTCGGTCGGTAATTTACATTAGCTTAGCCAAGCCCAAACAAGTCCAAAGCGCTCGGCGTGTTGTGTTGGAGTAATAGAGGAGAAAATATGAAAAATGGAACGCATGAGGAGCCAAAGTGACGCAGACGATTTATGAGATTTCATGCGTATTGATTTATTGGTCGAGGAGTCAACAGTGGGATACATTATGGGTTTGTTGGCAAAGACAACAACAGCACTGTGGCCAGCAAAGGAAGTGTGCCTGGTTCAGTACTCAGAACTGGTTTAGTACTAGTCTAGTCCTGGTTTAGTACTCAGAACTGGTTTAGTACTAGTCTAGTCCTGGTTTAGTACTCAGAACTGGTTTAGTACTAGTGTAGACCTGGTTTAGTACTCAACTGGTTTAATACTCAGAACTGGTTTAGTACTAGTGTAGACCTGGTTTAGTACTCAGAACTGGTTTAGTACTAGTTTAGAACTAGTGTAGACCTGGTTTAGTACTCAACTGGTTTAATACTCAGAACTGGTTTAGTACTAGTTTAGACCTGGTTTAGTACTCAGAACTGGTTTAGTACTCAGAACTGGTTTAGTACTAGTTTAGACCTGGTTTAGTACTCAGAACTGGTTTAGTACTAGTTTAGAACTAATTTAGACCTGGTTTAGTGCCAGTTTGATAATAGTTTAGACTGGGTTCAGTACTAGTTTAGCATTAGCTTAGACCTGGTTTAGTACTAGTTTAGACCTGGTTTAGTAATAGTTTAGCATTAGTTTAGACCTGGTTTAGTACTAGTTTAATACTAGTTTAGACTGGGTTCAGTACTAGTTTACCATCAGCTTAGACCTGGTTTAGTGCTAGTTTAGACCTGGTTTAGTACTAGTTTGGATGTACTGGGACGGTTTGCAGCCGAGTGTGAAGCGGCTGGGATGAGAATCAGCACCTCCAAATCCGAGGCCATGGTTCTCAACCGGAGGGTTGGCTTGCCCTCTTCAGGTGGGTGGGGTGTCCTTGCCCCAAGTGGAGGAGTTCAAGTATCTCGGGGTCTTGTTCACGAGTGAGGGAAGGATGGAGCGTGAGATCGACAGGCGGATCGGTGCAGCGGCTGCAATGATGCAGTCGCTGCATCGGACCGTTGTGGTAAAGGAGGAGCTGAGCCGAAAGGCAAAGCTCTCGATTTACCGGTCAATCTACGTTCCTGACCGCGGATACAAACCGTCAAAATGAGTTTCCTCCGCCGGGTGGCTGGCCGCCCCCCCTAGAGATAGGGTGAGGAGCTCGGTCACACGGCAGGAGCTCGTAGTAGAGCTTCTGCTCCTCCTGGGCACCTCCCTGGGGAGGTGTTTCAGGCATGTCCCACCGGGAAGAGGCCCCGGGGAATACCCAGGACACGCTGGAGGGACTATGTCTCTCGGCTGGCCTGGGATCGCCTCGGGATCCCCCCGGAGGAGTTTGAGGAAGTCTAGGGAGAAGGAAGTCTGGGAGTCCCTGGTTAGACTGCTGCCCCGGCGACCCGGATAAGCGGAAGAAGATGGATGGATGGGAATAAGGTGGTCAGAAGTATCCAAAATCAAATACTAATCAATACTATTATATATGCACTAATATTTGTCTGACAGAGGATCCACTGTTTAGCTCTCGATTCAAAAACCCACCCAAATGACGATTTCACATGACTCGATCTTGATCAGTCGCTCTTTCGATTAATCACCAGCCGTGGAGAGTCTGCGATGAGTTTGAGGTCAAAGAAAGGATTGGGTGCAACCGAGGGGCTGAGAGACATTTGGGCCATCTAGAAATGCAGCTTTAGGGATACAATTGTAAAACAGCAGTGCACAGTGTATAACCACGCTAATACATAAGCGACATCTGCTTTTATTTTCAGACATGAGGAACTGCGTTGATCAGAAGCTATGGTAGTGTTCACGTGTCTTACGTTGTGCAGTTAAATGCTGGTAATTAAAGACATACAAGATCGATACGCTTCGTGCCTACTAACTTTCTATCTCGGTAGAAGTGGTAGACCCTCACCAGAGATGTTAAATAGTGCTCCATTACCGTCTTTTTCAGTATCTTTGCCGAACATCCCTGCATTCGTCTTGTTATTTTTTATTTCCAGTCCCACATCCCTCGGTAGCCTTCTGGAGTGGTTCACAATCTGCTGTCTGACTGATTATCCGTCCGCACCGTGGCCGTTAACCGCGCGCTCCGGCACTTTTGGCTGTGTTTGTGGCTTCGCGCTGGGTCTAATGGCGGAATGACTCACGCGAACGGATGGAGCCGGAGACACGGGAGCAGAGCTGGACTTTTAAGAGAGAAAGAGAGAGGAACAGGACTCTAAAGCCACGTTTCAACTGGCCCTCGTCCCCCACACCGGTCTGCGTCGCAGCGCTTTTGGCACGGTTCTTTTTGATCGGAGAACAGAAGCCGAGTTGCGCCATGTGCCCAACTTCGCCCACAATGCTTTCATGCAAACATGCTTTCCTCATAAGTTAAGTCTTAATTGGAGCTGTATCTGACGATCGCTGCAGTTCCGTAAAGTAATTCCAAGTGTGTGTCGCTGTGAGACGTGGCTAAAGCTAGCGTAAACAAGAAAGTATCGTTATCGTCGTTTTTTTTTCTTCTGCATTCATTTAAACTTTTCTGTCTGCGCCTCTACATTGCGTCTAACGTCCCTTTATGTAATGCTTTGGTTTTAGGTAACGTAAGCGAGCATCGTGCGTCGATAAACGGGGTGATGCTAACGTGTCGCGCGCTAGCTTTCTTTGCTATGTCTGTTAGCTCAACATATAAGTTACCGCCACTGGAAATACAGCGGTTTATCGCAAAATCAAGCTCTTTTTCTTTCTTCTTCTGTTCTTGACCTGCTCACTGTGGTGTGTAGCTCCTCCGCAGCCAAAACAAGCCACTTTGGAAGACAATACATTGTACGTTTTTATTTCAAGTGCAATTTTCATACTTCACTGGCAGGGTCTTTTTCTTTCTTTCTTCGGAATAAAGGTGCACTTTGTAACTTTTCTGGTAAAGGAACTGCCACCAAAAATAACAGCTTCCCCCCTATTGAAAGTGACCTCAGCGACTCTGTGTTTTTCTCTGTAATGATTTAAGGAGGCAATAATCGCGGCGGCGTATTGATCCGTGGAGGAAGTGCCTCTGGACTTCGCGGGTCGTGTCGGTTGGGGGGTCCGAGGTCAGAGGCGACCTAATGGGGTCGCATCGACATACAAAGACTTGGCCTCTCAGATGGACACGACTTAAGAGCGTTTTTATAGGTTGATACACAGCGTAGGTTTCTTCTTGTACGTTGTTTTATGAGCGAAGTGGACTTGGTGCACCGCGAGTCACATAAACCAGCTTTTCTCGTCATGTAAAATAACATCTCTAGTTGAAGTATCGATCAAAGGGTTATTTTTAGATTCTTTGTTGTACTCGGTGTGTGTGCGGAGTGATGGTATTATTACAGAAGCCGGCGCTGAGCTTATACCGAAAAATACATTATATTCAGTATAAATCACACAGTGGCATTGTGGGTAAGGGTTTTCTCACAGACCAGAGGGTCACTGGTTCAAACCTCACGTAAGCTTGTACCGTTTTTGTACCGATGGGCAAGAGACGTTCATGTTGTCATGCAGGAAACGACGAAACTATATTGCAAAGTGCCTGCCAACCAGCGAGTCACTGGTTCAAACCTCAATGAAGCTTGTACTTTTGTTTTGTCTCTGCACAAGACATACACATTCAAATACTTTAGTTTGATTGTATCAGTGATGGAAAGTAACAAAGTACAGTATTAGAAGTACCGTACGTAAAGGACAAATATTATGCTAAATTAGTATTGCCATGCTCTTGAGTAACTTTAGTTTGGCATGTCATGTTTTTTTGTTTTTGAACTAAAACATTGCATGCATTTGGATCTCTGCTGTTTCCTATGGGACTAACTGAAGTTTTGCGCCATCTACTGCCTGCAGAGAGAATTACACAGGAAGATATGCAGGTGTACTGATCTGATACGAGTCTGGAGATGATTTATGGAGTTAAAAATAGAAGATTCCCAGAGACTTTCTAACTAGGATTTATCAAACTAATGTTAATGGAGCTAAATGCTACTCTAGTGTTTTTGATGAAGAACAATGTTAGAACAAGGTTAAAATCTCAAGAGTCCATTTTGCACAATATGTGTCCTTTAACTAAGATAATTTAGTAATCCGTACTTTCCTTCAGTACATTTTACTGCGGATACTTTTTTACTTCACTACATTTGACAGCGAGTATCTGTATTAAAAGTAAACATAAGCTTGTTTTTGGCGTTGATCATACAACAATTGGCTTTATAAATACATTTTTAAAAATGTGTAATTTAATACTTTACTTAAGTAGATTTGAAACTTTATACTTTTACGTATTTTTTTGCTCCTCTACTTGTACATTACTTAAGTATAAAGTACTTCTTCCACCACTGGATTGTCTGTATCGTAACAGCGGCGATCGCTACGGTCCAACGGATCAATCAGCTCCAACCCAATCGCTGCTCGTGTTGCGCAAATGTCACGCGGTCAAATACGTGCGTGAAAGTCAAATACGTGCGTGAAAGTCAAATACGTGTGTGAAAGTCAAATACGTGCGTGAAAGTCAAATACGTGCGTGAAAGTCCAATACGTGCGTGAAAGTCCAATACGTGCGTGAAAGTCAAATACGATGCGTCCGATGTGCGCGCCGCGGCAGCACCACTTTGATTACACGCAGTATTGGATATTTTTGTTCACGGTGTCTTTCTGATCTGTCGGCGTCACATGAGGAAGGAGCGGGTTTATTATTACTGCACATTCACCTTCACACGGTATCAAGTCACTAACGATTACTTTAGTCCTTTATTATTTATTTTGTATATTTAGACTTTTTAAATAGATTATCAGCCAAATACATGTTGAAAGAAGGGTTCTAGATAAAGAATGAATTGTATACATTTTTCCGTAATTTATTATTTTTGGACATTTTACTGTACTGTATTTTTTAATATAGTCGCACCAGCCAAAAAATGCATAATAGAGAAGAAAAAAAGATATATAAGTTGCACTGGAGTATGAAATCCAGTTGCAAGTGTGAAAATAACAAATAATATCACATATAAGTTGCTCCGAAGTATAAGTATATAAGTATAAATATAAGTATAAGTCGCACCCCGGCCAAAACTATGAAAAAAGGTGCGACTTATAGTCCGGAAAATACGGTAATAATGTTGCTGTGTTAACGAGGCCAGTCAACGATGATCAATTATCATAGCCATATCGAACATGCTGCTGATTATGTCCTTAAAACGTGATTGTCTTTAAGATTTTACTCTGACAGCAGCCGCAGATGTGACGTAGAGGTGATTCCAGCTGTTACCTAGCAACACAATAGTTACCGTTTGACAAATAATAGCCGATCACACCTTTGTAATGTGATTGCTCAAACCATCATTTCAAAAAGCGTGTTAAGCGTTAAACTGTCACTGCACTTTCAAAAGAACGTTGCGTTTTGATGACATCACAGACGGATGAGCGTTCAGTAGCAGAGCGAGGCGCGGAGAAAGGCTCTATCTCTCTCTTTTAAGGTTAGGGTTAGGCATAAAATAGCATAAAACACATACTTTGAAGGCGTAAAACTACAGTAGGTGGCGCTAATGTAACACTTCATGGATATCAACCGCCATGAAACACCAAAGAAGAAGAAGAAGAAGTTAGACGTTGAACTACAGTAGCACCTTTTCAATGCCATTAAAAGTTAATGCAGAAGAAGAAGAAGAAGAAGAAGAAGAAGAAGAAGAAGAAGAAGAAGAAGAAGAAGAAGAAGAAGAAGAAGAAGAAGAAGGATCCTGTAATTCTCTTCTTCTATTTGACATTTTTTCTTCACAAACTGGAAAATACGACTCTAATGTTAAACTACAACAATTCAATTCATTTTTGTTTCCTCCACCAGCCTCCAGAATAGTTGATTTAACAGAGACACACATTAAGTCCACAGCTCCTATCCCGTCTGACCTAGTGATAATTACACCCCGAGTGCTCCGAAAATTCATGTTCTCACCTACTCCCTAGCCCCGCCCATAGGACGTCAATAGACCTGCTGCCAGAATAGTTGATTTAACAGAGACACACATTAAGTCCACAGCTTCTATCCCGTCTGACCTAGTGATAAGTACACGAGTCGCACTTCACTCCCGACACTGAAAGGTATTTGCCGTGGAGTTCTGGTTAGTTTAGAACATGCTAAACTAGTACTAAGTGCAGACCATGTTCCACAAAGCGTTTCATGTCTTTGGACTTCTCTAAAAACCGCCCGAGCACATCAGAACGCCTCCGTCTGTGGAACTGACAGGATTACTGTAATATTCAATTGGCAGAATCTCTTTTTCGTGGATTCCGAGAGATAAAAATGTCTGCATTGAATTGTATTCTCTTCCTAAGCCGTAGCCCCTCCCCCCCACGCAGCGCCGTTCCTCCCGCTCACCTCGCATGCACCCGGATGGATAACACTAGACTTTTATGGGCACCTTTGGGAGCCGTAGGACGTCTGAACATAAAGAGATGAAAGTGTTCATATCAGGAGTAATACTCGCGCTCAGCCGCTGGGAAATACAGCGCTCATTAACGTGATAACGCCGGGCTGAGCGGGAGGACTCTCTGCTGCAGGAGGAAACGCGCTGGAATCGACATTTAGCATTTAGTCGTTTGTTCAGACTTGGAGGAGTATTCGCCCTACAGGTCGCTACTGGTAATGCTCACTGTCTTTGAGTACTCTGAGTACTTCATGTCTTTGAGTACTCCGAGTACTTCATGTCTTTGAGTACTCCGAGTACTTCATGTCTTTGAGTACTCTGGATCCTGGTGTAGAAGGGAACGTTAAGTAGAGCGGGAAATACATCACATTTTCATCAGGATAAAGTTTAGTCTCGATAATGGAAAATCACCATTGATCAATCAGAGGCGAAACATTGTGACCAGGACTAAACTAAATCTAAACCAAGACTAAACCAGGACTTAACCAGGTCTAAAGCAGCACTAAACAGGACTAAAGCAAAACTAAACCAAGATTAAATCGGGACTAAACCAAGACTAAACCAGCACTAAAAAACACTAAACCAGGACTAAACCAGCACTAAACCGGTACTAAACCAAGACTAAATCAGGAGTAAACAAGACTAAACCAAGACTAAACCAGGACTAAACCAGGACTAAAGCAGGACTGAACTAGGACTAAACCAAGACAAAACCAGGACTAAATAGGACTTAACAGGACTAAACAGGACTAAACAAGGACTAAATAGGACTAAACCAGGACTAAACCGGGACTAAATAGGACTAAACAGGACTAAACAGGACTTAACCAGGACTAAACCGGGACTAAATAGGACTAAACAGGACTTAACCAGGACTAAACAGGACTAAACCAGGACTAAATAGGACTAAACAGGACTAAACAGGACTAAGGCTGCTCAATGAATTCCAAACAAACCAAAATTGCCAAAGCTGCAGAAATACACTGTTGTTTTTAAGGGTTCAGATTTCAGTCATCGCTCCTGGACGTGTTTCAAATGTGACCTGTGAACTGAAGGTTTATCCTTTATTGGATTCATATATTGTTACTCAACACCCGAAGCAGTTTATATTGCATTATTAATTCA
The DNA here is from genome assembly GCF_026437365.1 of Eucyclogobius newberryi. NCBI lineage: Eukaryota > Metazoa > Chordata > Actinopteri > Gobiiformes > Gobiidae > Eucyclogobius > Eucyclogobius newberryi. The sequence continues at coordinate 12,167,720 of NW_027315779.1, forward strand.
CACTCAAACTCTTGACGTTCAAATGTCGGGAAAATTTGCAATTTAATAGTCTTCCCCGTCAAATTTGTCCTCTTTGTTTTCTTTTATTCCTTAGCTTGCACATCTCTTTTCTCTGATTGTATCCTGCGCGTTTGAGGTAATCCCGCTTTGTCCCGCAACCGACGCTCAAGTGCTCCGAAAATTCCTGTTCTCACCTACCCCCTAGCCCCGCCCACAGGAAGTCCATAGACTTGCTGCCGTTTTTATGCCGTTTTAGGTAATGCGTTTTTGCCATTTGCAGTGAACAAAATGCACAGCGATGAGCTCCTTTGTGCGTCGTGATACAAAAGATACCGTCGTCGTGGCGATGGGAGAAACTCGAACAGACGAGCTTCACTTGAAATTCTGATCACTAATGTTGAACTTCCAAATCTGACCTTTTGGGCCGGATCCGGTCTCCCCCAGAAGCTTTTGAGTAAATATCTCCTTCTGCTTCACTCTCTCTTCTCTCTCTCTCTCTCCCTCCCTCTCCCTTCCATACTCTAGCTTCCCTCTTTTCGCTCACTTCCCCCTCTTCTTGTCTCCTCTCGCTCTCTGTCTCCCGTCCTTTGCTCTCTCCCATCTCCTCTCTTCCTCCCCCCCTCTTCCCTGACTCCCTCATTCTTCCTTCTTGGCTCATTCTCCCTTCCATCTGCGTCGTTTTAAAATGAAAATGCGCGTAAAGTCAAAGTTTACCACCGTCTCTCCTCCTCTTTTTTCTGCCGTGTTTTCTTTCACTCTCTCCTCTGTCTTCCCCCCTCACTTTCTCACTCACTCTTTCTCCTTTATGCTTTTCTCTCACTTCATCGCTTTCTTCTTTCTTCCAATCACGATTCTTCCTCTTCCCTCAAAAAACACGGAGCCCAAATATAAATAAAATGCAGAGGCTTTATTAAAACAACGAACCATCTCGTGTGACGGCCGGCCTCCTGCTCGTGTGCTATGTGGCTCTCGTGTGGCTCTTGCGTGGCTCTTGTGTGGCTCTCGCGTGGCTCTCGCGTAGCTCTTGTGTGGCTCTTGCGTGGCTCTCGTGTGGCTCTTGCGTGGCTCTCGTGTGGCTCTTGCCTGGCTCTCGTGTGGCTCTTGCGTTTCTCTCGTGTGGCTCTAGATAAGTGTGTGGCTCTTGCGTGGCTCTTGTGTGGCTCTTGCGTGGCTCTAGATAAGCGTCCTCCTCCTCCATCCTCCTGCTGTAAACCCCCTCCTCCTCCTGCTCTTCCTCCTGCTCCTCTGCCTCCTCTTGCTCCTCCTCCTCCTTCCCCTCCTCCTCCATCCTCCTGCTCTTCCTCCTCCCCCTCCTCCTCCTGCTGTAAACCCCCTGCCCCTCCTCCTGTTCCTTCCCCCTCCTCCTGCCCCTCCTTCTCCTGCTGTAAACCCCCTCCTCCCCCTGAGTTTGGACAGTAAATGTGCCTGTGTTTGTCCTGAGGTGCTGTTGACCAGTGAGTGTCGTGGCATCACACCTCACATCATTTGGAATATGGTGCCCCCCTCACTGTGTCGGACCCTTTCTCCTGCACAATAATACACCTGCTGCTTTCGCATTGTCTCCTCTCAACGACAGAAACAACACGACAGAGCAGAGGTGCCAGACACTGCAGGTGTCGACTGCAAAAATATATTCACACTAATATAAAAACACATAATTTCCCGACAACTTTCGACTCACCGCATGTATTCCACTAAAAAGATACATTGGAGTAATTGCACAGAATTAACTCCAATTACAGTTCATGCTGGGCATAAACGGATCCTTCAAACGCACCGAAAATACACATTTAACCATGACAGGGCCTTACAAAGATGTTTAATAAGGTAAAAATACTACTTAGTTCTCCTTTTGAAGCTCTTGTGACGAGACTAGAGCTAATAATATATCTATTTATTAATGAAAAACTATTGTCCAGTCAAACCTACAAACAAAAAATAAAAAACAAACAAACAGATACATGCATAAAATATATCTAAAATTGAATAAAAATGACACTGACTTCACTCCATATTTTTGGGATATTTTGAGCTTAATCTCAGTTTCTCCATGTTCCATTTCACTTTTGCTGCATTCTGGAACTCATTTAGGGTGTTTTTGTTTAAAAATGCGCAAAAGGGTCTGTCGAACACACATTGGGGCCCCTGCAGTTCTTGATGGTCCTGCTCCCAAACGCGTCTTCTCGCAGCCACGGCCTTTAATTCCTCTCATATCTTTGTAGCAGCAGCAAAGCTCGTAGTCGTTTTAGCAGAAGCCTCATTTAGTTAATTTATTCTCATCTCGAACTGGACCTTTTTCCTCGTCCTTCTGCCAGAGCCCACTTTCACACCAGGCGAACCCTCGTTTAGGCATTTCACTCACGTTAAACATTTCTGTGGGCATTTGCCGCTATTAATTCATCCAGTTTTACAAGTCTTTGGCAGCAGAAGAGGCAGATCTGCAGAGGACTGACCCCCGTGACCCTCTGGCTGTGATGCGGGAGAGAAACGCTTTGTCTTCATGAAATGCAGTAAAAAGGAGGTAGATTTAATCATGTCGGGCCTGTAGTTCGGAGCTGCTTCATGACCGTATTGTCTGGTGTAGTGGAGCGTGTTTGTGTGAGCGACTCTTGTCTGTCACAGCAGTAATCGAGTCAGTGCTGCGCCGTTTAATATTTAACGGTTTGACAAAATGAATATTTCAGCTCGGCCTAGAAAAAGGCGCTCGACGCTAAGTGTCTGTCACATCCGCACATTGCACTGACGCCAGCAGAAGGTATTTGTACTTCATTACGGCTGATATCGGTTTCACTAATTCTTCAGAGCACATATTTGCAGACCGCCGAGGGGCCTGGCCAATCACAGCGCAGCATCGTAGTCAAAAGGAAAACCTAAACAAACATGGTGATGCCCAAATGTCCCAAATGTCCCAAATGTGCACACGGAAACGATTTGTGTATTTGAGGACGGGGGGAAGAAATCTGTTTGACCGTTTTTGACCAGTTTGATGTTTTGGCTTGTTCCTGTTGTTGTGACGCTTCGACCAATCGGAGTCAAGCGGTTGTCATGACGTTACGCCTTTTCCCGTCCACTTTCGGCGAGACCAGGATTCATCAAACTAGCGTGAATGAAGCTAAATGCGACTCCAGGTATGTTTTTGATGAGGGAACAATGTTAGAACTTGGTTAAAGGCTCAAATTAAGTACATTTTGCGCAATATTTGGTCTTTAATGAACAAATAAAAATGCCGTTCACTATCGGTTTTCCTGAACATAAACAATACGCCAACATGCTTTTAATCATTGCCATTTAACAAATTAACATGAGTCGAATTTCTTCTTTCAATGACTGTAATCACGGGCCAAATAGAAATACAACGCAGCAAAAGCGCATCTAAGTTGCACAGATTGAGGGATGTGACGCATTAATGGTGTGAAATGCATTCTTAAACCGCCACACAAATACGCTCTTTGCTCATTGTCCGTAGCGTCGGCGGCGTTGCGGTCGCCGTAGCCGACGGCTGCGGGGAAGAAGGAGCTGAGTCGAAAGGCAAAGCTCATTTACCGCTCAATCTACGTTCTGCTCTCACTTGCGGCCGTGGGCGTTTGGTAATGACCGAAAGGACGAGATACGAGCGGCGGGAATTCGTTTATCGTCCTCATATTTAGTGCTTATCCATTCACAATTACAATAAACTTTCACATTACATATACGGTACGGGCTCCTTACTTGCTCGGTTGCCAGATCCTACTAAAACTAAAACCAGTTTGGGCAAAAGGGCTCTCTGTGACCTGACGTGTCCTTTGTTTATGCGCTTCAGCCCAAGACGTAAATTTTGTTTATTTTCTCATCCATCTTTTGTTTCATCAATTCAAACATTTCAAATCATAATGTCAAACGTTCGTTATTTCCAAGGCTTTCTATCGCCGAACCGTTTACAGAAATGAGTTTGTTGGAAAGTTTTGTTTTAATGATTGGATTTTCTGCAGTGCATGCCATTGTCGTTTGGCCTTGTCTGAACACGATTGCACAAAAGATTACTCTGGCAAAGTTTCTAGCGTTAGAGAAACTAGAGTTGCCATGGAAATAAGAAGTTGTGCATAAGACGAAGAAAGCAGAACTGTGTGTGCACCAGGATTTCCACAGTCAGTCTGAGCAAGGAAAACGCTAACTTGATAAAGGGAAGACAGGAACGTGTAATGTTTTAATGCTATAATGCTAATGCTAAACAGCTTCATGGAGTATTTCAAACTAAAATGAAAAGATATTGTTGTGATGTCAAGAGTTTAAATACCTCCCTTAAAGTTTAACGTTTCCAATATTCCTGTTCCGGTCGGGCAACATCGGCGAAACCGAATGTTGGTGAATGGTTTTGGGTTATACCGATGACAATATAATGGTATTTCATCGGAAAGGGGCTAAACCACGTCTTTAATTGTCTGGGTCGAGGTTCAAGGGCTGTACAATGGATATTTTTTTTTTATTGAGATCAAGAGTCAGTCATTTCTAATCGCCAGCGATCAGCTTGAGTTCCACGGCCAATTCTCTGCCAGTAAAAGTATTTGGTTTAGAGTTTTAATGGACGAAATGAATGTGGCGTCACATTATTTTCCAATTTCTTCCCCCGAAGTCTGAACTCTGCTCCAAACCACATTTTTGAAAGGATTGGCTGTGGTCCTCGTCATTACAACGACCCAATCTGATCACAATTCAATTCAAAGTTGATGAATCTGAATTTGAATGACCCAACTTGCTAATGTACCAATGCGGTTACGGTCGAAGACGTTTCAGATGCTTCCCCCAATCTGCCCCGTGACAGCCGTGGCGTCAGGAAATGGCTCAAGAGTGAATCGTGCGAGCGGCAGCAGGACCTTACCTCTCGAGCCGAGCACTTTAAACACTTTGGCGCATTTGAAAGTGGAGGAGGCTTTTTGTGGTGTCGGCTCTCAATTTACCTTTCAGCGCGGCTTTAACGCGAGCGGTTTGTGATGCTCGCCCATCCCTGAGAGAGGCCTCGCTCTGCCTCGTCCTCTCATCCTCCTCCTCGCTACAAAGCCGTCGTTATTCCCTCACTCTGTCTCTAATGCTCGCCGCCAACCTCTCTCTGTCCTCTTGCTTCTCTCTATCTACTAAGGCCGTAGTCAAATGAAGACGTTCTATAAACCTTTCCGGTCTTTGTGAACAGAAACAGTGGTACAGTTCCACGCGTGAGCTCCAAAGCATTGTCAATGGGAGAGTTAGCGTTAGCCTCCAAACATCACAAATTATTAAAAAACAGGGCAGTTTTGTCGACTGAGAACCTCTTGACCACACGAGGGAAACACCAGAGCCTTGCTAGGAATGTTTAGCGCTGTTTATTGTCGTAGCAAGATAAAGACTACTTTATAAGCATTTCTTAAATCTTATATAGCGGGTCACAACAGTTAAACATTTTTGTCTCATTTCATCAAGCCCTCCAAATCCTACTAAACACGTCAGTTCTGAAAGTCTTTGTTGAAAGAGGTGAGGCACTGCTGGTGTATGTTTGATTCCATGAGCTCAAATGGGAAATGTCTTCACGTCGCACTGGGGTAATACCTCAGGGCACACCAGTGTTCCCCATAGTTGTGGCTTACAGCAGCTCGTGGGTGTCCGAAGTTTACACTGTGTAATAAATGTGCATCAAAGAGCGAGCATCCAAAGTGCAGTCGAATATATTTTTCAAAAACAGACTGAAACACGGCCTATTATTTCGTACATATATTTGACATCTGAGACTCAATATTCAGCTGATAAACTGGTGGAGCGGCTGTTTGAGATGCAAGGAGCGACTCGGGTTCTCGTTTCCATTCAAACCCACGCGTTATGAGCCCAGCAGGGAAATGTATTTTCACTGCAATCCAAAGTTAAAACACACAACGAAGTCTGTCATAAAGAGCAGAGTCCGGACGCTATAGTGTTACTGCAGTGAGCGGAAGTAACAAGCTCGATATTTATGGGTTATCCCGATGACAATATTCAGACGCTATAGATACTGTCTGCATCCGAGGGAATGCCCACTAACAGACCTCTGGGGGCAAGCATTCATTTCAATGTAGAAGAGCTGCTCTGTCGCCAACTGTTCAACAACCACAAGAGCAAACGCAGACTTCAGTAAATATATATTGTGCCGAATACAAACACAAAGACATGGAGAAGAATTAAGTTGTCGAACAGTTTAAATTTGTATAGTTATCAAAGAATGCTGAAGTTACCTGCGGGCTAAATGCTGTCACGATGCTGGTGCCGCCTGTTGCATTTTAAAATCTACAGAACAATCGATCGAACTTTTCTGATGTAATGCCAGGTCAATGAGCTCTAAGTTTTGCTTGCGTCACAGAAAAAGGGAATAGATAGTCAAATTAACTACAAATACTCAATATTGTAATTTTCCAAATCTCCAAAACAATAGGTTGCGTTCATGTAAAACAGCAAATTCTACCATATAATTCTGACCTGCTGCAGCTTTGTTTTAGAGATATGAACCATAAAACAGAACAACAAATTTAATTACTGGGCCTATCCACATTAAACAAAAACTAGCACAAAGTTGAGCATCTTCTCTGGCAGCATAAATACATTTTAAGACATGGCATGACAAATTTGTGGAACGAGTCCCAAACAAACAATGATAGGGTAGGGTTCAACATTTGTGGATTTCTGTTTTGGAGATTTCTTTCAAAAACACTAAACCTCCCATAGAGTTACACAGAACATGAACACAACCTATTCATGGGTCCACAGTGACGTCCCAGACTCGTTGCTACTGCCATCTTGTGGACAAAAGCCACATGTTCACTGTGGACAGTGTCAACTAAAAGTCTCAAAACAATAGATTCTTTCTCTTCTGTGACGTCCCCAAAGACCCCGTTTGTCCAGTGTGACTGTGGTCAGGAGGGGCCAGTGGACTTCACTCCAGAGAGATCACTCCAGACTGACGCTGAGCTGTTTGTTTCAGGTAGTTAGCAGCTAATGCTAATGCTAGTTTACACATTATTGCATGACTATGCTAATAAACGTTAGCCTACAGACGGTTTTAACGAGTCTCATTTCCAACTGTCCGGGTGTTATATTTTATGATCAGACAGAAAGTCCGTGCTCTTGAAAGCTTTGGAGGTGTGTCCGGTGCAGAGGGCGTGTCCGGTGCAGAAGGCGCGTCCGGTGCAAAGGCGTGTGGACGAGGAAGAGTAGATGGAAATGTTCACAAAAGACCAGCCTTCTTGAAGTAGCAGCCCTTTTCGTTTTAAGTTTTATAATTTGCTTTTCATACAGCGGAGATAGGCAACATTAAGCAACAGCGTTGTCAAAATGGCAACAACAACAAATACATCATGTGACTGAAACCCATGGATTGTGATATCTGTTTTTCTCCCACTGGCTTGAATATGAAAAAAATGTCAAAAATGAACCTGTAGTAGGAGAATAGGCTTATTTTCTCATTGGTTTATGTTATAAAGCCACTGTAAATTAGACAAACAGAAAACAAACACCAATCACAACATATGTAAATATAATATATATCTAATTTTATACATATATATATGGCCTAGAATAGAATTTAATTTTTTTTAAAAGTCATATATATTTTTGTTTTTTGCAGTATCGGTACCTGTTCAAATGAGTATCAATAATAATAATTAACAAAGTGGACCATGTGTACGAAAGAAATGATCATTTTTAAAAATCGATTGCCAGATACTGATATCTGGCTATCAATTTAATTTTTTTTTAAATGTATTTCTTATCATCTTTCTTATTATTTCCCACTAATGCAGACGTGATTTACAGCGTGTTACTCTTGATTAAAACACAATTTGCCATGATCCACTTTGTTAATCTATTAAAACCAACACAGCTCTATCATTTGAATATGAACTGCCACATTACAATAGCAGCTAAATGAAGTGCGCCCTCTGTGCTGTGTTCGTACATCCTGGCGCTGTGCGAGTGTAGTATAATAACAGAAGCCCACCCCCTTTGTCTGCCTCTTCTGCAGCTTGCTTCTTTGATTCTCTGTGTCCTTTTAAAAAACACATAATTATCCCGTATCCACGTGCACTTTGAAGTCACCGCCGGGATAATATCTCCCGACGACGTGTTTTTGCGACACTATGAAAATATATTCAAAGGAGGAGAGGGTGAAATTTAAGGCTGTCGTTTTTCACCCCGTCCATATATTTTTCAACAACGACTCTTTTATGGCGACAGGTGCGGGGGAAGGCAGACATTTTTCAGCGGTAATAGACTTTCTGTTGCTTTATTTCCAGTATCTTTCCGTTGTGGCGGTGACACGCGGCTGTTTGAAGAGTCTATCTACATCTCTATAGTACTGTTTGAGAGTACGGAGCCAGAAGTTGTCATTCCGCGCAGTTTGCTTTGTAAATGAAGTGTTTCAAAGAGAGTATTAGCCCACAAGATTCCGACTAAAGGTTGCATATTATGCCATATCTGGTATTCTTGAGCCACATTGAAGCGTTGGTGTTTTATAAGTCGGTGTGATCTCTCATTCGTCTAGGAGCGGTCCAAAAAAGGTTTCAATGTTTTTTTAAATCATTCCGACTGACATCCAGAAGAGCTGCAAGGTGCATCGCAGTCGACTCTAGGGATGTCGTTGTGATATACGATTATTCGCGATTATCAAGATCTACCGGGGTTGAGCGTGTTACTGCATGTTTAAAATAAATGTTGACAAAAAGAGACATAAAAAAAGTTATTTACAATTAGGTCCATTTTTCACGTGATTTTTCCATTAACCTAATAATCTTGACATCCCTAATCGACTCAAAATTGCACTTCGAATTATCACAATTACGGAACTTGGATTAAACTAAGCAAATACAGTAGGTGGAGCCTCCTATTGGAGAAGTGCTGCAGGTGATGATGTTTCAATGCAACACGGTATTTAAACCCAACTGATGCATTTCTGAAACAACCGTGTGGAAAGACGAATCCCGGGGTCATGGTGTGTTTGAGAAGGGTCAAATCCTTGGCATCGAGCAGAGAAAACATCAAACAACTAAGATCTGTGTTATTTACATTTAGGTCTATTTTTCGGGCGATAAATTGAACTAAAAATACTTAATTTTGATTGCAAAATTGTCACGATTATATCTTTTTGGTTCTGACGATCATCTTGTGATCGGTTTAATCACATTTTTTCCATTAACCTTATAATCTTGACATCCCCAATCGACTCAAAATTGCACTTCGAATGATCACGATTACGGCATAAGTAACATAATTTCTTCATTCTGAAAATCCTCCAGTCTTAAAGTGTGTAAAAGCTGTAGTTTAGACTTTGACGAACATGGATTAGTTTTAGCGTTTCATGTTTCAGTCTTCACACTCAAACAGCAACGCTCCCGCACTTTAGAATCTGAACTCTGAACAGAATTCTACTATTAAAGCAAAATCTAATCACAATCACAATCACAATGCTTGTTTGAAAAATCGCTATTGAAACCTTGTCTACACTGGCATTTCATGTTTCTCATCTTAGAGTATTTTGCATGTACGACACAAAGTGGAAAGTGTCATAGATGCGAGCAGATGGATTCTGGTGGTCGGCACATCAGTCCATAGAACGAAAGAATGAAATGATAAAACCTGACTGGCCAGACTGGACCGGGGAATGGAGCGTATGTCCATCGGCTTTTTCTGCCCGGACTAAACTGAGACTAAACCAGGTCCAGAACCAGAAGGTGCTGATCACACAATGTACTGCGGTACTGCTTGTTGTTGTTGTTGTTGTTGTGTTGCTTTTAATGGCGGTTGGACGCCTACTGAAAAGGTGCATTTACCGCCACCTACTGTAGTTTTACGTCTTCTGTAGTTGTATGTCTTCAAAGTATTTGTTTTACGCTATCTCCGTAAAACAAAACAAAAGAGAAACAGAGAAGGAGAAAAGAGAGAGAATGAAACAGAGAGAAAAAACGTAACCAAAGAGTGAGAGAAAGAGAGCAAACTGCTTGTAGAGGGCGTGAAAGCGAAATAAAGGAACCGCACTCGCTTTTCAGTGTTGGTTTTTCCAATTTTGGGAAAAAAATTTAAAAACTGAAAATCTAACACGATTCAATTCAATTTATTTTTGCAACGCCCCCAAAAAAAAAAAAATTCCTATGAGGGCAACAGTGAACAACGGATTTTAAAAGTTTTGTTGTAATTTTTTTTTTATTGTAACATTTTATTTATTTATTGTTTTTAATTGTAAATCCATTGCGCGACTGGATTAAACCTTTTGTGCCATTCTACCACCCCTGGATTAACTTTATAACATCGACATTGTTTTTGACGAGGAGAGAACCGTACACAATTTAACGTTCAAAGAGTAGCCGCGGTGTCCTTCTGCCTCGGGGCACCCCTGACCGCAAAATGGCGCTTCAGCACGGACAATCTGTAAAACACGTCAAAATAATTGTAATTAACCTGCAGTTCCCTTGCTCTCCTCAGGTGGGCGCTCATGGGAAGCCTGACTCTGTGGGCGGTGGCTGCGGCTGCCCTGCTCACTTCCTGCCCCAGGGTGGTTCACGGTTACCGGGGCAACGGACGGATCATTTCCAGGGAAACGCCCTCCTCCTCCTCACTGGACCCGCAGGCCATGGTGAGTTTGAGCGTGCCTGAACTGCCTCTTCACCTAAATGAGTTAAATGACGAGTTCTGTGTCGATTAGATCTTTGAAGATATTTCTGACTTAGATAAGCTCGATTGGCCGTAGTGGACTAAATGGGATTCTTTGTCGACTGAAGCCATGCCCTTGCATCAGTTAGTCAAGCAAAAAGGGGCCATGGCGAGGCACTGGTAAAAGTTCTCAAACCTTTTAAGTATCTCTATGATTTGGCCGTGTATCTGAACCCAAAGTGCACTAACGGGACCAGGAGATCAGGCAATAACAACTATTTATACAAAAAAACTTAGTAAACAGTGTATTTATCATTTAAAAGGCAGATTAAACTCTCACTGACAAGGTCACTGTCAAGGTCTCTCATTAAATGCTTTCGTTTCTTCTGGTGTTGAGAACAGAAATCATTAAAATCTCCCCCCCCCCAAAAAAAAAGTATTGGAGAACTGCGGCAGGTGATGATGTTTCAGATGCAACACGGTATTTAAACCTAACTGGTGCATTTATGAAACAACCGTGTGGAAAGACAAATCCCGTGGTCATGGATGAGATATCAGTGCGTTTGAAAATGTCAACTCATTGACATCGAGTAGAGAAAACATCTGAAGGAGAAACAGAAACTAATCTACTCTAGATCTGAACCCGAGTGAGAGTGTTTGGGACTTTGGGACTGTGCAGTCACTCTCCATCATCAATACAAAATCTGTATGAGGAATAATGACACACTGAAGATCTGTGTGAGGAATAATGACACACTGAAGATCTGTGTGAGGAATAATGACACACTGAAGATCTGTGTGAGGAATAATGACACTGAAGATCTGTGTGAGGAATAATGACACTGAAGATCTGTGTGAGGAATAATGACACACTGAAGATCTGTGTGAGGAATAATGACACTGAAGATCTGTGTGAGGAATAATGACACACTGAAGATCTGTGTGAGGAATAATGACACACTGAATATCTGTGTGAGGAATAATGACACACTGAAGATCTGTGTGAGGAATAATGACTGAAGATCTGTGTGAGGAATAATGACACTGAAGATCTGTGTGAGGAATAATGACACACTGAAGATCTGTGTGAGGAATAATGACACACTGAAGATCTGTGTGAGGAATAATGACACTGAAGATCTGTGTGAGGAATAATGACACACTGAAGATCTGTGTGAGGAACAATGACACACTGAAGATCTGTGTGAGGAATAATGACACACTGAAGATCTGTGTGAGGAATAATGACACTGAAGATCTGTGTGAGGAATAATGACACACTGAAGATCTGTGTGAGGAATAATGACACTGAAGATCTGTGTGAGGAATAATGACACACTGAAGATCTGTGTGAGGAATAATGACACTGAAGATCTGTGTGAGGAACAATGACACACTGAAGATCTGTGTGAGGAACAATGACACACTGAAGATCTGTGTGAGGAACAATGACACACTGAAGATCTGTGTGAGGAATAACGACACAATGAAGATCTGTGTGAGGAACAATGACACACTGAAGATCTGTGTGAGGAATAACGACACACTGAAGATCTGTGTGAGGAATAATGACACACTGAAGATCTGTGTGAGGAATAATGACACACTGAAGATCTGTGTGAGGAATAATGAATGACACGCTAGATCAGGGGTGGGCAAACTGTGGCCCGCGGGCCACATGTGGCCCGTTTGTCTTTATAATCCAGCCCGCCAAACATGCCAAGTAATATTTAAAAAAAAACATTTATTTATGTATTTTTCCTTCAGGCATCTTGTCTGCATCCGTCTGCACTTGTATCCTTAGTAAATATGAGGTGAAAGGAATTGAATAATAGATTCAGTAGCCTATATTTAATTTAATTTTTTTGACAATGTTTTGACAAATTTTTCACACCAATGATGGAGGGCCGGCCCTCCGCTACTTGCCTGGAAAATAATTGCCCACCCCTGCGCTAGATGGAAGTAAGTCTTTAATATTGCAGAAGCTTATTGAAACTACAGCGTTTGGAGTTTTTATGCAGTTTAGCAGAGGACATTTTCCTGTCTGTGGAGGAAATAATAATCAATTCAAATTGCAATACTTGTTGATTGCGATCCATCTGGCAGCCCTGTCCTTATTCCGTGTGGCCATAAAATAAGAAACGTGTATCTTGGAAAGGTTTGAAATATCTTTTGTGCATGCGCCGCTGGCCATTCATCCTCTTTTGATTAATGTTTGCTTTCGTGAGCTCCACTTGAACCTCTCACGCTGTCGTGTTTGAGCTTTAATCCACTGGAGGATCAGACATCGGACCAATCGCAGCACGGCATTGTGGTTTGGACCGAAGCCAAATGTGAAACGCCAAATGTGAAACGCCAAAGCAAAAACGAGCCAAACTCTGAAACACTGATGTACGCAGGCGGCTGTCGACTCAAACCGAACTACGGACTTTGTGCTTCTGTGAATGGGGAAACGTCTGTGCTTTTCCCTCCTACTTTTGATTTTGCCTTTTCTTTTGTAGTAATGCTCCGGCCAATCAGGTTGAGGTATTTCACAGAGCTCCTCCTTTTCCCTCAGGATAATGTGCAGAACTCCATCCAGAGGGAAATGCAGATCAGTCTAGCTCCTGCCCGTTAATTACAACATGGTAGAGTGTTTGAAAAGAAGGAAAAACAATATCTTGCATAATTCCCCCTCGTCTCTCAAAATACAATGTTCGTAGAAATTAGCTTTTCTAAAATTCACGTCAGGTTTGAAACCGGGAGTTGTGTAATTGTGCGGTCGAACTTTACTGATAGACGTGGACTGAATCCTTTATTGAGAACTGCACTCATCTCTAGTCCTTAAATTAATTTTCAAAAGCCTTTGAATACACAATGTAATGCACCGTGGCCAACGCTATTATCAGTGCAAAATACAGCTCCACTGCCACTGAACGAACGCGACTCCGTGGAAAACCAATCGAGAAGAAAACGACAAAGTAGAATTATTCTGTGGATTCAATTGTGCCGTATTTCAATTTTGGATGGATTTTTTTAAAAGCAGCTTTTACGAATACAAATCGCTGAAGACGTTTATAACCGTAACTAAGAACCCCCTGCGTGCCCCTAAAGGGTTTGAAGTTATTTAGTCTGGACTCAAACCAACACCTCTTAAGTCAATTAATTCAGCCTAATTGTGGGTCGGGCTGTGAACTTTTATTTTTTGACAGTTTATTTGAGTATTATTGATATGTAAATTAGCCGTGTGCAAATGTAAAGAGGTGTTAGTTCTTTACGCGCGCAGAGTCCCATTCCTTTGTTAGTAATAGCATTGGAAAGGTGAAAAATAATGGTCACAAAGAGCTTATTTCATATCAGACTGTTTCCGTGTTTTGTCTCAGAGCTGCTAAAGTCTAATAATTACACCTTTAGTCAAACGTCTACAAGAAAAATGGTGTTAATGATGCATAAAAGGTTTGCTGTATGTGAATATTAATATCAAAAACTGTCTGCTGTTTAGGGGAAAAAACACTATGACGCTTATTTGAACATAGTTTCATATGTAGTGCCAAATGTATTTGTTTTAATTGTTATTCATTCTGCCAAAACCAACTTTATCACTCTCTCTCTATGTGTGTTTGTCTGTGTTTTAACTGTAAACTAATTATAGCTGAAATTAAAATGTAATAGTACCGGCAAAAAAAGGAAACCACCATTACTTTTAACGTCACAAATGAATCAGCAACAAAGTGTTTTTGTGAGATTCAGAACAAGACCATCTCATGAACAGAATTCTCGAAACAAGCATGATAAATAAATAGAAATAAATTGAAACAAATTGAAATAACATTAGTACAATAAATAAAATAAAGAAAAGAAAAAAATCAAATTAATGAAACAAGCAATAATAGTATTAAAACAATAAATCAAATCAAACAAGTATGAATAAAAATAGTGTTTGCAATTGGAAGCAGTGTAGTAACATGAACCGCATCCAGACGCCGACGCTGGCGCGGCGACGGCCAATCAAAGTCACCCGTGTCTCTCCCTGTAACATCGAAACCGTCTGCTCCGCTGCCGCACCCTCGGGAGAACCCCATTGTTTCTGTTTACACGCTTTGTACTGATCTGGCAGCCCCGGCGCGCTCCCCACGGCTTTTTGCGCACGTTTTCAGATCGACAAGATTCAGCCGCAGGTCCACTTTGAAGCGCGGCGCCAAAAACACAACAACACCGAGTTTTATCATCCAAAAATGAGCTGACGAGAGGAGGAACAATGTGGTTTGGATGAGGGAGTTTTGGAGACGAGTGAAATGCAGTGTTTTTTTTATTTATTTGGCTCTTTTATGGTGATCCATTACGTGAATGAATTAAAGTTTTCCCTGTTGGCCAAGAATCGTAAATAATTGTGACATTATGATGTTTCAAAATCCACAAATGTTATATATCCTGCTACATTTTTCCATCCACTGTTTGCAATTGGCAAGTTTAACTTTACTCTATGACGTGTTAACACATTATATAACCATAAAACATATAATATAATGAATCAATTAAACAAAAGTGTATTATTTTAAATAAAATCCAAGGTAAAATCAAGATTTTACTAGCCGTTATTTGTGCTGGCCCTTCTACGTCCAGAACTGAACAGGTTTTGGAATCTGGTACTTCAAAAAGAAAAAAGAAAACAACATAGCAGTAATGTAGAAAAGCCTTCAAGAAAAAAATACTTTAAAACGAATGATGGTCTGTGATACAACATTCCCTCTACAAAAGCCTCTGAACACCTTGGCTCTAATGAGGTACTGAACTGCTCTGAGGCAGGCTTTTAGATAGACGCCCGTCTTCCCGTATTTTGGACAGGGTATTTTAAAATGTGGACGGGCATTTTTGAGTGCAAGGACGGCCAACAGTACGCGCGCCGCAGGCGCACACGGCGCACGCACAGTACCCGTGCGCTCGTTTACGGCGCACAGCGTTAAAAGCGCCGCTTTATTTAGTACAAGCGTCGGAAAATACGGCGCGATACGCCGCTCCTAAGTGGCGGAGTGTGATCATAATTTTGGCTTTCCATATTCGGCTCGCGCACAAGTCAGCAAAACTAACTTGTAAACAAAGATGGGGCAAGTTTCAGTTACAACTCCTCCCTTTGGGCAGGACCAATCAAAGTCCTGCTGCTCGAAACGTTTCCACGGCTTTTGGATGGAAGTCATTACGTCCCGATGTAACCTTTGAAACCTTTGAAACCTTGACAAATGAGGAATTAAATAATTTTCTTTTGAGGTATTATTAAACTTTTTTGATACCCGTTATTTTGTGGTGCCTGTCTCTTATGATTCCACGAACAAACTCGACCACGGCCTGCAGAGGATAGAAGGGAAACATGGCAATAGTGGAAGAGGTTATTAATCCATTGTTACACAAAACTAATTAAAAAAACAAGGCCAGCATGTAAACAAAGGCAGGGCAATGTCAGGTTAAAACTCCTCCCTTCAGGTCAGGACAAATCTAACTCACTGCAGAATGAAGTCCAGTTTCTCAGGCCAGTACCATCAGATTGAAAATTACTCTTGGAAGAGGAAACATCTTGAGTTCACAAGCGACTTTTGAACCGTTTTCTACCTTGGACCAGTCCCGGACAAATGAGGGATTATACTGACCGAAATCATAGTGCTTTTATGGAAACACACCATATTTTTGACCCTTCTGAAGTAGCTCCAGTATTTTTTCACGTTTTGGGGGGACGTACAGTACAAATTACAGCCAAATCATGAAAATGCACAATGCCTCATTCATCCAATGCATTTCAATGACTCCACAGACTGGCACAGGTGAAACATTTCAAGGTTTCTTTAGGTCTAACCTATTTCTCATTATTTCAGCGATGCCTTCAGGGACCTGCGTTAAACTGGAACAAATATTCGGCCCCTCGCTCTGGCTGTATGTCGTGCAGGGTTCAAAAGTCGAGGACGTGGTGACCCAGTGCTTGTCTCAGCCTCATAAATGTAATCATAAATGCCTCGAGCTGCGACTTGTCCATTAAAATTTCATGCTTTTGTGTCAAAGTCCAGCGAATATATTCTGATATGAGGTGTGAAATTGTTTATGTATATATAGTGTATATAGTGTATACAGCGTGTACAATGTTGATGCCATTAAAACCAAATATCCATGGCTTTCAGAGTGATGAATATCTATCATCAAGTCATAAGAAAATATGATTACCTATATCACCTATAAACAGGAAGCTGAAACCCACAGATAGTTTTTTAAATTGCATTAGTTGTCTGCAACAAAATAGACCTTTACAGCTCCAAAATTGTTGTAGCATTACGCTGCTTCCAGTCGTCCTCAGAGGTTTTAGCTTGGACCTCGGAGAGACGTTTTCTCTGAGTTTCTGTGTTCTGGTTGTCAAGTCGGAAAAACAAGGACCAGCACAGTACAGCCGCGACTCAATTAAGTACTAAAAAGGACAAAAGTGCTCAAATCATCAAAAGTTCGATTTATTAACCCAGAAATTGTTATTACATTTACAGTTTGTACCCTGTAAATCAACGTTCGAGAAGGACTTTCTGCTTTTGATGTCATTGGCTCCGTGTGGACGTTAGCGACATTAGCATAATAGAGCAACACATTTGTAAATGCAGAGGCTCATCGGCAGCACAGGAGCAGGTTCACAGACAGCTGGTGGACAGCAGAGAAACTAAAAGGACAATCACTCAAGGAATATCACTAATGAAGCTGTTGGATGTTTAACTTTAACCAAATGCAGGGTGCAGCCATGTTGGATTGAGTCACTAGGACAAACTCAGGGTTCTCAAATGTTGCCCGAGTTTCCAAGTAGGTGGTCCAGTCTGAACCTGGAAAATTCTTCATGGAGAAAAGCAGGTAACGCATCTATCCATCTATTTTTTTATACCTGTACTTCAATAAATTCTAGATACATTTAATGTCATATTGATTTCTGATAAAGCAATAATATCTCCTTGGAGATGAATGAGCAGGTGATGGACCCAACCAGAACAGTTATGGGAGCGGTGCAGTGTGGATGGGTGCGGTCCTGTGGTGTTTCCACAGCGCAAAGTGAGCCGTACCACCCCGTTTGAGGGGTCCGAAGAAGGCCACGAGTGGTACTAGCCTCCACGGTTTAGCGCAAGATTATTGGACTCGGGTGAAAACTAAATGGAAAAAAAAATCAGGTATCAGTTATTAGCATCCGCTATTTACCGTTTACGGTTGTTGGGCTCGCATAAAGAGACATGAAAATGAGGTACAGGTAAGTGTACAAATAAAAAGCTGAAGTGAAAATGGAAGTTTACCATAGCTTCAAGTATTCAAGTATAGACACATTCCTTGAAAATAGCTAGAGTAAATGCCCTGAATAAAAGTACAGTCGACTTTTATAACCTGCAGTATTTGTGACAAGATTCTTACTCCCGACACATGTTTTATCAGTGCTGCTCATTACCGACGATGCGCCTCCAAACCCAAATGTCACAACAGTTGCGGTGACGCTGGTGAAGATCTACTGTGAAGCTATTTTTAAAACGCTCTGTTGTGTGTGTGTGTGTGTGTGTGTGCGCTCGACCCGCTCGGAAACGGCACCGCGAGTGAGTGAGCTACATTCATTCTGACTGACATCGCGCCGCTGTAACAAGGAAAAGTCATCAGGAACTTGGAACCAAAACACAGCGCACTTGATTGGGCGCACACACGCAATCTCTCCTGCTGCCTGTGAAAACGAAGCATCTCAGAGTGTGAAGTTTGTCGGGCAATAAATCCCGAAACATTCATGTATTTTTTAAGGAAATGTCTGGAATTTGTTTTGGAACAGCCCTGAATTTGAACTCGGAGCTACTTATTATCCAGTATTTTCTTCTCGCTTGGCTTTTTCCTCCATGTTTTATTCTTCTTTCTTCTTTGTTCATTTACAACACATATTTGTATGTCGTCGTTCCAAGTTATTCCAGAGGGTAAATATCTAATCTAACGTTAAAAAGATTCAAACTGATCATTGAGAAATTGAAATGATTGGATCTAGATTGTTTTTCGCCCATGGGAAACGATAAAAGCATTCAAGAACAAGGACTTTCACTACACTTCCTTTAAAAACTTTCTTTCCCAAAGGCTTTATTTGACAGGACAGATGTAGCGGGAAATGGGGAGAGAGTGGGAAGAGACATTCGGTCGACGTAGTGAAGCAAACCCATGATGCCGAGATGCAAACATAACCGCTTAAACCTCCACACCACCGGCGAACAGGACAAGGAAATGTGAGGGGCGGCTAAAATGACTTAGAGTTATTTAAATGAAAGTT
Source organism: Eucyclogobius newberryi (assembly GCF_026437365.1). Classification (NCBI taxonomy): domain Eukaryota; kingdom Metazoa; phylum Chordata; class Actinopteri; order Gobiiformes; family Gobiidae; genus Eucyclogobius; species Eucyclogobius newberryi. The sequence continues at coordinate 12,186,612 of NW_027315779.1, forward strand.
CCAAGACGTAGTCACTGATAAAATGATCAGATTCAGCATTTCTGAATTAATCTTTTGGATATTACATATGAAGATGCCGTGATCAGTAAGACCGGGTCATATGATCACGCTTTGATGTCATCACATTCTGAAAGTTGCGTAGGACCTCCAGCCGTAGGACCTCCAGCTGTAGGCCCTCCAGCCGTAGGCCCTCCAGCTGTAGGCCCTCCAGCCGTAGGACCTCCAGCCGTAGGCCCTCCAGCCGTAGGCCCTCCAGCCGTAGGACCTCCAGCCGTAGGCCCTCCAGCCGTAGGCCCTCCAGCCGTAGGACCTCCAGCTGTAGGACCTCCAGCCGTAGGCCCTCCAGCTGTAGGACCTCCAGCTGTAGGACCTCCAGCTGTAGGCCCTCCAGCTGTAGGACCTCCAGCCGTAGGACCTCCAGCCGTAGGCCCTCCAGCTGTAGGCCCTCCAGCTGTAGGCCCTCCAGCTGTAGGACCTCCAGCTGTAGGACCTCCAGCCGTAGGACCTCCAGCCGTAGGCCCTCCAGCCGTAGGACCTCCAGCTGTAGGCCCTCCAGCTGTAGGACCTCCAGCTGTAGGACCTCCAGCCGTAGGACCTCCAGCCGTAGGACCTCCAGCTGTAGGACCTCCAGCTGTAGGCCCTCCAGCTGTAGGACCTCCAGCTGTAGGACCTCCAGCTGTAGGCCCTCCAGCCGTAGGACCTCCAGCCGTAGGACCTTCAGCCGTAGGACCTCCAGCCGTAGGACCTCCAGCTGTAGGACCTCCAGCTGTTGTTTTTGTGTTAAAAAGGTGCCTATGAACTCAAACCCTATGAACTCTAACCCTGAGAACTCTAACTCTGGATGGCCTTCTTCAAGTGCAAGAGCTTCACACGTTGGATGTTTTGAATGTAAATGTGTATCTTCTTACTTGTGTGCCATCATGCAGAAAGCATGGGCTTATTATGTCCTGAGCTCAAGTGATGTTCAGCCCCCGTGTGAGGACTGACTGGGGAAAGAGAGCATTTTCCTAAGCTGCTCCTGCAGCTCGGAACTCCATTCACGTAGACTTTGATTAAAAAAAACAAATCTTATAAAACCTGAAAGAGGTCTCGACCTCATTGGCTTCTCACCTGCCTCATACAACTGAATACCCTACACAGGCTTCACTATTCTAAAGGGAAAATCTGTCACACTTTCTCCTTGCTAGAGCGAGAATAAAATGCCTTTTGTGATACATTTCAGAAAATGTGGCAACCCTTTGAGTTCTATGCGGTCTAGTGTATGACTAATAACTGTTTCTACTCGAGATGTTACCAATAATTTTTGTTTTCAGTTTATTTGACCTTCTTTTGTTTTCTATTTGTAAAAACAACTCAAGCTTTATTGATATTGTACAATTTATTTTGCAAACTTTGTATGGCTCAATACAAACAAGACTTTCTATTGAATAAATTCAGGTGATTCTATCGCACAGTCAACATAACTTTCCCTGTCATAAATCCAGGTAGTTTCATTCTTCATTGCGCCCTCTGTCGCCGCGTCCTCTTCACCTCATGCTCCCGTCTTTGCTCGCCATTGCAGAAAAAAAAGCTGTTGCGTAACAAATGGCCCGCGGTCGAAACTGCGGTCGTGGCAGCCTGTATTAACCAATCGTGCTTGTGTCCACAGGAGCCGGGGAACGGAGCGGCCAAACCAGGCGGCGGCATCCATCACCGTGAGTACACTTATACCCGGCTGACCAATTCGCCTTTTTCACAGTCCCAACGCGCCTTTTTCACTGTCGCAACGTGCTTTAGTCGCAACATGCTTTTTTCACAGTTCCAACGCGGCTTTTTCACAGTTCCAACGCGTCTTATTCACAGTTCCAACGCGCCTATTTCACATTCTAAACACGCGTTTTTCACAGTCCCAACGCGCCTTTTTCACAGTTCCAACGCGTCTTATTCACAGTCCCAACGCATCTTTTTCATAGTCCCAACGGACCTTTCTCACAGTCCCAACGCGTCTTTTTCACAGTCCCAGTGCGCCTTTTTTACAGTCCCAACGTGCCTTTTTCACAGTCCCAACGGACCTTTTTCACAGTCCAAACGGACCTTTTTCACAGTCCCAGCGCGCCTTTTTCAGAGTCCCGCCATTTGAACGTGACTCTTTGCGGCTTCTTTTGCTGTGGCTCGGCATTTGATTCAAATTGGTAGTAAACGCACTTGATGATGAACCGTAGCGGAGAAACTGTGTCTTCTTGAACTGAGAGCTTTTGACTTTTAGTGATGCTGTTGTGTGAATGCTTGGACAAACTGCGCGCAATATGAAAGTGGTAATTTTTGCTAAAAGCCGTTTGTGTTTTTCAAAGCTGGGTTACCTGACTGTGTTCATGTAAATGAGCGTCTTTTTTTCTTCCTCAGAAAGTGTAGTAAAAAATTGGACGATATAAGCTATTTTGGGTTCGGACCGATGTTTATTATTCTACCCAAAATTATGTCATTTGAATTTAGGACGAACTCACCAATAAACGAGCTTGTGTGGTCATGTAAAGAAAGATTTGTTGACGTCTAATTCTAAGCCTGATTTATTGTCGATTTAAGTCTAAAAAATTAGGCAAAATTGGAATGTTTAGGCCAAGTTTAAGGCAGATCTGGTTTATGCAGAGAATGAATCCAAAATCCTCTCTGTAATTAATGTCAGCAAAATTAACAAATAGATGTCCCAAACAAACGCATTTTTCCACAGCAGATTCATAATTTCTATATGAAAACATGACGTGAATAAAATCTTGCGATGCATTTTTTCTTTCATTTATGTGAGTAAACTACAGGAGAAATTTCAAATTGATATGTTTAAATTGAAGATGTTTTCCTGCAGCGTCTTAAATAAACGCCTTTAGCCTCTGGTTAGCCTCCGCTGCACAACGACAAGGTCCTGGGTTCAACTCCCGGCTGGCGTGGGGCCTCTCTGTGCGGAGTTTAGAGGAGAATATTTATGAAATGTACATCTTCCGTCACATCATTATTATCATAACCTTGCCAGTGTAATAAATGTCTTACTGCGCTTCTTCTTCGAAGATTCTCCAATAATTTTAAGTGAGTCACACAAGCCGACACGCAGACAAACGACATAGTTATTCCAACTTTAATCTTCTATAGTGGCAAACCCCGCGTATATATTGCCCTGTCAGCTTTATATTGGTCGTAAATGACGCCGGATGCAACTTCTCCGATTCCCGTGGCTTAGCGGGCTCCATTATTGAAAATAGTCCTTTGCTACGGATGCGGCCGTTCCAGAAGCATTAAGGAGTGGGTTTTGCTGACTGAAATATTTGTGTAATGTGGTTTTTATGCTCGTCTCGGCTCTTTAGCTCATGGCAGTGTCTCCAGGCTGTGACGCTATGGCTAATGCTACGGGTTTACATGTGTCTGAGCGGCTGCCGGTGATGGAGCCGGAGTTTTGTTGTCGCTGTGTTTGTTTTGTTTTTTGGGGGTTTTGTTCACATTTGGCCCGTCACAGTAACAAATCTTAAAGTATGAAGAGCAGCTTAAATTTTTCAAAATATCACGATAATCTGTGATAATTAAATTAATTTATGCCTCTGGAGCAAGGTAAATCTCTGTCTTAAGAAACACTTGGCCAGCATTAAAAACATAAATAGCAAATTAAACATTTAAGGTGTTAGTTTAACCATTTACAACTCAAAATGTTAATATTTCCACTCTAGTGCAGAAAAAAGGCACACGTAATAAACACTGAGCCTCATTTATCACTTATTGAACGATTAGTCAATATTAATTATTGCGAATGGCCTGATCACCAACTAAACTGGGACCGAACCTGGAAATTGATCTGGACTAGATCAGGACTAAAAGAACCAAACCAGGTCTGCATTAGGTCTCAAACTGGACATGTAAACGCACCTTGTGTATATGTATATGACGTAATATGTATATGCTGGTATTTGACTTGAAAAACTGTACTGTAAATAATCATTCTAGATTTTGAATTTAAACATCTGCTTCCACACTTTTAGTGTGTATTTGTGTAAATGTATTTTTACCCCAATATATCTTTGTTGTGACATATCTATGATATCTTTGCTAACTAGACAACTAGAAATGACCTTTGATGGCATTAGCAATTTAAAATGAAATTTGTTTTAGAATTTCCCGGCTTTCCAAATTGATGTGTCGGTTTTGACACATTTAGAATAGTTTTGCAACTGCTTTAAACAAATTAATCCTAAAACAAACTGAATTTGGAATGGACAAATTTGATAAACTTAAACTAAATGGGACTTTTGGATTTATTGTGCCTTAATTTTTATTTGTCATTATTTCTTTTTTAATTTATATTTCAAGTTTTAATTTTATGCTGTTTGAAGCACTTGGCGAACGGAACGAAGAACGCTTCCCGTCCCGCGTTCCTCTCCCACCACACGCGTCCCACATCAGAGGAGACATTTCAAATGCGACCAGCCGGATGATGTAAGCCCGCGCGCCGTTTATTAATTGATCGATCTTCGTGAACACTCTTCGGCGGATGTTGAAAGCGCGGTAAGTGTCTGTCTTGGATCGCTGTTTGGCTGCGCTCTTTCCTTAGACGCTCTCTGGAGACTCATTATGTTCTGCTGCGTTCACTAAAGCGCAGTCCACCAGAAAGACTTCAAAGACTTACCAACCAAAGACGGGCAACTCTATTCTAAAGAACAACACAGGAAAGGCCTTGTAACTGGTTTCATTTATTAAGGCGCTCTGGCTTTTTAAACAGTGCAGGTTGTATGGTCCTCAGTCTTTTGTATTTATTTTAATTTATATGACCTTTCTATTGCTATTCTATGGTAGGACTACTGAAATCAAATTGAGAACTAATTTTGTTTCTTTTAATTGTTTTGTGTTTGCAGAAAAAAAAAGAAAAGCTATGTGTGAATTTGAAAGCTATTATTTATTTATTTATTTATTGTAATTTAAGTTTTTAATACAACAAAAGTAGCATAAGGGCAGTACAATCACATAACAAAAATAGCCACTCCACATTCACACACAAAAAGTCAATACAACTAAAGAACAAACAAGTTTCTAGTGTGTGTTTACTGGGCCGCGGAAATCTCTTTTGTCAAACTAGGTTTTGGCGCCATCTGCAGTCTTCAGGACGGTATCCCAGGTGTGTGAGAGTAGAATGGCCCCCTCGTCCCGGTTCATCCGCCTCGCTCCACCACTGATCGCCACTTTGGTTGTTTTGGTTTAAGGGTTTTCCAGAGAGAGGACTGGATGTGAATGATGGTACAGAATGTTTATGTTGGCCATTTTCTGGAGTCACTTTGTGAACATCCGCCTGTCCACGGACCACAGGGTTAAACTGACACTTGTGCTACAACCTGGTACGAAACGAGGAAAGAATAAAGAAGATGTGATTTTTGATAGAAAATAAATAATTACAATTCCTCTTGACTTTTGCTGTTGTTGACCAAAATTGGATTACTTACACACACTAAAACAATTTAAATAACGTATTAATTGGTCTAAGGAAGCTATAATGTTTAGCTTTCATGTCGTTCATTGATCTTTAACACATATTGCTGTCGTTGGAGTCTTTCCTGTTGTTCTCTCCGTTGGGTGAGTTCAGGTCTCCCTCTCCTTTGTGTTGCTCTGGCTTCAGGTTTAGATGCGTTCTCTTGTTTCGTTTGCATATCCGTTACCGTGGCGCTGTGAGCATGTGACGTCGCTGACATTAATCAAACTGGCCCACTTTTGTGGCTGAAATGCAGATGGAGCCTCACACGGCTTTGGTACAAACAAGGCACAGTTAGAGCACGACTCGAGCCCCCGGGAGTTTGTCAATTTACTGCAGAACATCCTGAGTTCTCCTTTAGTTCAAATTTGCAGTGAAAAAAATTAAGAGAGATCGTTGCTTTTTATTCATCTCTCAAACTAATGAGATAAAACGTGACATGAAAAAACTGAAAAGATAAGACCACCATTTGAAAACATCTGTATTTAATCAGGAGTGGTTCAGTCGTGAGAGTTTTTGCTCCAATCCCAGATCCAGTCCCAGATCCAGTCCCAGATCCCGTCTCAGATCCAATCCTAGATCCAGTCCCAGATCCAATCCTAGATCAAGTCCTAGATCCAGTCCCAGATCCCATCTCAGATCCAGTCCCAGATCCAGTGCAAGATTCCGTCCCAGATCCAGTTCCAGATCCAGTCCCAGATCCAATCCTAGATCCAGTCCAAGATCCCGTCCCAGATCCAGTCCAAGATCCAGTCCCAATTCCTGTCCCAGATCCAATCCCAGCTCCAGTCCTCGATCCAGTCCAAGATCCCGTCCCAGATCCAGTCCAAGATCCAGTCCCAGAACCAATCCCAGATCCAGTCCCAGATCCCATCCCAGATCCAGTCCTAGATCCTGTCCCAGATCCAGTCCAAGATCCAGTCCCAAGATCCAGTCCCAGATTGGATCTTGGACCGGCGTTTCCGTGTCCGATCACCGGCTCCACCACGAGCGGCACGCACCGCCACGAGCCGCACGCGGCACTGCTTCTCCTCCGCTGCACCGGCGTTTCCACGTCCGATCACCGGCTCCACCACGAGCGGCACGCACCGCCACGAGCCGCACGCGGCTCCGCTTCTCCTCCGCTGCACCAGCGTTTCCACGCCCGAACACCGGCTCCGCGCTCCCGCACCCGCCGCCCCGGAGGTCTGTACCTGGGCGAAGGTGTGGCCCCAGCCCGCCACAGGAGCAGACACGGAGAGCGGGGCACCGGCTCCACCCGGAGAAAAGCAGCCCCATACAACCAAGGTACAGCCCCTTTTCTCTGCTTTCCCGCTCCACAGACGGGGGCGATCTGGTCACAAAACTGGACTCAAATGCGTCTTGATTGGGCTAGAGCAACGCCGGCGTCTGGTATGTGGACTGCCGCTTCTGTCCCAAAGTCTTTGTTTTGTTAGTCGTTTCCATTGTTTTGTTTTGTTCCCGCGTCTCTGTGTTGTCTTCTGTCTACATCCCTGTTCCTTAACTTCATCGGACATTACTGCACCGTCCATCGCTCATCTCCTCCCTCACTCCTGGACTATCTACTGCCCTAGCCGCCAGCTAACAGCTGGCTTAACACCTGCTGAGGTCCGTCATGGTATCGCGGGGCCTCCCTGCCGTGCAGACAAGGTCTGGGGCAACCAATGCCACTCACTCCACCAGCTTCAACACCCGGTCCACTGCTGCTTTTTCACAACTCTCTGCCCACCAGCTTCTAGTTAACCAGCTTCTAGCCACCGCCAACATACTAACTGGATTACTCTCATCTGCTGCTACGTTCCATCTCCTCCTCGGACTATCACTCCCGCGCCTCCAGGCCACCGCTCCACCAACTTCTCGCCTACTCACCTACACCGCTGCTGACCTTCACCTCCTCAACCATAACCACCGTCTCCCAGCTGCTGCTGCCTCTGCAGCTAGCTCAGCTGGGATCCTTCGCCGGCCCCGCTACATCCACAGGGGCTCTGGTCTCTCCCATAACCAACACTCCAACGACGGCTCACCTATCCCTTCACTCTGGACTAGTTTTCGCCCCCCCGTCACCCCCACCTGCCGCACTGCCAACCTCAGCAACCTCCGCCCCCCACCCCTGCGCCCCCATCCATCTCCGCGCCCCCATCCATCTCCCTTGCACTGCTGAACTGCCGCTCCCTCTCCAACAAATCACCTGTTATATCTGAACTGCTATTGGACAATAACATTGATCTGCTTCTCTGTGAAACATGGCAACAGCCCCTGGACTTCTATGCTCTCAACCAAGCCACTCCCTCCAACTACACTTACACTGCCAAACCCCGCCTCTCCGGGCGTGGGGGAGGTCTTGCTGTTATTCATAAAAAATCTACATCCATCACTGAACTGAACCTCAACCTTCCATCCATCTCATCATTTGAATACCTCGCCTTCTCCCTCCCCAACTCTATCACCGCTATCCTGATCTATCGTCCCCCAAAGCCCCACCCCTCTTTCCTCACTGAATTGTCTGAACTCCTCACCATCGCATCCTCTCTCTCTGCCCGCCTCCTATTCACTGGTGACTTCAACATCCACATTGACTGCCCCAACGCCCCACTGACATCCGACTTCCTCTCTCTCCTGGACTGCTTCCATCTCACCCAACATATTGACTTCCCCACCCATACCAAAGGCCACACTCTGGACTTAGTCTGTTCCTCTCTCCTACCCATATCTCTCTGCTTTCCCCGCTCCACAGACGGGGGCGATCTGGTCACAAAACTGGACTCAAATGCGTCTTGATTGGGCTAGAGCAACGCCGGCGTCTGGTATGTGGACTGCCGCTTCTGTCCCAACGTCTTTGTTTTGTTAGTCGTTTCCATTGTTTTGTTTTGTTCCCGCGTCTCTGTGTTGTCTTCTGTCTACATCCCTGTTCCTTAACTTCATCGGACATTACTGCACCGTCCATCGCTCATCTCCTCCTTCACTCCTGGACTATCTACTGCCCTAGCCGCCAGCTAACAGCTGGCTTAACACCTGCGGAGGTCCGTCATGGTATCGCGGGGCCTCCCTGCCGTGCAGACAAGGTCTGGGGCAACCAACGCCACTCACTCCACCAGCTTCAACACCCGGTCCACTGCTGCTTTTTCACAACTCTCTGCCCACCAGCTTCTAGTTAACCAGCCTCTAGCCACCGCCAACATTCTAACTGGATTACTCTCATCTGCTGCTACGTTCCATCTCCTCCTCGGACTATCACTCCCACGCCTCCAGGCCACCGCTCCACCAACTTCTCGCCTACTCACCTACACCGCTGCTGACCTCCACCTCCTCAACCATAACCACCGTCTCCCAGCTGCTGCTGCCTCTGCAGCTAGCTCAGCTGGGATCCTTCGCCGGCCCCGCTACATCCACAGGGGCTCTGGTCTCTCCCATAACCAACACTCCAACGACGGCTCACCTATCCCCTCACTCTGGACTAGTTTTCGCCCCCCTGTCACCCCCACCTGCCGCACTGCCAACCTCAGCAACCTCCGCCCCCCCACCCCTGCGCCCCCATCCATCTCCGCGCCCCCATCCATCTCCCTTGCACTGCTGAACTGCCGCTCCCTCGCCAACAAATCACCTGTTATATCTGAACTGCTACTGGACAATAACATTGATCTGCTTCTCCTCTGTGAAACATGGCAACAGCCCCTGGACTTCTATGCTCTCAACCAAGCCACTCCCTCCAACTACACTTACACTGCCAAACCCCGCCTCTCCGGGCGTGGGGGAGGTCTTGCTGTTATTCATAAAAAATCTACATCCATCACTGAACTGAACCTCAACCTTCCATCCATCTCATCATTTGAATACCTCGCCTTCTCCCTCCCCAACTCTATCACCGCTATCCTGATCTATCGTCCCCCAAAGCCCCACCCCTCTTTCCTCACTGAATTGTCTGAACTCCTCACCATCGCATCCTCTCTCTCTGCCCGTCTCCTACTCACTGGTGACTTCAACATCCACATTGACTGCCCCAACGCCCCACTGACATCCGACTTCCTCTCTCTCCTGGACTGCTTCCATCTCACCCAACATATTGACTTCCCCACCCATACCAAAGGCCACACTCTGGACTTAGTCTGTTCCTCTCTCCTACCCATATCTAAGCCCCACCCCCTCCCCTTCCCACTCTCTGATCATCTCTGCATCCTTTTCTCCGCCCCCCTACCCTCGCCCCACAACCCCAAAAAACGCACCATCACCTACCGCAATATCAAGTCAGTCAACCCCCTCACGCTCTCCCAGCTCATATCCTCTGCTTTCCCCCCTGACTCCCCCCCCCTCTTCCCCCGACGACTATGCTGTCATGTTCAACACCACCCTCTCCGACTCCCTTGACTCCCTAGCCCCCTGGAAAACCTCCTCCGTCTCATACATCAACCCCACCCCCTGGTACACCCCTGAACTCCGCACCATGAAGCAGACTGGCCGCCAACTCGAACGACTCCTCAAAAGAACCCGCCTCACCGTCCACGCCGAAGCTTTCAAATTACACATCTCCTCCTACCGTGACGCTCTCCAAGCCGCCAAATCTGCCCACCTCTCCACCCTCATCAACAGCTCCCACCGGAGCCCTCGCACCCTGTTCTCCACCGTCAACAAGCTGCTCCAGCCACCGGACATCACTCCACCCTCCTCCCCTGACTTCTTCAACTCTTTCCTCCTTGCCTTCAATGACAAAATTTCCAAAATCAACAGCTCCATGACTGCCGTCTCCATTAACTCCATCACCACCCCCACCCCTGCCCCCCCCTCCCTGACCACCCACCCTTCCCTCCCCTCACCACCTTCTCCTCTGTTAACTCCTCTCATATCATAGACCTCATCACCGCTTCCAAAACCACCACCTGCGCTCTCGACCCCCTCCCAACGACTCTAACCAAGGCCTGCCTCCCTGCTCTCATCCCCCATCTCACCACCCTCTTCAACCAGTCTTTATCCCTCGGCCATGTTCCTTCCATCTACAAACTGGCCTCCATCACCCCCATCCACAAAAAACCCACCCTAGACTCCGCCAACCTCTCCAACTACCGCCCCATCTCCAACCTGCCGTTCCTCTCAAAAACGCTGGAACGCATCGTCGCCGCCCAACTTCACACCCACCTCCAGTCAAACAACCTCTATGAACCCCTCCAATCTGGCTTCCGCCCACTTCACAGCACTGAAACAGCCCTGGTCAAAGTACTCAACGATCTCCTCACCTCTGCAGACTCCGGGGCCCTCAACATCCTGTTACTACTAAACCTCAGCGCAGCCTTTGACACTATAAACCATTCCATCCTCCTACAAAGGCTGCGCCAACTGGGTGTTGAGGGCTCTGCACTTGACTGGCTCACATCCTACCTCACCAACAGGCAAGAGTTCATTTCCCTCTCCGGTCACTCATCCACCCTCTCCCCAGTAACGCAGGGGGTCCCCCAGGGCTCAGTCCTCGGCCCCCTCCTCTTCATCTGCTACATCTTCCCCCTTGGTCACATCCTCCGCCAACTCAACCTGGACTTTCACTGCTACGCTGACGACACCCAGATATACCTCACCACCAAATCCACCCAAAACCCTCCCCTCAGCCACATCGAAACCTGCATCTCTACAATAAAATCATGGCTCACTCTCAACTTCCTCAAACTGAACAGTGACAAAACAGATCTCCTCCTCATTGGCACCAAATCCACTCTCAATAAAACTGGTCCCTTTTCACTCAGCATCGACACCTCGACCATCACCCCCTCTACCCTGGTACGCAATCTCGGTGTCATCATGGACCCCACCCTCTCCTTCACTCCCCATGTCAGCCACATCGTCAAGACCTCATACTTCCACCTCCGCCGCATCGCCAAAATCCGACACTGCCTCACCCTCCCCGCTGCTGAATCCCTCATCCATGCCTTCATCTCCTCCCGCCTCGACTACTGCAACTCCCTCCTCACTGGCATCTCCTCCCATTCCCTCTATAGACTCCAAATGGTCCAAAACTCCGCTGCCCGCCTCTTCACCCACACCCGGTCCCGTGAACACATCACTCCCGTTCTCCGCTCTCTCCACTGGCTCCCCATCAAGCAGCGCATAAACTTTAAAATACTCCTCCTCACCTTCAAAGCTCTTCACCACCTTGCCCCCCCCTACCTGTCTGACCTCCTCATCCCCCACCGCCCCTCCCGAGCTCTCCGATCCTCCTCCTCTCTCACCAACTGCACCAACATCCCGACTCAAAACTTTTGGCGACAGAGCATTCTCCCGAACAGCACCCCGACTCTGGAACTCCCTCCCCCAACCTGTCCGCCACTCTCCCTCACTCACAACATTCAAATCCCGCCTAAAAACATACCTCTTCACCCAAGCCTATGACCTCCCCTACCCCTAGCCTCCTCTACCCCATTGCCTACTCTTCCACCCCCTGTTACATCCCCATCTTTTTCTCTCTACTTCTTCTGTCTTGTTCATTTTATCTGTATATTAATGTGTATTGTACGTGTTGTCCACCCCTGTCTGTAAATACCCCCCCCTTTTTTATTATGTTTTTTTATTATGTTCAGCGTCTTTGGGTCACTGAAAAGCGCTATATAAATAAAAGTTATTATTATTATTATTATTATTAGATTGGCAGCCTCACGTCTAGATGTCCACCCCAGGGCAGCTGTGGCTACAGAAATACCACTGTTGAGTATGGAAGGTTTGCAAACAATTTGAAAATATTAACAGCGTCCTGTTGTGAGTTAGCGAGGTCACTTGGTTCATAGATCTCTATGGCAACAGGCCCTGAACTCAACCTTCTTCAGACGACTCTGACCAATTAGACGAGAATCCGGTTCCTTTAACTTGTATTTGATCTCTTCTTCCCTCGTATACGATTGTGATTGTGATTGAAGTACACTGCTCTTTCCTTTTTTAAACCAGTGATAGAGCCACAGCTGGATCCACAGACCAGATGCACGCACTTGGCATGAATGTTTTGAATAAAAAGTCAGATGCCCCGTCATTCACACGGCCGTAACCAAGCTTTGGCTCTAACAGACCTTCACGAGCTTCTCAACATGGAGCCACAAACTACAGATTATAAATATAATAACATACTATACTATAATAACTACACCTTAATCCGCCATAACAAAGCATGACCCAAGACTTGTGTGTGTGTGTGTGTGTGTGCGTGTGTGTGTGTGCGTGTGTGGTGAGAGACAGAAAAGAGAGATAAAAAGACAGAGAGAGGGCGCAGTTGTAAATCAGCCGTGCAGCATGGAGGTGGAGGTGTTGTTGGAGGTGGAGGTGATAAATCTGCGGCTGAAGTTTCATGAGGCCATAAAGATCAGGCTGCGAAAAGTTCAGCGAGACGTTCAGGACTTCATCAGAGGTATGAGCTGCAGAAACAGGCCCAGCTTTACGGGCGCCAGATCCAGATGACAATATCCTGCTTTAAAGTGCTGTACATTTCTCCATCCTCAGGTTCTCACAAAGTTACATATGGAAAAGGAATTACAGTCAATGTCCGCGTTAAAATAAGAAAGACAAAGTGGCTCTAAGAAAAGGGATTTTTTGGACTGGTCATTAATTCATTAAAGCAATTCTGAATTAAGTGTGTTATTTACTGTACAGGCTGTGTTTACTTATCACACTAAATCAACACTGTAATTCAACTCCAAAAAAATTCGAAATCTCGCTATTATGGCACTTTAAATCATGTTTATACAAATAGATAGCAGGGAAAAAAGACTAAAATAAAGGCATTTATTTCACTATGTAGCTCATAAAGCACTAAATTGTCAACAACAACCACAAAAAGTCGGCTCTGAGTCATACCAACGCTGACCACCAGGGATCTCACGCGCATCTGCTTTAATTTGACTTCTTCCTCTGTTATTTAAGCCATTAAAGGTGCATTCTGTAGCTTTTAATTCAAGGGAAGCGTTTGCAGGAACGATGCATGTTTTTTGAAGAACAGCACTCTTGATAAATATGTTTAAAACTTCTTAAAATTCCGATGTACCAGTGCAGGTGCAATTCAGTTTTTCTGTATTTATATATTATTTTTGTCAACCTCACTTTGTTTCAGTCAACTCAAACGTTCAGTAAAGAGTTTTGACAGCAGCAGCAGCAGCAGCAGCAGCAGCAGCAGCAGCAGTAATACTCCTCCTCCTATTTACCCTGTCTTATAGTTTAAGACAATTACAGTAAATCCGGCATCAGAAGCCAAAACTAGAGCGTCTCAGCTTCACAATGAGCCCAGACGTTTGCTTATACTCCAAAGGGTTCAGACACAGCTTCAGTGTGAATCATTTGATCTTATTTAATCGGCCTGAATGATGCAGAATGAACATTAACTCCATAATGTTTCGCAATAAGGCGCTGCATTTGACTCTAATGCGCGGGGAACATTTGGACATTGATCTGGGGTTGATTGTGCCGCGCGTGTTGTGCAGAAGCCATCGACCGCCACAGTCAACGCCGCTAACAGGCCCTGATTAGCCGCGAGCTAAAGGCCACGCTTGACGTATGGTTGGGTTTTATTGAAGACGTCTGATTTTCATGTGAGAATCACGTTTAGGCCTGTTCAAACCCAAATGCCACACACACATTAGGCTTTTTATTATATCTCAGGTCAAAGCAGGACAAAGATATTCGTCTGTGGTTTTTTCATCGTTTTGGATTTTTGGAGGCTAACGCTAACGCTTGCATTAGTGTGTGATTAGTACCGTGTTTTTTGGCACTTTTTCTGAAACATTTCATACATCCGGCAAAATGATTAGTCACTTCAGTGGCAAAACGGTTCAGAATGTTTGAAGAATGTAACAAAACTTAAAACACGCTTGTAAAAAGGACACTTTGTGGTTAGAATATAAACAAAACAATCAGATTTATGAACTTATCGCACCATCATTGAGACTGTAGTGTGACCCCTGTGTGTTCTGTTGTGTGTTCTGTTGTGTGTTCTGCGGTGTGTTCTGTTGCGCGGACGGTTGCTCAGTTGGCGTTTTGTCGGACATTCTGTCGCGTGTTCTGTCTCTTTGGTCAGTGTTCCTGGATCAGATTGTCCACCTAAAAATTGCACAGACGGTAGAACATGCAAAGAGCGTGTGACAATTGCGATCTGTGTTTAAATACTTCAATCATTGTGTTTTTGGTTCTGCAAAGTGGGAGTTAGCACCAAAACTGGGAAGGTAGTTTGCAGAAGTTTAAGTTTCTGGGTCTCTGTCTCTTTCCTTCCCCCGTGGCCTCCCCCTCTCTCTCTCGCTCCGATGTCTCGACTGCAGCTTAAGCCCGATCTCCACTCGCTCGTCCTCTCTTTCCCTCCCCCGTGGCCTTCCCCTCTCTCTCTCGCTCCGATGTCTCGACTGCAGCTTAAGCCCGATCTCCACTCGCTCGTCCCTCTCTTTCCCTCCCCCGTGGCCTCCCCCTCTCTCTCTCGCTCCGATGTCTCGACTGCAGCTTAAGCCCGATCTCCACTCGCTCGTCCTCTCTTTCCCTCCCCCGTGGCCTTCCCCTCTCTCTCTCGCTCCGATGTCTCGACTGCAGCTTAAGCCCGATCTCCACTCGCTCGTCCCTCTCTTTCCCGCCGCTTCAGCCATCACAGACGACGGGTTTATGAGCTGAGAACAAAAATGATTGCTTTTGAATTCAGACGATATGCTCCCTGCCCCTCTCCTTAACTCCTCGCTCTCTTTTCCTCCCTCCCTCGCTCCTCTCCCCCTCTCAGCGCAAACAGACCGTGGCTTCCTTGCCCTTTTTGATAAATGGCTGTTCAGCGTGTATGTATCCACTGTCCAAAAAAACTATCAAGAAGATTTCAAACTCTTGGTGTTGTTTTGTAGGTACTTTCGACGGGGTTGGACTTGTTTACTTCCTGTGCCAAGTTTATCTAACGTCTTTTAAGGTGTTTCTAACTGTTTAAGATGACATAATACTCACCGGTGGAGAGCGTGATGTCAAATGTCAAGTGTTTAACGATTACTGTGCGGAGAAACGCGCCACTTTGGATCAACTTTCCAGAGAAGCACCAGAGAAAAAAGCACCCATTATTGTACCAGCCTGACGTGTCTATTGAACTGAAATTGTTGCCGCCTACGATTCCCTCGCTTGTTGTTGCGATTTTGTTGTGGCCCGAATAATCACGATTATCAATTCATTGTCGAATTATTGTGACTTTTTGTTTGAAATATGGCAAAAAAATCATGCCCACTGCACGCAAAGTTAAGTGGTACTATGACACAGTGGTTTGGTTGGTTACTAGCACTGTCGCCTCACAGCAAGAAGGTCCCAGTGGTTCGATTTCTGGCCAGTGTGGGGGGCCCTTCTGTTTGGACTTTGCCCAAAGGAACACATACATGAGGAGAACATGCACACGGCTTTCCCCCATCAACCTGAACAGGATATACTGAATACTACAAGTACTTTTATTTATTTTTTCTTAAAAATAAATATGTTGATGGCATCGGCTTCAGGGTTGCCAGTACGATAACTATTGTATTAGTGCGATCGTCCCTGTTGGGTAATTTGTCTTGTGCTTTTGACCCAACCTTCACTGCCGCCGGTACGACCCATCGGGAGCAGTGGGCACATCTCCAGATCTTTGGCAGGACATTTTACCTGTTTTGGGTTGATGGAGGAAACCGGAGTGTCCAGAGGAAAACCACGCAGAAAGATGGGCCTGGCCCGGGAGTCGAACCCACGACCTTCTTGCTGTGACTTGATGTAATGGGGGAAAAAAAAAAAAAAATCACAGCGCCAGATTAAGTCTTGTCCTTTCTGCTGGGCTTCGCCGTTTGTCTGATCTGGAGTCAGACTGAAGCTCTTCATTCACAGTGCATGTTTTTCTCCCATTGGACAGAAAGACTGACCCAGGATCACTGGTGAACACTTGTGGAGCTGTGTGTGTGTGTGTTGTGTGAGTGTGTGAGTGTGCGTGCTGACATGTAACGGGTCAACACCAACACTCGCTCGACACAGTTCAAACTAATGCCATCTTGTTTGCAATTCTCCCGAAAGCGAAAGTAGACGTTGCCAACGGTTAAAAAGTGAAACGCAAGTGTTCGGCGGATTGCATTCGAGGAAGACTCAACAGACGAGCGACACAACACAACACTGCAGCAAGACCCACGGCGGCCATACGAGCCAATTATTCGAGAGAATAATTTATGACATGCTGTTGGACCGTGGATATCTGTTCTGTTGGACACAAATGTTGTTGAAGCAGAGCATTGTGCGAGCTGCAGCTGCTGAACGCTCTGCTGCGCCTCCGAATCTGACCCGTTCTCGGTTTGGTCCATGATTTAAGTTGATTGGAAGCAGTGTGTGTGTGTGTGTGCGAGACTTGGGTGTCAAACTTCATATCAGCATCTTATTAGGCCTTCTGTAAATACTACGACGTGCGTGTGGGACAAACAACACTACAATGTACGTATTATGCGCAATATTGTGATTTTCTTTGGTTCTGTGCGATCGTTTGGGCCAAAATGTGATCAGTTTGGACTCTGGCAACGCCGATTTTCACTTCTCCCGCAGGCTCAGTCCGTTCGAGTTGCCCGGCGAATGTTTTCCACCTCTGCCGCGATCTTCTAAACCTCTGCCGCGAACCTTGCGAGATCTTTCGGCGAGTCACGTTTGTTTTTTTGCCGTGATAGTTGAGTTGAGCCATCGCTGTAAATCTGAGGTCCTCGGCTGCACTTTGCAAAGGACAAAGCAGATTTACGTGATGCGCCTCGTGGGAAGAATCCAAATTTTCATGCGCTCTGCCGGCTCCCCGTCCACTGGCTCGAGTAAAACGGTTCGATTTGCTCTTATACCAACCTTTCGATAAACGGGCGAAGACGCAGGCGAAATCACATTCCATCTCCTATTATCCTCCGTAATGCAATTGTCGTGTAAAAGTCGTCGGCTGTGACGGCTGCTGTTGCGAGGAAAAATGGCTGCGGTGAAATTTGATTAGAGACAACAACGTTTTTAGAATGACACAATCGCTAAGTGCCAACGCTGTCGAACTGAGATTTTTTTCAGATGACATTTTGTATTGAAACGACACGATCATCGGTTGGTAACTCGAAATGTGGCGGCAAAGTGGTTAACACCTGGCACAGGAACCTCGCCTTTTATTCGTCGTATGCTAAATGTGTCTCCAGGCTCCATCGCAATCAATGGAATTCAGTCAACCGGACTAAAGTGTTGTTTTTGTTTGTTTGTTTGTTGTTTAAGAGTGAAAACATTCCTCCGCGTAACGTCTTCAGTTCTGGCGGGGATCTGTACGTTGCTAACTTTTACACTCGCTAAACTGCGGGCCAGTGCGACGCTCGCGACATTCACGAACTCTTGAGAGTTCATCCGGCCCGACGTCAGCCATTTGGTTTGGAGCATTCTCGGCCCAATCAGCTTCACACATCGTCATGACGTTCTGCCCTTTTTTCAGTGTGACAAAGCTATAGAACGAGGAGGGCCTGTTCAGTCTTGAATATCTGTCCGCTCGTGTCAAAGGGACCTTCTGTTGGGTTTAGTCATCTTCAAACCTTTTGTAAATATGAAGAGAGAAAGAGGAATCTGATCGGTAAAAACAGAGCCTGAGGTGCTCCTGTCTCACCCCCGTTTCTCTGGGACATTGCGGTGACATTGGATTTGTTCTCTCTTTTGTCCACATCCCCTGAAATGATGAGCGAAATGAACACGGCGATGATTACAAACCCACACGGGCGACCTTTCACCTTTTGTCTCATTTTTATTCCACAGATATTCTCTCTGTGTCTCCGCCCTGAACCTCAGAACAGCCTGTGGCTTTACTGCCCCCTCCACTCTCTCTTTCCCTCTCTATCACACTTTCGCTCTCTATTCTCCTCTTCTTAAGCTGCCTCCCTCTCTTCCTCTATACCTCTTTCCCTCTCTCTCACTTTCTCTCTATTGAAGGGAATCTAAATATGTTAACCATTACTATATTGTATAATCAACTATATTCGCTCTACGAAACTGTATTAAAAGTATAACCAACTATATTCATTTTAGACTGTTTTACACTTGGATTAACTCCTTATACGCACAACACATAGTCCATTGTCCCATTTGAGACACTCACTGCTCCTTTTGAGACATTCTCTGATAAGGACGGACACCTTCCCGGACGGCTGCAAACTTCAAGGCCACAGACGTGCGAAAGAGCTCATGGAAAAATACGGGAAGGAGGCGCCAACCGTCATATTCCGCCTAATATCTGAATGTTATAAATATAACGCGGAGCAGGGATTTCGGCGCGTCCGGACCGCCTGTGTAAGACGCAACACATTCGATAGGGACATTTTAGGTAAGCGCTCCGTTTATCTGTATTAGTCTTGTAAATGGCAGTCGAAGGCATCTCTCTCTCTCGCTCTCTCTCGCTCTCTCGCTCTCTCGCTCTCTTGCTCTCGCTCCCTCTCTCCCCCCATATCTCTTCCCCTCTCTTGCTTCCACATATAAATAATTCAGTGTTTTAATTCCAGAGGAGATATTTCACAGACCCACCTGCTCTGCCGCGGTGCTCTTTTCTTTTCTTTTTTTGTTAAATTACATCCACGATTGGTTTCCACGTGGATCTGCAACGCGCCACAGGGACCGCACCGTCTTTACATGTTTACAGTGCGCAGTGGGGGTCATTCTGAGGTGTTGCAGCGGGACGTCCCATGTCGATGTCCAGACGCCACGAAACGCACAAGACAGACGACGACACAGCGTCACCCGGGCAACTGATGAGGTCATAAATACAGAGAAACAGGACAAGACCAGAGAGAATAAAGTAAAATTAAGTTAGAAGATGTCAAAGAAAAGAAAGTAAGGCACAAAGAGTCCAAAATAAAAGTCCCATTTAGTTCAAAGTTGGCCAGATTTGTCCAAATGTTTCAGTGTCATTTATGATGGCCTTTTCCTGCTGCCAGATGTATGTTCCAAAGTATCCATCTGTTTCCATGGCAGGAGTTGAGGCCCAGATGTTAAAAACAGTCTTCCGAAACAACATTTAGTATTTCCCTGTGAATCGTGAGCACTTTGACGTGCTGTCACATTTTTCCAAGAAAATTCTTTCCAAACATGTGATTTGGTTGTTCTCCATTGCGAATTATACATACATTTAAACAAAATGACCCGCTCTTTTCAATTTAATTCTAATATGTATTTAGTGGCTGTCCATATTATTAATGCATTTATATACTGTAAAGTTCTGATTTTGTGTGTGTGATCACAGGTCTGTAGTCTGCATAAAATACAAATATTTTAGGCTGAATAATCATGTTCAAAATGGATCTCTGCATTTTTAAAGTCCACCAGACGGCTCTCATGTTTTTCTAAATCATATGAAATTTCCCCATGTGGGACAATAAAGGAATATCTTATGTCGCCGTTTAGTGAGATTGTCCCCGTGGTAAATAATTATCCTAGTTTTCCAAGTTTTGTCAAGTTGTGCTGTGTTCTACAGCAGAATCCCTCTGTGATGCCATCCAAAAAGCGCCATTCACTCAAAAATTGTGTGGCACACCTGTGAAATGACAATTTTACATTTCACAGGTGTCCTCATGTATAATTATTGTAATTATTTGTGAAATCATAACATTGTATAATGTTTTTTGGCGACAATCCGGTCGCTAAGTAACAGTTGACACTGCCTTTGTCGTATTTGCTGTCCATGTTCAATCAGAAAGTGACATTATAAACAACACAAACAGTTCCAAATTGGAGAAAAACAGGCAAAATGTTCTGTACAATTTTAAATATAATCGTATTTTGTTCGACCCATCGTTGTCGTTGGGTTAGACCAGTCGGGACGACCTCGATATCTTGTAGCCAGGACGACGTTAGCTCGAGGATTTCAAACACAACTCCTCAAACACGCACACGACGAACGCACAGGAGTTGTTCAACATACACGCCGATCGACGATAGTCATTTCTTCAGTCAAAGCGCAGACAGTTGGCTCACGGTCCATTGTTATCCTGCCACGGCGCTTTTACACAGTTTTGGTCAGGTGGTAAAGCCTTGAATGAAAGGAACAATCTTGCAATTCGTGATAAATCACAAATTGCTTAATGAAAGCACGGGATCCTGGCGTGGCGAGCGGCTGCGGCTGCCAAAAACAACAGAATGGTAATTGCTTGTCATATTTAGGGAACGATGGCGCCCGTGATCTGTTTTGGATGGACGTTTGGTTGGTTGGCTGTGACGCCGCTCTGGCACGCAGCCGGTGAAGTGTCGTCACTCCCGAGAGACGAAAGGCTTTTAATCCTTCATTTTTGGACGTTTGAAGAAGTGCTTGTGGCTCGCCGTCGTCAGTCAGACTCTTCAGTTCCATTTACCCGACTGTGATGAATTTATTTCGTTCGCGAAACAAAAGAGGCAGAAAAAAACATCCCACAAAAAACGTCCCTCACAAACGTCACATCGCTGTTACGAGGGAGGAGCCCGAATCAGCTCTTTAAAAATGTGCTGAGACTAATTCACAAATGTCTTTTTACAATCTGTGCTTTGCTTTGTTTGGGGCCGACTGTCATGGCATGGGAATTAGCCTACTTTAAAACAGATACAGATTTAAATAAAAGAAAAAAAGTATTATGTGAAGTTTCGATATATTTATTTTGTAGTGACTTCTGTGTAAAGGACTTTGAGTTTACATGTTTATTCATTTCAAATAAATCACTGAAAATTGTGTCAAAAGCTTGACGTAGAATGAAGACTCTCTATTCCAACATTTTTACTGCAGGTACATTATTACACATTTTTGTAATAAAAGCTATATTGTCAATTAGCATTAAATAAATACTAAACGGATGAAGAATGTGGATAAATTGACTGCAATGACATAAACATGTGGAAAATGTAGTTAATGATTGTTAATCATTGACTGAGGTTCAGGAGGTGGACCTCCTCCTCCCCCAATCACGCCTCCACTCTTTAACCACACCTCTAATTACCCAGGAGCCCTGTTTATGCAGGCATGTCCCAGCATCTCTGGTAGTCTCTGCTCTCTCAGCCACACCCTCCCCCCATGTCCCTATCATCTTCACCTTAACACCATCTAAGTGCTATCCATGGAGCTATTATGGAGCTATCATGGAGCTATCATCATCCTCATCCCTATCATCAATAAACATTCTCTCAGATTCCATTGTGGTGGCGTAGTCCATGCTTGTAAAATTCATTCATCTTCTTTTTCAAATTAAATGTCACTTTTCCTGTAATAAGATGGTGGTGCACATGCGATCGCTCTTTTACCTGTGATGACATGTTTCGGCGGCAGAACTCCTGCCGTCATCAGGGGTGACGTCTGAGGTTGTGACGTGTCTTTTATCAGATGTTTTTCCCGGGCGTGGTCAGTTTGACAGGATCTATCGGTTCATTT
Source organism: Eucyclogobius newberryi (assembly GCF_026437365.1). NCBI lineage: Eukaryota > Metazoa > Chordata > Actinopteri > Gobiiformes > Gobiidae > Eucyclogobius > Eucyclogobius newberryi. Next base: position 12,208,442 of record NW_027315779.1, read on the forward strand.
TTGCATGAAGACAGATGGAGACTCGTGTGCGACGCGTATTGTGACGCCCCTGGGCCAAGGCCTTACGTGATGATCCTGAGACGCAGTGTGACTCTTCCTCCCTTTTCTCCTGACGTAAAACTGCCTTCGACCGTATATTTAAGCATCGTCCCCAGCCTCTTCTCCCTCACACAGAGCCTCTCTAACTGCTCCAGAAACACATCAGCCATGCAATTTGTGTCCTCCGCACAACTCCGACCATTAAAGTGCTCTACATCCACCGCTGATGACAACTACGGCGCCGAAAAGCAATCTCGCATCATCTTTACCCGGGAAAGACACACCGCGCTCTACGGCCGATCGCCTTCAAATGTGTGCCGTATTCAGCGGAGCAATTTGTGCAAATAGCATGCGTAATATTGGGCGATAGACTCCCAGGTGAGAGGCTGAGAGTGAGCGAGGAACCCTAGGCAAGGAGGAGGAGTGAAGAGGAGGTCACTGGCGAAAGGACGGCGCGGTGAGCAAAAGCATCACTATGAACCAGGGCAAAAGGCGGTTGTTTTGACAATAAGGTTGGGAGGATGATCTCGATGTCGTTATACACTGTAAGTGTCTTGGCTGAGGTTCAAGTATCACACAATAAGTTAGTGGACTGTCAACTTAAACACAGATTCCACCCTCACTGATCAGATCTACTTCTTTTCAAAAACAAAAAAAAATAAAAATGGCTTTCAGTATTGATTTCACGAGCATAAACAAGACTTTTAACCCCTTCTAATTCATTTTTAAAGAAAGTTTGGTGTGTGCAGGAGCTGCTTTAAGTGCAGATTGGATCATCTTGTTGTTTTCACATGAAAGCGTCGATGTCGAGAGAGCAAACTGACGCCTTAAATTACTTGAAGTGCATTTGGTTCTGGTTTGAGCCAAGTGTAGTCATGATATGGACTTGGCCATGCTCCGGTCCTGGTTTAGTCCAGGTGGAGTCCAGCTTGAATCCCTCCTTATGACATGTCTCATCAGTGCGGCCCAGACGAGGAGAGCAGCTCTGAAGCGGTAATTCAACTGTCACTCTGCGAGGGCGGCCGTGTTGAAGGCTTCACACGTTCAGAGGGAAGTGACAAAACCTGCACTTGACACACGGGGCAGTAGAACCATTTGTATCACGACGTACAAGAGAGAATTAGCAGTAGGCAAGGCAAGTTTATTTGTAGAGCTCAAAAGAAAATCACAAAACCTTCATTTATATTCGTTCAATTTAACAGTTTTGTTGACACGAATCATACATTTTGTCCGTGCTTAGTGATCCAGATGGAAAACTTAATCTATTGGACCACACTGGCAGACAAGTCTGTCAAATTTGTCAATTTTCAAGTCCAACTTTTTTTTCTCCCGGTTTTCACATGTCCATTACAATCATAGTCCAGTCCTTGATCAGTACCTTTTGTGTCGTCCATATATTGTGTTTTCGTCCAAAAATCTACCAAACCAAACTTTGCCTGCAACTTTCTGAGCTCTGAGACACGTGTTGTTTGCTGCGTTTTTTGTTCTAAAAAAGGCAAATACATTTTTTAGCTTTTGGTTATTTTGCTTGTTGCAATAATTAATTCAGGATTGTCCAAAATACAACATGTGATAAAAGTGCACACGTCTTTTCACACGGTCTTGTTAGGCAGGCTCTAATGGCTCACGGCACAACCAGGGGGAAAACTGCGTCGCTAGTGTGGGTGTAAGAATTATCATATTATAGGTTATGAACGTGGCATTTATGTTCTATGATTATAATTACTTTGGTCGGCCTCTTGACTTCTGAATGCGCAGAAACAATTGGAACCAATCACACACATGCGTTTGATAGTTTGAATTAGTCAGATGGAAAAAGGGTCGATCTCTTTAATGTTCATTTTCTGACCTGTACATCGAAAGCGCAGTGTTGTAATAGTAGATGATATACTAGGTGTGTTATGACCACGTTTATATGCTATTATAAATAGGCCCTGGTATTATTTTAAAATCAATAATATATATTATTTTAAATGGAAAAAACATATTAAAATGCAATTTAAATGGTCTTCTTGATCATTTAACTTTACAGTCTGGGATTGAAATGAGTATACAATACATAAAACATTTACAATATGAGATAAAATTACATAAAACAAGTGCATCGGCGCTGAGGGTCGTCCTTGACCAGTTCTTTAAAAATTATAAAAGGCATACAATTATTTAATTTTAAAAGTCTCTGTGTTTTGTTCTACAGGAGCAAAGTTGTTGAAAAAGTGGAAGATGTTGAAGTTACAGTAGTAGTAATAGAAGTTGTAGTCGCAATAGTAGTAGTAGTGGCAGTAATAGAATCAGTAGTAGCAATAGTAGAAGTAGTTAAAGAGGTTGTTGGTAATACAAACATTTTACAAAAAGATCGGATTAAAAATAAACAGGTCATTAGTTGTATGTAATTTACATCAGATAAACAGCACTTTAAAATATAATTATATATATATATAATAATTATAGTAATATTATTAATGACTAATATGATTAATCATAGTAGTAGTACTGTAGTTTTGTTGTGATTTTAATGCATTTTTCCTGTTGTGTGAAGGACTCTGAATTGCCTTAGTGCTTTGCAAATAAACTTGCCTTTCCTACAGTGGCAGTTGCAGTAGTATATTTATATTTTTGGAGAGACATTGATTTGAACTGACATTAGCCTGTGATTCTGAGAGGTTTGGTCACCTCACTCCCATCGTTTCATCAGAACATGAATTATATCCACACTCAGTGAAATTACATGCTTCTACTTCATAATCATATTCTTAAAGCTCTTTTCTTTATAGGTGATTATTACAGTCTTTGTCTGACCTTTTGGTGAATTAGCTCTTTATATGATGCAAGTTTTGAGAGGCTCAGGTTTATACTTTAGTCAGTGTTCATTTTCACACAAAAGTTACCATAGTATTGCTTTTTTAAAAAAAAAAATTGGCATGAAGTCTTTCTCCGACAGCTGGTGTGTGGAAAGGAGACAGAAACACAAGTCCGTAGTATTTCTGTCCAACAGTTTTGAGATCCTGTTTGAACTGAACCACTAAAAAAAGGGTATTTTCAAATTTTCTGTTGTGATGAATTACCGTAAAATTCAGACTCCTGCAGTCTATACAACAATCCAGCTAATTTATAGATTTTATGGTCAACAGCCTCTAGGGGTGTCAGCTCAAGAGTCTGACACACTGTAGAAGAAGACTTTGGTGGAAGAGCAGAGCCAGATGTGGAGGAAAACAGACACAGGTAAAGCAGCCACAGAGAGAAATCAAAGATAGAGGGCCTGTTCTCTGTGTGTTAAACTTCAAAATGCTGCGTGTTTAAATACAATCTGCAGACATGCGATTTACGGAGGTTTGCATTTTAGAACCCGCTCCAACCCGACCTGAAGGTCAAAATACAACCCATGCATCATTACCGTGTACCATCTGTGTGTGTAAATCTGTTACAATATGCGGCTTATGTTAAAAAAAACAAAAAAGTATATTTGTAAATTTTGTTAGCGACTTGTATCCAGATGCGTTCTATAGTCCAACTTTTACGGTACACTATTTTAAGTAGCACTTTCACACACCAAACTTCGTACTGAACGATTTATCTGATTTCAAACCCGAGTCATTGAAGTTGCAACTAAAAGAATTAAACAAAGCATCAATTTTGTTTAATCAAAAAAAGGTTCAAAATACTCTGTTCAATTATATTGTTAAACATTTTACATGTTACACCTTGCCTTAGACTACGGTTGGAAACTAGCTAAATTATAACTACAGTCACGAACAGCAGATTGGAGCCAATTGCGGCCTAGAAACAAGCGAAGAATTAACAGTCTTTAATGGCACAGAACAGAACAAAACAAAGTCTCTTGGTTAAGAGTGATGAAAAACAAAGATCCCTCCAGCGGTGGGTAGCGCCAGCAACTGCGGTGTCAGGGGCAAACGAGAGGCGTAGTCAGGTCCGTTCCAGTTTCGGTACAAAAGGCAAAAAACAGCTTTGTCAGAGGACAGGCGAAGGGGTAATCTCAAGACGGTCCAGAGTCGACAGCGGTAAACAGGAATCACGAGGCATAAGCGAAATACAGAGTCAGGGTCCAAAAACAAGAATCAAAATCTCAAAACCTTGCTAAGGGCTCGATAGCTGGCGGACAATCTCACCCAGAACAGAGGAAACCAAACTCTAATATACCACACCCAGTGATTGACAAGCAGATCCAGCTGTGAACCCACTCACAGGTGTGGAAACAAGCCCCCGGAAGCCAAGATGGCCGCCATTGAAACCTATGGAGCTGCTCATTGGCGCATGGTTCCAAAAAAGTTTTTTAGTTCCGCATTACTTCCTGAACAGTGGTATATCTCCTCCCACTTTTGTGACGTCATTGCCGTGAGGCTTTGGCGTCGGGAGCGCGCACGTCACAGCAGCGTGAAAGACTGAGAAGAGTCAACACGGACTTTTGGAATAATTCGGCTTGAAATATTCTGTTTACGTAACGTATAATGATGGATTGTTATATCCATCTATAAATATACATGTATCATGTTGTAAAGCTCTGATATTTAAGAGAATTATAAAGAAGTGTTAAGATAAAAAAGTCTGGTTTAATGACAATGAATTACATTTAGAGGTTTAATAACGTCCTCATCATTTTCTGTAGTTTTTGGTTTGGGTATTTATTTTGTTATTAACTTTTCAGTTATTTATTTACATAATATAATTTGGCCAATATGCATTTTTTTTAATCAGATGAGAAGAAATATAAAATATAATCATCGATTCTGTTACATAATTGAGTTAAGCAGTATTTAATTATATTCAGTTTCCTTTTGTGTCGTTTTTTTTTATCATGTCAATCTTTAATAAATACAAAACACATTTGTTTATTAATGTATTTAATACAAATAATGAACATGAATGAACTTGTTCAATAAATGCAAATCTGATTATAACTACAAATGATAAATTGATTTTAGCCAGTTTTAGTTGAGTTTTAAAGCTACAATGAGTTTTAAAGCTACAATGTGGGAGTCCCTTATTAAGGAGTTTGAGTCTGTGTAATGTTCATTATTATTATCATCATTAATAGAATCAGAAAAGGTTTATTCCATTGTCAAAGAACAGAATTCACAAACAGTGGAACTTGCTTTGGTGATTCAGTGCAACATAAAAATATTAACAATGATAAAACAACCTGTATAAGTCAAATAGAACAAACTGAATAAAATAAGGTATTCCTTTATTGTCCACACATGAGGAAATTTTGTTGTTGCAACACAGTAGATCCAGAGGAAAAGGACAGAAAACTTATAGGAAGTTTAAAAAACACTCTTAATAGATCGATCTTAATAGAAGAACTCTTATAAACAAAAACCCCTCTAGACAGAACCTCTCATACCTTAATAAAGAATGGAGGGGGAAATAAAGATAAAATAAAAACAGCGTAAGACAAAATGATACTAATAATAATGGTAAAAAAAAAACTCTTTTTACATCAGTTATATGCACATGAATGTGACATTATTGTGTTAAATACTGAATATCTCAGTATTTAACAAGACTTTGTTTCCATGGCTACGCAGTCTTCTGTACTTCAGTAACTGCACCGTTCAGCTCCATCGTATGACTGAGACAAACAGAACATGTCACAGCTTTAGATTATACAAGTCATATAACATACACTTCATATGTTTTAGATTATACAAGTCATATAACATACACTTCATATGTTTAGATTATACAAGTCATAGAACATACACTTCACATGTTTAGATTTATAAAAGTCATAGAACATACACTTCACATGTTTAGATTTATAAAAGTCATATGACATACACTTCACATGTTTAGATTTATAAAAGTCATAGAACATACACTTCACATGTTTAGATTTATAAAAGTCATATGACATACACTTCACATGTTTGTCCTGAAGCTGCTTCACAGACACATGTGACACAGCAGTGGCTCTTTTGAAGAACAATTATCATTTAGTTTTTTTGGTCATAACAAAACAGACATTTTATAAATTCAAAATACTGATTCTACACAGTTTACTTTTAGTCGAGGCAGAAGTTATTATTAAAATACCTTTTGCTTTGGAGTCGTCAGGAGTTTACTTGAGATGACTCTGTGTCTGCAGTGACCTGTAGTGACCTGTAGTGACCTGTAGTGACCTGTAGTGACCTGTAGTGACCTGTAGAGCTCTAGACAGCACAGACAGACTAAACTCACTGGTCAGCACTCTGAAGATGAGAAAGATACTCATTAGAACATTGATATATTCTGCACATTTAACAGAGAAAAGCTGGAATATGTTATTGACAGATTTACATTTCGCTCTGTAACACAAAAGTTCCTCTTTTCACATTAATTTTTAAAGCTAGAACCAAAAGTCATTTATTTATGCATAAGTTTAAACCTTAGAAGTTAGAACATAACTCACATGTTTGCTAAATCTCTACATATTCCATGGAAGTAAATCCATGACATTTCTATAGAAAACAAGCGTGTGCTTTGTTTAAACATAGCACACGTCATTATGAAATATGTAATAAAACCTCAAATGTGGTCTCAGCCCCTGTAAGTACAGCACTGTCACTTTTAAACACCTTTACATTTATATATGTAAGATATGACCCATTTCAGCAGGTTATATTTGAATTATTGGTTGTGTTTTATAGCACATAATACAAACAACACTTTATTTCCCTTCTTTCTCTAGTTTTCCTTGATCTGTGCATAACCTCTTGTCTAATAGAACATTTAGTAAGAGAAATAATTAGTTATTTATTTGCAGAAGCACGAGCCATCACGACGTGTTATTGCATCTTTGTGTAGCTAAACTTTAGCTTACGTTAGCTCGTGTTAGCTCGTGTTAGCTCATGTTAACTTGTGTTAACTGTGTAATCGTTGTTTTACACTTCATATGGAACGATGTGTGAATCGTGAGGAATGACATACAAACACAACTTACGTGTATCGTGGTCTCGTCTCGTCACATTCTTCTGTTTGTGTTTAGTTTCCGTCACGTGTTCTTCTGAGGCTCGTTCATGAGGGTCACGTGCGCGCTCGGTGCGCGTACACCGTTCACCGGAAGGTTAAAAATGTATTTTTTAAGTATTTTAGAAACAGTTGAAGAGTGAAATTCCTTCTATTTTATTTTTAGACTAAAAACAATTTAGCATGTTTGGTAATTTTAGAGGCCGAACTCCTGAAATGGTCCGACCAAAAGGCTGCATTCTGCGAAGTGGCCACTACTCAATTTGGAGCCAGAGGCAGAGGGGGCGTACCCTATCCAGATATTATAATAGATCCATGTGTGGAAAGCCTGTGATGAGCTGAGAGACAAAGGGGCGGTAACCTGAGAGGAGAAGAAGGGAGGGGGGAAACCAAGAGGAGCAGAGACAGAAACAACGTGAGTAAAACAGGACAAACTATACATCACCAGACAGACGGTGACCATGACAACAACAACTGACACATTTATAGAAAGGTTGATTAATATGCAGTGTCCCAATTCAAATAAACTAATTATAATAATAAAAATTATGCCAATCCAAATATGCACGTTAAAAAAAAGTACACAAACAATTCCTTCTTTTCACAGTATCAGGGCTATTCAACTTCATTTTCCCGAGGGCCAGATCTTTCGGAGGCCCCAGGCCACAAAATATCCTCAACACTGTTTCAATAAATAAATAAAATCTCACAATATGTCTTTGTGAGAAATAACATACAAAATGCTTCACCAACATTGCTTTGCAAAATTTCCCAGAAAGAACTGAATCAGAAATGAACTAGAACCAGGTCTGAGCCAGAATCTAACCTATTCTAAAACAGAATCAACCAAGGACTAAACCAAGACAAACCAGGTCTATTAAATCGCTTGGAGGACCTTATTTGGCCCCCAGGCCTCATGTTTACTATCCCTGTATTACATGGTGAAAGACATTCAATAAATGTTTTCTTACATTTATATCTGTAATCTACAAACGATGTTTCAAGCTGATACCTCTGAATAGGCCCTGCGACAAGTTGGCCACTGTCCAGGGTGTACCCCGCCTAAGGCCCGAAGTCACTGGGATAGGCTCCAGTCACCCGCGACCCCGAAAGGGAACAAGCGGTAGAAAATGGATGGATGGACCTCTGAATTCAAGATCATTTCCTGCAGCGTCTTGCCTTAAATTGTGTAATTTGTTTAATCTCTTGATATCCATTTCTCTTCAAATCCAGCGCTTACGTTTTGGATGAAGTCTAATCCTTTTCATTTGGCTAAAACCTCAAAACTCACTTACTCCAAGGATCTGAAATGATGACACCAGATTCCTTTCAAAGTTATACATTCTTCAAAATATTGGCCTGGAGGAGGAGCTAGAGAGCGCTGAGCATGGACTGATAATGGAAACAGATTTGTCACATTCTTTTATTTGTTTTATTAAAATGAAAGCCTTATTCTCCTCCACATGGCTGTTGTTATCAAGGATTAGCGTGATTTGCCTGCGCGCCGATATGAAGCCGCGTTGAATGTACGGACGGCGCTTTGGGTTTTATCACAGTTTTACATTAATCACTGTCACTGCGAAAGCGTCGCTGGAAACACGGACTATTTGAGGTTCGAGTTTTCAAGATATCTCGCTTTTTAATATCATAAAACAAAAAGAGAGAAAGCTTAAAGGTAATCATAACCATAACATGCGCCTAGGGATGCGTACTGCTACGACGGACCGGATCTGGACTTGTAAAAACGTTTCGGTTCAGGTTCAAAAAAACGGTTCTGGACTCATATAAAATATCGCGCTCAAATACTATATCCTTTTTGTTCTAGAATCTATACCATCTTAAACCTTCCATTGATCGCGAAATTTGCGCTGGAAAAAACGTAAACTCTGCCATGCGCCGCTGTCAATAGCGCACACAGACCCTAATTAGTGACGCACGCGTCTTTCGGGCAGAAGTTGAAGCCGGCGAAATAAGTTTAAAGATGCGAGAGACGGGAGCGCCTCGTACGTGTGAGACAGGAGCGCCTCGTACGTGAGAGACAGGAGCGCCTCGTACGTGTGAGACAGGAGCGCCTCGTACGTGTGAGACAGGAGCGCCTCGTACGTGTGAGACAGGAGCGCCTCGTACGTGTGAGACAGGAGCGCCTCGTACGTGTGAGACAGGAGCGCCTCGTACGTGTGAGACGGGAGCGCCTCGTACGTGTGTGAGACAGGAGCGCCTCGTACGTGTGAGACAGGAGCGCCTCGTACGTGAGAGAGACAGGAGCGCCTCGTGTGTGAGACAGAAGCGCCTCGTAGCGTGTGAGAGACAGGAGCGCCTCGTACGTGTGAGACAGGAGCGCCTCGTACGTGTGTGAGACAGGAGCGCCTCGTACGTGTGAGACAGGAGCGCCTCGTACGTGTGAGACCGGAGCGCCTCGTACGTGTGAGACCGGAGCGCCTCGTACGTGTGAGACAGGAGCGCCTCATACGTGTGAGACAGGAGCGCCTCATACGTGTGAGACAGGAGCGCCTCGTACGTGTGAGAGACGGGAGCGCCTCATACGTGTGAGACAGGAGCGCCTCATACGTGTGAGACAGGAGCGCCTCGTACGTGTCGAGCTGCGCAGAACCGTGTCTCCACATGTGAACATTGAAGTGAAGCCAGTGAGATCGCTGGCTTTATTTGAACGGTTTGTGTTTGATAGTCGTCCTTGTTCAAGTGCCTTCAACTTAATTTAGCGAAGCAGCTTGTGTTATGCTGTTAAAACATTATGCAAATATGGCCTGGTTTAGGTCCGGACCTAATGAGTCCGGACCTAAACCTAAACCCCTGGATTCGAATCCGGACTTGAACCTGAACGTGGGTTTAGGTTTGCATCCCTACATGCGCCCCTGCTGGTTTGAAACGTAAATACAAGCTGGCAGTCTTTTCATAGAGTGCACTTTTGGGGTTTATTTGAGCCAAAATGTAAACATAAACTCAACATTGAAATTGTTATCCTATAAATTCCATATTTGATCCGGAAAAGTTTTTCATGTATTTTATTTTGGTATAGCTATTAAAGAGATGAACAAAGAGATGAAAAAACCTGAACAATCGTACTAAAGTACACAAAAGGACACAAAAAAGGACACAAAACTCATTCTCCTGCTATATTTTTGTATTATGCCAATGATATTGTCATTAGCCTTTAATTGTGCTCTTTAATAACTTTAGTCTGACATGTCATGTTTTAGAACTAAGACAAAAGTTGTATTTGGACCTTTACTGTTTCCCCCGGGACTACCTGAGTTTTAACATCATCTACTGGCTGCAGAGGGAACTACACACAGTTCACTTCCTGGTCTCAGCACGCAGTTGTTCTAGATGGGAGAAATGCACAGAACGAGTCTGGAGATGATTTATGGACTTTAAAAACAGCAGAAGATTCTCAGAGCCACGTCACAGATCGAGAAAACATCACGGATCGAAAAGATTCAGAACAGAGTGTTTTTGACGCTCGGAGGGAGAGGACTTTCTAACCAGGATTCATCAAACTAGTGTGAATGAAGCTAAATGCTACAAAAAATATGTTGTTGTTTTTTCTAAATGAAGGAACAATGTTCAAGCTCAAAGATGTGTCCTTAAATCATCCACATTAACTCTTAAGTGTGTTCAATGTGCACAGACATGTTTCTTTGAGTAGAAAAGTACATTTACAACAGACTTTCTGCGTCGCCCACTTTCACGTCATCATAAGCTCCTTTACGGCTCTAAATATCGACTCTTCTGTGAGATGAGTTCATATTGATGGAAGTCAATGCAGAACCCGATTGGCAAAAAAGCAGGCGTACGAATGTTAATCCGTTTGTTTAATAAGCAACGACATGTACGTGGAAATGTGCCGAACTCTTCTTTTAATTGTACATTTTCATTTATTGATTGAATAATCGCTGTGTCATGTGATGGCGACCCAAAGACAAATGTCAAGGTTCCTCTGTTCTCGTCCTCGCCTCTTCTCTAAGCAAATACTATTTTTATTTGTTATATTCGAGCAGCCCTGGGCTATTCATGGGTTTCAGCTTCCCGTTTATAAGTAACATTTTGATGATTTCAGAGTAATTTATCTTCTCCGAAACCCACGGATACATAAATTGTTGCTAGAATGTGCTTTGGATTAGGTTCAAGTGCTACTCGTAATTGGAGCATAAATATCTCTTCATTTGAACAGTTTCACTGCCAGTTTGTTAGTCTTATTTTTTGTAAACAGTCTGACGTGCGTAAACATAACTTTTTCTAATCTAAATATGAAACCTTGTACAAATTATAATCATTAACGCCGTGAACTGATTATTATTATTTTTGCTTCTTTTTGATGGCGAGATACAAACGAGAAGAGAAAAATCATGTTTATTTAAATTGCGTGTGGGCTCAGGGCTAATTACTTTAAAACACTTATACACACAACAATTTGTACATTTTCACTTCATAATTGGTGTAAAATGTGTCTAATTGGTGAAAGTTTTAACATTTAGTAAAAGAGTCAAACGCATTGTTATTCTGTCTGACCAGGCACTAAACGATGAGCTCCGAGTTTATCTTGCGTTCCGTGGCACAAAGTTGCTGCTTAAATCCGGGTCGTTTATTTAAAGGTGGTATGGACGATTTTTCGGCGATTTGAGAACGCAGGTGGAAGTGCGCATGCGCACTCCCCCGTGCGGACTGATACAACACACACGTGCGTTTGTTTATTAGCGCAACGGATCGCATCGCATCTCTCGTCTCCCGTAGATTTCTGTCCACTTCTGCGTCAGCTCGAACTGTCTTTCTCCGTCTTCATTTTGCCCCGTACACTGAGGGAACTATATTATGATAGATCCATGCGCTTAGGCATGCGGAAACGTGGGGACGAACCGCACGCGGCTGCAGGTTAGCGATAGGTGCGTTTTATGATTGATACGTGGCAGGACAAATGATTTATCCACGCCACGAGGAAATATGATAAAAAATTTGCTGAAAAAAATCGTCCATACCACCTTTAAGTGTCGTGGTGAAGCTGGAGTCCGAGTCAGGTGTACTACGTAACCTTACTGGAGGAGGGTCTGCCGCCACGTGCTTGTCTCCGTGGAGATGTTGGCACATGTTGGCACTTGTCTATCTCCACATGGATATGTACGCATGTTAAACCTGTTTTAACGCTCATAAAAAACACACATGGAGTAGCATTTAGCTTCATTTACACTAGTCTGATGAATTCTGGTCTGAAAGTCCTCTCCCTAAGAGTAAAAAAACACTCCGTTCTGAATCTCCTCGATCTGTGACATTTTCTCAATCTGTGACATTTTCTTGATCTGTGACGTGGTGCTAAGAATTTTCTCTGCTGCGTAGGGTTAGGGTTAGGGTCCATAAAGTCCATAAATCATCTCCAGACTCGTTTTGTGCATTTCTCCCGTCTAATCACGGTCAGTACAACTGCGTGGCACCTCCAAGAAAACTTTCCAGTTGTTTATATTATGACCCTGTGTAATTCCCTCTGCAGCCAGTAGATGACGCAAAAAGTCAGTTAGATCCTTGGGAAACAGCAGAGATCAATAGAACAATAAAATAATTTTGTTTTTTATAAACCATTTTGTTTTAGTTCTAAAGCAGGAGATGCCAAATTAAAAGTACTCAAAATCATGTTTAAAGGCTGATAACAATACAAATAATGCATTATATTTAAAGTTTTGATTTTTTTAATTTTTGCAATAAATCATCTGAAATATTGTGATATTTTTTTTACAGATGACTTCCAAACCTTTCAATACCAAAACCCTTTAGACTTTTTTGACCTTGGACCCCTCCTGGAAGAATGAGGAACTGCACCGACTTGTATTAGATATTAGTCGTTTTATTTTAGAGGGACAGAGCAAAAAGCGGTGTTTCTCCTGGTCCGACCCAGGCCTTAGTGGAAGATCTTGGCCCCGCTCGGCTCTCGCTCTCTGGAGCCATCGATCAGCTCAGCCAGAGCCGCGCTGAAAACCATCAATGCTAATTCAACTGCAGGTACAAATCCAGTGCCTGCCACAGTTTGTCCGATCGCTCATCAGTCAGACGGCTACAGTGCAGAGAGAACCAAAGCTGTACAATTGTATTACAACTTTATTTATACCAATCACTTTTGTGTTTGCCGCTGTAAAAGTTGCATTACGAAGCGTTTCTGGATTGTTCCACTGTATGGCATTAAACCTATCTCTCTTGCATTATTGGCGTTTTTCATTCCTTAAAAATACCTTAAAGAGCATGAGCGGTTTCGCCTCTTCACAGGCCTAGTGGTGCTTGCCTCCATGGAGATGGGCAAGGTTAATGCCGTACTGTGAAAGAGTCCGACTGCACGCAGGCAACGGATGCGAGAACACAGTCGAGTCTAACTTAAACGTTGACAAAGCTCTGGTGGCGCTGAGACCTTGGCAGGTGGCGGGGGACGAGGAGGGAGACGTTGAGGAGACGAGGAGGAGACGAGGAGGAGACTAGGTGGAGACCAGGAGACCAGGAGGAGACCAGGGAGATAGGGAGGAGACGAGGAGGAGACTAGGTGGAGACGAGGAGACCAGGAGGAGACCAGGGAGATGGGGAGAAGACGAGGAGGGGACGAGGTAGAGATGAGGAGGCAACAAGGAGGAGACTAGGTGGAGACAAGGAGGAGATGAGGAGGAGACTAGGTGGAGATGAGGAGGCAACAAGGAGGAGACTAGGTGGAGACAAGGAGGAGATGAGGAGGAGACTAGGTGGAGACCAGGAGACCAGGAGGAGACCAGGGAGATGGGGAGGAGACGAGGAGGGGACGAGGAGGTAACAAGGAGGAGACTAGGAGGAGACTAGGTGGAGACAAGGAGGAGATGAGGAGGAGACTAGGTGGATATGAAGAGGCAACAAGGAGGAGACTAGGAAGAGACTAGGTGGAGACAAGGAGGAGATGAGGAGGAGACAAGGTGGAGACGAGGAGGAGACAAGGAGGAGATGAGGCGGAGACGAGGAGGAGACTAGGAGGAGACCAGGAGGGGATGAGGTGGAGACGAGGAGGGGATGAGGAGGAGACAAGGAAGAGATGAGAAGGAAACTAGGTTAAGACGAGGCGGAGACTAGGAGGAGACAAGGCAGGGACGAGGAGGAGACGAGGAGGGGATGAGGAGGAGACAAGGAGGAGATGAGGAGGAGATGAGGAGGAGATGAGGAGGAGATGAGGTGGAGATGAGGTGGAGACGAGGAGGAGACGAGGAGGAGACTAGTGTTTCCCCCGGGTGTATCTATTCGTTGACTAGTACACAAAAAGAGTTTACGGCACATTGTACTAGATATATGCCTTAATCATTCGCCTTCACTGCTTTTCCTCTTCTTCTTCTTTCTCTTCCTCTTCCTGCATTTTCACTCCTCTGCCCTCTCAACCTCTCATCTGTCTTTACGCTTTCTCCTTTTCCATCTCTCTTCCCACCTGTTCTTTCGTACCTTCTTTCTGTCTTGCCTCCTCTCCTTCCTCCTTCCTCCTCCTCTCTCCATCATTTCTATTCCTCTCTCCATCGCTCGCCGCACAAAGTCAGCCGGTGTGATGAGTGTTTTCTCTTCACCTCCTCTCCAGTCTCTTCATTTCTTTCCTCCTCACGCTCCCTTCCTCCCTCCCCCTTCTCGCTCACTCCATCACTCGCCACACAAAGTCAGTTAGCGCGATAAGTGTTATTTATAGCCGTGTGGGAAGCGTCTGGGGAGAGGGTGTGTGCGCGGCATAGTAAACACGCCGCGTTTACTTTCAGGTTTGAGGCCGTCGGGTTTTGACCGGTGCTTCAGCTAATTGCGTCAGTTTATTGTTTGACAGAAATCCCCCTTTTTCCCGTTCTCGCTCTCCATCTCGCCGAGAGCCGTTGCCTCCCGCGCGACTCGAAGGGCGAAAAGAAAGCAAGCGACTTCAAAGGACAACAGCGGATTACGACCGGTTGATGATACTGTGCCGTCGCAACTGTAATCCGCTATTTACTTGGGCGAAGTGTCGTCTTGCTCAAGGACACGGCAGCACGGTCGGACCCGGCTGCAGAAGACGTTTTATCTGTGTGGAAAGGCGCTGCGCAAACACAAAGCACACCGTCGAAATTAAGCAGGTTGAATAATGAAAATGTATAAATTTGTTAAGGCAGCAGGTGTCCTATTGTGATGACCTATCTAACATAAATCGTGTTGTATTTAGATGTTAGTTTTAAATAATCCAGTTCCATTTCCATGATGACGAACCCCACGCCAGAAAAGATGCATTGTTCAGCCCTTAATCGATCAATTAAAAACCTTAAACATTGGTTGAAGTGGTACATGTCCTGCTTGTCAAATGTGTTCAGGACTTCCCGCCTAACACCCATAGTTATATTGTGGGAGACTAACTGGAGAAGTAAATACATTTGAACATAATATACTGGATTATAGTGTTTTCAAATACGTGGGAAAAAGGACATTTTTTATGGCGGATGAAGAGTGGGAAATATGACTGTACATGTCTGTGGAAGGAATTCTGTTGTACAAATGTATCTCTGTATTTTATAACACCGTGTCGAAGTGCGCGCTCTTCACTAGGAGGTACTCGTCGTTTGAGAAACTAATACCTTGGGAATTGTCTGACCGTTCACAAATATTGGACCGAGATTAGGAAAGCGCCGCAAACGATCCTCAACATTAACATCCAGCTCCATTCAAAAGCGATGGAAACCAGAACTCCTGTAATCCAATATAATCGATGGATACCTTACTGGACGGATACCTGGATACCTTTGTCAGCAGGGAAGTAATGGACGTCACCGAGTCGGCCGGCGATCGAGGACGGGGCTCAAGCGACGGTGTTCAAAATGGAAAGAAGTACGTTCCATTGTGTCGATTCTTGTCTCTTTCTTTCCACGCTCTGTGTCACGTTTTCCTTCTGTTCTATAAAAAAAAAATGTCAAAAAGGAAATAACGTATCGCTTTTACTTCTCTCGTTGGTGTAGTTTGACACAAAGGTTGGTAAAAAAAAAGCGTCATGAGGTCCCATTAGTGACGAGTGAACGGCGGAATGCTGCTTCCGATGTCTAAATCATAACCTGCACTTTTCTGTTGCGTTCGCGGACTCCGTAAGTGCTGTAAATGGCTCGGCTCTCCGTCGTGTGAGCTTCTATAGAAACGTACAATGATTGATGGGGGGAGTAATAAATGGAACAGATTGCAGTATTTAGTGTGTTAGCTGTGCTAGTTGATGGCTGTCGAGTAAGACAAACCATCGTCGCGCAGCTTCCTCGGTCGCTGCGCAAAAGGCCGTGTACGACCTTTGTCCGTCGCGAAAAATTGGATCAAAAGCACGTGGTTTGGAGCAGTTCAGACTTTAGAAGAAGAAAGTGACGAGTATTTCTGTTACTGTCAGACTTGGGACGATGACGACGTGACAATTGTTCGGCTACTGTTTCGATCTCGACCTCTCTTGGCTCGCGTTGCAGCGTTTTGGGAACCAGCAGTGGCGTAGACGGAGCTAACTCGCCAACTCGTTTCACCACGGTACAGACACAGTACGTATCTCCATGGAGACGAGAAGGTCGTGCCACCAGACCAAGTTACTTCTAATACGTAGCATCTCCACGACATAATTAAATACGTACAGTCTAACCACAGTGATTCATTGTATTGAATATTGCACAAGACTGTACACAAAGGACTTTACAGAGTGTAGTAGTTTGACGGCGGCGGCAGAATGATTTTCTGTCTCATGTTGCACGGTCCCGTCGAGTAAAAGCTCTGGGCCAAACAAATCCTTTACATAAGCTAAAAGACAAACCCCGCATCAAACCCTCTGTTTCTCTGCGGCGGAAAGTACTACCGTAACTTGGCGGCAGTAGCTCAGTTGGCAGAGTGGTCGTCTCTCCTTCTTGCTGGTCAGATTCACTGACCCGCAGGTTGGCGGGGCGACTCCGGCTCCCTCAGGTGAATACTGTCATTGTGTCTTTTGGCAAGACATTTACTCGGCCTCGTCCCCAGAGTCTGCGCGCATGGTACCTTTGAGTGCCTTCAGGTAGAACGGTAGAAAAATGCTACACAAATGTTACATTTTAGGTGTCTGTACTTTACTTCACTACATTTGATTGAGGGATTATTTTTGAGTAGATTCATGGTGGCGGATTGGAGTCCTTTGAGATAAACAAATATATATACTGTATTTTCCGAACTATAAGTCGCAGCTTTTTTCATAGTTTTGGCCGAGGTGCGACTTACTACACTATACTTACACTTATACTCCAGAGTGACTTATATTTGATATTATTTGTTATTTTCACACTTGCAACCGCATTTCATACTCCAGTGCAACTTATATATGTTTTTTTCTTCTCTTTTATGCATTTTTTGGCTGGTGCGATTTATACTCCAGTGTGACTTATAGTCCAGAAAATACGGTATATACAATTCACTAGAAAAATAAATACACTGATTTGAATTGACTTTTGTTGTCCAAAAATCAGCACGATTCTTTGTCAAAATCACCACATTTAACCCTTGAACGGTTCTGAAAATCGGTCTGAAAAAGTACATTTTCAAACTAGTAATTCGATACTTGTCCATAAGTAGATTCTTCAAGTGCCACTTACACATTTCGGCCAATGTATCTGTACTTTCACTTTACATCTTCCACCACTGAAAGTCATGCTGTAGGTTTATCCCTGCGCACATTAACGGCGTGTTTAGTGACTACACACGAGGGACTCATTACGTGGAAGTTCATGGACTGTTTTTGACTTGTGCAGAGGTGGAAATCAAATTGTCAAGTTCTGCTGAAAGTGTCATTCAAAGAAGAGAGAAGACCCTCTTTCAGAAGCACGTCCCCGCTCAAAGAACAGGCTTTCATTTAGCGGAAAAGATGGGTTTTGGAGATTATTTTGCATTTGCGCTAGTCGTGTGTTGCTAGCGTAGCGTCGCTCATTACAGGTGTGCAGCTAGCCATGGCGCGGAATAAAGACCGGCTATTATCTCACACGCGGCACCCAAATTCTTTCAACTCTCGGTGTGTGCGAACGCGGCGCTCGGTATTAAATCAAAGAGACTGATAATGAAAACAATACTGCAGAAATTGAAATTGAGTCGTAGCTTGGGAACATGGTGTGAAATATTACACTCACGGCGGAGAAAACAACGTTATTAAAGGTGCAGTATGTAAGGAAAGCTTACATACTGCACCTTTTACTTACGTTGTTGCAGATGTTTAATGCCATACTTTGGAATATCCCAGGCAATGCACAACTCACAGTTTATTGGACTCTTATTGTACATAATTTGCGTTGTTATTGGCCTTTTAACGGTGGTGGAAACGACTTGCGTCATTTATGTCCGTTTGTGGTATACTTGGGTACATTTTACAGTACTTTTACTTTTACTACTTACGTTTGAGAGCAGGAATCTGTACTCCACAACATTTTGAACTGGACAGCAAAGTTCTTTCTGTTGAGTTTGAGGTGACATCCTGACCGAGTTTTGTAAAAATGAACAGATCAATTGAGTTATTGATTCAGTCGCTTCCTTTGATCTCTTCATTTGTCGACATTTTTAAACAGGTACTTCAATACTTTTAATTATTTGCATTTCATCTGTCATTTTACCAAAGGGACAAACTTCTTCCACTCCTTTTGCTCTTGAGCATTTGCTTCGGCCTCTCATCTTTCAGAAGTCAGGCGTTACCTCATCAGGATTTGGTGTTAACTCTTCATCTACTGGCAACAGAGGGAATTACCATGGAAAAACAAACGAGTCTCGTTAAGTACTTGAGCTGAAGTCCGGCGCTCGACCATTGACGTCACGGATCTAGGGAAATTGAAACCGAGTGCTTTTGCGGGGCTCAGAGCCAAAGGACCTTGTGAACAGCGGGAAAGACACTAAAGGAGGAGAACAAACCTCAAAACAGAACGTGTCCTTAGGTGCGAAGTGGCCGTCGTGTCATTTGTGAAAGTTACTGAAGGTGGCGGCGCTTTATGTTCAGAGTCTCGACTCCCTTCGTGCACGAGCATTTCCAGTCGGGATCACGCGTCCCGGAGCCGCTTTAATCCTCAGCGTTCGTCCCGCTCCGTCCGCGGGTAGCGAAAAGCCCGTCCACAAAGCTAACCGCTCATCACTCACAGTTTGTCCTTGAGGAGCATATTGAAGTTGCGCACGTGCCGGCGGCGCTCTGACCCTGATGCCCTCCCCTCCTCGTGTATGCACAGAAACATATGTGCAGCGACAGAGAAAGACGACGCCCGCTCTGTATTCAAATGCTCCTCTGCACCAGAACGGCAGGAAAAGAATTTTATAATACCACAACATGATTATGAAGGTTATTTTGAACAATATTTAGTGCTGAACAACTAATCAAGTCCAAATCAACTAATCACAACTGTAATTGACGTCTATTAAAGCTGGAGTGCTTGATTGATCTCATTTTCAAACTGTGAAAGGAAGTAGATTCAATTGTTGCGACTCAATTACTATGAGTTTTATTACCAATCTACTCAGTGTTGAACTTAATCTTAGATTTGATTGTGAGAGCTTCTGGTATTTCCCCTGTGGATTCAAAGAGCATGCCAAGAATTTGTTCAAGTCTAATCAGTTAAAGCGTACTTATTTAGTTGACCTTAAGATTGTATTTGTGTTTTGTGCAGAGAAAAAACAAAGCAGAGGCTGTGCAAAATCGTTTTACCTTTGTTAAGTAAGACGATGACCAAATTACTCGTTTTTTTTCTGTACTGTTTTTGCAGCTATGACGTTAAAACAGAACAGTGTCTGAAGTGACGTCACTCTCTCGTTGCTACTGCCATCTTGAGGACAAAAGCAGCATGTTCACTGTGGGCAGCGCCGACAAAAACTCTCAAAACAAAGGATTCTTTCTCTTCTTCACGTCCCCAAAGGACACGTTTGTCCAAAAATGTGTGGACTTACAGAGATCACTCCAGGCTCCAGACTGAGGCTAAGCTGAATTTTTCAGGTCGTTAGCACCTAATACTAATGCTAGTTTATTTGTTATTGTGTCGCTATGCTAATAAACGTTAGCCTACTTGCAGACAGTTTTAACGAGCCTCATTTCCAACTGTCCGGGTGTTAGGGTTAGGGAAGGCGTGTCCGGTGCATTTAAATGATCAAATGCTGGCTCGATATGTTAGAGACAGATTGTGCTTTTTTACAGGTACTTAGTATTGAACTATAACATATGTAGATCCTAATTTTACATTTAGTTCATTGTAAACCACAATATTGAAACCGGTCCACTGACTTCCTGTTTAAAACTGCAGAACTCAATCAGATCCCACACAATTTTAACACCATGAACTCAGAATTCCCGCCATGGACACAACAAATGGATACCTTTGGAGAGTGGCAGGAAAAAAGGTCCTCACAAAGAAGTGGATTACACAGACCTCACCGACGATCAAAAAATGGAAAAAAATGACATTCAGACTTAATTTGGAAATGGACAAATTTGACACAGTTTGACAAATGTGCCGTGATTTTATTTTGTTTTGAGATTTTCCGTGTAGTGCTTCTTGTGTTCTTTTTATTGTGTGTTTTTTCTCTCAGGTCGTGTTCTGTTCTGTGTTTTATGTTTAACTTTCTTTAAAATTAAAAAAATCACTGAATTGAATAAGCAAATTTCACCGCAACAAGCAGAGGATTGTCATTTGCCGACATTTTAGAACTTTACACGAGTCTTAATTTTCCGAATTAACACAGCTACGTATGTTTATACGTGTGGGAGGGGATAGGGGGTGGGTGAGAACAGGATTTTTCTGAGCACTCGAGCCTCAGTTGCAAGAAAATTCAGGTTTAACTCAAACAAGCATGGCTCAATCAAAACACAACTTTGAGTATGTTAATTTCCTGGCAAAAGCATTACCGTTTCTGTGACGACGAGTGGATGCCGCGCCCTCCATCTCCGAATTTACATTGTTGCATCTTTAATATCAGTCTGGAGGTCCACTTACCCCTCAATATGTATCTAGCAACTGCACAAACTCTGCAGATATAAAAACATTTCCATCTCGGTTAAACACTACAGGCCTTTACGATGCAGTCAGCTGAAACGTTGCACGTATAAAAATAGTCTCACCGATGAGTGAACTCCAGAACAACTTCCCCCTCTTTTGGGGTCATCCTTTCCTGTTTTTCTTCAGGCCTTTCGGGTCTTTTTTTCCCCCGTTGTAAATGGGTCGCGGAGGCACCACACTGTGACGTTTGAATACCTCCTGATGAAAGCCGCTAACCTTTGCACAACCTCCTTTTACAGGAGCAAAAATAAACCACCGGGCTTCGGTCACGCCCAGCTGTCTGTGGAACGAGAGGCGATGTTTTCGATCCGCTCGGCCTGTTTGTTGCATTTCGAGCTAAAATGGCCATTTAGGGAGTTTTAAGAGCCCTTGCATAGCGTTTTTGGGGCTTTTGAAACCACTTTAGACTTTGTTGTCTCCACAAACAAATTAAAACAAATAGAAAAAAAAAACTTCAATACAATAACCCAAAAGAAGAAGAATCCAGTGTATGATTCATGAGTCAAGGGCCAAGTCCTTGCTCCAAAAAAGCTCAAAAAACACTCTGTACCTTCTGTTTCCTCTCGCTAAAAATGCATCAGAAAGAGTCTTTACAAATACCAGGAAAGTGGATCACATTACAAATAAAGAGCTCTTTATTCACACCCTGGACAAGGGCCAGCTCGCCGCAGAGGACAACATTTACTCTCAGTCATTCACTAGGGTCAGTTTAGAGCTGCCAGTTTTACCTCACACATGAATGTCTTTGGACGGTGAGAGGAGGAAGCCGGAGAGGTCCAGAGGGTCCGGAAGGTCCAGAGGGTCCAGGAGGGTCCGGAGGGTCCGGAGGGTCCAGGAGGGTCCGGAGGGTCCGGAGGGTCCGGAGGGTCCGGAGGGTCCGGAGGGTCCAGAGGGTCCAGAGGGTCCTGAGGGTCCGGAGGGTCCGGAGGGTCCAGGAGGGTCCGGAGGGTCCGGAGGGTCCGGAGGGTCCAGAGGGTCCAGAGGGTCCTGAGGGTCCGGAGGGTCCGGAGGGTCCGGAGGGTTTAGTGTGAAGTACAGTTTACTTAAGATGCCTCCCTAACTCTCTAACAGTTAAAACACTGGATTTCCAAGCCAGCAATCGCGCATGGCAACAGCGAACATTTACTTCAACAACTTTAAACTTGTGATGAGAGAATTGAACAAAATGTAAAAAACACCAAAGCGGTTTTACCTCCTTCTCGAGGCTTTGATTGTATTGGACCTGTTTAGCTGTAGGGCTGTGCATGTTATGGGTTTGTTTTACAGTGTTTCAAAACCAGAATAAATCATAAAACATGAGCTTAAACTTTTTGCTTCTGTCAACTTTTGGCAGGTTTTCCCAGAATTGTCTCCATCTGGAGTTTTCCGGGCCAGGCTGCACAGCAGAGTTGTGTTTGCGTCGCTCAAAGACCTTCAGATACTTTTTTTTTGTCTCCACAAGCTGTTATTGGAACAACACAAAGTTTTGTTTATTTTCCTCAAAATTTGAATTTTTACTTTTACAAACTGGGATCAAGTTGTTCTGAGATTCCAAAAAGGGTCATCATGAGGTCAGTTTCCAGCTTTGGGAAAGTCTTGCTTCTGGTCCTGCACTGGTCAGAATCAGAAGGGCTTTAGTCCTGGATCAACCTGGTTTAGCCCTGGTTTGAACCTGGTTTAGACCTGGTTCTAGACCTGGTTTAGACCTGGTTCTAGACCTGGTTTAGCCCTGGTTTGGACCTGGTTCTAGACCTGGTTTAGCCCTGGTTTAGACCTGGTTCAACCTTGGTTTAGATCTGGTTCTAGACCTGGTTTAGCCCTGAATTAGACTTGGTTCATTCTTGGTTGGTTAAGACCTGGTTCTAGACCTGGTTTAGGCTTGGTTCAGTCCTGGTTCAGTCCTGGTTTAGTCCTGGTTTAGTCCTGGTTTAGTCCTGTTTAGTCCTGGTTCAGTCCTGGTTTAGTCCTGTTTAGTCCTGGTTCAGTCCTGGTTTAGTCCTCTGTTTTAATCCTAATTCAAGTTTACATCCATTTTAGGGACAATTTTGGTGCTAAAATGATCAGACTTATTTATGGACTTTCAAATATACTGTTTTGTGTATACTTTGGAGCCGTTCTTATACGATGGATAACATTAGAACACTGCTGAAGCTAAAACAAAAAGTAACTAAAGTTTAATGTTCTCCATCGAGTATTGACCTGTCTTTTTGCTGCGCGTACACAGCCACGTACACCCGTTCATTCGTCTCTGCGGTGACACTGTAGTGAGTTTTGAATCGTTCCCCACTGTTCCCGGAGAAATGGGAAAAGAAAAAAAAAGTAATACCGCACGAAGGGCCAGACAGGGACCGTATTTCTATTGATTTCACATAAACGCGGCAACACAAACAAAGTCCATTTATCCTGCGAAGCGTCCCCCGGGCTGAGGGAACGCCGCTCGCTCCAAATGAAGCTCCATGACGAGGTCGAGTTGATGATGGGGGACGGGGGGGATTAACGGAGAAGGAGAAACGTGGAAAAGTACAATCCACGCCGGTGTGAATGAAACGAGACTAATAATGTGCGGTAAAAGCAGCATCAACGCATGGACATGACACATACTTGTTATTTTTTTTAATGGTGATTGGCTTCTCGGTCGATGGAAACGTACTCCCGGTAGCCAAAGATCCACACTGAAACTAGAGGATGTCTCGTCTCTGTGGTTGGTGCCAGTTGTGCAAACACCAGCACCAAAAAGGCAAATAGACCCACTAAAAACACAGGAAAAACACACAGAAATATACTTAAAGGACACATATTACGCACAATTTCCCCTTTTCCGTTATTTCAAAAACATACCTGGAGTCGTATTTAGCTTCATTCGCGCTCCTCTGCCGCTGAGCTTCAGAAAACACAAGAGTAAATTTGAAGGCCAATAACAATACAAATGAGGCCTTAAACTTGTCCTTTAACTAACATATAATGCTAAATTTAATAAAACAGTATAACAGTAATAATAACAGCCATTTTAGTATTATACTCATGTATTGCAATACTCTTTTTTTCTTTTATTTTTTTCAGTTTTATTTATTTATACATTTCATCAAATCAAATCAATTTATTTTTGTAAGGCCCAAAATCACAACAACAGTTGCCTCTGAGGGCCACAGGAAGAAATGAATCAACAATGTCTGTGGTGGCGAGGGACGATGTCCCAGGGTCCTCTGTCCTTAGACTCTCCTTCTCGGCCAGGAAAAACTACAAAAAAAAACCTCTTTGGGGAAAAAAGCGTAGAAACCTGGAGGAGTTCCAGTGAAGGAGAGATCCGACTCTCACAGACGGACAGACGGACACGAGGGAGACTGGAACTGGACCCACTCTTCAGGCAGATGAGGGACCGACTGAGGCGAACTGGACCCACTCTTCAGGCAGATGAGGGACCGACTGAGGCGAACTGGAGCCACTCTTCAGGCAGATGAGGGACCGTCTGAGGCGAACTGGACCCACTCTTCAGGCAGATGAGGGACCGACTGAGGCGAACTGGACCCACTCTTCAGGCAGATGAGGGACCGACTGAGGCGAACTGGAGCCACTCTTCAGGCAGATGAGGGACCGTCTGAGGCGAACTGGACCCACTCTTCAGGCAGATGAGGGACCGTCTGAGGCGAACTGGACCCACTCCTCAGGCAGATGAGGGACCGACTGAGGCGAACTGGACCCACTCTTCAGGCAGATGAGGGATCGACTGAGGCGAACTGGACCCACTCCTCAGGCAGATGAGGGACCGTCCACACAGGGCAGGACCACTTCACCAGGAGAGGGGCATCTGGGTCCACAGGTCCTCAGGAGTGAGAGAAAGAAAAAGAAGGCGGTGAACAGTTTGCAAGTGGAATTAAAAAATAAATATTGTTTGATAGCATAAGTAGTCAGAAGAAGAGGATAGTGCTCAAGCTGTCATACTTCCCCCAGCACAGTTACTCCTAGGGCAGCGTAGCTAAAGCTGTGGGTTTATGTTTCTGTTCCTAACTAGTCTGACCATAAGCGATTTCGAAGAGGAACGTTTTAAGCCTGGACTTAAATGAAGAGACTGTGTCAGCATATTTAACATGGGTCGGGAGCTGATTCCATAACACAGGGGCTTGGTAGCTAAACGCTCTACCTCCTACAGTACTTTTAGAGACTCTTGGCACCACCAGAAGGCCATTTTGTTCCCAGTTTTTTCTTTTATCTTTTTTTTGTTTTCAGCTTTTATGTCAAAATAAAAAAAAAGACATGTCCAGAGAAAATCAAATTGGTTATATTGAAAATAAGAATTAAGGAAAAATAAGGCAAACAATGAAAAAAAGAGTAATATTTTTGTAGTTGTAGTTAGTTTCAAAACCAAATATCACCTATAAAGTTGAAACCCATAAAAATTGTTCTAATATTGACATGTAAAAGACTTCAGAGGCTGTAGAGGCTGTTTCGTCTCGTTACATAGGTGAGACGAAACAGCCTCTACACAAGAGGCTTTATCAGCACAGAAGAAATACAAGTTCAGGACCTCAGAGTGCCGTGCATCTCCATCTTGAAGCCTCTAATCACTCGTTTGAAGACGGTGAGGTGAAGGTTTTAAGCAGGGAGAAAAGATGGTTTGAAAGAGGAGTCAAGGAAGCTATTTTTGTTAAAAAAGAAAGACCTTCTTTAAACAGAAATGGAGGGCTTAGGTTTCATCTTCCTGTTATTTATAATGGGATTCTGAACCCCTGGAAAGGTAAAGGACATTCAGATGCTAATCAGGTACTCAGGGTGGTTGAGCCAGGGTCTCACAAAGACAAAGAGGATTCTAATAGCCCATTAAGATTCTGAATAGGCTAGCTCGGTAGATACAAGGGGGAGTTTCTGTTGAAACAAACAACTCTTTCTACTTCAGGAAGGCTCCTCCCAATGGGCGGGTCTTACCACAGAACAGTATTAATATCGGAGTTCTCGACCTAAATTCTGTTATTGACAATGACTCTTGGATGAGAGTCGAAACGTCTATTTTTTCAATAACATTCAAAAATTGCTCCTAAATGTAGTCGTAACGTTCAGCGCCTTCTCCCATTTGGACTTTTGCTTCCGGACGCTATACAAATAAGATAAATAAGAGAAGCCGGGCGTTCGCTTCCTTCATAATGACCGTCAAATGAACTGCCACGTGCTCAGCGCCCTCACAGTAATTACTTTGCGCTTACATGTGCGCGGCGAGGACGGCAAACACACGGGACAACACACGGATGGCCTGGTCCTGAACGCCGGCGTGTCGGGTAATGCTCAGGTTGTAATAAAAAGCTGGAGATTTATGCGTGGGAGAAGTAATTAGTTAATGAAATGGTACGAAGCGAGTCTCTGCCAGCAGACGAGCGAGAGAGAGAGAGCGAGAAGAAAGAAGTTAATGAAATGAAAGAGAGAGAGAGCGAGAGGAAGAACAAGAGGAGGGATGCGATGGAGAACAAGAACAAGTGTGACGGGTGAGAGCGAGAGAGAGAGAGAGAGAGAGAGAGAGAAGCAAGAAGTTAATGAAATGAGAGAGAGAGAGAGAGAGAGAGCGAGCGCCCTAGTGGCTCCGCCTGGCGCACACGATGCATCAGTGCTCTGCTCATTATGCTGCGACGAGAGGCAAACACCGGGCGAAACGGTAAGAATGTAGAGCACATGATGTGATAAAAACGATTGTCCAACATGAAAGGTTTATTCTTCCTTTGTCTGGAAACATATGGCTCATTATAAAATGTAAGTTCACTTACAAAATATGAAGAAAACGGAGAACGACAAAAGTAAGTCAAGCGTAACGCGAGCTGAGTTACATTTTTAGCACTGTGATATTGTAATCCAGAGAGACTTGAGAGGAGAGGAGGAGAGACAGAGAGACAGAGAGAGGAGGAGAGAAGAGACAGGGAGACTTGAGAGGAGAGGAGGAGAGACAGAGCGAGGAGGAGAGAAGAGACTTGAGAGGAGAGGAGAGACTTGAGAGGAGGAGGAGAGACAGTGAGACTTGGGAGGAGAGGAGGAGAGACAGAGTGAGGAGGAGAGAAGAGACAGAGAGAGGAGGAGAGAAGAGACAGAGAGACTTGAGAGGAGAGGAGGAGAGACAGAGAGAGGAGGAGAGAAGAGACAGGGAGACTTGAGAGGAGAGGAGGAGAGACAGAGCGAGGAGGAGAGAAGAGACTTGAGAGGAGAGGAGAGACAGAGAGACTTGAGAGGAGGAGGAGAGACAGTGAGACTTGGGAGGAGAGGAGGAGAGACAGAGCGAGGAGGAGAGAAGAGACAGAGAGAGGAGGAGAGAAGAGACAGAGACTTGAGAGGAGAGGAGGAGAGACAGAGCGAGGAGGAGAGAAGAGACTTGAGAGGAGAGGAGGAGAGACAGAGAGACTTGAGAGGAGGAGGAGAGACAGAGAGACTTGAGAGGAGAGACAAGGAGACAGAGAGAGGAGGAGAGAAGAGACAGAGAGACTTGAAAGGAGAGGAAGAGAGACAGAGCGAGGAGGAGAGAAGAGACAGAGAGACTTGAGAGGAAAAGAGGAGAGACAGAGAGACTTGAGAGGAGAGACAAGGATACAGAGAGAGGAGGAGAGAAGAGACAGAGAGACTTGAGAGGAAAGGAGGAGAGACAGAGAGACTTGAGAGGAGAGGAGGAGAGACAAGGATACAGAGAGAGGAGGAGAGAAGAGACAGAGAGACTTGAGAGGAGGAGAGACAGAGAGAGGAGGAGAGACAGAGCGAGGAGGAGAGAAGAGACAGAGAGACTTGAGAGGAGAGGAGGAGAGACAGAGCGAGGAGGAGAGAAGAGACAGAGAGACTTGAGAGGAGAGGAGGAGAGACAGAGCGAGGAGGAGAGAAGAGACAGAGTGACTTGAGAGGAAAGGAGGAGAGACAGAGAGACTTGAGAGGAGAGGAGGAGAGACAAGGATACAGAGAGTGGAGGAGAGAAGAGACAGAGAGACTTGAGAGGAGGAGAGACAGAGAGAGGAGGAGAGAAGAGACAGAGGAGGAGAGAAGAGATAGAGAGAATGGAGAGGAGGATTCCTTCAGCCGCCCTGGCGTTTATGGCCCGGGCGTTTAACACAAAACTGTACGACTAAAATGAGACTGAACACATTTGTTTAGTTGAGCAGATTTGAAGCCTGGTTTTACTGCACCTTTATGGAGACGTGCATTAGGGCGGCGCGCGCAGGATTAGCATTTTGATGGAGTTTCCGTGGCCCTGGTGCCCTCCCGCGCCTGTTAATTATGAGCCACAAAGGAGCGCCTCAATGGCCTCAGACTGTGTTATTGCAGATACGCCGTAATTGAATTATGGACGCGGCGAACGGAGCTGAATATCGTCTCGGCTTTTCACATTTTCAAACCGTCTTTTCCGATAGGTTTGATGGGAAAATGGGGAATTGGACGTTGAAGTTTTTGCAGATTTGGCAGGAATTTTAGACAAATGAAAGATTAGGATCAGGGTTTCTGGTCATTTTAAGAGCTGGAAGTTTAAAAAGTTTGCCACGGCGGCGTTAGATATTTGGTTGTCGTAGCGATCAGATGATGTGTTCTGTCAGAAATGTGCTGAAACGCGCTGCGATCAGAGAAAAGGAAAGAGCTATTTTTAACACAAAACAATAGTAGAGTCATCATATTGCCATGTGCTCGGCTCTGGAACAAAGCTATTCTAGAACTAGTTTTAATAAATGTCTAGTTTTAATAGTTTAAGTAATTATTCATTGATTACATTTGCAAATTTCATTTTTTCTTCTTCCTATTAGAGAAAACATGCTCAGTAATGTATTTTCGTTTTTAGTACCATATTGTACATCATTTTTATATGATCTGATCTTATTTTATTTATTTATTTATGTATCATTTATTTATTTTTTATTTATTTGAACCTTTCAGGAGTTTTTTATTATTTTATCTTATTTTATTTATTACCTTTATTTTTTTTAATCTCATCTTATTTGATTGATTTTTATTAATGTATTTATGTTTACCTTTCTAGAGTCACTTTTTCGTTTAAAAAAGATTCTACGACACTTGGCCCATAAACCAAATGACAAATTACACCGTTTTCGGTACAAACACAAATACTTTCCTCGCTCTTTTGTGTCCCTTGTGTTGCTAATAACGATTGTTTTTGCTGTTTTTCCCTCTGGTTCAGAAGTCACTTGAGACTCTAAATCCGGTTAAATTAAAATAGATTTTGTTCCCGGCTCGTTGCGCCTTCGTGTTGCCTGGCACGCTGTCGAACATCAATGTGGCCGATACATCACCTGCGTCTGCTTTCTGTTTCGTTTTGTTTCGACAGAGACCGTGGTGGCGGCTGTTAATCTTGTTGGATCGGTCAAAACTCTGATAATTGCCGTGTATTTGTAAATCCACGCCAAAAAAAGCACCCGGCGTGTTGCTTTTCCCCGGACGTAGCTGCAAAGTCCGCCTGGTTTCACTCATTTTTCGCCTCTATGTTTGAGCGACAGCGCCGTTATCGGGGGCTATATTTTGGCGCCGCGGCACCTTTGATAAGCGCGCCCTGCCGCCTCCTCTCATCCCGCCATCAGAGGAGATCTTGATGCCCGTCTGAAACGTCTCTCCGGCCCTGGCAGCGTCCTTTGTGGTCCCAGAGGTCTGAAATCCTCTTCCAGCTGGACTCCAGGCAGTGCTCCACGGGCCAGAGACCGCTCCACGGGCCAAAATCAGACAAACATGTCCGTGATCTGTGGTGGAAAGTATCAAGAACAAGTATTGAACCGGGTTTTTACTGTTTTGAAATGTGTGAGCAGAACTAGTTAATTTTAACAGACACATATTATGCAAAAAAAAAAAACTTTTTTGAGGTTTTAACCCTTTTCTAACATTGTTCCTCATCAAAAACACGACTGGAGAAGCATTTAAAGGGCCTATTACGGGGTTTTCACGATGTATTTGGTGTATTTATACCTGTTGTAAATATACAATATATTTTTACTCAAATCGAGCAGGTATTTGTGGAGAAAAGTCCAAAAATCTGTAAAAAATGACAGGAAGTGACATCACACCAGTCTTTCTCATTCCAGTCAAAGTTTATGCAAAATTTACACAAAGAAACAACTTTTTTGACTCTCGAAACTGTAATTTTACAAAAAATCAAGCTGCTCTCATATATTTTTATTCGTCAAATTATAATTTTTTTTATTCACACTAGTTTCATGAATCATAGTTAGAAAGTCTTCAAATACATTTTGGATTTTTGCAATCTGTGACGTGTTCGGCCCAGATTCACGTGTAAAGACCAAATAAATCCCTCACACGACAACAGACTAAATGGTTTGAATCTGAAAAAATATGACTTGAAACTTTAACAGACGATCCGCAGGTATAAAAAAACTTTTAAAAGCATATCATTTCAACTCAACTTCGGGGGAAATTAATTCATAATATTTTTCAGTTTCAAAGACCGTACGCCTCTATTGGCTCCACTTGCACCTGTCCAGGGACTCGATCCAAACCCCGCCCTCACACGACCTCTACCTCTCCTCGCCGCCGCCGCTTCTCCGCACACTCGCGTACACGTGTTAACTTCCTGTTTTTTTCCGCTGTCGTGGCGATCACCCTGCGCGGCGTGGACGTCTCGCTGGAGCCCGAAACGTCACGGCCGAGCAGCTGCGCGGATGCAGCGTCCGGCGGTGCACTCGTTTTCACCCTGCGCCGCCTGAATTATGGATGATCCACGAGGTCACGGCGGGCTTTTAGTGCTCCCCAAAGGCCGCGTGATATCATGGCTGCACACGGCACTCAGCGCAGACGGATCCAGAAAGACCACCATCCGGGGGCTCCTGGATTTATTTATAACGCGGCACTAATGTTGTTTTAAGAAATAAATCATTCATAAGTGCGGGCCGTATTGACAAAAATGTTGATTTTTTGTGGGGTAGTATCCAGATTGTTATTAAAGATTATTTCACGTCAATACATCACAAATTATGCTCAAATGTGTCTGTAAATGTGTACGTTGAGGTTTAAGTATTGTGAATTGTGAAGTATCTGCAAAAGCCACCTTCAAAAAGTGAAGAAATATTATTATTACTTTTTTCCTCACCATGTTTAACTTTTTAAATTTAAGGAAACATTAAATGTAAGTAACTGCACAGACAACATACAAATATATATAAAATACCACAAAATAATAATATACTACTAATAATATTGATGATGATGATGATGATGATGATAATAAAAAAGACTTTCACTGGCGTCATACACTTGATTCTTGATAGATTATGGCCTAAAATGCTATTTTTTAGGTCAAGATCAATGTTTTATACCAGTGATTCTCAAGTTGCGGTGCGTTCCCTCTGGTGGCGCTGGAGCTCCTCTGTTCTGATATTTGATGGATAATGTCAACAATTTGAGACTAATTTTAGACCAGTTTTAGAACAGTTTTAGAACAGTTTGAGACTAAATTTAGACCAGTTTTACACCCATTTTAGACCCATTTATACCAGTTTTAGACCCGTTTCAGAACAGTTTTAGACCAGTTTCAGAACAGTTTTATACCAGTTTTAGACCCGTTTTAGACCAGTTTTAGATCAGTTTTAGACCAATTTCAGAACAGTTTTAGCCCAGTTTTAGACCTATCTAGTGCTACTCGGAGTGAAGAGTTTGAGAACCATCGTATTCGATCATGGACTGACATTTTCAACACAAAATAATTGCACTTTCTTTATTACACCCCGTGGTCTTCTACGAGTTCTGATAAAGCTCAAGATCATTCTGAAACAGTCCAGGAAAGGCCACATTTTGTGCTGTTGATGTGGATTTTACTTGACAGTGCTTAGTCCAGACCAGACAAACATTGTACAAGTGCTGACTTCACACCACATTTGCACCTCCGCTTTTACACACAGCACACATTTTCATACCAGCAACCGGAACACATTTGTTTTATGCATTTTTCATTCCAAAACCACAGTGAAAACGTGCTTCTGCGCCTACAATTTTCCAGTAGGTCGTCCTGGACCGCACGCAGACGCAGAAAAAGTGACTTAGCACAATAACTCCATTAGGGGGCGCTGTTAAATAATTGATGTAAACACTCTATTACACGTTTGGCTGGCATGGCAGGCGTGTGTGTGCGGCCGGTCCCAGGACACACTCATTCTCTCCATTGCGTGCTTCATAAGATATTTACATGAGCATCCATAATAAATGTTGATCTGATTGAAGCGGAGTGTTCCCGTCCCGGCCCCGCGCTGAACCCGGACAGGAGCACGTTCTGAGGACACAAAATGGTTTAAAAATGGGTGTAATGTGTGCTTGTTAGGGTCCAAGAGTGGAGTGGACAGAGCTAACCCACGTCTTTACCGGACATTTCTGATGGATTATCCGCGAATATATTGAGGTAGGGCAGGGTGATTTCAACAGTCACGTTAACGATAGTCAGACGCTGTTAGGTCAATCCAACAGAAAGAGAAAGGTTTAGTCGTCTGACAAATGTGAGACGTTCAAGTGCAGAAATATCACCTTTAACTCTTATTTCAAAGTCAGGGCTATTCAACATAAGGCCCAGGGGCCAAATTAGGCCCTCCAAGCGATTTAATCCGGCCCATGAGCAGTTACTGAAAAAACAATAATAATACTGGTTTATTTCTGCACTAGTTAGTCCTAGTTTAGTTCTGGTTTGTTCTTTGTTTAGTCCTCGTTTAATTCTGCTTTAGACCTTAATTTATTGAAACAGTGTTGGGGATATTTTGTACGGCCCAAATGTTGTTACGTTTTTGTTCATCTCTGGGCCTTGGCCCGCCCAACAATCTGGCCCTTGGGAAAATAATGTTGAATAGCCCTGGTCTACAGCATAACTTAAAAAAATAAAATAAAATGTTAATCAGCTCTTTTTGTAGCATTTCTTAAAACTACAAACAATTTACTTGATCTTGTCAAATTTAGCATTTCTTCTAAACATCATTCACAATATTATCTACATTTTGAAATATTGCCCTCCTTTGTATTTTTGTCAATATCACCAACTGAAAAACCAACTCCGAAAATGTTCAAATAGTCGTATGGCACTAATTACTCATTCGATCTGTCTTTAGTTTAGTGACCCACATATTGAGTGATTGACTGAGAACAACTCCATTGTGGATTTGCTCAAAACACTGTATTTTGGTTTGGGTTTTAAAACACATGATCCATTTAGAACTCTGTAACAAAGCCAAAAGAGCTCTCTGTGACTAAACGTCACTAGTATTTTTATCTTCAACTAGGGAGGTCAAGATTATTCAGTTAATCAATAATTGTGATTATTCAGATCACAATATAATCATGAGAACCAAAAAATGATGATTTTAGAAGCGAATTTAAGTCCTTTTAGTTCAATCTATCGTCCAGGAAATAGACATAAATGTCTCATTTTTCTTTATTCTGTCGTTCAGAAAGTTGAGTTTCGTAAAGTCGGTAACAAACTTGACCAACAGTGACACGTCAGACAACGAAAATGGAAGAAATACATTCAATAGTGATGTATTTTTTTTTCTCACACTGAAATAATAATAGAAAATAAATCTGATATTGTGACGTCTTCGTAATCGACAGCTGAACTCCACAGACCAAGACACGTGGCTTTCGAGTCCAAACGAGATGATAAGATGCAAATCCTTCCTTGGACTTTACGGAGATCTGACTGATGTAGTAGAAAAAGTAAAGAAGTATAAAAATCGGAGCCAAAACGCAGGATAATGATGATTTACCTGGCGACCACTCTTTCTTGTCTTTCTCTTTTGCAATCTCTGCTCCTTCTTCTTCAATCTCCTCCTCCTTCTCCTCGCAATTGCTCCTCCAACTGTGATTACGCGTCTCTCCTCCGCCCCACTGTCCCCCTCTTCTTTCCTCTTCCTCCCCTCTTCTTCTCTCTTCCTTTCCTCTCTCCTTTACTTCTTCCTCCTCCAACACATTTTCCCTTTGTCGTTTCTCTATCTCGCT
Source organism: Eucyclogobius newberryi (assembly GCF_026437365.1). NCBI lineage: Eukaryota > Metazoa > Chordata > Actinopteri > Gobiiformes > Gobiidae > Eucyclogobius > Eucyclogobius newberryi. The sequence continues at coordinate 12,242,365 of NW_027315779.1, forward strand.
CGTCTTTCCTCCCTCTCTCCGTCTCTTCTTCTTCTTCTTCTTCTACTTCTCTACCTCCCTCCAGCCTCTCCCCTTCCATCTTCCTCCTCCTCTCTTTCTCCTAATGTCGCTCCGTCATCGTTCGCCCCGCTTCAGAGTGAACAGAGAGCAAGAACACGTCCAAAAGGCCAAAAAAAACATAATGCACACGGGTATATAATCAAACGAAACATACAAAAGGAAAAACTTTTTGTTCCAATTGTTTTTTTGCTGTTATTGGGGTTTTTTTGTCCTGTTTTTTTGGGGGGGTTCCCGTTTTTTTTTTTTTGTCTTGTCGTCATCGTTATGTAAAAAAAAATGGGGATAAACCTTGGTTCCAAAGCGTTCAGGGGATGCCGCCCCGGTCTATTTTTTCGATCCAATCCCCTCCCATTCATCTTTCTGCTAAATCTGCTAAATCCGTTTGAGTCGCTTTCCGCCTTTTAATGTCGTCAGAAAGTGTCTCTGGAGATGTTTCTGAGGAATACACTTTATTATAAAACCTGGATACACTTTATTATAAAACCTGGATATGATATTTTTGTACATAACACAGGCTCGCTCACTCGTGTCACTGTAAGAAACACCAGGAAATCATCTGTTCATCTATCTATACACCTCTCTCTCTCACGCTTCTCTATCAAGATTAATAATAATCAAAATTGCCAAGTCACAATCCTAATGAAGGTTTTGAATCGTTGTGAGACGAGTCTTTCGCCAAATAGACTCACAAATCAAGTACAATTGTAGCTTGATTGATGAGCGTCTTGACTCGCTGCGCTTAGTCACAGAAATTCACTTCTGTGTCGATCTGGAGCTTTGTCAATCCCGTGAAAGACCTTGGTGACATGTCCGTCCTGGGCCGCAGAAAGAACCCACAACCTCCGAAGCTCTTGATAAAGGTCGATCACTGCGTCTGACACGAACGTCACCAACAGGAACCGCTTTGTGCCACTGACGCGATTTTCATTGATTCAAACCTCTAGAAACCGAAAGTTGAATGTATTACCAAAAAAAAAAAAAACTAAATCTCTCCTATTGATGCAAGGAAAAGACACGCTATCAACGTTGAGCGACGGGCCTCAGACGTCCAAACTCACTTCTCGCTGCAGCTCTTGGAATATGTTTTAACTTTTTTCATCGAGAATCACGTGTATTTAAACTGGCATATTAAGTCCTTCTTGATTTTGTCAGGAGCTTTCCCCGTTTGTCAGGAGCTTTCCCCCGTTCCTATTGCTATGACAACTGTCCTTTGTTGCCGCGCCAAGTCCTTCCAATCAGCGAGGAATCCTTTTGCCCGAACGCCACGAGACACATTCACAACTGATAAATGTCTTTCATTGCTTCTTTCTTCTTCTTTTTTTTTGCCTCATTTTTGTCCGCGGAGCTTTTATTTTGCTCTGAAAGTCGTTTCTCCGACGTTGCTCCGCCCGTGCAGACCCTAGCTAGCCTTGTTAACGGCAGGGGGTGGTAAAGGACACTTCAACTCGCCTCGTAACAATTCATTTCCTCAACAAACAGACACTGGAACAACTTATTCAAGGAGAAAAAGGTGACGAGTTCAACTGCTGCAGTGTTCCTACTCTTTATCTGGTTTAATTTTACAAACGAAATAATCAGCAGAGTTGTAAACGCTTTGTTGTTCGACTGCGGCGGCTCGTTCATGTTTTACTTGCGTCCTGAGCTCTTGCAGGAGGAAAAAGGCCATGACTCGCCGCAGAGACTGCGTTCTTTGTCTCTTGCGGCTAAAATTCAGAATCTCTTTGGAGAAGCTCTGCCACTCAGTTCCGTTCAAACTGCAGTTAATCGATGTAGTGTTTCCGTTGATCGATTTGCGCGCATTCGAGTAATCTTGTATTGTTCTGTGTTCGAGGCTCGAGCGCTCATGAAATGCCTGTTTTCACCCACCACCTCGCTCCTCCCACTAGAAATCGACCGATATGGGTATTTTTTTGGCAAATACATCAACATTTTGGCAAATACAACAACATATTGGCCTCTGTTGGAGATTAAAGGTCAGTCTGTGTATGTGATTGTTTCAGACTAAATACCAAAAAAAACATTATTCTTTACATTTTCAGTTTAAATTGTTTATTTCTCCTGAAAATTAAGACTTATATAAAGTAAAATGCTCCAATCCAAATAGAGCTTTTAGAAAAGTTTCTGTGTTTTTGTTTGTCCTGATTATAAGTGAGTCAATGCCAGTTCTGAGGCTTGTCAATAGAAAGCTCGTCAGACTTTATTGTTGTGTAAAATTGGAGCTCGGATTTGAAACTAAATTGCAATATACAAAGCTGTTTTTGGTGCCTCTGGCGGACTTTTCTGTCCAGGAGCCATTTTGTTTGGGCTTTTGTTGGTTTTAATCAATGTGAAATTAGACATCGGCTCAAACAGCTTCTGTGATGAAAGAGATAAAGGAAGTTTTGGTTATCAAATCAGTTATTTTCTCTTTTTTTAGAATGAAAATGCACCAAACTAAATTCACAAAGAAGATTGTCCAGAAACTTTTCCTTTACCATTACACTTTAAAAAATGGGTAAAAACCCCCCAAAAAAGTTAAAGTGTAATGTACAATGTTGTGTGCTTGTCTCCATGGAGATGTTATTGCTTTGCCTGGAATGTCCCTCAGTTTGACACGGCTTTTGCATTTTATACACGTGTGCTCATCTTGGCAACTTTATGGCAGTGGTTCTCAAACTGCGGTGCACGGGCTCCTTCCGGTGGCATGTGGCTGGGCTTTAGAAACACGGAGGAGCATCAGTGCGTTAACCAAAGCCAGTGAACAGGAACCCTTTGACCGAATGGGGGATTTTTGCTGCATAAATGAGTCTTTACATAACTAGATGTTGGAGGGGAGAGAGAGTGCACTCGTGCCATTGAGAGGCTGTGATTGGCTGGCGTCTGGACGGCAGGAGGAGGAGGAGCTTTATATCTGGTGGTAAAAGGCCTTTCTTTCACCAGAGCTCTCTTACACGAGCATAAAAGCTTCGACTCGGACTCTTGATGTTGTTTTCTTGACCCCTGCGCCAACCCCTCTGCGGCGAGAGCGGCGCATGGAGCCATTAGTCATGTGATGAGTGGACACGAGGTCATCGGGGTCATGTGACGTCCCCCCCGAGAGCCGCAGGTGTGATGCTAGCACAGCACAGAGCTAGCTTTGTGCTAGCCTGTCCTGCCGTGTGCAAAGTCTGTCTGGAGCCTTGTTTTCGGTGCTGCTCTGGTCGGTTTGTAGTTTGTGTAATTACATCCAACAACACCTCAGGATTAGAACGGCACAATATATCGTATTTTTGACGAGGGAGCAATGTTAGAACATGGTTAAAACATAAATTTGCATAAGGCTACCCCAAATAAATTGTCTGTTTGCTGTAACTCGAGTCAACATTTTTTAAGTGGCTCGGACGGTAGGCAAATTCTTATTTTTTTTACTTTGAAGGCAAAAAAAACGATCCAAATTTTGCCATTTTTTCGGAGTGACCACCAGGGTCAACAGTCAATGACGGAAAACGTCTCTGTCAACCCGATCAGGAGACTAAATCTCCCGATTTTAAGATATTTTAATCGACCTTTTGTACGCCACTATCCTTTATTTTGGTAGCTAAGGCGAGCGGGAGGAACATGCGGGAGACACGGGCGCCGCCATGTTTGTTGTGATGACGCTGCTGGGCGTGTTTCAATCCCAGAATGCATTTGCGTAAGTCAAATTTCACACCCTGACAGAGAAACACATGTCCTATGGAAAGTTCAGTGGCGCCGACAGAGGCAAACCAGCTTGTAAAACGCAATATCGGCTCTTGTGCGCGGTCTGTTTAGTAACAGACGCATGTGGAGGACTGAAAATGTCGACGCACATGTGTTATGCGATGCGTTCTCAGTCCTTTGAGATGAAAGACAGGTTTATCAGTGTGATAAACAATTTCGACATGGCGGTGTAGGAAAGTCCGGTCGGTGAGTCGAAATAATTGAAAATAAAAGATTTTTCAACAAAATGCTGATTTTTTTTTTCCAGTCGGCTAGTTTTGTAGCGGGTCGGTCGTGTTACGCCAAACAGACATATTATTTTGCCTAGCCTAATATGTGTCCCTGTAAACTAATTTCACTAATTTCACTAATTCTAAACTAGTCTCAAAACAGCATAATTTCACTTCTAAAGACGCACACACCAGTCCAAATGCTCTTGATGAGAGCATCTGCCACATTTGAGTCTCTTTGAAATCATTTACTTGTTCATTTCTAAAGGGATTTAGAAAAGTGTCTGTCCTCTACAGAAACTTCAGAGCTAGAAAAGGAAGAAAAAACAAAATTTCATTCATTTTTCAGTTAAAATCTTTATAAATGTCTAATTAACTTGTCAACAGACTGCATTGTAAACAGGCCAGATTCAAACTGAACAACAGTAACAGTAGCTATGAATTCATTTGCATTGTACGTCACTTAAGATAAGGAATGTCCACTCGTGTTTGTAAAACGTGGTTCCGTGAGGCCAGTGTGTGTTCACCGTGTGTTTGAGCTGTAACTGCTGCTGTTCTGACTCTTCTCGAGTTCAGCTCCGTGTGCCGTTCACTTTAGCCTCTAGGTCTTCGCTCTTCGGCGTGGATTTTCTGTTTCACAATCACTTTGAGTGCCTTGGAGATGGAAATACAAGTATGAAATGCATAAATACACTGTAATAATAATCACAGTCCTCCGTGCTCTTTCCGTAGACTCATGTGAGGTTAAAACCGACCGCTTTCTGTTCTAATGTGCTTTAGCTGCACAATAAATGCAAAACAAGCGCCACAAGTCGTTCCGTGCGCAACAGATTCATGCAGGTTTTAAAAAAAATAAGGAAATAACATAATAATCAAAGTTTTTTGGTAATCGAAACGCTTGATTTCCTCTGGGTGGATGAAGTGTGAGGTCAGGCGCTCTTCAGAATGACTGAGAGAAAACACGGGAAGAATCTCTCTCCGACTGCATTAACCGGATTTTGGTCCTAAAAGGCTGAGCTCTGTCAGGTGGGACCAAGCACAAAGCGACCGGAAACGTCTGGGAATAACTGGAACAAATAAAAATCACATTCTTTCTGTGCCAACTTTATGTTCCTCGCCAATGAGCAAAACACAAACAAAACTGCGACGCATGCAAACTGTAATTTAATCATAGTTCCGCTCAAACGAGGCGCAGCGTGTCCCCTGGTAACAGAGGGGCCCCGAGCCACCAGAGCCTTTGAATACACAGTCGTGCAGTCGTGCAAAACAGGGACGGAGCGCGATATCGCACCGAGACCTTTGACGATACGATACCACAGTAGCAGGTTATGGGTCAGATCTATGCAGAGGCGAACCCGCTCAAAGGAAGAATGCGAGAATGTTTTTCATCCTCGCAGAAACCCGACCCTACATGAGGCGTTATAAATAGAGGAATAAACCGCGGCAGGCCAAACCCAACGGGAGCGGGAGATAGATGTTGGGATTACGACGTTGAGCCGAAATGGCGTGTGCAGGTGAACACGGTTTGGGAGTGGAAAGGACAGCTGTGTATTTGAGCTGCGGTGCCTGATAAAAATGCAATTTAAGCGGCGGGAGATTGAGATCGAGGCTTTTACAGCGCAGATGAGGAACGGAGCGGCTCTGTCTGTTTGTGGCGAACACAGGGGGGAGATGTAAAGGCATTTTTCACACAGAGGTTCAACACACACAACACACAACACACAACACACAACACTAACACTCACACAACACTCACACAACACTCACACTCACACAACACTCACACAACACTCACACTCAGACAACACTCACACTCACACAACACTCACACAACAATCACACTCACACTCACACAACACTCACACAACACTCACACTCACACAACACTCACACAACACTCACACTCACACAACACTCACACTCACACAACACTCACACAACACTCACACTCACACAACACTCACACAACACTCACACTCACACAACACTCACACTCACACAACACTCACACTCACACAACACTCACACTCACACAACACTCATACAACACTCACAAAACACTCACACAACACTAACACAACACTCACACTCACACAACACTCACACAACACTCACACTCACACAACACTCACACAACACTCACACTCACACAACACTCACACAACACTCACACAACACTCACACTCACACAACACTCACACAACACTCACACAACACTAACACTCACACAACACTCACACTCACACCCACACAACACTTACACAACACTCACACAACACACAACACACAACACTAACACTCACACAACACTCACACAACACTCACACAACACTCACACAACACTCACACTCACACAACACTCACACAACACTCACACTCACACTAACACTCACACAACACTCACACAACACTCACACAACACTCACACAACACTCACACTCACACAACACTCACACAACACTCACACTCACACAACACTCACACTCACACAACACTAACACTCACACAACACTCACACTCACAGAACACTCACACAACACACAACACTAACACTCACACAACACTCACACTCACACTCACACTCACACAACACTCACACTCACACTCACACAACACTCACACAACACACAACACTAACACTCACACAACACTCACACAACACTCACACAACACTCACACTCACACAACACTCACACAACACTCACACAACACTCACACAACACTTACACAACACTCACACAACACACAACACTAACACTCACACAACACTCACACTCACACAACACTCACACAACACTCACACTCACACAACACTCACACAACATTCACACAACACTAACACTCACACAACACTCACACAACACTCACACTCACACAACACTCACACTCACATAACACTCACACAACACACAACACTAACACTCACACAACACTCACACTCACAGAACACTCACACAACACACAACACTAACACTCACACAACACTCACACAACACTCACACTCACACAACACTCACACTCACACAACACTCACACAACACTCACACAACACACAACACTAACACTCACACAACACTCACACAACACTCACACAACACTCACACAACACTCACACAACACTCACACAACACTCACACAACACTCACACAACACTCACACAACACTCACACTCACACAACACTCACACAACACTCACACAACACTCTCACAACACTCACACTCACACAACACTCACACAACACTCACTCACACAACACTCACACTCACACAACACTCACACAACACTCACTCACACAACACTCACACAACACTCACACAACACTCACACAACACTCACACAACACTCACACTCACACAACACTCACACTCACACAACACTCACACTCACACAACACTCACACAACACTCACACTCACACAACACTCACACAACACTCACACTCACACAACACTCACACAACACTCACACAACACTCACACAACACTCACACAACACTCACACTCACACAACACTCACACTCACACAACACTCACACAACACTCACACAACACTCACACTCACACAACACTCACACAACACTCACACTCACACAACACTCACACTCACACAACACTCACACAACACTCACACAACACTCACACTCACACAACACTCACACAACACTCACACTCACACAACACTCACACAACACTCACACAACACTCACACTCACACAACACTCACACAACACTCACACAACACTCACACAACACTCACACTCACACAACACTCACACTCACACAACACTCACACAACACTCACACAACACTCACACAACACTCACACAACACTCACACTCACACAACACTCACACAACACTCACACTCACACAACACTCACACAACACTCACACAACACTCACACTCACACAACACTCACACTCACACAACACTCACACAACACTCACACAACACTCACACAACACTCACACTCACACACACAAACTCACACAAACAGAGCGAGGCCAAAAGTGCAGAGGAAAGAGAAACGAGAGCATTTTGATGGCTCTGCTCGCATTTGTGGAAATACAGGTGTGGCGCACAAAGGACTCTTTCTATTCTCTAGAACCGGGCATTGAATTTAGAAATAACAGTAAATAATAGGAACAGGATGGAGATGTTTTTGTACTGTTAATACAATAATATAATATATAACTATATGATGAAAGCGAGACAAAATGCTTCTTAGCTGTAGCTTTTACCATTTTAGTGATAAAGGACATTACCACGTTATATTGTTGTTCCCTTGTCATAAACATACATGGAGTTGTTTCTTTTTCATTGTTTTTTCAGGTTTTATATGAATAACACAGAACAGAACAAACCAATAAACAGAACCAGACCAGAGAGAGCAGGATATACAAAGTCCTGTTAAGTCCAAATTAAGTCCGAATGTGTGTTGTTGTTTTTTTTTCTACTCTGCTAGACGATATTTGGTGCTTTAAGTTTAACTTCCATTACAATGTTAACGTATTATAGTTTGTTGCATTGATGAACATATAGCAATACAATTTTTGGTGTCGTTTTTATTTTTAGGATGAGAAAACACAAAAACTCACTCCTCTTCAAACCTTAATAACAATACAATCTTCTCTTTCCCTCGTATCTGGGCAACAGTGGAATTGAACACAGCCTGCAATTATCCATTCGATAATTTCTTCAGAGTTCACATAGCTGCATAACAGCGCTGCATGTTCCATATCGAGCACACGCCTCATCACAGGCACTTGAGAGTGTTGGAGCTGAATCAAAGTCCTTGATTTGCCGATTGGTGATAATTCCTGTCATTCTAATGTCGCTTTCCTTCACAGTCTGGGATTCAAACCACCAACCTTCCATTAACAGGACCTCCCATGCCACTTGACGCGGTAAAAACCCAGTCATGGATCTTCCTTTGACACGTACGACCCAATTAGCTTACACCTAATTTGAGAACATTTGAATTCCAACTAACAAACTTGAATTATTATTTTTTTCGCTGCTTCAAAGCAAACTTTAAAATAGACTCCAGCAACTGTGGCTCCCTCTCGTTCCTCCACACCATTTCAGTCGTGTTCTCCTTTTTTCACACCCGTTCGTTAAAAAAAAAAAGAAGTCCAGAAGTTGCTTTGAAAACCTCATCAATTCGAGTCGTGCTGTGAAATGCCATCCGTCGAATGATTGGTGGTCCCCGGGGAAACCGGCCCACCGTGACGGAGGATAAGCTGACATATTTTTACTTTATTTATTTTAGCTGTGATCAAACTGTAATATGTGCGCGCCTACGCACATTTTATTGGCTTTGTTTGAACTCCCGGGAGCATAGAAAGGACTCGACAGAACGGTTGTGGTGGTCGCTGCGGTTTCTTTGCGTGAACATGTGACAGGTAAATGCGTGTGAGTTTTATCCTTGCCGTCACTGCCGTCACTGATCTTCACATCATAAAAACAGCCCATGTTGGGAGCTTTGAGGATAAACTAGAAGCGTTGGGCAGTAAAGCAGCAAGTAACAGTTATTTTAATACTCAACTTCAATTAGTCAACTTGCCAAACGATTATTTGTATAGGTGGAAAGGGTCATGTGGTTTCGACTGGAAGTCATTTTCAATCTGAAGGGTTTGGACTGACAAGCCAGAGTTTATGCAGCACTGACCTACATTTGTCCTTCTCTGAAATACTGTTGGATAAATTGTGGTATCCAAGTGGATGATAATTACCATGTGTCTCTGGATTGAGTTGAATGGAGCTCCACGACTGGACTTCAGAACTATGCGCTGTATCTGGGACTCCAAACTCCTGCCATGGACACTGTGAATTGACATCTCTGGAACGTACATCTGGCATCTGGGAAAAACGCCAGTGTAAAGAAATGGATGATACAAACGCAGCCAACAATCAAGGAATGGACTGACATAAAGATTGACATTCAAACGATGGAGAAAAATGACACTTTAGACCAATTGGGCCATTCACTCCAGACCACATGTTTATGAATTATCTTTGGCTTGTTCCGTGTTCCATGTATGTAGAGAGCTGGCTTGATTTCTCACTTGACCAAGGTTTGAGGATACTATTGTAGATAGAAGGTGGATTATACCAACACCCATCATTTCTGTTCAAGGAAGGATTTTCTTTTTTTCCCCTCCTTTTTCAAACAATCTCTTCTTCCTACTTAAATCTGCACCACACTGTCTTAGAATGATTGGTTTGTAGCTTTAAGATGAAGGTGGACAACGGATTGTGACCCAGAGTTCGAGTGCCTTCTTTGTCGGTACAGTTTTCTGTCAAGTATTCATTTGGCGTCGCCAGTGAAATACTTATTGTACTCTTCCTCTCCGCGGTGCAATACATAAACTACATTGCTATGTGTTTGCGTGGGCTTGTCCTCGGGATGAACCAGTTTCTGTCTTAATGTGTTCCCCTCTTTAAAATACACAAGAATATCGTGCTATCTTTTTTTTTTGACAGACCAGACACACGAGGAGAGAAAGTTCATTCCTCCTCGGTTCTGGGAGAACAGACCGGACGAATGAGGGATTACACCAATGTACACTGAGATTTTTCAAAGTAAAAGTGCATAATGTGACGTTTTGGAGTGAGTCTGCCCCTTGCTTGTTTCTATGGAGATGCTATTGCTTTCTTGGACTCGAGACATCTGGACTCTGCAAAATCCAAATCGGAAACTCTGTTATTTCGTCATTATTTCTTGAACTGCTCCTTCAGACGTTCGACTCTTTAATGGCTTTTATTGGACTATTTTCTTGTCATATATGGTTTACAGTTGGATGAACAAATGGACCTCACCTGGATAAGTGCTGCTCACACGTACAATTTAACCCTGTGTCTGTGGAGCGAGGAAGTCTAGGTTTGGTCATATCCTGTTATTTTGTCGTTGGAACATGTTCAAATTACTTTGAGGGTTGTTTCGGGATACAATTCCAATGGCAAAGTAAGAACATTTTGTACCCACTGATAAGATAATAACCTAAACTGTAAGAACCAAATGGGCTGTATATTTACGATTGCAACTTATAACTTATAAAGGTTTTAAGTCTAAATAAAGGTGTGCGTCGACCCCCAAACTGTGGTGCTCTGCTTTGTACATCTTACATTATATGGCCTTCCATGGAAAAAAAGGTTTGGAGACCCCTGCCGTAGGAAGAGCGGGGAACACTTCGCTGAGTTTGTGTCAGGTTTTTCATTCATCGCCGTCGCTACAGTGACAGGGTCGTGGCTCACACTGCAGCGTTTGGAACAAGGAGCATTCAAACCACAGAGCGAACGTGAAGACAGCAGCTTGTTCCACCTCATATCTGCAAGTGTTTGTTTGTAAAGTTCATCTTGATCCCGGTCCGTGATCCCGGTCCGTGATCCCGGTCCGTGATCCCGGTCCGTGATCCCGGTCGGTGATCCCGGCCCGTCTTCCACACTCAGACCTGATTTTCGGACCCGTTTTTTCTCTGTCTCGCGCACAAACTCTCCCTCCGAACCTTCACTCGCATGTAGCTGTGGAGTTGAACAGCCGGCACAAAGAGGTCATCCAGTAGCGGGGAATCAGCCGCGGCTAATGAAGAAAAATGGCTCTGCTTCCATGTTAATATTACACGTAATTATAGTTAATGCACTGGAGCGACTGTGGTGTTTTTACAAGAGCAGCGCCAGACAGGCAGAGGGAGACTCACAATGGGCTGGAAGTGGATCTCCGTGTAAGGCATCCTGGTATGAATCTGGCGTGGAAGTGGTCTGGTAATCCCAGCGTAGACCATGTTTATGACCAGTTGTGTGTCAGTTAATGTGGCTGTATCTGATTTTTGTCCGTGCAGTTAGTTGATTTGCTTCGTCCGAGTGGAGATAGACAGACTTCTTCGTTGAAAATCAGATGCTAATCAATATCTAATCTAGTATTAAACCTAGATATTCTATTGAGAGTGTTTTTTAAACTTCCTATATTCTGTGATCTGTCCTTTTCCTCTGTATCTACTGCGTTGTATCAATGAAATTTCCCCATGTGTGGACAATAAAGGATTATCTTATCTTATCTTATCTTATCTTAGATATGCATTTGAACAAGTTTTGATACTACACAACAACAACAACAACAACAACAACAACAACAACAACAACACATCAACAGGACAACATTTTACAGTTCCAAAAGTTTTAGAATGATCTTGAACTTTATTAAAACTGGTAAGAACACATGATAACGTAAAGAAAGTACCATTATTTTGTGTCGAAAAGTAGATTATTTGTCTAAAAAAGAGAGTTTGAATTGAAAAAATGATGTTGCCAAAATCTGTAGTTTTTTGAGCCCATTCCTTAGATTTAAAACCGAGATTTAAACTTGAGTATCGTGACATCACTAAAGCTCAGTCCAGTTTAAAGCGTTTTATTGTCCGAGAGTAGGAAGTGCGCTGTTAGCATGCTAGCTGTTTTTAGTTGTAGTAGTGACCGGGGCGTGCTCTTGCTTCTGGAAGTCGTGAAAAGCGCTTCGAAACATGTCGCGGACAGTGTGGAATCCGTTTGGACTCCTGAAAGCCGTTTATTTACGACAAACACTTTTCTAACATCTAACAAGATGATAAAAAACAATCACCGCACATTTTATGGATTTCATTTGTTTCGTTCCACTTGTGGCCCTCGTCCATAACTGATTGTAATAAGATAAGATTGTCCCTGAAGTCCTGGCTTGGTCCTGGTTGTAGAATTGTAGAAATGCAATTGTCTCCGCCCATTAAAGCGTGCGCGGCGAGTGCCCGTGTTGCCGATATCTTGGGCTGTCGGTGCTGGACGGGCTGTCAGCAGCGGTTAATCCACCCTCCGTCCTCCTCAGTGGGACGCCGTCCGACGCAGTTTGTCCCTCCGCCGTCCTACACAGTTTGACATGTGTCTTAAGATTTAATTTTCTCCATCTGCCTCCGATCAAACTCGGTGAAGAGCGGCTCGTCTGATTGGACGGACTGCGGAGGCGGCGGCGGCGGGGAAAACGACTGGACCAGGCAGTGAATCGTGAAGAGGAATGTAAAAGCCAAAGCGCCGCACATAAAAGACGAATACAAAACCAATGCGGCTTTAAAGCAGGAGAATAAAAGTGATTTTTCTCAATTGGAGATGTTTTACTATGCCTGGAATGTTCCACAGACTAGCATTTAGCTTATATACCTCCATGGAGAGAAAAAGGTGATGTCAACAGTCTAAATTACAGGCCAGATCTGTGGAGATAGGCGATTTAGTCTGTGGTCTGACCTGTCCCTTTGAATGTTATAAAGGTTTTTTTGTGTGTGTTTTTTTTAATGATATGAAAAAGTTTTCTTGTTGTCTCATAAAATGTTTTACCGCAAGTAGAAATGTCCTTTATCTCCCCCTGCGGTTAGCAAACAAGCTAGCTACGGTCTGCACAGTCGGAGCAACGACGGATGAAACTACTTTCAGTTCTCTTTTTAATGTAATCATTTAAAGTTCACTTGAGAAACACATTTTCTCATTTGTGTTGATCATGTTTTTTCCACTCCACAGTTGGAATGTTGAGGGGCATTTTTCAAATCAAAGACTCAGAACGATTGCATTACAAACGTGTCCCGGGACCTGGTACAACCCTGTAGCTTTTGAAATATTACAAGGAGAATGAAAACAGCTTACAAGACCCGAAGGAACATTTCGATTGTCGGAAAATATTGGAAAGACGGAAGCTAAAAGTCACCTCCCTGATGCGCCGTTATCCGCGCGGCGAAGTCTAACTCAGAAATCTGTAATTATCACCCCAACAATGGCCGGTCCCAACGCCCCGAACGCCAAAACAACCAAAACCAAAATGCCAACATTATTAAAAACGCGTCGGCTTTGACTCTGGATGCGCAGCTCTGTGAAAGCGTCTGAGCTTATAACCGAGGATTACGAGACTTCTTAAGCGAGCGGCGCGGTTCAAGAGAGACTTAAGCAGGGTTTAGCTAAATGTCAAACTTTAGCATTTTGATTGTTACGTATTGCGTTTTGTTTCAGACGTTTGTGTCTCGTGTAGCTGTTGAAATCTTTGGGAAATGGTGAAAACGAGAGGGTCGGACAACAAAGGACGAGAAGAAGCAAAGCAAGATTGTTCTGGTGTTTTGGGGCTGATGCTGGGCCCAACATTTGAAACTTTGTGGGGGTTTTTTGGTCTATAATTGGACTACTTCAGGTCCAAACCAGGTCTATAAATACTTCCTGTTTGAGCTCTCACCCTTGCAGAATACACAAACATCTCGTAATCGTTCCGTGACCTTGGTTTAAGCTGAAGGACGCGGCGGGCGAGATTTAGCATTTCCGACATTAGCTTGGAGGTTGAAACACCGCCGACAATTAGTAAAACAGATTCTACGCCGCAGGACAAGTGCCTGAATGTCCCAGAGCTTCAGATCGACAACGTTTAATTAGGATCAAGAAAAAACCAAACCTCCTCCTGGCTCATTCTCCGAGCGCTCACAGGTTTACCGTTTATCAGCTGCAGACAATAAGGATTATTCTAAAGGAGAAACAACTATGAATTATTCATAATGACTTAAACATGGCATTAAACGTGTGTGAAATGCATTTAAAACATGTCATTGAGAATAAATGTATTTCTTTTATTGAGCCACAAGGGAAATTAATTGGTCACGGTGGCTCACAAATAGACCATGGAAACCATTGTAAACATTCTAATTAAAAGTAAATAGTATTAGAAAAACTATAAATAATTTATAGCCAAATAATTGTCAGTATAAAATGTATGTATTTATGGATTAACCTTCATTTAATTAAAGAACGTCGCTACAGTTTCGTGCATTTGGGCTTGAAGTGTAGACAAGTGTTTTGTGTTTGGGCGTTTTAATTATCTTGTGGCAGGAGAAGTCGACCCCCGGGACCACCCCACAGAGAAACAGGGGCTTTTGTCTCATCTTCTCACTCTCTCCCGGGGCACAAACCTCACCGCACACCACGACCGCCGCACCCAGAGAGAGCACCACACGTTTGACACGTTTGTACCGGGCTCAGCCTCCAGCCTGACTTCTGAGAGCAGGATCTGGCAACCCACCGCCACCACTCTGCAGTCAAGGCTTGGGGGGCCAGGAGGTTCTCACTACAGGAGAGATGCCGAGTGCTTCCACATACGTAACGTGGCTGTAGCAGGTCGGCCACAGTTCACAGGCCGCGTCACATCCCAATTCTTCCTCACGATGTGTTCATGAGCAAAGAGGAGTTAGCTTCAAACAGTGCATCAGCCTCTTCTTCTGGTGAACGGTCTGCAATACTTGTCTCCATGGAAACGTGGTAGTAAGCGCAGCTCTCATAGATTTGTTTTCTTTGAAAATAACCAAAGTTAATTCATATAAAAAGAGAGAAACAGTTGTTGCTTTGCCTGGAATAGTCCACAGAATGGCATTACAATCATCCATCTCCATGACCCTAGCAGTTGACAGAAAGCATGTTTCAACTTTGTTTTGGTTATTTCTTTGTTCTTTTGTGTGCAATAAAATGTCTATTAATAAAGCCAGATCTGATCTGTACAACAAATTAAACGATCCTAAGACGTTCTGGAATATAGTCGAAATTAAAAAACATTTTGTATCGTCTGATTTACATTTTTTATTGCCTGGTCTTTAGGGTTGAATTCAGCGTCTGGTTCAGATGTTTTTAGTGTGTAATATGTGAATGTGCATCTGTGTGTCCTGGTGCAGAGAGAAGAGGGTCATTCTGTCCTGAACACCCGTGTGAGGAATGACGTGTGAGAGAGAGTGCTTTCCTAAGCTGCTCCTGCAGCTTGGAACTCCCCTCAAGTGGACTTAAAGTTAGGGCACTAGTCTCACTTGTTTTCAAGTGATTTATAAAACAAAGAAAGAGTACCCCATAAAAACTGTCTGTGCTTTTAAATGTAAACTCTGTTTTTATTTTATCCATCTCTTAATTGTGTAATTGTTTGTATTTGTTCTTAAATGTCTCTTAATTGTATAATTGTTTGTATTTGTTCTTAAATGTTTCTTAATTGTATAATTGTTTGTATTTGTTCTTAAATGTCTCTTAATTGGGTAAATGTTTTTGTTTTGTGTGCCGTTGTGTTTTAGCCCCAGGTCACCCTTGAGAAAGAAGTCTCGAGCTCAATAGGTTCTTACTGGGTACCAACCAGCCCACGCACGGGTGAAAACCGGACTTTAGACGTTTTATCTTATCGTTACTCTTATTTTCATTGTCAATATCAGCAAGCAATACATCATTTTAAAGATTATTTTCTCAACAAAACGAAAATGTTGGCATCTGCAAAGTCAGATTATTTCTCATGTTTATGCTGCGTGTTTTTTTTTACCTTCTTTTGGCTTTTAGTCTTGCACTTTTGACACAATATATTGTTTCTATGCTAATAAAATAAATACAATAAATAAATAAATACAATAAATATAACAAGAGTCTATTTTTGTGTGTTTTAGTTATTATTTTCCTAAATTACCTTGATTTACTCTTGGTTTTGACACGTTAAAGCTTTTGTTTTGACAGAGTCCAACTTGTAAATTACACGTTTTAGTTTGATTATGACTGAAATTATTGTGTCAAAAAGTATATTCAAATATCACAACAACATGAATTCTTGTAACAGCCTCACAGTCTTTTCCAATACCGCGCAGCCCTAGAGTTATGAGAGAAATGTGGTTTTCCTGTTTACATTCTCAAGGTCATAAATAACTTTAATTGCACTTCGCAGTTATTGTAAATGTACTTTAGAGACATGACAGGGCCGAGCTGAAGTATATGAAGCTAGTGCATAGTTGGAGGATGCTGAGGAGATTCTAACTTGGACTTGTTAATATGCACTTGCTTTGTCTTGTACGCGTTGTTCTCACTTTTGACCCCAAAGAAACATTAAAACGCTGACGAAAAGGTTATTTTAGCTGCGACAATTCAAGGTGATGCTGCAGTAGTGCAGCCTCAGCACCTCTGTGAATTTAGACCAAACGGATCTGATCAGAGCAGAAGAGCGACAGGAGCAGAGGAGTGACTGGAGGAGCGACAGGAGCAGAGGAGCGACAGGAGCAGAGGAGCGACAGGAGCAGAAGAGTGACTGGAGGAGTGACAGGATCAGAAGAGTGACAGGAGCAGAGGAGCAACAGGAGCAGAGGAGTAAGTGGAGGAGCGACAGGAACAGAGGAGTGACAGGAGCAGAGGGGTGACAGGAGCAGAGGAGCGTCAGGAGCAGAGGAGCGACAGGAGCAGAGGAGTGACCAGAGGGAGCGACAGGAGCAGAGGAGCGACAGGAGCTAAGGAGTGACAGGGGCAGAGGAGTGACCAGAGGGAGCGACAGGAGCAGAGGAGCGACAGGAGCTAAGGAGTGACAGGGGCAGAGGAGTGACTGGAGGAGTGACAGGAGCAGAGGAGCGACAGGAGTAGAGGAGTGACTGGAGAAGTGACAGGAGCAGAGGAGCGACAGGAGCAGAGGAGCGACCGGAGGAGTGACAGGAGCAGATGAGTGACTGGAAGAGTGACAGGAGCAGAGGAGTGACTGGAAGAGTGACAGGAGCAGAGGAGCGACAGGAGGAGTGACAGGACCAGAGGAGTGACAGGAGCAGAGGAGTGACAGCTTCATTCATGCTTGTTTGATGAATCCTGGTTAGAAAGTCCTCTCCCTCCGAGCATCAAAAACACTCCGTTCTGAATCTCCTCGATCTGTGACGTGGAACTGAGAATCTTTGCTGTTTTTTAAAACTCCATAAATCATCTCCCTCTTCATCTTCCTCATTTTCCCGTTAATCACGATCAGTGCCGTGTGAAAAAGTTTATTATGAACCTGTGTCATTCCCTCTGTGGCCAGTAGATGGCACCAAAACTCAGTTAGAGCCGTGGGAAACAGCAGAGATACAATGTTAGTTTTGTGTTTTATAAACCATTGTGTTTTAGTTCTATAACATGAGATGGTTCTCAAGGGCTCGTTTAAAGGCTGATAACATTACAAATCATGTGGAATATTTGTTTTGCGTTTATACTGTTTATGTGATTTTTAAAAGGTGATATCGGCCTCTTCCCGCCATCTGTAATTACGAGCTCAAATGATCTTTCCTCAGTGAAGTATAAGCTCATGGTTCGCTCTCCTCTCTCTCGCAGCACTCTCCCCCTCGCTGGCGAACGATGACCCCTGTCGGAGGACCTCGTGTGGCAGGGGTCGGCAGTGCGTGGTCCTGCCGGAGACGGGCCGAGGCGAGTGCATCTGCCAGGAGCGCTGTCGCCCCTCCTTCGTGCCGGTGTGCGGGTCGGACGGCAGCTTCTACGAGAACCACTGCGAGGTCTACCGCACGGCCTGTCTGGAGCGGCGGCGCATCTACGTGGTCCACAGCAAGGAGTGCTTCTTCAGAGGTACGGAGCTGTCGCTGGTCATTTAGCCGGTCATTTAGCCGGTCATTTAGCGTTTGTGGAGCTTACGGCACACGTTGTTTGGCTAGATGTGACGGCACACCAACCACCAAAGCATCATCGGATGACTTTATTGAAGATAGATGTAATTAATAGCTGTGTTACTATGTTTGGCTCGTTGGACGTTGCAATAGTGGTTGTTTGAGCCTCTTGTCTGGTTCAGAAGTTTGTTCAGGACACACAAAAATGCCCAAATACTACATTTCAAGGACACTTTTTCAAGGCACTCTTGGCAATCCCTCAAGGCAAACTGCTGTCCCTGGCACACCAGTAAAGAAAATTAAGGGTTTAGCGCTTTAAAGGCTTTGTGTCCGTCTGTTCTTGATGCGATGTTGGTCTTTTGTATTCTGGTAGAGTCTATTCTGATAAAGTGTATTCTGGTAGAGAGTATTCTGGTAGAGAGTATTCTGGTAAAGAGTATTCTGGTAGAGTGTATTCTGGTATAGAGTATTCTGGTAAAGAGTATTCTGGTAAAGAGTATTCTGGTAGAGTGTATTCTGGTCAAGTGTATTCTGGTAAAGAGTATTCTGGTAGAGAGTATTCTGGTAAAGAGTATTCTGGTAAAGAGTATTCTGGTAGAGAGTATTCTGGTCAAGTGTATTCTGGTAAAGAGTATTCTGGTAGAGAGTATTCTGGTAGAGAGTATTCTGGAAAAGAGTATTCTGGTAGAGCGTATTCTGGTATAGAGTATTCTGGTAGAGAGTGTTCTGGTAAAGAGTATTCTGGTAAAGAGTATTCTGGTAGAGAGTATTCTGGTAAAGAGTATTCTGGTAGAGAGTATTCTGGTAGAGAGTATTCTGGTAGAGTGTATTCTGGTAAAGAGTATTCTGGTAAAGAGTATTCTGGTAGAGTGTATTCTGGTAAAGAGTATTCTGGTAAAGAGTATTCTGGTAGAGTGTATTCTGGTAAAGAGTATTCTGGTAAAGAATATTCTGGTAAAGAGTATTCTGGTAAAGAGTATTCTGGTAAAGAATATTCTGGTAAAGAGTATTCTGGTAAAGAGTATTCTGGTAAAGAGTATTCTGGTAAAGAATATTCTGGTAAAGAGTATTCTGGTAAAGAGTATTCTGGTAAAGAATATTCTGGTAAAGAGTATTCTGGTAAAGAGTATTCTGATAAAGTGCTCCAACAGTTTGAGATTGACCAGGTGTTGACCCATGGAGCTCTTGTCAACCATTTGAAATATTTTTTTCTCATTTAACTGTGTACTTAAGTACTGTGCGTGTACATATTTCTGTACGTTTACCCCGATCTCTGGGAGGATTTGGCGTGGAGAAAAGAAATAAGAGACGAAGCTGTGCGTCTTAACATTAGTCGCCGCGATAACCTTAATTCCATCCATCGTATTGCTGTTCCTACCGATAAAGTTCTTCCGATTCCGTTGCCAGTTTTGCTCCCCTGCACGACACCGACTCCTGCTTTGTGTTCTCCCCCTGTTTTCCGATGACAATTAGCATTCAGCACTGCGCATGTTTATTCTTCCTTTGAACTTATTTTCTGCCGCGCCAGGCTCGGGCTAATTAACGGCGTCCTCCTGTACACACTTCAAAATGGCCGGCCTCCAGTTTTCCTCTATCACCGACGTGGCACGCGTCCGTGGATAATCGCGGGCTGTCAGCGCCTGGATATCACTCACTTCCGAACCTGCCGCCTCAGCACGCGCCCTATCAGGTATTAGAGGCGCGCGGGGCTTTAATTAAAGAGAATGTGGAGAGGCTCGTTAGGGAGGGAGAGAAAGCCATGCGCAAAAAAACATGAGCTATAGCGGTTGTAATGGTTTGTAATTAACGATGTATTGCGGATGTACCTGCAGCGTGTACACGTGCTGAGCCGGTGCAGTTTCATTTGTCGATTGTTGTGTTTGCTTTAGTCGTGTTTACGGGATCTGGTTGGATAGCTCGTTCTCGTTTCACAGCTAGATGCTCGATGGCAACAACCTCCATTGAGCCTCAGTTGACTCGACTTGAATTGGTTGTGCTTAAAATGTTGCAAAAGTCGCCAGGAAAAGTATTAGAAGAGGAGAAAAGTTTCGTCTCGTTTGTGGATTTCTAGTTTGGATATTTCTTCTTCTCAAAAACAGAATCGTCCAGACAGTTACACGGACCCTCAGTAGGTTATGACATCATCAAATCTAGAACACAATCTGTCCATTTGAATGGTTTGATGCGTTTCAACGGGTCACAATGGAAGGAAAAGCCTTCACTGTAAAAACGGCGCTGTAAAAACTTCAACTTTTTCACACTTTTCCATTGTCTGTGGCCAATTCAGCAAATGATCCACACCAGGCTGCGGTTGTGACTTCCTGGTGAATTTAACTGCAGTTTAGCAACATAGCAGACAGCTGTTTTACGCTGCTGGGTGTTTTACTCCGTCATAACTCACTACACGAGTTATCCAGAGTGCGGACCGTCCCTGTTCTTTTGTTTTCAGGAAATGCTACGCTGTTTGCAGTAGGATTGGAACAGGGCCTACGACCACATCGAAGTGGATTGTGTTGGAAAGCGCATTCGTTTTTTTTTTTTTTTATCATCATGAGCAAGTTAATGATGAGGGAAATCAATTTTAAAAGCTCACATAAAAGTCAATTTTGCGCAATACGTCTCGTCCAAAGCCTGAATTCGGTTCCAGTTCTCGCTCGGCACCAAACCCTGCGACGCTGAAGGATTTACTCCAGTCCTGTATGTTTAAATCCAGCCTCCAGATTGAGGTCAGGCCTGTGTTGGAAGTGTGAGTTGTGTCAGTGTGTATTCCCGTAGAAAACGCACTCACACACATAGTTAGCATGTTAGCGCGCGGCCACACTCTGTGCACCGCTGCTAATCCACATCAGGGACTTAAACTTCCCCAGTGAAAGCGAACCAGCGGGGCAGAGTTTAGTGTCAAAAATCACAATTCCAATGGTCACGATCAGAAAATCCGAGAGGCCGCACTTGTTTCGCTGCTATAATGTATCTTACTCTGTATCAAATCTGCCGACCACGTGATTTCGGCCTCGTGTTCTTTAAATGTTTGGGATTTTTGCTGTCCATATTTCAATCGTCAATTAGAGGTTCTGCAGATCATATAATAGTGTAGATAATCCCAAATGATCTTATTACAAATGCGAGCTGTTAAAAATGGATAAAACATGGATTATTACGTGTTAAAACTGGTCTTCGGCGAAATAGTTTTGTCTTGCTATTTGTGTGTTGGGGCTGAAGAAATTGGATCGATCGGTCACCTGAAGAGCTGAGGTGGCCAAAGTTCTCAAAACTCTTCACGATCTCTGTATGTAGCTGACCCAACTTGCGCGCACTGAACTAGCGCGACATCGGTTTGTACAGAAAGGTACTCGCAAACTGTGTATTTGAACGTAATTAAGGCAAATCAAACGTACGATTCTCTCCCAAATCGTTAGCGAACTCAGCCCAGACGTCCTGCTTTCTGCTGGTGTCCAATATAAATCCCCACAATCTAAAGAAAATAATAACACGTCGACTCATTTTGGACAATTAAGACACCGCTGACCAAATGAATCGACGTAACGACTCAGGACTTACAGCTCTATGTATCTCTCATGACTTTCCGAGCTAAATGTGTGTTTAATAATCCTGTGTTTCATGAAACTATCTCGTTTCATGAAAAATGTGCTACAAATGAAGTTGGATTGGATTGGAAAGTGGCTCTCTCCATGTGTTTGTCTAATACACGTTTCCTTCGGGGACAATACGGAACAGCGTCGCGTTGTATTCAGTGTGTTAAAACTCTTCGCAATAATATTGAACCACGTTCGGCATCGAGCTAAAGTGAGAAAACACCTCCGCCGTTGGAGTAAACGGCAATAAACGGGCGACCGCCGCACTTTGCATCGTAATTTCTCTCCTCAGTGTGATAAAATGTGAATATATGATTATATTTCTGTCATGTATTTTATCTGCATAATAGTGATATTTTATCTGCATCATTAGTCTAAGAGAAGAACGGGTGTGTGGCAAACTGCATTTGTTTGTGAAGGTATCATAAAGATGGGCCAAAGAATGTTGCCCCCCCTTGCAGGCTTGATCTCTACGGAAAAATACCAAGTGCCTTGATGTGAAGCTGACCAATGAGAAATGTGACCCGCCTATTCCAGAATATCTAATAAAACCAACCAGCATGGGAAAAAACGAGGTGAGGCGCAGGAGGGTCAGCCAGGCTCCTTACAACGGCCTGGCTGACACAGCCCAGCGTTTTCTCCCAAGCTTGCCATACAATTGTCTGATGTTTCTGTGTCGTTTCATATTCTAAGTTGAATTGTGTTCTCAATGTGTCATGGAATAGTATCGGTGTATGTCTCCTCCCAAGGACATGTCTCATTCCATGACATTTTCTGGTCCTATCGAGCCGGATGACAAGCAGCCCCTTCGCGGAGATTGACGGGTGAATCGGTGAAGTCTGTGCACAGCTAAAAGAAGTCCACTTTTCCCGTGGCCGCCCATCGCACCTCATTCTCCGCGAGGAGAGCGCGTCGTTTCGAAGCAGCAGGAGAACACAGGCGACGAAGAAGGTCAGACAAAACTTTGTGTGTGAAAAAGAGTTAGCCATGAAACGTTTTATGCATTAGTTTGATATTTACTGGAAAAATATTATAGGCTTTTATGCCCAGTTAGATGTTACTGAGGAAATGCCCAGTTAGGTATTACTGAGGAAATGCCCAGTTAGGTGTTACTGAGGAAATGCCCAGTTTAATATTACTGAGGAAATATGACTGAATGTAAGCGCTGTGCACGAGCGAAGTAAGTAAGAGAGAAGTGTGAATGTGTGAATGAGGATTAATAAGTGCTTAACTAACAAGTGTGAATCACAATTAATCATACAAGGGTCACAAGGCGTTATTCTGAGAGATCTAAAATTTGCAGTCACGGGTGAATCTTAAACACCACGTTTATGTCCGGAGGAATCTAATATGGAATTTTCTCTAGAAACTTGACATTGACCGTGACTGTAAATCAAGTAGCATTTCTCTCAGACGACCGAGACCAAATAATGCCAAAATTATCACCCCAAACTGTAAAAAAACAAAGGAAAAGTCATAAGAGGATTTTGGAGGGAGACTTCCAGTATGCTCAGATGACGTGGCAGAGAGGGGGAGATAAGTGGGGTCAACAAGGCAGGAGAAGGGAGAGGAGAAAGCAGTTCAGAGGACGCTCTGAGCTGATGAAGTAAGCAAAACTAAACCCAGCTGGTTTTAAATTTTAGTATTTGAGAGCTCTGTAGAACAAATTTTAAGGGTTTTGTTTTGATTGACAACAATCAATTATAAAGATTGTATTAAACTTGATAAGAGATGAAGATGAATTCAGATTTTTATAGATGGCCAATATTTTGGGGAATGTGATCACAAGACAGGACACTTCCTGTCCCCGACATAGAAGACAAAAGTTGTGTTTTGTTTTTTGAGTGCACAGAACAAACCTACGTTTTGTTTTGTTTTGTTTTATTTTTGGACTTGATGAAAATTATCTTTTTGGACTTAATGCATGACTAGATGAAAGTACAGGACAAAAAGACAGAATTGTTTTTGAATTTAGAATCAAATACAGGCACAGGCCTGGGGAATGATAATATGGGTAAATGAGTGACTACTGATGTTTTTGGACATAGGAGTAGAATGGGCAGTAAGTAAAGTGATAGTAAAAGTTATATCAGTAACTTATTTATTTGTATTATCATGAGGAAACCTCGTATTGCATGTAGACGTAAGTGAGGGAATAAGTTAAATAGTGACGTCCAATGCCCTTCCAGTAAAGACATGAAAGTGTCATTAACTAAAGGCAAACGACACCAAGTCATAAAAGATAGTCAGAGATAAGGGGCTATTGACTGGCAAAGAATCTGGAGGACTCAGGATGGAGCAGATGTTGTTATCTTTACGGATCACAGGGACACCAAGAGGTTACACCTCAGGGGGGGGGTTGACTGATGAGTAATAGGAAACGTTAACATTAACAGGGAAAGAATTTGAGTTTTGAATTTGAAATACCTGAAGGATTGTGGAGATTCAATCAAGAATTGAATACATTTAAATTAGACAATATCATCTAAATTTAGACGCTATAGAAGTTATGAAAACCAGTGATAACAGGAACTAAACATTATAGGACTCAGGATGGAGGCAAGAGATGGTTAGACTACAAGAAAGAGAGAAAGGAAAAGCAGGTTACAAGTGAGGGTAAGAGTAAGTGAAAAGAGAGAAAAAAAGCAGGTTTAGAAATTTGGAAATGGGTGTTTCCTCCGTTACGAGAGGAAGACAGAGGGGAAGACAGAGAGAGACACAGAGGGGAAGACAGAGAGGAAGATGTGATGACGTTACAAAGGAAAGACAAAGAAAGTAGGCAACAAGGGGAAAACAGGTTGATAAAATGATGTGCCTTATGGACAAGGGGAAGGTTTAGGATCATTTTGATTGTTAATACACATATAGACTTGCTAGAACAAACTAATACACAATGTTTGTAAAGCACCACATGAGCAGGTGTGAGAGATTGAGTTTGAAACTCACCTGAAGCACATATAGAAGATAAGCACATATTACATTAGATGTGTGACCTTATACAGGCCACACCCACAGAGGAGATGTGAAATTTGATGTTAATACTCTAAGTTGTGAACTGACCCTTATGGCCAGCTCAACGGGGGAATTATTGAGATAATTATTATTGTTTGATGTATTTGTATTGCACAACACACACACATACATACACATACAAACACACATACGTGCGCACACGTGGACAACCAAACATTTAGACTTTGAGACTTTTAGAGTTTGAAACATTTAGAGTTTGAAACATTTAGAGTTTGAAACATTTAGAGTTTGAAACATTTGGAGTTTGAAACAAATGGTGGTAAAACAGATTTGGGTAGTGTAAGATTACACACAGACTGATTGACCCACACAGGGTAGGGGCCCAGCGCCGTGGAAGGGGGGGCTCAGCCAGGGATGTGACCACTGAACTGTGAAAGATCAAGAGGTGACATTGCGGAGTTGGTGTGACAGATGCAATTCCATCTCTTCCTTGATTACATCCTGGATTAGTGAACGTTGTAAACTATCTGGATTATTGAATTTTGTTTAAATGTAGAATTATTTAGAAGTTTGAGAAATGGGCAAGGCCATATCTTAAAAAGGAGGGATATGTACTAGTAAACAAATATTCCGAATCAATAATTACTAAAAAAAAAATGTAAACAAGAAAACTGTTTGAAATACACTGAACTGTCGAAAAGACTTTGTTTATCACCACAGCAGAACGTGTTGGAGATGTGGTGTTTACAGAGACGAGCCAAGTGGACGAGCAAAGTGGACGGAGCCACACCGTGTCGTCCTCACACCGACCATTGGAGGGACGAGAACATGGGTGCTCTCATGGGAAAGTGAGAGAAATGTCTGGACAACACAGCGCAGATCCATAACATCGCAGACGCAGGACTTCGTTTGTATGAGTTTTGTCCAGAGTCTACGGTAGAGTACGATACTCTGCTACAATGGATGTGAACACAGATTCTACAGTACGCAAAGTGCTATACTCTGCTACGATGAACGAGAGCCAGAGGCTACGGTGCGCAGAGTAACATACTCTGTGGAAAAAGAATCAACAGTTATCATCATCACAAGTGATGACGGTAATATGGGTGCTGAACACCTGTATTATGCGCCGGACAATCGGTAACATGTGAAAAAAGAGACAGCAGAGAGGCGACAATCGGGACAATCGGGACAATCGGGACAATCGATCAACATACAAGGGTGTGTCACAACTGTGTATGCCGGTAAATGGGAAAATAGAGGGAAGAAAATAAGTGATCAACTTGAAAGGTTATGAAATGTATAATGTACAATGTATAATTGACATGACAGCAGCTGAAGAAACACAATGGCATATTATACAGCCACTGTTGTTTGCACTAACTAAGAGAGTTTTTTTTTTTTTATCTGCTACAACATAACTACATGTAATGTTAATGAGATTATGAATTGAGATGGGAAATGTACCAGTTCATATGTGTCATAGGTGTGACCGAAGCGAGCAGCGGAAGAAGGTCTCTTAAGAATCAAGCGAGGACGTATGGTGGTGTGGAGACACAGTGCTGAGAAGGCACTTGGAGGCAAAGGGTGTAGGACGTTGTGCCCATGTATCCCTTTTGTGGCCAGCCATGGTCATAACAAAGACCAGCATCACCCAGAACCATACCGCAGGGTCAAGGTCGAGAGGTTAGTGGACAATCTGGTTCCAGTAGCACCTGATACTACGTATTTGCTTCTATTGGG
Organism: Eucyclogobius newberryi; assembly: GCF_026437365.1. Classification (NCBI taxonomy): domain Eukaryota; kingdom Metazoa; phylum Chordata; class Actinopteri; order Gobiiformes; family Gobiidae; genus Eucyclogobius; species Eucyclogobius newberryi. The sequence goes on from NW_027315779.1 coordinate 12,269,070, forward strand.
GTGTCCAGAGAGGTCCCCGACGAGTCAAACTGACTGACCAGAGAGCAGCGGGTTTAAGGGCTTTCCACTTGTACTTCTATATTTCCCATCACACTGCACAAATTATAGACAAGATAAATTGTCTGTTTGTCAAATTACAGAGATTGACCAATCTGACTCAAAATTTAGGACAGTAACATAGACATGTAGACATGTTGTGGGCCGAGAGAAAAGGAGTTTGTTTCAATGTTTGAGAACTGTGCATAAACTTTTTGAGTGTAAAAGTGTCGTTTTAACACCTATATGAAAGACATGTTGAAAACTGAAAAGAATAATATGTTTGGCATATGAGACAGTGACTAATGCTTTGATAAACATGAGGGAAATGTGATAAAATGTGAATATATGATTATATTTCTGTGATGTATTTTATCTGCATAATAGTGATATATTATCTGCATCATTAGTCTAAGAGAAGAACGGGTGTGTGACAAACTGCATTTGTTTGTGAAGGTATCATAAAGATGGGCCAAAGAATGTTGCCCCAGGGGGGTGCACCCCCCTTGCAGGCTTGATCTCTACGGAAAAACACCAAAGTGCCTTGATGTGAAGCTGACCAATGAGAAATGTGACCCGCCTATTCCAGAATATCTAATAAAACCAACCAGCATGGGAAAAAACGGGGTGAGACGCAGGAGGGTCAGCCAGGCTCCTTACAACGGCCTGGCTGACACAGCCCAGCGTTTTCTCCCAAGCTTGCCATACAAATGTCTGATATTTCTGTGTCGTTTCACAAGTTGAATTGTGTTCTCTATGTGTTAAGGAATAGCATCTGGTGTATGTCTGATTCCATGATACTCAGACAAGATAAATACTTTAAAAGGCTGAACATTATTCCGTCAGATTATACAGAAAAGCTAAATCCGCGCTCTTGACTCAAAGCAGGAGCAGGTAGTATGCTAACTGTATTTGAGTTCATGCTGCAAGTTTGTAGTTCCCAATGTTCCGCCTGTAATTCACAGAGCCTAAGCTGGAACGGGCTTCATACGAGATTGTGTAAATTGTAGTTTAAAATCTCTGCATCCCCCTTTTTGGAATCTCAGCCACAGTTTGAGAAGCAACTTTCACTTTCAGTTAAAGTCCATAATATGTCTTAGTTTGGTGGTGTAGAGCCAAAGGTAAATATTAATCACAGTTTTACTCCCATTAAGTTGTAGTTTGTGAAGAAATTTTGAAAAATAGGAGTTTAAATTGATAGAAAGTAGAGCTGAATGCCTCTGTGATGTCCTCAATGTGCGACGTGCCATTGAAAACACATAAACAAATATACATGTATACGCAAAAGGCCTTATAAAGCTTTTGTCATTGTAGACCAAAACCTTTACACAGTTAATAGTTCTGTTACACTGCACAATATATTAAGTATATAAAAAATATTGTGTCCGAAAAACTAAATAAACGAGAAGTACACTTTTATTTAGTTTATTTATTCATAAGTGAAGTAAATTTCACTCTGAAGGAAGAAAGAAAATATTAGAAAACTGTCTAAAAACTGACTTCCCTACAGCCATTGAACGCATCGAGGCAAAATGTCAAAAAATATCAGCTATGTATTTTTTGGGGGAGAATTTATTTTTATTTATTTTTTCCTTTTTCAAAATTCCGCTGAACTGTGAAAGCCAATTTTCCCGAGCTCAGGGCAACAGCAGCATTTGCTAAGCAGCTAATGTGCAATATCTGGATTATTCTAATTCGGTTTTCGCCTCCAGACAGATAAAAACATGCGTGTTCCTTGCTTACTTTTGACGCGCAGAGACAACTGTACGACTTTGCGGTTTGGAAAATCACAAAAATCGACTACGTTTGTGCATTTTACATCGGGATTGTGAGCATTTCTAGAGGCGGCTTCTGTTCTGTTTTGCTGCCAAAGCAAACTGGAATTTTTCACACATTGAATATAACTCTTGGCACTCGGCTACTCGGCCAAGGACGCTCTCAGTCCATGAAAAAGCAGCTTATTTGAAAATGCACTGATATTCTCTTTGATGAACCTCAAAAGTCAAATTCTGACCTGATCTGACTTGTACAAAAACCTTTTATCGCTTCATTTAAAACGTAAAAAAATAGTGATGAAACTGCCAAATGGATCAAAGTAATTTCTTTGATAATGATGTTGAACCCTTTGTTAGTTTCTAAATAGTTTTCTAAAATATTCACTAGTTGTGTGTCAAAATTTGCCCGTGTAAATGTGGTGTGTAAAGGAATGTTCAAAGTGCAAAATGAACATTTGCTTTTTATGCTTCCAATAGACCCTTTTACATCCCTTTTACAGGACTCTTTTATGTGACCCTCTTGTATGACCCTTTTACATGCCCCTTTTACATGACTCATTTCTTGACAACTTCATTTGATACTATTGATCATAATATATATATATATATTTTTCAAATTAAAAAGGGAAAAAATATTAAGATTTTTTTTTTTTAATGGATGGGAATTTATGGGACACTTCTACGATTGCATGTACTAAACAGATTATTTTCAGCATGAATTGATGGTTAAAGCTAAACCCCAACTCCTCTTGAATATGTTGTACCACAAGGCTTTGTATTTGGGCCACTTTTGTTCTTATTCCCTTCCATTCAGGCTTACTTAACTAATAGGCTAGAGTTAGCAGTGATCATATTATTTAAGCAGTTAATGAGCTTGTGTGTTGGGCTATAACTATCATGATTATTTCTATTGTTCATGGAGAGTTTTTAAATACAGTTTTCACTAAATAAAGGTTGAAATATTGGGACTGAAGGATTCTAGATTGAGAATATTATTGTTTTTAAAGTTACTTATTAGTCAGTAGTAAATGTAGGTAGTTGGGTTCATGTCAACGGCTCAAGGTTAATACTGCAGATTTGTGCATTAGGATTTGCTTTTAAATATTGCAGATGTTTTGACCTGGTAGACTGGCAAAAAATGTACAGTTAAACTTCTTTGTCTGCGCAGATTAACTACAGTAAATGGATGGCATTATTCGATCTCACAGTTTGATTATTTCCTCCAAAACCAGGGAATCTTTAGCGTTAGATCATCTGAAATTAGGACATCAAAATTGAAAAGCAACAGAAACGTAGTGTTGATGACCTCTGCCCTTTGACCCCGCCCTGCCTGATTACCGACCAGTCCGTCCTCTCGCTCTCTCCGCCTTGCTGGAAAAGCTTCAATGAGGCTTATTAAGTGCCTTCATCATGTTGATTAGCCGCGAGCGTTCTGCAGTGGACAGGCTGAACCGGGCAGGAGGTTAATCCTGCAGAAGTGGCTGGACCTGATTGTGTCGACCTGTTCGCCGGCAAGTGCAGACTTCGGGCGCATTAAAACTAAGACTCTAAACAGGCTAAAAATAGAAACAAATCACCTGGAAATATCAACAGCAGAGATGAGCCACTGTTTGATCCTTTCTGTTCAGAGGTGACTTCGCTTACAGTAGGAATAAAAACACCCGTAATTGAATAAATGCCTGATTGAATCGTTTCATGCAGTGAAAAAAAACACACAAAAAACATCTCCAAGTGACAGAAAAGTCAGAAAAAGACCAGAGAGAACACAGAAAAACAGAAAGACTCAAGGAGCGTCAGCCCGAGTCGGACGCCGGTAAAACATTTTTAAAAAGGAGGCAATCGGCAGTTTTTCTGTGACAAATGCGGAGGGAGTGGGAGTCAGCTTTCCACAAGGTTTTCAGGGGGAATCGAAATAACGCAGTGTTTTAGGTGCCACGTTTTGTACAGTTTTAGGCGATCGGCTGTCTACGGAAACTTGACAAATTAAGCTTGAAATCTAACTTTTAACAATTTCTCCCCTCAAGTCCAGGTAAACCATCTTCATGAGCCCTTCATTTCTTTCCGATTTCTTATTTTGATAATCGTACATGTCATCTGGACTACACAGACAGTGACATCAAATAGAAATGTCAGATACGAGAAACTCTTTCTGATTCACTAATCAATAATAGACTTTATCCATGAATGTCGCCACATTTCAACCCTTTTTTGGTTGATTATGAATTTAAGAAGTTTCAATATACAATGGTTTTGCTGTTTGATTAATGTGAAGTAAGTAAAGCACTTTGAAGTATTCTTAGCTGTCAAGTACAGTTATGTAATATTTAAACTAATCTTTTTCACATTTGCTGCGTTCTCTTTTCTTCTGTAGACTCGGCGTTTTCAGATTCAGAGAAAAACAGTGTTATTTGTAGAAAGGCACGATGGAGGCTGAATATTAAATGATAATTAAGAAAATGAAGGTCATTTTGGTGGAAAGTCATTTGTAAGAAGCTTTGTTCAGTGGAAAATAACATGAGTCAGAACATACAAAGGGTCAGGAGGAGAACATGAACACGGATCTGAAATGTGTCACACTATGGCTTAAAAATGTACCTATCAAGCATCAGTTTAGGGCTGAAACAAGTCAATAAATCCATCTGACTAATTAATGCATCTTGAAAGTGAAGTTCTTGTAAATTGTGACAAAAATGTGAAATATCTGGTCCGTTGTTCAACAGCCGTTTGTTCCTGAATGCATAGGATTAAACAAACCTTTAATGTGGTCGCATAGTCGGTGTAATCCCTCATCCGGCCACAATACAACAGTAGTCGCATATTGTAATGTTTAATTCATGAGGTCTTTAGTTCTCTCTCCAAGCGAGTTTCTACGACGTCTCTACCTCGCCAAAGTTAATCTGCTCGGCAAACCGCGGCCTCGCCTCACTACGAGCACAAACCGTGGCTTAGTTCGGCGTAAACAAACTAACTTTACATCTCATTTGTAATTTTCACCAACAGTTTGACCTTGGGGAACGAGCGTCGGCCCATTACCGTTCGAATTAGCGCCTCGTTTTGTCGCCCAATGTTTTAAAAGAACACTAGAGCAGAACAGTAGCTTTTGACCCGAACACACCGCTCACCCCGTCGCCACGTGATCCTTTCCCCTCCCTCCGACGTCCTCTCTTCTGCCCCTGGTGGACGTCCCGCAGACGGCACCGCATCCGTCCCCGTGTTCTTATTTACGACCACAGCTTTTTTCGCGCGCTGCTTTCTTCGTCAGGCGCGTCTCTCCTCGTTAGGCTGATTTCTGTCCCATTAGATTCATGACCGTGGGAGCGCTGGGGGTTTGCGGAGTGAAACGGATGCTCCTGTCCCGCATAAGCACGTCCCCCGTCGGGCGGGAAGATTCATCGAGACGGGGGACCGAGTCACACGTGGGATGGACGCAGTTAGCAGTTTGGAAAAAATGCAGCTAAAGGTAGAACGCCGTATGACTTGTCCTGGTTCAGTCCTGACATAGATTTGGGAAGGTCCTGTTGGTCTGGTCCAGGTTTAGTCCCATGTTTTAACAGCATTTTCTGGCCCATTGGCTTTGTTAGACGGGACAGTACAGCAAAGAGAAGTCCTGGACCATCTGCAACGTTGGCTTTATCACGGTAGAAACAAGTATGAAAATAATTCCAAACGCAATGCATCAAAATGACAGATAAAGACTAAAGGTGATGGAGCACTTCTGATCTGCAGAGGTAAACGCCACAGAAAAGGCCTTGTCTCCTCAAGTTTTTAATCAGGATCTGTCTGTGTGTGGGAGCCGGATCTCCTCCAGGTTTATGTAGTTTTTCCTCACAGAGAAAGCACTGGGACGCTCAGGGTCGCTGGGGGACGCTCTGGGATGCACTGGGACTCTCTAGGACTCTCTGGGATGCTCTGGAACGCTCTGGGACTCTCTGGGACGCTCTGGAATGCTCTGGGACTCTCTGGGACTCTCTGGGACGCTCTGGGACTCTCTGGGACGCTCTGGAATGCTCTAGGACTCTCTGGGACGCTCTGGGACTCTCTGGGACTCTCTGGGACGCTCTGGAATGCTCTGGGACTCTCTGGGACTCTCTGGGACGCTCTGGGACTCTCTGGGACGCTCTGGAACGCTCTGGGACTCTCTGGGACTCTCTGGGACTCTGGAACGCTCTGGGACTCTATGGGACTCTCTGGGACGCTCTGGGACTCTCTGGGACTCTGGAACTCTCTGGGACGCTCTGGGACTCTCTGGGACTCTCTGGGACGCTCTGGGACTCTCTGGGACTCTCTGGGACTCTGGAACTCTCTGGAACTCTCTGGGACTCTCTGGAACTCTTTGGAAATCTCTGGGACGCTCTGGGACTCTCTGGGACTCTGGAACTCTCTGGAACTCTCTGGGACTCTCTGGAACTCTTTGGAAATCTCTGGGACTCTCTGGCACTCTCTGGGACTCTTTGGAACTCTCTGGGACTCTGGAACTCTCTGGAACTCTCTGGAACTCTCTGGGACTCTCTGGGACTCTGAAACTCTTTGGAAATCTCTGGGACGCTCTGGGACTCTCTGGGACTCTCTGGGACTCTCTGGGACTCTGGAACTCTGTGGAACTCTCTGGGACTCTCTGGAACTCTTTGGGACTCTTTGGGACGCTCTGGGACTCTCTGGGACTCTTTGGAACTCTCTGGAACTCTCTGGGACTCTCTGGAACTCTTTGGGACTCTCTGGGACACTCTGGGACTCTTTGGAACTCTCTGGGACTCTCTGGAACTCTTTGGGACTCTCTGGGACGCTTTGGGACGCTCTGGGACTCTCTGGGACACTTTGGAACACTCTGGAACTCTCTGAAACTCTTTGGGACGCTCTGGGACTCTCTGGGACGCTCTGGAATGCTCTAGGACTCTCTGGGACGCTCTGGGACTCTCTGGGACTCTCTGGGACGCTCTGGAATGCTCTGGGACTCTCTGGGACTCTCTGGGACGCTCTGGGACTCTCTGGGACGCTCTGGAATGCTCTAGGACTCTCTGGGACGCTCTGGAACGCTCTGGGACTCTCTGGGACTCTCTGGGACTCTGGAACGCTCTGGGACTCTATGGGACTCTCTGGGACGCTCTGGGACTCTCTGGGACTCTCTGGGACTCTGGAACTCTCTGGGACGCTCTGGGACTCTCTGGGACTCTCTGGGACGCTCTGGGACTCTCTGGGACTCTGGAACTCTCTGGAACTCTCTGGGACTCTCTGGAACTCTTTGGAAATCTCTGGGACTCTCTGGCACTCTCTGGGACTCTTTGGAACTCTCTGGGACTCTGGAACTCTCTGGAACTCTCTGGAACTCTCTGGGACTCTCTGGGACTCTGAAACTCTTTGGAAATCTCTGGGACGCTCTGGGACTCTCTGGGACTCTCTGGGACTCTCTGGGACTCTGGAACTCTGTGGAACTCTCTGGGACTCTCTGGAACTCTTTGGGACTCTTTGGGACGCTCTGGGACTCTCTGGGACTCTTTGGAACTCTCTGGAACTCTCTGGGACTCTCTGGAACTCTTTGGGACTCTCTGGGACACTCTGGGACTCTTTGGAACTCTCTGGGACTCTCTGGAACTCTTTGGGACTCTCTGGGACGCTTTGGGACGCTCTGGGACTCTCTGGGACACTTTGGAACACTCTGGAACTCTCTGAAACTCTTTGGGACTCTCTGGGACTCTCTGGGACTCTTTGGAACTCTCTGGAACTCTTTGGGACTCTCTGGGACACTCTGGGACTCTTTGGAACTCTCTGGAACTCTTTGGGACTCTCTGGGACACTCTGGGACTCTTTGGAACTCTCTGGGACACTCTGGGACTCTTTGGGACTCTCTGGGACACTCTGGGACTCTCTGGGACTCTTTGGAACTCTCTGGAACTCTTTGGGACGCTCTGGGACACTCTGGGACTCTCTGAGACACTTTATGACAACTCTACATTCGCTTATTTCGGTGAATCGCGTAATCTGCTTCTCTATTTTTGACCAATTACTTTCATCGTTTGATTCTCCAATTTAATTTGTAATGAAAATCATATAATCAATAAAGCGTGCACAAAATCAAAAGATAAACCACAATATCGTCGAGACCGAACTCCCACAAGACGAGGCCCGGGTTGTGATCCACGAGAACGAGACAAGACCAGATCTGTCGCTCATAACAGATCGCTGCCGCTGCACAGACACTCGAGGCATTTATCTGAGTCTGAAAATGGACCGAACTCACACGAGCGGCGGGAATTGTGCCCGTGTTTACGTCCCTCGCGGTGCATAACGGGTATTAATAGTTCCTCTTTTGCTCGATAAAGAAAAACGCGGCTCGATTTATTACTGTAATTATCTTTCCTGCAGCCGCGTCATTCAGAACGATATGAAATACAATACGCCCGAGTGTTAGCGTTCATTATCGTGGCAAAGCGGACAGAGCGCATTTTTCAGTCACTTTTTAAAGTTGCTCTATGTAACTTTTCTGGTGTGGGGTAGTCATGGAAACATTGCTAATGACATCAAACTTATTTGTCTTTTAAAGGTGTTTTTATTGCTGAAAATATCTTGAAAAATATGTTAAAAAGTATGTATTCTCACAGGGAGCAGGCTCTCCTCTCACAGACCTGACCTATCACCATGGAGATAAGAGGAGTGTTGTCTATTGCTTTTGTCAAGGTTTTGTTGTGTGGCTGGATAAATATCACTGATTATGTTTAATATTTGTGGATTTAACACATACATTTTTAAAAACATTTTGTGGTGATATTTTACTTGATTTAATCAACCAGAAATAATATTTTTGGGGAATTTATATGATGAATTGTGCTGTATCGCTTCATGTGACATGAATAGAGAAGTTTTAGTTTAGTTTGTTACTTTTATTTATTATTAATTAAATTGATTTAAAATACAATTTAATTAATCTATTTTATTTTATTAGTTTTAGTAGTCATGAAATTTTTATTATAACTGATTAAAAACAACTTTGCTCATTATATTCTGAAATTGTGTTTTGTACTTTTTTACTGCGACATTAGAAAGACAAATATTGTCAGTAGAAAATTGCGGCGTGTTTATTTTGTCGGGTTTCTGGCCGTGTTCTTTTTCTCGGGCGACTGTCGCCTGCCGAGCGTCGTCCTCCTCAGGCTCTGACTTTGACGGCTAAAGCTCTGAACCAATTTACCACCGAGACCCTCAAATCCTGTCTGCGGCGTGTCAAGAGGGGGGAGGGGGGAGAGATGGAGAGAGAGAGGAGAGGGAGGAGAGAGAGAGAGAGAGAGAGAGAGAGAGAGAGAGGGGAGGGTAGAGAGGGAGTAAGAGAGAGAGAGAAGTGGAACTGGAGAGGGAGAAAAAAGAGAGGAGGTAGGAGGGGGTAAAGAGAGAGGTGAGAGAGAAATAGAAGGGAGAGAGAAAGGGGAATTTAGGAAAGAAGGGAGAGAGGGAGAAAGGGGGAGAAAAAGAGGAAGGGGAGCGGAAAGTGCGGATAAAGGAAGGGGGAAAGAATGGATAAAGATTAAATTAAAGATTAAATTCGCTCACATTAAATGTATAATGTGAGCGAACATTTGGCCCAAATTCATGTTTAAAAACACATCAAAGTCTCAGTCCATTTCATGTGTTTAAAGTGCCTATGACAGGTGTTTATGATTTATGACAGGTGTTTATGATTTATGACAGGTGTATTTCAGTGACGTGCATTCAGGGGAGGCAGTGCCTCACCTGTCAATCTTGGAGGAAAAAAAAATATTATGAAATATAATATTCATATTTGTCATCTGGTATGTATTATAAACCCCCTTTCCATTTGAATCCAATATCGAACAATATTTTTTCAAATAAGAATGTCAAAATGTTCAGATACAGGGGGAGGCAGCACCTGCTCTGCCTCTCGGAGCACACACACACTCCTCACAAACTGAGCTGGTGCAATGCAAATGATGTGTCACTCTCTCCCTCTGTTTATAACAAATAAAACACCCTGACGATGAGCTCTGTGCTTCCATATTCTCAATAATGTATGAAATGTATTTTTGAAACGTTTTAGGCTCACAGATTCATTATAAAACTGCAGTAAAGAGGCATCAGTAAGTGTGCCTCATGGAAGAGCCCGGCCGTGTGTGGACATGTGCACTATCTTCTTCTTTATTATTGTGTATGTAGAATCCGAACAATCTGGACGATTACATTTCCAAGTTAAAACGTTTTGCAAATCTGGATTATCAAAGCAAGAGGTTATAACTAAAAGAAAACCTACACCGGAGTTCAACGAGTTGCTTCAGACGGAGCGATATCTCTAATAACATTACTTACACTACACTTAGCCTAGTGGTTAGAGACATGACCTGGGGTTCAAGAGTTCCTACGATCAATTCCCCCTTGCCCTGAAATGCATTTTGTGTCCAAACTTTTTAAACTTATAGATTGCACAGTCTAGTTTGTTTTGGAATGAGTTATGTCAGTCAGAGATGAACGGAGGCAATGGTTCTTTAACATTTTTGATAACATCAGTGATCAGATTAAAGTCTGGTTTGATCATTTTGGTGAGCTCGCTTTCCTTGGTTTAGTGGATTGCACAAAATATTGTGAAATGTCCCAACATTTTGATGACACAAAACTGCAGAGCCTGTCAAAATATATAGATTTTTTGACTTTGTGAGACTAAGGGCGGATCTAGTGGGACTGTATAGCACACAAACGGTGAGGAATGAATGCAAGTCTCCTGCAGCTTCTCCTCTTTTTGGTCCAGAACGACCTGTTTAAGGAGCTCTTTTGGGTTCATTTGCGTTTGTAAATCTGACTCTGAAAGAGTCGGTGCCTCACTAGCCCTGAACCCTATTTATGCACCAATCAAGCAGGTATTTGTGGAGAAAAGTTTTAAAAATCAGTTGAAAATGACAGGAAGTGACATCACACAAGGGATATCACTCATTCCTGTCAAAAATTATGCACAATTTAAACAAATAAACAACTTTTTTGACTCTCTAAATATGGATTCAACAAAATAAAAGTCATTAAAACAATTGTGACATCACAAGAGTTTTTCCCAGTGTTTGCTGGGTAATTTCCTAGTATTATGTCATTAATTACAACCAGGAAGTGAACAAAGTGAAAAAAATATTAGCTATTCTGTGATCACATCTTTATACTTATTAGCAAATTTCAAATTATATTTATCTTAACCGCATTTTGGTTCAATGAGTCATCCGACCTGTAGGGGGCACTTTAACTCCATTTCACCGATGACATCTTGAAAATGTTGAATTGTGGTTGACAGCCACAAACATTTTTCAAAAACGCCGTCAACCCAACTCTGCAAGAAGCCTTTACAGAACTCACACCAAACGGTAAAAGTGGTCGTTTTCACCAAATGGCCTAATGTTTTTTTCCATTACGTGACGGAGAGAAGTTTGATCATGTGTCAAGTTTTCAAACGCGGAATGTCTTACTCGACTTCGAAACAATAACAACCCGACGAATGCATTTCCTTTCTTGGTACATGCACAAAACTATAACACGACGCCGCTTTAGTTGTCTTAATGGGCTTATCCGGATAATTATTTGTGTTATTACTTATTGTTGCGCACACTATAAAAGTAATATTGTACTAAATACAGACTTTGAGGTTATAATGTTGTAAAATGAAACGTACTGTATCTGTTTCAGCTTCATTTACAGCTTCACTGTTTCATTTTCTCTGCCCCTCCGCTGAGCCTCAAAAAACACTCCGTTTCAAATTCCCCCGATTTGTGACATCATAGCTAGAGATTTGGAGTACATAAAACAAATATGTGTTTTTGAGCTTTCATTCGCATGTTGGGGCCAGCAAGCGTTTGTTTATTTCCCCATCGTAACTCCCTCTTCTGCATAGCAACTTTGGGCTACTTTGTTTTGGAAAGTGGCAGATTTTGATTGGTCATTGGTTGCGTTTTTGCGTTGGTTACGTCTCCACACCCTGCGTCGCGCCCCGTGTCAAACTCAAACGCGACCGTGCAATCGGATTTGTTTATTTCTGTGTTGCGTGTTAAAACAAACAAGTCATTTAGCGCAAACTCGAACTCACCTCAGATTTACAACGTTTTTCGGTCCTGTGATATTTTCCTCCTTTCTTTTTATCCATCCTAAACCGCCATGTTTGTTTTGACACAGACGGAGCACGCGTGTCCCTGATTGGCTAATCCACTGGTCAATCACGGCCATCTGACCGCAAGGAAATGAAAAGGTTGACCGATGAATAATTGGGCCTCAAGACTCCTGTCATGGACAATAGATGGATACCTTTGAAAGGCTTTGGACCAAATGGGACTTTTATCATGAACAATATGTGAATTATCTGCATTTAGGATGTCTTTCTTTGTCTTTTTACTTTTGTATCTAGATTTCTCTCTGGTCGTGTTTTGTTCCATGGGTTTTGCTAAAGGTTATAAAATTGTAAGAAAATAAAAGAAAATAATAATAATAATTAAAAAAAAAAAAGTTTGACTGAACTGACGCCGATCTGTCAAAAATAAGTTAAATTTGTGTTGCTTTTTTCAGTCCTGTTTTGCGTTAATAGACCCAGTAACCTGCCAATCACTCAACATGTTAATAATGTAGAATATTAGCTTAAAAATGCACATTTCATTAGCGCTGATGCTAACGGCGACTTGCTTCTCCTTTGGCCTTTTTGTCGGGGCTTGTGTCCTTTGGGTTGCGCTTTTAGACAAGCATTTTTCCAGAGACTCGGTTGATTGTCGCTCAAGCGCGATAACGAAGCGCCTTAAGTGAATGAGACGTGTTCTGAATGAACGGGAACACGCGTGAAACCGGGATGAAAGGTCGGACCACCGGTGACTCGTTAAGACAAGAAAAGCGTCCAAAACCTGCTCCGTGTCTGAGAAATCGCGCTAAAGGCTTCACCGCGGATCTCTCCACTGAGCCGACCCCGCTAACCGAAGAGAAGCGCCGCACAATCGGACATGAAAGCTGCATCGGCGGTTTCGTCTCTGGAGTCGGAGCAGGTGTGCATCGCGGCTTATTACATTTTGATTCCCTCTTCAATATTTTCGAGGCTCGTATCACACGTTCAGCTTCCGTTACCGACGCCGCTGGTTTCGTTGCGTCAACTGGAGTAGGCAGAAGCTCATTAGTATAATTCAGCCGTTTGAACAAAGACGAGATGAGAACGCGGACCTGCTCGGACCTGACTATTGTGTTTGGATTTGTACTATTTATTTTTACAGAGGAGGATTCTGTTCAGAGTTCACACTGTAGACGACTCCAAGAGCTCGAATATGAACTGATAAACCAATTCAAGATTGTTTTCAGAAAAGCTGAAGCTGCAGGTGCAACAAGAATAATGTTTTCTTTACAGAGGTCATTCGATTATGTAAATAACTACAGCTGAGGTCTATTTCACATGTTTTCCCCCTTGGACTTTTTGACATGAGAACTTAGACAAGAGTTCTTGGTGGAAATAATTATTGAAAAGGAAGCTTAAATTAACCTTAACCATTGACTTAAACAAACGCTCTATGGCCATGTCCTCCAGGGGCTCTTAAGAGCTCATGAGCTGAAGCTGGTTCATCAACAGGTTCACCCCCAGAGAAGGGCTGAAGTCTGAGGATAAGAGGGTGAGAGGGTACGAGGGTGAGAGGGTACGAGGGTGAGAGGGTACGAGGGTGAGAGAGTAAGAGAGTAAGAGGGTGAGAGGGTAAGAGTGTAAGAGAGTAAGAGGGTGAGAGGGTACGAGGGTAAGAGAGTAAGAGAGTAAGAGGGTAAGAGGGTGAGAGGGTAAGAGTGTAAGAGAGTAAGAGGGTAAGAGGGTGAGAGGGTACGAGGGTGAGAGAGTAAGAGGGTGAGAGGGTACGAGGGTACGAGGGTGAGAGAGTAAGAGAGTAAGAGGGTGAGAGGGTAAGAGTGTAAGAGAGTAAGAGGGTAAGAGGGTGAGAGGGTACGAGGGTAAGACGGTGAGAGGGTGAGAGAGTAAGAGGGTAAGAGGGTGAGAGGGTAAGAGGGTAAGAGTGTAAGAGGGTACGAGGGTAAGAGTGTAAGAGAGTAAGAGGGTAAGAGGGTACGAGGGTAAGACGGTGAGAGGGTGAGAGAGTAAGAGGGTAAGAGGGTAAGAGGGAGAGGGAGAGAGGGTAAAAGGGTAAGAGGGTGAGAGGGTAAGAGTGTAAGAGTGTAAGAGAGTAAGAGGGTAAGAGTGTAAGAGGGTGAGAGGGTGAGAGGGTAAGAGTGTAAGAGTGTAAGAGAGTAAGAGGGTAAGAGTGTAAGAGGGTGAGAGGGTAAGAGTGTAAGATAGTAAGAGGGTAAGAGGGTGAGAGGGTGAGAGGGTGAGAGTGTAAGAGTGTAAGAGTGTAAGAGTGTAAGAGTGTAAGAGTGTAAGAGGGTAAGAGTGTAAGAGGGTGAGAGGGTGAGAGTGTAAGAGGGTGAGAGTGTAAGAGGGTGAGAGGGTAAGAGTGTAAGATAGTAAGAGGGTAAGAGGGTGAGAGGGTAAGAGTGTAAGAGTGTAAGAGAGTAAGAGGGTAAAAGGGTAAGAGTGTGAGAGGGTAAAAGGGTAAGAGAGTGAAAGGGTAAAAGGGTAAGAGGGTGAGAGGATAAGAGGGTGAGAGGGTAAGAGGGTGAGAGGATAAGAGGATGAGAGGGTGAGAGTGTAAGAGGGTATGAGGATAAGAGGGTGAGAGGGTGAAAGGGTGAAAGGGTGAGAGGGTGAGAGTGTAAGAGGGTATGAGGATAAGAGGGTAAGAGGGTGAGAGGGTGAGAGTGTAAGAGGGTAAGAGGGTAAGAGGGTAAAAGGGTAAGAGGGTAAGAGGCAGCGACAAAGAGACCAGAGACACAGAAATGAACTGTTTGAACCGGGAGTCCAGAGACTAAAGTTTTAATGTCGGCGTACATTTGACCTACTAATCCAAATTCATATTTAAAATCCAGTTCAAAGTATCACTCAGTCTTCATAGCCGCGCTTCCATTTCGATGATAACATATTAACATTACAGTATAAATATTGAATGGTTGAAAGTTGCCACAATCTGACTGTGAAACTGTAAAAAATGGGCCACACAAGCTGCAATTCCTCAATCTTATCTTAAGCGTTATAAGCCCTTAAAGTCGTATAGGGCTCGCGTTGGGACATTTGTACAAAAATACATGTAAAGAAATGTTAATATCTCAATTTACTGTGCAATTAATCATATTTTCTAATAGTCAGTGATCAGCTTGGGTCTTTTTAATTGAAAAGTCAATCTTGTGTCAGTAAAAAGCATGTGAGTTTTATCCATTTTAATGTTATTTTAAAAGTTTATTTCAAAAAGGTGTCAATTTCATGAAGTTTATTCTTGAAGCCATATATGTATTTATGTGTGTTAGGAAAAATAAACCACGAACATTACTTTTGGCCACTTTGTTTTTCCAACGATACAACTATAAAATGTTTGCAGTGCTCCCTCTACTGACAGCAATAGGTATTAACAATAGAAAGAAATGCCTTTTAGCAACACAGCATTATGCAAATACATTTATGTTTGCAGTGAAGTTACTCCGAGCATCAAAAAGCTCAAAACAAGTCTGCTGACGGTTTCGGGGCATTACTTTGTGAGGAAAACTGGCGTGAATGAAGCAAAATGCCGGTCCGGGTATGTTTTTGAATAGGCGGCGTCAGAAAAGCCCATGAGAATTCTATTACTGCCCCGTGATGTTTGGAGGGTAGGACCTGCAGTGAAGCGCGTGATGAAATCCCCGCTGAACGGCCGCGGCCCCTGTAAAACGGCTCGGCTGCTGCTCAGTCTGTTTGCGACGTTCCTCTTCCCGCCAGGCCCTCGCGCGGCTTAAATTCATTATCCGCTCGCACTTCTCAAGCCGCTCCACAAAACGCCCGTCTCTCTGGAGTGGGACAAACCGCCACCGCAAAAATGACAAACGGTTTTGCAATTAGCGAACGGCTCGGACTCCGGGCACGGTTCAGCGAGGCGCACGTTTTCCGGCAAAACAGGTGAAACAAAATGCCTGCCGCTCTCCTCGCTCTCCGCTATTATTAATTAGCCTTGTTACTAATTAGCTCCGTTTGCTAACGACTTTCCGCGTATGCAAATGAGGAGCGGTCGTGTTGGGCCGATATGATGAAGAATGCCTGCGACGCTCTGGGACATTGTCTGCGCCTGGGAAACAATTGGGTAATTTAAAAAAGGAAATCCGCGTTGTTGTTTTTTTGGCATCGTTTATAATATCTGAGAACATGTCGTTTGGTCGAGTGTGATAACAACATGGGGGGATTATTAATATTCAATTTGCATGAAGTAATAAGAGTCTCTCGCAGACAAAAGTAGTAAATGTATTCAAGTTAGTGATGTTACGGTGCAGATATAATTACGACCAAAGAAAAACAGTCATAAGGTCAACATTTTCAGCAAATGAGGCCATTTTTGTTCCAGAAAGAAAAACGTAGAATTTTTAGTCGTGTCGGTCTGAGATACAACCTCCCCTCGATCAACAAGCATATCGTAACATCCTGGCAAGAAACCGAACCAGTCAAATGCTCTGAGGTAGACCCCTGACCCCCTGACCTTTGCGGACGTTCATTAGGCTGAGAAATAGATTTTCAAAGTTAGGGGCCTGGGAGGCCCTTAACTTTTCAAAGTTAGGGGCCCCCAAGCAATTTCAGGGGCCCACAAGCGCGCGCGGCATCGCAGCATCATAAGAACAAGATAAATGTGTTGTTTTATTTGATATGAAGAGCACAAATACTGAATCATATAAACCAGAGATCATGATCTTTAAAACTGTTTTTCAATATAATAATATTTCTTAGACACAAAATAAATACTGTTTACAGCATTTGACACAAGGAGATCTTGTGGAATATATGAAATCACGTCCTACAAAATAAACTACAAACATAATATACATTTGCCCTGAAAATTAGACCGAGCATTTCCGAGGACACGTGAACGCAACACGAACGCAGCGGCCAATCAGATGCCCGCTTTCATCGATATTACGTCACGGAGACTGCTCGGCCAATGAGAAGACGTGCGAAGTGGGCATGTCTGTCAAAAGGAAACTTAAGCGATGAAAATGCCCCGAATATGGCCAAATTACTAGTTAAATCTTGATTTTTTTCGAGGAGGGGCACGGCGGGCCCCCTCCTATTTCAAACCGCGGGCTCGCCGGAGATTCAACTGCTTGCGGGCCCCGGGCCCCCGTCTAATTCGCAACCTGTTCATGCCTCGTTAAGATCATCCTGTTGGTTTATTGTTTAACTCTGCATTTGTTTTTTGTTGAAATTGCCGTCGCGGTTCGGAGCCAGATGACGACAATGTGCAAATGCGATTGTTTGATTTGGAAATTATCTCAGGGTTCAGACACTGGCCGAGGCGTCAGGCTGTGATTGGCTTACGGTGATAGAAATGTCTTGTTTCGGGTTTCTTTTCATTTTTTACATATTTGATAAAACTTGCTTTCCGTCCTTGTTGCCAGACGCCGTTCTAAACAAAGTTACGATGAGTTTAACTGATCTTTCATTCCATCGCCCGTGATTTGAGTCGAAACTCGTGCGTATTTCGCTCAAAGTTCAGAACTCAAATCTGTTTTTTCGTGAAGTCGTTATCGTTGAAGAAGCCAGTGTTTGTTATCGTTTCATTTCCACTTCCACGGCGTATTTGAAGGTTTGTGGCGCGAGCTGAAGTTGCTGCAGATAGTCTGGTACTATCTGTCGTTTCCATTGTGTCCGCGGTGAACGTCTGCAGCCTTATCAGGAGCCGACTGTAGGAACGCTCGCATTTGGGTTTGGACGTCCCGAGCGTGAGAGGAGAAATGGTGGTGGAGGACGTGAGCGAGGGAGAAGGAAGGGGAGGGAGGGACACACAGAGAGACAGAGAGAAACAATAGTCTTTGGTTGCATTAACGTGGGACTAAAACTGGACTAGACCAAGAGGAAACTAGCGCTCGGACGCGATCAAACCAGGACACTTTTGAGCCCAGCCATTGTGACACGGTGGACTATAGAGTCTAGCTCTGCAGAACAGCTCCTTTAGATTGAAAATGACTTTGGGTGGAAGTCAAAATGTCTTGATTTTTAAAACATTGTCCAGATGACGATCTTTGAAACTATTTCAACGATGGATCACGACTGATCCTCTAGATACTCCTGCCCAGGACTCATTCATATAGATGGTTGATGGGTGCTGGGTAAATGGTGCTGCGTGATGGGTGTTGTGCAATGGGTGATGGGTGCTGCGTGAATGGTGCTGCGTGATGGGTGCTGTGCGAATGGTGCTGGGCGATGAGTGGTGAGTGCAGCGTGATGGTTGCTGGGTGCATTGCTCCTGACAGGTTGAAGGATGGGTCAAATGTATTTTCTTGTGACATAAATAAGGCTGAAGTCCAAAAAAACTGAGATCCCACTGATAATGAAGCGACTGATCAATTAGTTGTGAACTGAAAATCCATTGACTGTTTTAACAATTGTACCAAAGTGAAATTTGCTTGAAAATAGCACAGAACAATGGAAGTTAGGGCTGCAACAAGTTAATTTGAGAAGTGGTCTTATTACTCAGACAGAGCAGAAATCAACAAAAGATTTATGTTTTTATGAAACCACCATTTCATCTGAAAATATTCTCTACCAGAACGTCTTCAAATGGATTAAGTTCAGCTTCATTTGGGGACATTTTAAAAAAAAAATCTCATATTCTATGGCCTGTCGTGTTCTAAACAAGAATAATGGCTGGACTTTTCGATTACCAAAATAATTGTTAGTTGCAGCCCTAATAGAAATGTAAACTTGGTTGCTAGGCACACAAATAAACAAATTGTTTCAAAATCAAAGTCAATGCTCATATTGATCGTCTGAAATGAACACACTGTATTCTCGTGAAGGAGCAGCTTCAAACTTGAAAAAACACCAGCCTTAACCCTCTTTATTTATTTTGGAAGCCTTATTCTTTACTACATTAATTTAATTTTCACATTTATTGTTTTGATGAATGAAATTGGTGTATTTATTTACCTTTTTATTCTATTAAAAAAAAAAAAATTAAACAAAAACAAAACAAGCAGAACACGACCAGATTTTGTGGAAAGTAAACATACAAAAATAAATCTGCAAAAGAAACATAATCATGGTTCAAATAAAATCCCATTTGGGCCTAAATTTGTATTTTCAACCCCCTCTGGACCGTCTTGTTTTTTTTTTTAAATGAAAAAAGAAAATATATTTTAAAAAATTGAAAAAAATATCCAGTTGTAATCATCTGGACAGTCCAAACAGCAGCTCATTTGTATACCAGTTGCTATGGTGAAGTCCACAGAGTAGTGATATAGAACTGTGGTTAAATACTGCCCACGGTGTAAGTGCAGATAAACTAAAATATGTGCAAGGAAATATTTCTAGAGTTGGTTAAAACTAGATTAAAAAAAGCCTCAAGTGTCAATATTGTATGAGAATTGATAATAACCAGGTCAGTATCGCTATTTTGTTATTTTTCCGCCCATCACTTAATGTAAGTTCAAATCACTTTGAATTGAGTTGTCTCTCCAGTCGTAATCTTGTAAAAAATCAGGAGTTAATGTATCTGACAAACACGTCTGTAGTGCTCATTTTCTCATTTCAGATTATTCTTTTCATTTTTTGCACCTTTAGAGACTCCAAACAGCTGCGCCTCTGACTCTTGTTTGTGTTTCTAAATCTTCACTCTTCTTTTCAAATCACTCGTTTCCAATTTCGCTCAGCCATTCAGATCAACTCAATGTATTTTAAAGCACGGTAGTAATACGCTGACTTTTTATTTCCAATATTATACGCTCAACACGCCACAGCATACGGTAACTTCTTTACTCACTATGGAGTCGGTTAATTTTGTCCGAGCTCTTTTGGTAAATCAGTCCAATCATAAGGTTATGTTAAAAAGCTCAAAATGGAACGTCAAAAAACAACTGTTACCATGGAAATACGCCATGTGTGCAAGTGTGCTTTATAGAGATAAATCAGTCAAAACAATGTAAAAAGTAAACAACCTGATAAACTTTTGTGAATATGTTTTATTTACTGTATTTATTTTATAACCATTCACTCTCACATTCATCCACTAGGGCCAATTTAAAGTTGTCAATCTTACCTAACACATGCATGTCTTTGGACGGTGGGAGGAGCCGGAGAACCCGGAGAGAACCCACGGTAACACGGGGAGAACATGCAGACTCCACCCAGAGAGATCATGTGATGTGGCCCGGGAATCGAACCCATGATCTCCTTCTTGGGAGGGAAGAGCGCAGTCTCGTTTCCAAGGGTGACCTAGGGCAAAGTCAAAATATGGCGGCACAAAAATCATAAAAACATTTACACAATTAGGAGACATTTAAGAACAAATAAAACAAAGTTTACATTTAAAAGCACTGAAAGTTTTTGTAAGATTCTCTTAAATCACTCAAAAACCCCTGAGTGAGACTGCCAAACTCAAGTCCTCTTGAAGGGAGTTCCAAGCTGCAGGAGCAGCTTAGGAAAACACTCAATCTTCACATGGGGGTGAACATCACGTGAGCTCAGTGGAAGACAAACTTGTAAACAGGATTATTACAAGAAGGGTGAATGAAGCCAAATTCAACTGTGTTTTGTCTAAGAGCTGCTAAACCTGTAGTTTAGACTTCTTCAAACATGTATAGGCTTCTTGTTTTAGTTTAGCAGGTGAGAGTTCAATCTTTTTTCAGCCCTATTTATGCCACACGTGTCCTCTGTCGCTCCTTGTTCAAGCCCTTTTGAGGCTGTTCCCTCGCTGCTGCCCCCTGCAGACATGTCCCGGGCCCTCAGTTCTCCTTAACCCCTTCCGGGTGCAGTGTCCCTGCTTCGTCCTCCAACACACCCGTCCTGATGTCATTATCACTCACAGAGAGGAGCAATCCTGGCCAGTGCGTCTCTGAGGCTGGAGACATCGTCCACAATGACCCCACAGGTCCCAGAGTAAACCTGTCTGGAGAGAGCAGAAGTGGGACTGTATATATACTGTAAAACTGGGCTGGAGGACCTGCTGGAGGACCTGCTGGAGGACCTGGAGAACTTGCTGGAGGATCTGCTGGAGGACTTGCTGGAGGACCTGCTGGAGGACCTGGAGGACCTGCTGGAGGACCTGCTGGAGGACCTGGAGGACTTGCTGGAAGACCTGCTGGAGGACCTGGAGGACTTGCTGGAGGACCTGCTGGAGGACCTGCTGGAGGACTTGCTGGAGGACCTGCTGGAGGACCTGGAGGACTTGCTGGAGGACCTGCTGGAGGACCTGGAGGACCTGCTGGAGGACCTGGAGGACTTGCTGGAGGACCTGCTGGAGGACCTGCTGGAGGACTTGCTGGAGGACCTGCTGGAGGACCTGGAGGACCTGCTGGAGGACCTGGAGGACTTGCTGGAGGACCTGCTGGAGGACCTGGAGGACTTGCTGGAGGACCTGGAGGCCCTGGAGGATCATATAAATGGGACCAAGCAGCAGCTTTAGCGGATTCAAGGCCTTTTATTGATTCAACTGGAGCCGGTTTCTCTCACGCTGTTGTGTCTGTGTCAGAAAGTTGGCCAGTTTATTTATTTACTAGGAATTATGTGGAGAACTTTCCTGTTATTTGTGCGAGCTCCTAAATGTCAGACTTTGCAATCGTTTATTCCGCTTTCTTGCTGTGGAAGGCGCTCAAACTGGAGCGACTTTTGCATTTAAACATTTAGCGTTTTAATGGAAGAATCTTCTGTCCTCTGTACGTCTCTCCTCTCTTCTCCCTCTTCTTTTCCTCCCTTCCTCCCCCTCTTCCCCTTATTATATCGTTCTTCTCCTTTATCCCTCCTCTTTCCCTCACGTGTTCCTCTTCTTTCCTCATGCACTCCCTCCCAATTCTTCGCTCCTCCTTTCACCCTTGCATCCTTCTCTTATCTTCTCTTATCCATCTTTTTTCCTCCCCCTCTTCTCTTGGGACGGCCCGATGTAGACGCCTCGTAATCTCACAAAGCTCACACCGTTGTACACCTCAGAGCTCTCTCTCCGTTAACCTGTACGCTTTATCAATACCATCCCCAGCTCCGGCCGTGCAGAGATTTGCTAATTACAGATTTAACGACGCCGGCATCTGTTCCGGTCCTTCTGCCGCGCCCTCCCCCCTCCCAGGACCGCGCCCCCCTTCCAGGACCGCGCCCCCCTCCCAGGACCACGCCCCCCTCCCAGGACAGCGCTGAGCTTCTGTTGTGTAGCATATATTAGCAGGTGACGTGTCGGGGGAGTTCTAATGAGAGGAGATTACGAACCCGACTATCTTAACACTAACCCTGCCTTTAGGATGTTACGTCGTCCATTGATGACATCACGGAGGGATTCTGTTTTAGTCCCTGTTGTTTTCAGCTTTTATTTGTCACATTTTCTTCACAAAATGATATTTGACTGATGTAAAACTATGATACAAATTTACCACAGGAACTTGAACACTTTCAGTAAACGTCATACAGTGAAACATTTAGTGAATCCTTTTGAATAATAAAAAGCACTCTCTCTTTTTTTGTTTGAATTTGGAGCATTATTATGACTAAAGTTAAAGGGCGTATGACAGGTTTTTACGATTGTCTAATTTGGACTTTATTTGGTGTATTTATACCTATTGTTGTTATAAATTATAGTTTTACACCGATCGAGCAGGTATTTGTGGAGAAAATGTTGAAAAATCTGTGGAAAATGACAGGAACCTTTATACATAAATTACACAAAGAAACAACTTTTTTGACCCTTTAAACATAAAGAAGTTGCTCTCACAAATTTGTATTTGTCAAATTTAAAACAATTGACATTAGATGAGTTTGCCCAATGTTTGCCGGGTAATTTCCTAGTGTGACGTCATCAATAACAAACAGGAAGTGAAATTACAAACCTAAAGAATTAGCTATTCTGTGATTAAATGTTTACAATTTGTATCAAAATTCAAAATATATTTATCTTAACTGCATTTTAGTTCAATGAGTCGTCCAACCTGTAGGGGGCACTTTAATAATAAATAAATCCCTTCTGTCGCTCTTCTCCCGGGGTCCGCTGCGGCTACAGACGTGCAGTGAATGACTCGTATGCCGTGATGTGCTTGTTTTGCTGGATAAATCACACATTCATAGACAACTGCACTGCACAATTCTGACTTTCAAATGATTCAAAATGCCAAACTCTCGGTCCCTTTTGTCAGTCTGAGTAAATCTGTGCTTGCTTTACCTTGAATCAGCGTTTTAAAAGACGCATTTTTCACCGCCGCAGACAGTTATAGTCCTGTTCATTCAGCAGCAGCCGCGCACACCGCTCCATATATTTGTGTTTAGGCCCAATTAAAGCGAGCTGTGGACACACTCATTTTCTAAAGCAATTACAAAAGAGAGAGAGAGATAACAGGGACCTAACCTTTGAACAACCTTCCTCTGGGTGAAATCTGTGCCCTGTGGAGGAGTCCTGTCCTGGCTGATGCTAATGCTAACACAGCTCCCCAGTTTAGGCCTCTCAGACAGATTTGGAGAAGAAAGGAGGGCTCTTCTGGTGTTACTCGCACTCCTGTTGTACTGTATTAAACTCCTGCTTAATTACTTCCTATACTTCTTAGAGACGTATGGGTTTTATCTTGACAGCCAGATTTTAAAAAAATGGCTGTGGAACATATTTCAGTTTTAACTGTTTGCTCCGCCAACTTAGGATTTTTACTCAGTTTATTCCCCTTATTCCACCCAGCCCACTTTTTCCTCTTTTTGACACACATCGGCACATCAGTTGTAATCGCACTTCCGGTCGACCCGGAACTTTTTTGGCTTAAAAGGAGAACGAGGGAAAAGTCTCCCCCTGCTAAAATATGCGAAGTAGGTTAATTTGTGTGAGTACAGGGGTTTTATGCCCAGAAAAGAAGAGGAAGAGACAGGTAGTGCCAAAGTGTAATCTTGCCTATAAACGCTGTTTTTGTTTTCCCCAAAGCTGTTGCTGACATGAGCCCAAGGAATGTGACTTTCTCAAAGTGTCAAGCCCCGCCCCTGAGCGTCATCATGGAGCTCATCTCACTAATAACTGATATAACTCTGATTAATCATAAAAGCGACATCTTTCCCCTCACAATAATCATGACTCTGAAACCATGTGTGCATCAGAACTGTTTTCAATGTACGTAGTTTTCAACCCAAAATATTATGACTTTATATAATATGACCCTGTTTGTTTGTGTGCATGTGTGATATATTATGCCCAGTGGTCGAGTGCCGTCATTTCGTATCCCGACTCCGACAATTTACTGCATGTCCTCCCCTCTCTCTAATCCCCCATTTCTCGCCTACGGGCCTAAAAATATATTTATTTTTTAAATAAATAAAACAAATAATTGCAGCCTTTGTGATTTGAGATTTCATTTCAATGTATTTTTGTAACGCCATAAAATCAGAAAAGCTGTTGCTTCAAGGGGCGACAGTGAAAAACAGATTAAACAATGTTCATAGGGAATGCCAACTCAAATTGATTTTAATATATTTTGCTGCCTTTATTCTAAAACTTCAAAGTTTTGATACGAGTTTCAGTGAGTATCAGTGTTTATAGTAGAAAAAGCTTCAGTTGTAGTCATCTGGACTCAGTTTGAAAAAATAGACGTTTCGACTCTCATCCAAGAGACATTGTCAATAAAAGAATTTAGATTGAGAACTCCGATATTAATACTGTTCTGTGGTAAGACCCACCCATTGGGAGGAGCCTTCCTGAAGTAGAAAGAGTTGTTTGTTTCAACAGAAACTCCCCCCTTGTATCCACCGAGCTAGCCTATTCAGAATCTTAATGGGCTATTAGAATCCTCTTTGTTTTTGTGAGACCCTGGCTCAACCACCCTGAGTACCTGATTAGCATCTAAATGTCCTGGTCCTCTACCTTTCCAGGGGTTCAGTAACCCATTATAAATAACAGGAAGATTAAACCTTAGCCCTCCATTTCTGTTTAAATAAGGTCTTTCTTTTTTAACAAAAATAGCTTCCTTGACTCCTCTTTCAAACCATCTTTTCTCCCTGCTTAAAACCTTCACCTCACCGTCTTCAAACGAGTGATTAGAGGCTTCAAGATGGAGATGCACGGCGCTCTGTGGTCCTGAACTTGTATTTCTTCTGTGCTGATAAAGCCTCTTGTGTAGAGGCTGTTTTGTCTCACCTATGTATCGTTCTTTGCAGCTTTCTTCACTGCATTGGATCGAATAAACTACATTGCTCTGTTTTTGAGTCGGCAACTTGTCCTTAGTGTGAACCAGTTTTTGTCTTAAAGTGTTGCCTGGTTTAAAATAAACAGGGACTTCGTGTTGTCTAAAAATTCTCTGCAGTTTTTCCGACAGGCCAGACACATAAGGGATAGAAACACCCTTCCTTCTCTGTTCAGTTTCCCTTTTGTCCTGCTTCTTGGTTCTCTTCACTCTATTGAGAGCCCAAGCGGGGTAACCACAGGCTGAGAGGGCATTTCGGACATGTTTTTCCTCTTTCTTCTTGCCCTCTGAGCTGGTGGGCACACCTTGAGCTCTGTGTTGTAAGGTTCTGATCACTCCCAGCTTGTGCTGTAGTGGGTGGTTGGAACCAAAGAGCAGATACTGGTCCGTGTGTGTAGGTTTCCTATATACCTCTATTTGGAGTTTCCCGTCCTCTCCTCTGATCGTGGAACAATCAAGAAAGGCCAAGCGATTCTCCTTAGCGTCTTCTCTTGTAAACCTGATATGTGGGTCCACAGCATTGATGTGATCAGAGAAGGTTTCCAGCTCTTGTTTCTTAATTGTTACAAAAGTATCATCGACATAGCGGAGCCACAGTTTTGGGGCTATGCCTGAGAATGAGGACACTGCCTTCTTCTCAAAGTGCTCCATGTACAGGTTGGCCACTATGGGAGAGACGGGCGAGCCCATGGCACAGCCATGAATCTGTCTGTAAAATTGTCCCCGGAATTGAAAGTAAGTGGTGTTCAGACAGATGTCCAACAGTTTACATATGTGTTCAGGTGTCAGTTTGGTCCTTTCTTGTAGGGTGGTGTCTTCCTGCAGTCTGATCCTCACCGCTGCTACTGCATCAGAGGTCGGGATGCAGGTGAACACAGAGCTCAAGGTGTGCCCACCAGCTCAGAGGGCAAGAAGAAAGAGGAAAAACATGTCCGAAATGCCCTCTCAGCCTGTGGTTACCCCGCTTGGGCTCTCAACAGAGTGAAGAGAACCAAGAAGCAGGACAAAAGGGAAACTGAACAGAGAAGGAAGGGTGTTTCTATCCCTTATGTGTCTGGCCTGTCGGAAAAACTGCAGAGAATTTTTAGACAACACGAAGTCCCTGTTTATTTTAAACCAGGAAACACTTTAAGACAAAAACTGGTTCACCCTAAGGACAAGTTGCCGACTCAAAAACAGAGCAATGTAGTTTATTCGATCCAATGCAGTGAAGAAAGCTGTAAAGAACGGTACATAGGTGAGACAAAACATCCTCTACACAAGAGGCTTTATCAGAAAAGATGGTTTGAAAGAGGAGTCAAGGAAGCTATTTTTGTTAAAAAAGAAAGACCTTATTTAAACAGAAATGGAGGGCTAAGGTTTAATCTTCCTGTTATTTATAATGGGTTACTGAACCCCTGGAAAGGTAGAGGACCAGGACATTTAGATGCTAATCAGGTACTCAGGGTGGTTGAGCCAGGGTCTCACAAAGACAAAGAGGATTCTAATAGCCCATTAAGATTCTGAATAGGCTAGCTCGGTAGATACAAGGGGGGAGTTTCTGTTGAAACAAACAACTCTTTCTACTTCAGGAAGGCTCCTCCCAATGGGTGGGTCTTACCACAGAACAGTATTAATATCGGAGTTCTCAATCTAAATTCTTTTATTGACAATGTCTCTTGGATGAGAGTCGAAACGTCTATTTTTTCAAACTGAGTCCAGATGACTACAACTGAAGCTTTTTCTACTATGGAACACGCCTGGACGAATGAGGGATTACACCGACATATCAGTGTTTATATTTCTAAATTATTTTTTTACAACAAAAGCGTCTTTGGTTCAGCAGCTTTTTCCCTGTAGAAAAGTCAAGTGTGGTTTCTTTTCAAAATGCCTATATTGTCTTACTATAAAGAACACATCAAACATACAACATTTACATCTCTGGCATAAATCCTTTTTCGGATGTGCAGAAGAGGTCAAGTTTTCCACTCGAGATCCTGCGTGGCCCCGCTGTGCCGCAGTCCCTTTGATCAGAGAGACCCCGATGTGTGCGCCGCCGCCCCCTGCTGGTGTGAACCGCAGCTCGGCCGGACGTCCCACTAAGTCGCCCCCTACTGGCCCAACCCCCCCCCCGTCCCTGCTTCTCTCCGGATCATATGGATGTGATGAGAGTATTCATCCTTGTGTTTGGACTCTCCTGTGAAGTCCGTCCTCTCAGTGGGGAGACGGGGCTGACATGTTTTATTATTTTTTTATTTCTTCCCGCTGTGAATCATCTCAACATCAGCAGATTCTTATTCAGACTCATAAAACAGAAAAAAAAAACGGCAGGAGTCCTCCAAACCAGCTTTAATTGGATCAGTGTGAAATGTTGAAGACGCTGGACTAATTAGATCTCACACTGGTGTCGCTTACAAACAGAGCGGTTTAGAGCGGTGACGAATGTACGCAAGTAACAGTACCTTCAAATAATTAGACATGGTCCAAGGAATTACAAGAAAATGGGGAAACTGCTTTGCCAAAAGGGTCACACTCTCTACCTCTCACTTCTTCTGCCATATTAAAATATGTATTTCCATCCAGTGTTGCAGTCATTTGAAGTAGATTAGTTTCTGCTTCTCCTTAGATGTTTTCTTCGCTCGATGCCAATGATTTGACAATTCTCAAACACACCGACATCGATCCATGACCACGGGATTCTTCTTTCCACATGCTTGTTTCAGAAATGAGAAGTCGGGTTTAAATACTGTGTTTTGCTGCTTAAAGATCATCACCCGTGCAGCAGTTATCCAAAGGAAACTTAGTTGATTCCAGGTGGCTACTGTTTTTGTCTATTGTTGTGTTTCTTTTTGGTTGGCAGTGTACTTCTAAACTGTAAGGACAAAACATTAAATAATGCACCATACCTGGTATTTCCAATGGCTAGACGATGGGATGAACTCGAATCTTGATGGAGAAACCCTTCTAGTCAAGGTTGTGAAAAACCAGAAAGCCTCATCACGTGTTTAGTTACGTTAGCAATTACTGCCAAAAAGACAACAATGCACCAACAATGTAGTGGACTGCAACAGTCTGACAATGACATTTCTGTTTTATTTCATCACAAATCCAGGAAATAGAGTTGCAAGCTGGATATTCAGAGCGTCAATATAAGTCAGTGCTGGAAGGGTCTGGATCAGGGCCGAGGCTTCTGGGCCGGAGCTGCACAACACGCCATAACTTAATATTAAACTAAAATATAGTTATAACTAAAATAAAAATACTTCTGTTATATTTGATTTTTTTGTTGGAAAATAAAATGAAAAATACTTTACCAACGTTGCATTGCAAAATTTCACAACCAGGACGTAACCAGAATTGAAAAATAAGGCCAGATACAAACCAAACCAGGTATAAACTAGTTTTAACCCCGAATCAAACCTGGAAACAAGAGAAAATAATGAAAAACATGAGTATTTGGATCAAATGGTTTGGAGTGCCGGATCTCCCTGGTCCTTGGTCTTTATGAACGTCATGAGAGGTTATTGGTCTAAAGGCTCTGATTGGCTGACAGTTACAGGCAGGAGGGACGAGATCAAGACCCAGAAACTAATCCATGCTAAAGCTAATATCGAAACAACTAGTACATAACATTTAAACAAGCGTAGATACTGTAAAAAGAAATGAGAACCAATCGAACCTTTCGTGAATCGTTTTTAGAATCACATTATGGTAACAAAAAACTACCATTATTTTGCGTTGCAAATGGCGTTCTATTGTCCAAAGAAATGTGTTTGTCTTTCCATTATTGTGGTATCAAAGTTGTTATCAAGGCTCGAGCCAAAGTCGAGTTTGTAAATGCAGTTTTGTGACTGTAACTTGTGCTGATTTAATGTTTAAACCATGTCATGAGGAGGATTTCTGATTTAGACAGCTTGATTCAACATTGACTGAATTAACCAGGCCATCTCTTTCCATACGCACCATCAAATCTGCGTGGTTTCACTTTGCCGATGCGCCCGATCTAAATGTTCCGTGCCCATTAGGGAGGCCATCTTGTTTCCCCGATTCATCTTCTCCTTCCCCAAAGCCTCAATTACTGCAAAGGCCAAGCTTGTCGTTATGTAAGGCGCTTTAATTTCCCCTCTGAAATGGCAAATTATTGGATGAAACATTGGATTTAAAATGCAGATTTATCGGGACCAGGGGACGGCCCGGAACACGGCGAACGCGGGAGGGAAACATGCCCACCATTTAAAACCGCACGGCCGAGCGCGAGCGCCGATCATCAAGTAGATTACATTCAGAGCTCTGCCGCGTAAGACATTTCCAGAGACGCTGTGTATTAAAAATGGAACAGAAAAAATGCAGATCGGTCGGGTGAAATACATGAAGAATTGATCAGTATTGGAGGAGATGGTGGTTTATGAACTGGGTCAGGACTAGTTTAAGGGACAGGACTTCATCAGAGCTGTGGGGAGGGATATTTGACTCTGTTCAGCTTAAAATAGAAGGTTTTTGAAATAGAATGAACTGAAAAACTGCTCTGGAGTGTTTTAATACTATCCATGGGTTGCCCGTTGCCAAATCATTCAAACATAATATCTTGGATGGGTGAAAAGTCCTCTAAATGTTGCATAACAGGAAGTTGAAGGTGAATAGACGCACTCAGTGACTTTTCTCCATGCTTAGAATATCCCACAGTACGGCATTACAATTATATCTCATTGAGACCAGCAGGTAACGCCACCGAGCCAAGCTACAGGTCAGATCCGTGGAGAGGTGAGCCCGCGTGCATGCTTTTCATTGTACTTTTTAGAAATTAAAACTGCGGAACATTTTCCACAAAAGGACATGATGTGGAATAAGTATAAAGTCCGTCCATAGTGAAAATAACATACAGCTATTGCTTTTAGACACATTTAAAAAGCAGGTGGAGTTCAGTACTTTTACGCAGATACAGACAGTGCATTCAACGGTACATTTTAGACCAATTTAGTTCTTTGTCACCGTGAAACGTTCGTTATTGAAGTAATCAGGTTGAAATGACTTGCGCTGCAAAAAGCGCTGTTTCATATGAATTGTCGAGATACAGCAAGGGGCCAACGGAATAGTGACATAGTTGGGACACCCTTAGATACAGAGTCCAGTCGGTCTTTAAATCAATTGTATCTTGAATGTAGATGATCTTTGAGATACGATGTACTGTAATCCCACTTTCGGTAAACCCGGTCCCCCCGCTCAGCGCTCCCCCCCGGCGCTCGCCGAGCTCATTACATGTGATGAATAGATTTCCGCTCAGATGAGCCGCTTTCGCCCCGAGGACGATCCGCGGTCACGAAGCCGCCGCGCGGGACCCCGGACTCGCCGCTCTCATCCCCAGGTAGCACACGGGCGGCGCGCACACGGCCTCTGCACGGTGGCCCCGCTGGCAGCCTGATGAAGCGCGGGGGACAATATTTGGACAGCGATATCCTGGCTCGTCATTGGCTCGTCTGTGCGGCAAGAGGAGCTGGTGTTTGCGCTTCGACGAGATAACACGCTCCCGGGGAAAGGCGAGACAGAGATGTATTTGCACCGAGATTAAACTCATTTCGGCAGTAATGAAGAAGAGCTCATAACGGCGGGGAAAGTATTATTATAGTCGTCATTTGGCCATCGTCGACTTCTAAAAGAACCATTGATTTGTATGTTTTTGCACGCAGTTGGATCAAGCTGCTGGCCTCTTTTGTTTCATAGATACATTGAGTTGTGCGTTGGTTTATGTCAAGCAGTGAGAGGATGAAAAGTGTCGTTTATTGTGAAAAGAGGAAGAAAATTCATCCATTTATATTATTTGAGCACAGATAAGACCTGAATGGGAAATGAAACAAAAGATAAGCTAATTTCAAAAGCCCAGACATTCTAATGTTATGTTTATAGTGATAATAGACTTTATAATAGCTTTTTAATTGCTTTAAATCTGGGGTCGCAGAAGGCCACATTTGCAGTATCTGATGTTTAAACGTGTTACTTTTATTCAGGAACCTCAGTATGGTCTGTCTCACAACAGAATGTAATAAATGGCAGAAGAACTTGATAAACTTACAGTAAAAAGTACCAGACGCCGATTCAGCGTGAAGCTTGAGCGTCAGCAAACTCATAGCATTAATAGCATTAAATAAGATGGTAAAAATCACACTGTCGACCGCCTTCACATGAAACATAAACGAGCATAGAGTTAATCGTCTCAGCATCGATACTGCATGCAGCATTTGTATTAAAAAACACACTTTACAAACACAATTCCTTTCATTCACAAGATTCCGATGGCACATTTGTGGATCATAAGTAGGAATGTCGAGATCAAAAAGATGAAAAAAAGAATAATCGTGACAATCAGAAGCAAAATTATAGTGCCCCCTACAGGCCGGACGACTCATTGAACTAAAATGCAGTTAAGATAAATATATTTAGAATTTTGCGAAATAGTATTTTTTTAAATGTCACGTAATAGCAATTTTTTTAGGTTTATAATTTCACTTCCTGATTGTAATCGATGACATCACAATTGGAAATAGGATAAACGTATCTAATGTAACAATTGTTTTTATTTGACGAATAATAATATATGAGCGTGATTTTATTTTGTTGAATTCATATGTAGAGAGTCAAAAAATTTGTTTCTTTTGTGTAAATTATGTATAAACTTTGACTGGAATGAGTGTCCCTGTCACTTTTTTACAACAGGTATATAAATACACCAAATAAAGTCAAAATTAGAAATTCATAAAAAACCTGTCATAGGGGCAGTTGTTTTTTTTTTTTCAATCTATCGTCCAAAAAGTAGAATGTAAAGAATGTTATTTTATCTGGTAAAGTCGGTCACAAACTAAAGGAACAGAAACACAAAGATTTCCCTGTTGTTTAGGCAAGGCAAGGCAAGGCAAGTTTATTTGTAGAGCACATTTCATACACAAGGCAATTCAAAGTGCTTCACACAGCAGGAAAAATGCATTCAAATCACAAAGAAATTACAGAAATACAATAAAATTAACTAAATTAAAAATTATCAATCCAACTGATTTTCTAAACTAATAAAATCACAAACAAAAGAGAAGAGTGCAAAGAAAAAATCCTTTCAGTCATATGCGCAGCTAAACAAAACTGTTTTTAGCTTAGATTTGAACATTGTCAGAGTAGAAGCCTGTCTCACATCTTCAGGAAGACTGTTCCAGATTTTAGCTGCATAAAACTGAAACGCAGATTCCCCATGTTTTGTCCTGACTCTGGCACCAGCAGGAGGCCGGTCCCTGAGGTCCTCAGAGTCCGAGATGGTTCATATGGCACTAACATATCCAAGATGTACTTTGGTGCTAGGCCATGGAGAGACTTGTACACAAGCAGAGCTGCTTTAAAGTCTATTATCTGAGCCACAGGAGCCAGTGCAGAGACCTGAGAACAGGACTAATGTGATCATACTTCCTGGTTCTAGTCAGGACCCGAGTAGCAGCAGCGTTCTGGATGTACTGCAGCTGTTTTACAACTCGTTTGGAGAGACCAGTGAGCAGGCCGTTACAGTAGTCTAATCTACTGGAGACAAACGCATGGATAAGTCTCTCTAAATCTGGTTTTGACACTATATTTTTGATTTTGGCAATGTTTTTTAGATGATAAAAAGCTGCTGATGTTATTGATTTGACGTGGCTATTAAAGTTCAAGTCTGAGTCCATTATTACCCCCAGATTTCTAATTTGGTTTGTAGGTTTTAGAGCGAGACTCTGGAGGTGACTGCTAACACTTTCTCTTTGTTTCTGTGGGCCAAAAACGATTATTTCAGTCTTGTCTGAGTTCAGCTGGAGAAAGTTGTTTTGCATCCACAAACTGATCTGTTGGATGCAGCGACAGAGTGAATCTACTGGTCCAGTCTCAATAATCACAAATAATCGAGAAATTGTGATATTTGTGCTCACAATAAACCAAACACAAAAAATCTATATTGTGACATTTCTATTTTCAAAACCCGCCGCTGAGCCTCGCCCTCCATCTGAAACCGAGTCACGTGGAAGCTTTGCACGCACGCCGCCGCTCGCCCTTTCTCCGCCGTCCATCAGGAGTGGCTGTACTCTCCACTCACCGCGACCCCATTACGGCGCGCTGTTAGGAGCCCGCGCTCGAGCTAAGAGCGGAGCCGCCGTGGTACTCGACGTGATGAGAAACAGCCCGACGCCGCTTTGATGTCCAGGAACAAAGGAATACAGTGAAATGGGCCGATGACCATCCACACAATAGTACAGGACGATGGTGTAAAGCCCCTCACTGCGGTCAATATTACAGGACGATGGTGTAAAGCCCCTCACTGCGGTCAATAGTACAGGACGATGGTGTAAAGCCCCTCACTGCGGTCAATATTACAGGACGATGGTGTAAAGCCCCTCACTGCGGTCAATATTACAGGACGATGGTGTAAAGCCCCTCACTGCGGTCAATAGTGCAGGACGATGGTGTAAAGCCCCTCACTGCGGTCAAGATTACAGGACGATGGTGTAAAGCCCCTCACTGCGGTCAATATTACAGGACGATGGTGTAAAGCCCCTCACTGCGGTCAATAGTGCAGGACGATGGTGTAAAGCCCCTCACTGTGGTCAATATTACAGGACGATGGTGTAAAGCCCCTCACTGCGGTCAAGATTACAGGACGATGGTGTAAAGCCCCTCACTGCGGTCAATAGTACAGGACGATGGTGTAAAGCCCCTCACTGCGGTCAATAGTACAGGACGATGGTGTAAAGCCCCTCACTGCGGTCAATATTACAGGACGATGGTGTAAAGCCCCTCACTGCGGTCAATATTACAGGACGATGGTCAAATGCAACATTTCACTTTAATTCACTTTGTCATTAGACAAATTCGACATTGTCGACATTGCTCCGTAGAAGTTTCAAAATGCGGCCCTCTGTGAAGACAGTTTGGACCCCCCTGGCTTAGACCATTATGGTTTATGCATTACTTGATTTTTTGAAAATCAGGTAATGCAGCATTAGAATAATTTGAATCCATAGGGTGTGTTAGTGTTCAAAAATGTGATTATCATTTTGAATGGAACTCTAGTATGGGCGATTCAGAGAATATTTTGGTCATTGTTTGTCTGTAAGAATTTTGCCATGTCAAGTCCAATCATTTCATTATGACTTGTAAAAAATAAATCATCGAATGTCCCTGTGCTGAGTTTAGACTGCTACTATGTTCTGAAAGGGAATCTTGTATTAGTTCATATTTCAGATCTTCTCTCAGATGTTTATACTCCATGGTGTATTCAAAATGAGCACTGTGAACCAAAGTAGCAATTACATATTTTCTTCTCAGATCATTCAGCCGTGTGAGTAAGAAAATGTGTGATTTCTTCCCACGCGCCGTCTCTTCTTCTCCTCTTTCGCCTCATCAGCTCTCGCGCCGCTCTCCTTCTCCCTCCATTAGAGTCGGTGTCCTGGACGACTCAGACATTTGGCCGTCTCAGTTGAGAGTAAACAACAAAAGTCTGTTGAGCGTAAACAACACAAGTCTGAAGTAAACACAGCTCTCTACACAGGCGCTAGCGCTAATTCGGCGCACACGATGGAGGCTACATGCTACATGCTAACGACCAAAAAAAACATGCCTCAAGTGTTCAATTTAGGTTCATAGAAGAAGATGTTTAGTAACTGTTGAACAATTAATCGAACACAAGGAACACAAAGTACTGTTTCAATAGTGTTCTTTTATTTTGAATATTAAAGGCGCTGTACTTAGTTTTTTTACGTGGAAAAAATAACTAATTACTTGAACTATGTCCACATGCATCTGTTTACCTAATGCATTTCCAGCATCCTAAATATTCACCTTTTCACTGAGGCCAAAGCGAGTTTAGATGTAACGGCAACGCTAACAAACATTAGCATGCTAATGAGGCACTTCCTGTTTCGTGTAGAATGAAACAGCATTAAATACAGAGAAAGTGCTGTGTTCTCATTTTTAGATGCTATTACAATATATCTGTCCTGAGCCTAAACAGATTTGTATGCCATAGTGTTGAACAACATTTCCATGGACACAAGCAGGAGGATAGTGATTGCGGTGATTTTGCTGGGTTCATTTGCTTTTTGTTTTCTGGCACATTTTTGCACATTTCTGGTTGGTTGCCAAAAGAATCAGCTCGTTCTTCCCCGGACAATCCCCCAAAAATGTGAAGTATTCCTTTTCGTCACCCACCACCATAACGTTCTTAATGTTACCGTCTCCTGCCTTGTACCAATGCACACACACGGACCGTCAAGGATGGATACAGATTTTGATAGACGCAGACGATGCACAACAGCCTTTTTTGGTTGAAAGAGCTACTTTTATAATAACGTTAACGGTGCCATCGACTGAATACTAATCCGGAGTTGTATTTAGCTTTGTTTAGGCTTGTTCCGTTACTCCTGTTTACGAGGGTGTCTTCTCTGAGCCGCACAAAAGCTCTCGTTTCAAATTTCCCAGCTCCAGCTCTGTGTTGGATAAAGATCGGAGGTTTTTAAGTCCATGAATCTTCACTCAACTCGTTCACTTAGATTCTCATTAGTAGTGCAATAAAGCCAGTGATACGTAATGTGTCGTTTAATGGATTTCAGTCGTATTACTTTCTGACTTGAAGGACTTTTCAGGAACATTTGCCCATCCAGATATTGTGATGTGAAACTGTAGTATGGCAGTGGCCGTCGGTTAAGACTTTCTGTAGATCTATCCATGGGTTTCAGGCAAATTATTCCTTCCTGATTTTGAAGATTGAATATTTTGATTTGAATTGTGCTATTTCTGATACAAAGTAGGACTGTTGCCATGTCAAATCCTTCAAATCAGTGAGGATTCTTTGAACTCATGAATAGTTGAAAGAGAAAACGAAAATACTCGACACTGTGAGTGATCTTGACAAAACAATATATTTATATATTCAAACTTTGTTATTGCAGTCCAAATGTGCGAACACGTGGTTGTAAATGTCTTTTTTAAGGTTCAAGTTTTGCAAAATAAGAGAACGGAAACTTCCACAAATGTACAAAAATGTCTCTTCAAACCGCTATGTCACAGAATATACCGCCACGTTATTCCATTTTATCTTTAATCTATTCTTTCTGCAGCCTTTTTTTTTTTCGTTTTGTTTTTTTGCTTTTATTATTCCTGGTTTTCCGCTTCAACTGCACAATATTTTATTTTTGTTAATTGTTAAATCGCAATTGCAACCGTTCTAATTGCTTATCCTTGTAAAACCCGTTGGACAATATGATAAAAGCTTTAAATTCCACCGCTGCGAGTGCTGCAAATAAACACTTCGTTCCTCGCGTCTCGGTCTCTCATCTGCCAAAGTGCCTCTCCGTCAGAAACAAACACGAGCTGATTTATTATCATGGACCTCATCTCCGACACGACACGGAAAAAGTGACACAAAAAAACAGCCGCGCGGGTTTTTCGGCGACGGCGTCTCGTTTAGTGCTCATTAAAAGTCCAGTCTTGTCCTCGAACACGGCGACTTTGCAGAAGAAACATGACGCGAACCAACGTGGCGGCCGCTGCAGATAGAAATGGAGCGTTCCTTCAAACCAATACGAAAGAAAGCAAGTCCAATACGCGGCAACATTATTTCGTTATCGGTGTGTCGGCCGACGTTTGACTCTAGTACCTTTGCTCGTTTGCTTGTGCTCGCTCACACTTTCCCGGCTCCTCCATATGTTTTTCAGCCTTTGTGCATTAGCGGATCATTAGTGCGGGATGAATCCTTAGCACCAGCGACCCGCGGAGGGCTTGGGTTTGGAGCCTGTATCCATCACGGCCGTCCCCTCGGGCTGATGAACTCGCAAGGACGGGCGCAGGACGGGGGCGGCATTACTCAATATATCTCGCTGCTTCTCCTCCAACACTGTCCAGGGAGTTGAAGCAGATTCCAGCCTAAACGGACTTAAAAAACGCTTTAAATGGGGCTCGGCAACATGGTGCAAAGAAAACACGGTGAGTACTACATTATCTGCTGGACAGGCTCAAAACTGACTTGACAAACTTTACTAAAAGGCAATTTTTAGAAGTCTACAACTCCGTACGTGACATTTAAAAGAAGAAACTAACGTAGACGGTTGTAGAAAACCAGAAGAACAGTAGGAACACCGCAGCGACGCCCACATTTATCACGGATGCAGACTTTTGGATCAACACGCAGATGAACTCACGACCTTTCAGTCCGATGTTTAAAATGAGCCAATAAAACACATTTTATCAGTTGTGCTGGCCAGTTTTACCACTCAGTCGGAACGTTAAAGCAGAACTAAATAACTCAGCTCACTTGTGAAATCACATTGTCAGAAAAAGGATGCAGATGCTTTTTTTTCATAATAAGACGGTATAATCATGTACAAAAACATTTCATGTAAAAAAGTACCAGGGTTTCTCAGGAGAGTTGATTTTATAAGGCTGTTATTTTGCCCAGAGACAGCAGGGGGCGGCGGCGAACACTCCAAACGCCTGCAGAATACACATTTAACCATCACAGGGACTGTGAAGACCTTCAAGAGGGAGAAAATGTGACTTAGGTCTGCTTTAAACACCCTTTTCTGCATGAAAACGATGTGACAGCATAAGCTCTACTCATGTGATCACAAGGTTAAGTTCAGTTTTATTTAACTTAAATACAGTGGAACATTCTAGGCCGGGTGTGCTGCCTCTGGTGTTACGTGAAATCTATGTATGTTTTTGTCCTTCTTTGGTTTAATCTTTATTAGACCTTATTTTATATCTATTTTAGTCTCATTTTAGACCATATGTAGCCATAAATTATCCCTCATTAATACTTACTCTTATACTCAGAAAGCCAAAGATGATCAGATTATTATTGGAGAACAAAATATATCTCTATTCAGACAAACATTAAAACAGGAGCACATGTTACAGATGTTACCTGTAATAATTTAACTAAAATATCATAGTTTCTGTCCTAAAATGAAAAATACAATATTTTCCACATTCCGAACTGGACGTGAATCCCTCTCGTCCCCTTCCTCCGAGACCCTCTTCACCTTCGTCTGAAACATCTACTTTGAATAAAAGCTGAAAATGGCGCTGCTCGTGACAGATGAGTGCTCTGATCCAAAGTACAATCGCGTCGTTAGGAAGACAGAGAACGCCAATGAGCGGCCATGATGGGCCCAACACTTACCGTAATCGCTTCACTCCGGAGTCTTTCCCTGTCTATAAATCTGCACAAGTGCTTTTCTCGAGTCGATACGTGGATTTGTGGTTTTTAAAATGATTTGGTATTATTTTAAGATAAGACACTGCAGCACTTTTTAAACTTACTGGTATCAATTCACTGGATTAGTGACATCATTGCAGGGGACATTTGTTTTAGTCCAATGTTTTTTAATGGAAACAAATAAACAAATAAGTAAATATTAAGTAAATAAATAAATACAATAACATAAATAAATATATACAATTAAATGAATGAAATGAAATAAACAAAACAAAATGAATACATTATTTCCATTAATTGTCCACCATTTTTCAAAGAGCCAGTTAGTTTAAATGTTAGATTAAAAAGGGCCAGAAAGAAAACTTTGCTAAGACATTATATATAAAACCATGAAAATAAATGAATGAATACTGAGTTAAATTCAGTGTTGAATAAAGGTACAATATGTAATATTTCTGATGGGGCTTTTCTCCATGTAGATGTAAATGCTCTGCCTGGTGCTCCATTAGCAAGAACATAATTTACATGTGATGAATATTCTCACTAAGAGTATTAAATATGGAGTGTGCAAAGGCAAACCGAACAAACAAAAACAAAAGTATAAAACGGACAGTAGCGGCAACATGTGCGTCGGAGGCGGAGCTCTCCTTCCGGACGGTGGTGAAATGGGGCACCCACCAATTTGGCTCACTGAGAACTTAATAAATTACGAGTTTAATCTGACAGCAGGCCTCAAACCGCCCAAAATCGGTCACGACTGTAGTAAAAATATGCAAGTCTTTACATGTGGTTTGTGTGGGCATGTTTCACTTTAAACCTGTGTGTGTTTTGGCCTTTGCTGGATCGACTGATCTTTTTTTTTTTGCAATTACAGGGGTTTTTATTGCTTCTGTCCACTGGCTTTAAGGGTGCAGACGTTTCGCCGCTCGTCCAAGTAGCTTCTTCTTTTTCTCAGCGTAAGCGGGCGAGTAGTTCTCGTAGTTAGGACTTGGTCAAACATGTTCTGAATTACATGGGATTCTTCGTTTTGTTTACCACGTCATTTTTGTTTTTTTCATGGTATGAGGCTTTCTATAAAAAAAAAAAAAAAAGCTTTCCCGAATCGTGAAACTTAGTTAGTTTATTTCTTTGAGAGAGTGGCAGGGCACGATGTACGTCAACCAGAGATGCTCGTTTCCGCCCGTCGTCCCCTGGGCAGCTGATGTTATTAAGTCCCACTGAGCTATAGCGTCCAGTAAAGTGATCGCTCGCACTCTTTAGCAATGATTTTCAGCTTCTTCCCTCTGGGCAGAGGTTTTCCCGGTGCCGAGATGTAAAACAAAGTGCTTTAAAAACAGCTTCTTCCCAGCGGCCGTTTGTTTGCTAAATACGCCGTAACTTGCACCGTAATTGTTCATCTGCGTCATGCTTTTCATTGCCGACTGTAAATGTTTAGTCGTGGACTCTGTCGGGTTCTAAATATCTGAGAAAACAAGACGATGAAATGGTCGTAGTAAAAAGAGTTTATTTCCTTGACAATTACAGCTAAAATGTGGAGCGTTAACCTGTCCCGAACACACACACAGACACACACAGACACACAGACACACACACACACACACACGCACACGTCGCAGTAGGTTCTCTACCGCTTCTGTTCCTCACGCTCAGACAGGAACAGACACAGGAAAAATACATATTAATGACGGTAGACCTCCTCTTCTTATCAATCAGCCCAGTTTTCCTAATATATGGTCTTGTGAAAAAGAAAGTCTAGAATTGAGGAAAGAGTGTTATTCTTTCGAGACTTGGAGACACAGATATGATGCATATAAACACAGGATACATATATCTTTAAGAGTTAATCCTATGTCAGGTGCACCAGGGAGTGTAAGACATGACAATGAACAGACAAAGAACACACAAAGAAGCAAGTGTAATTTGCAGTGTGCGTGTGAAGTTATATCAATATTAAAGGTGTATTAATGCATTACAATAGTATAAGTTTATTAATGACAACAACTCTTTTTATGGTTTTGTACAAGATCTGTCTTTATGCCAATTCCAACTGCAAACCACTTCTACCTGAACCTGAAACCTGCGCGTTTGTGTGACGACGAAGCCGCGCGTTTGTGTGACGACGAAGCCGCGCGTTTGTGTGACGAAGCCGCACGTTTGTGTGAAAAAGCCGCGCATTTGTGTGACGAAGCCGCGCATTTGTGTGACGAAGCCGCGCGTTTGTGTGACGAAGCTGCGCCTCTGTGTGACGAAGCCATGCATTTGTGTGAAGAAGCCGCGCGTTTGTGTGACGAAGCCGCGCGTTTGTGTGAAAAAGCCGCGCATTTGTGTGACGAAGCCGCACGTTTGTGTGAAGAAGCCGTTTGTGGAATGATCTGGACAAAGAAATCAAATAAACAATAACTGCATTTAAGAAAGACGTGAAACATATCATAAGGAGATCTGTCTGCGATGCAATATTGTATCTTACAAATATTAATTGTAATGCGTTTTAAAACATCAGTATTAAGTACAACAGATAATATGAGAGTGTGGATTTAAGGATAATCGATCAAATCTGGCTTTTTTTTTTATTTCAGTAATCCTGTCATGTTTAGTTTGTTGCGATATCGATTATTTCGGTGTTGCGATATCGATGCAGTTGCAATTATATTGTGCAGCCCTTTCCAAAATGTACTTTTCTTTAACTGTCAGAATTTCAAAGAATCGTTTACTGAGTGGACTGAGGAGGGGGGAGAGAGTGTATTTACCCATAATATGCCACAGTACGGCATCAAACGTGTCTATTTGGGGTTCATTCCACTGCAGGCGTTTGGTGAGAAATATCTTGGAAAACGTGGAAATCTGGCCTCTCCACAGATCTGACCTGTACCTTGGCCCCCGGTGGCGTCGCTTGCCGGTGTCCGTGGACATGGATATGTTTGTCGCCGCACTGCGGGACATTTCAGGCAAAGGCGCTAACGTTTTGCTTGCGACAAATTGAAAAACAGAATCCCTCTTTTTTTGTCATCAATAAACAACATTTCATCCAAAACGCAACGACACATTTTTTTTCTGTCAGTTTTAACAAAATCAAGGTGTTATATGGTACTATTATTTGTCAAATCATAACTAGTGTGTACTTTAAGTGGATTTTGGCCCTTCTTTCCAATATGGTTGCTAAGTAACTGCTCATGTCCAACCAGGAAGTATAATTATAAACGTCACCAAAATGGTCAAACTGGGGAAAAATAGGCAAAATGTTTATACAAATCTTATACCGTATTTTCCGGACTATAAGTCGCACCGGAGTATAAGTCGCACCAGCCAAAAAAATGCATAATAGAGAAGAATTAAACATATATAAGTTGTACTGGAGTATGAAATAAGGTTGCAAGTGTGAAAATAACAAATAATCTCACATATAAGTCGCTCCGGAGTACAAGTATAAGTATATAAGTATAAATATAAATGTATAAGTCACACCCCGGCCAAAACTATGACCAAAGGTGCGACTTATAATCCGGTAAATACGGTATATAACCGTGTGTGGTCCAACCTGTGCTTTAAAGTGCGTTTGACAAGTTTGTATTTTACCTGTTGTAAAGGAAAATTATAGTTTTACACAAACCAAGTAGATGTTTATGGAGAAAAGTGGAAAAATCTGTGGAAATTAACAGGAAGTGACATAACAGCAGAAACACACTCTTTCCATCCAAAGTATACGCCGAATTTACACAAAACAAACTACTTTTTTGACTCACAAAACGTTAATTTAAAAATGAAATAAAAATGTATAATAATAATGATGAAAAAGTTACATTAGATTTTGGTACAAGTACAAACAGGTAAAATTATAAACCTAAAAAAATGTGCTATGCTGGGATAAAATGTATATCTATTCTTTAGCAGATTTTCCTAAAATCTTTGCTGTATTTTAGTTTAGTCATGTCTGTCCTGGGCACTTGAAGCTCAAGCGCTGCAAAAATAACACAGGCTTAATTTACAGGGATTTGTTGACGGTTTTTTTCAGCCCAATAAAGCGCTAAAACATGTAAAAGCTCCTTTTGTCTGCAAGTAATATAATTTTGTACTGGATTTGTCTTATTTTAATTTGAATATGAATATGATTAGACCAGGGGGTGGCAAAGGTGGTTAGCGCTCTTGCCTCCTAAGAAGGAGATCGTGGGTTCTCTCCGGGTTGAAATTGGTGACTCTAAATTGGCCCTAGTGAATGAATGTGAGAGTGAACTGTCTGTTATGTCTCAGTGTTGGCCCTGCGACAAGTTGGCCACTGTCCAGGGTGTGCCCCACCTAAGGCCCGAAGTCACTGGGATAGGCTCCAGTCACCCGCGACTCTGAAAGGGAACAAGCGGTAGAAAATGGATGGATGATTAGACCTACTGTGTCACATTTATTCATTTTCATTCACACAACAGACCAGAAATACAAAATAAAATAAACATCAACTAAACATTCAAAAACAAAATAATGACATATTTAAACATTTAACATTTTATTTTATTTTTTCAATATTTTAAGTCGTTGGCATTGACTTTTTAAAAAAATGTTTTAAACCTCTGGCGCATAATTTAGAAGAAATACAATCAAACCGAATCTACTTAAAGCTAAAATAAATAAATACATGTTGACTTTATGTAAATGCACCTTGTATTTGTGTTCATAGAATATTGATGGATTAAATTCTGAGAAAAATTACATGTTTTTTTGTTAGTTTGAACACCTGATTATTTAAGATCAATATTCTATTTTCTACTTACATTTTTTGTGTTAAACTGGGAAAAAAAAGTCGACACAGGAGAAAAAAAGGTCAAAACTATGTTATATGATTTTTTGCTCATACAGTGGACACTGAGTATAATTATGCCATATATGGTCATTAATGTCTGTGCGGTTCAATTTGATTCGCCGGCGCTGACAGCCAATAACAAATGATTTATTGGTGGAGCAGTTATGAAGTAATGTACACTTTATTAAGAAGTGATGGCACAATATAGTAAACAGCAACTCAATTTATATGTAAATATGTAAAAGTGCTGCAGTTGGCGATAGCAACCGCCTCATCTATTATATTAATTCTCCAATAACTATAATAATGCTACTGCACGTAGGTTTTGTTTGGTTACAGACTATATAGATTTCAAGCGTATCATTCTTAGCAAATATGAAATATGAATATATGAAGGTGCTGAATGAATGATTTATTTTGAAATTGTGACTTATTTATTTATTTTAATGTGATTTGTGTCTGGTCCTAAACGGCAGCCAAACGCTACAGGAAACTTTAGTCCTGGTTGAGTCCTGATTAAGACTTGGTTTGGTCCTCCTCTAGGTTGTGTTGACACTTGACCTTTCACCACATCAAAACTGGGACTGAACTGGGACTAAACCTGAACTAGACCAGAACTAAAAGATGACAAGGACCAACCAAGTCCACAGCAGGACAAAAATGGGCTCAATTTAGGACCAAATAATGACAACTGACTCTTTGTCCTGGTTTAGTCCCATTCTAGTCCTGGTTTAGTCCTGCTCTAGTCCTGGTTTAGTCCCATTCTAGTCCTGGTTTAGTCCTGCTCTAGTCCTGGTTTAGTCCCATTCTAGTCCTGGTTTAGTCC
The DNA here is from genome assembly GCF_026437365.1 of Eucyclogobius newberryi. Classification (NCBI taxonomy): domain Eukaryota; kingdom Metazoa; phylum Chordata; class Actinopteri; order Gobiiformes; family Gobiidae; genus Eucyclogobius; species Eucyclogobius newberryi. The sequence goes on from NW_027315779.1 coordinate 12,312,860, forward strand.
TGCTCTAGTCCTGGTTTAGTCCCATTCTAGTCCTGGTTTAGTCCTCTCTAGTCCTGGTTTAGTCCCATTCTAGTCCTGGTTTAGTCCTGCTCTAGTCCTGGTTTAGTCCCATTCTAGTCCTGGTTTAGTCCTGCTCTAGTCCTGGTTTAGTCCCATTCTAGTCCTGGTTTAGTCCTCTCTAGTCCTGGTTTAGTCCCATTCTAGTCCTGGTTTAGTCCTGCTCTAGTCCTGGTTTAGTCCCATTCTAGTCCTGTTTTAATCCTGCTCTAGTCCTGGTTTAGTCCCTTTCTAGGCCTGGTTTAGTCCTGCTGTAGTCCTGGTTTAGTCCTGCTCTAGTCCTGGTTAAGTCCTGGTCTAGTCCTGTTTTAATCCTGCTCTAGTCCTGGTTAAGTCCTGGTCTAGTCCTGTTTTAATCCTGCTCTAGTCCTGGTTTAGTCCTGGTCTAGTCCTGGTTTAATCCTGCTCTAGCTCTGGTTTAGTTTGGGTTTAGTTCATTGCGAATCTCTGTACAAAATCTTGTATAGTATATTCCTAGTTTTCCTGATATTTGTGGTTGTCCTGGTTTGGTTCTGGTTTAGACCTCGTTTTGTCCTGGTTTGGACCTGGTTTACACCTGGTTTTGTCCTGGTTTAGACCTGGTTTGGACCTGGTTTAGATCTGGTTTGGACCTGGTTTGGACCTGGTTTGGATCTGGTTTGGACCTGGTTTGGATCAGGTTTTGTCCTGGTTCAGACCTGGTTTAGATCTGGTTTGGACCTGGTTTAGACCTGGTTTGTCCTGGTTTAGACCTGGTTTGGACCTGGTTTAGATCTGGTTTGGACCTGGTTTAGATCTGGTTTAGATCTGGTTTGGACCTGGTTTAGATCTGGTTTGGACCTGGTTTAGATCTGGTTTGGACCTGGTTTAGACCTGGTTTGGACCTGGTTTAGATCTGGTTTGGACCTGGTTTAGATCTGGTTTGGACCTGGTTTAGACCTGGTTTGGACCTGGTTTAGACCTGGTTTGGACCTGGTTTAGATCTGGTTTGGACCTGGTTCAGACCTGGTTTGGACCTGGTTTAGATCTGGTTTGGACCTGGTTCAGACCTGGTTTAGACCTGGATTTGTCCCGGTTTAGTTCATGAATCATTGCAAGAAAGTCGTTGTGTCTCGAGGGCAGAAAGTCTCCAGGATTTGAACAAAACCACCGTAGATTTAATCAGATTTAGTCTTTTGAGTTGTGCTAGTTTTGAAAGCTTTAAAAGTTTGCATTTGAACTGGTGGGGGAAACAAACTCCCACAAAGTGACAACCTCCACAATAAAAGAGAGAAGAAACAAACGATCCCGAGATGAAAGAGCGACCTTTTCAAATGGACTTACAGGTTGGAGTTGATAAGAAACCCTGACTTAAACATTAAAGCGATCCGTCTCAGCGCGGGCTTAACCTCTTTTGTGGTTTTGAAGTTACACTTTTGCACCTCACGCTCGTTTATCGCGAGGAACCGTTTGTCGTTGGGTGTCATTATTCCTCAGCCGAAGCCCCGCCTCCACGCCGCGCTCCGGAAAGGCCATTAATACGACTGAAGAGAGCGGGATTAATGCGCGCGGAACATTGGAAATTCTCTTTTAAACGCGCTTCAGAGGCATTTGCACTTTCGTTGTTATGCACGGTTCATATTCCTCCTGTAAATGTCAAAGTTTAAGATGAAAGTTTAAATATGAAAGTTTAAGATGAAAGTTTAAGATGAAAGTTTAAGATGAAAGTTTAAGATGAAAGTTTAAATATGAAAGTTTAAGATGAAAGTTTAAGATGAAAGTTTAAATATGAAAGTTTAAGATGAAAGTTTAAGATGAAAGTTTAAATATGAAAATTTAAGATGAAAGTTTAAATATGAAAGTTTAAGATGAAAGTTTAAGATGAAAGTTTAAGATGAAAGTTTAAATATGAAAGTTTAAGACGAAAGTTTAAGATGAAAGTTTAAGATGAAAGTTTAAATATGAAAGTTTAAGATGAAAGTTTAAGATGAAAGTTTAAGATGAAAGTTTAAGATGAAAGTTTAAATATGAAAGTTTAAGATGAAAGTTTAAGATGAAAGTTTAAGATGAAAGTTTAAATATGAAAGTTTAAGACGAAAGTTTAAGATGAAAGTTTAAGATGAAAGTTTAAATATGAAAGTTTAAGACGAAAGTTTAAATATGAAAGTTTAAGATGAAAGTTTAAGATGAAAGTTTAAGATGAAAGTTTAAATATGAAAGTTTAAGACGAAAGTTTAAGATGAAAGTTTAAGATGAAAGTTTAAGATGAAAGTTTAAATATGAAAGTTTAAGATGAAAGTTTAAGATGAAAGTTTAAGATGAAAGTTTAAATATGAAAGTTTAAGACGAAAGTTTAAGATGAAAGTTTAAGATGAAAGTTTAAATATGAAAGTTTAAGACGAAAGTTTAAATATGAAAATTTAAGATGAAAGTTTAAATATGAAAGTTTAAGATGAAAGTTTAAGACGAAAGTTTAAATATGAAAGTTTAAGATGAAAGTTTAAATATGAAAGTTTAGCCTAGATTTTTAGTCCTGGTTTGATTGATTTAGTCCTTGTTCAGGCCGGGTTTAGATGTGGTTTAGCCCGAGTTTAGATGTGGTTTAGCATGGGTTTAGCCCGGGTTTAGATGTGGTGGTTTAGCATGGGTTTAGCCCGGGTTTAGATGTGGTTTAGCCCGGGTTTAGATGTGATTTAGCCTGGGTTTAGCCCGGGTTTAGATGTGATTTAAACTGGGTTTAGCCCGGGTTTAGATGTGGTTTAGCCTGGGTTTAGCCCAGGTTTAGATGTGATTTAGCCTGGATTTGGCCAGGGTTTAGATGTGATTTAGCCTGGGTTTAGCCCGGGTTTAGATGGGATTTAGCCTGGGTTTAGCCCGGGTTTAGATGTGGTTTAGATGTGGTCTAGCCCGGGCCTAAATATGGTTTAGGCCTGTTTAAATCTTCGTTTAACTCTGGTCCAGTTTATATTTGGTTCAGCCCCATTTTAATCCTAATTCTTGACTTGGGGTGCGAGTGTGAACGCTATAGACACATTTGTGTAACTAAATTTAACTGTACAGTAAAATTTACTTTTAAAAAATATATCTTAAACGCATTCTCTTTTTGATTTGATATACTGTAGGTTTTGTTTTATCATTGTTCCTTTATGTCGCTCTGTGTCATCAAAGCAAGGTCCCCATGTTTGTGAATTATGTTCATTGGCAGTGGCAATAAAACTTTTTCTGATTCTGATTCTAAATGTGACGTTAAATGGAGACAAGCAGATGGCACCAGCAGGCCAAGTTACAGGTCAAATCTGTGGAAAGACAAAGTCAGGAATCCATCTTTTTCTTCTTTTAAATTTACAAAACAGAAGAGAGAAACACAGAGAACACAAAAAGCGAGAACTAAAAAGAAGAGAAAAGAAGGCAGAGGAATAAAGTCTGGCTTAATCCCATCAATGCCACACTGCGGAACATTCCAGACAAGCCACAACATCACCAAGGGCATAAGTTACATACTGTAGTGCGCCTTTAACAGCGATTTCGCCATGATTTGTTGATATAAAATTTATATCATCAAATGTTAAACTTGTCGTGTGAAATACAATCGAAGATGTTATCGACTCAAGTGTTTGTTTAGTATTAGTCCTGTTTTATTGAATCAACAGAATCAGAAAACCCTTTTATCGCCAAAAAATGTCATTATTTAAAATGTTAACATTTGTAATTTCAAACAAATTGGATCATTATTGCCTTTAAACTCTGCTAAAATGTTTCTCAACTGTATGTTTTTTAACATATTGAATTGTTAAACCTTAAAAAGAGCCTCAAAAATATTAGATACAAAACCTTACTTATAACTATTATAACTATCTAAGTCTTGACACATCACAAACTTGGAACGTGCTTTGGCGAAATGGTTTATCATGAAGTAGTGAAATACAAACAAGTGAAGGTAAGCATAAAACAAGGCATTATAATAAAAATAGACTTTAAGAATATAAAACATTGTCTGACTTGCGACAAAATATCTAAAAGAACAAATCATTTCCAGTTGTTTTGGTGCCGGGCGACTTTCTGCTTCCGCCAGAACATCTCTACCGTGTCCACAATTATCGTTCGCGCTCGGGCTGCTGCACAAGGTCGCGGCCGCATTCTGCTAAGCTAACACGTTTATGTTTGTCCAAGGGTTCACGCGGGCCGGTTACAGCCAGAAGCCACCGCGTTCCCCCCTCCCGCCAGTCGCCACCGCCCAGGCAATCTCACCCCCCAACACCCGGGGGAGAGGCGCGCAATCACCCCTGGAGCTGTAGCGCTAACCGATGCTAGCCGCGGCAGCGCTAGAACGTCATCAACGCTGCCGTTAGCTTTAGCGGGGGCTTAGTGGTTATTTTCTTTTGCAAACCCGCTCGGCTGGGGACGGGGCCGTGTGCACAGCTGTGTTTATGCTCTGAAGCGCCACCGTGCAGCAAACAGTGGCACAGGGAGTTAAGGGATTGCCCGCTAACGACATGATCAGACTACACAAAAACTGCTCCTCTTTAAATGCAAATTAGTCCCAATGAAAGTTTCAAACAACTCCATCTTGTCTTTATTCTTGCTCTTAAAACCAGCCAGAAGTTAAGTTGGTTTGTGAATAGATCCACAATATATTACCGTGTTTTTATATTATGACACTGGGAAATTTGCACGCAACCAATGGCTAAAGCTATTCTCAATGTTTGCACCTTTATTCTGTTAGAATAATGTTAAGAGAGTCAGAAAAGTTGTTTATTTTGTGTAAATTCTGCATAAACCAATACAAATTTTGGTCTTAGTTTTGTTCTGGTTTGTTCCTGGTTTAGTTCTGGTTTGGTCCTGGTTTGGCCCTGGTTTGGTTCTGGTTTGGCCCTGGTTTGGCCCTGGTTTGGTCCTGGTTTGGCCCTGGTTTGGTCCTGGTTTGGCCCTGGTTTGGTCCTGGTTTGGCCCTGGTTTGGTTCTGGTTTGGCCCTGGTTTGGTTCTGGTTTGGCCCTGGTTTGGCCCTGGTTTGGTCGTGGTTTGGTTCTGGTTTGGCCCTGGTTTGGTTCTGGTTTGGCCCTGGTTTGGTTCTGGTTTGGCCCTGGTTTGGTTCTGGTTTGGCCCTGGTTTGGCCCTGGTTTGGTCGTGGTTTGGTTCTGGTTTGGCCCTGGTTTGGTTCTGGTTTGGCCCTGGTCTTGTACATGTTTGAACTCAGAACGTCTGGGTTTAGTGCATGTCACGGTCTCTGCTGGAAAATCAACAATAGTCCCACAGACACGAGGAAGTCTGAGTCGCACCGACCTTTTTTGCCTCGAGGAAAGAGAGAGAGAGAGAGAGAGAGAGAGGGGGAGAGAGAGAGAGGGGGAGAGAGAGAGGGTAAGGGGAGACAGAGAGTAAGAGAGGATTGAAGGGAGAGAGAGAGAGAGGGAAAAAGGAAAGAGGAGAGAGGGGTGATGGAAAGAGACAGAGAAATAAAAGGGGAGTTTGAGAAGGAAAAAAAGGCTGAGAGAGAAAGGTGGAGCGAGCGAGGGGAGGAAGAGAAAGCGTGAAAGGAGATAAAGAGAGGAGCGCGAGACAAGGAATGTAAGAAAGTGACAGTCAGAGAGAAAGAGAGGAAGAAAGAGAGAAAGAAAGAGAGAGGAAATAAAAGGAGAGAGAGAAAGGACAGAGGAGAGAAATTAAAAAAAAAAACATGCCCAAAACAATCACTTATGTTCCAGTACCATAGATGATTGACCAGATTTAAGTTTACATGATTAAGCATTAACTATATGTGATTCAAATCGATTTTTAAAAACATTGAATGTACTTTTACTATATTATCAGGAAATCTGGATCACATTCCCAACGGCGTTCACCTGAAAGTACAATTTAGAAGACTTTATGTTTGTCAATCAAATCATTCAAAATACTTTCACTAGAATTACAAACGGTTATTCTGAATTTTAGCGTCAACATTTCAAAGCGCTTGAATGCAATTGGTCAGTTTAAAATGGAAATGAAACAGAAACATTTTCAAAACGTGACCTCTGCAAACGCCCCTCGATTATCGCCGACTTAAAACATGCAGATAAAACAAAACACGGGACAGTTTAGGCGAAATATCTTGAATTTAGATTTTTCCGACAAACGTTCCAGCTCGATTTATTAACGTTTTAATAGTTTGTGTTCAGTTCTAAAACGCGCTCTCGGTCCCGATGGCGGTGTATCTCGCCTCCCTGATTACCACGATACAATAATAAAGACAAAACCCAAGCGTAGCAGAATATAGACACTGCGAAACGGGAGAGTCTATAGATCCGCACCACATAAATTTCCCTCCGGTCGCTTCTGTAGCAACTTAAACCATAAAAACTTTGGGTGCAATGACCCCATAAAACTCATGTCCTCTGCAGTACATTCCCTTTGGTATATCTCCCTCTTTCCCTCCACCCTCTCCCCCTTTCTACAGCTCCATCGCTCTCTCTTTCGCTCCAGCTTATTTCCTCTACCCAACGTTTTACAAACTGCGGTGAGAGGGCGCCCGGGCCCCCGCGAGACCGGGGCCAGTCGCCATCGCTCACTTAAGCCGAGCGCGGGATAATAAAACGCGGCGGAACAATAACGGTCGGCGCGGCGGTCGGCGGAGGATGGAGCGGTAAAACACGCACATCGGTCTGTGTCGGCGCACAAACAGAGTCGGGGGAGATCGGTGGGGGGAACCCGCTTGAATCGGGTTCCGCGTCGGTCGTGCCGGTCCGTAACCCGGGCAACGACATCGCCAACGCTGGAGAATCTGGACTGACGATCGGGCTGATTGACACCGGTCGACAGGGAGGTCAAGGTGATGTGGTTTATCCATAATCATGATCGTTCAGCTCAGAACAAAACTTAGGGAAACGTTAACTTTGATTATTTTTCCGATTTTTTGTACAATGGGAGTGTTAATGAAGTAGAAAACTGAAAGGAAAATACTGTTCATTTTTCATTTGTCGAGGCTAAAAAGGTATCAGCAAATGAAGAAAAAAAAAGAAAAAAATTACAAATTAAGACATTTAAGAATCTACAGTTTAAAGAACAGACAGTATTTTTTTTAAAGTATAATATATGAAAATAGAACCAGAAAAAATAAAAACAAGATAAAATAAACATAAGAAAACAGAACAAGAAAAAAAGCGCAATGTTCTTTATTATTATTATATATATATATATATATATATATATATATATATATATATATATATATATATATATATATATATATAAATATATATATATATATATATTTTTTTTACAAATACAATGTATACAAATAGAATTGAAAAAAAAATCATAAGCTAAAATAAACACAATAGAACAGAACAAGAAAGCACAGACAATTTTCACGGATTTCTTGCTCTTTATTTTATTTTTGTTTTAAATTAGGCCACAAACCCTTGCGCGGCACTGGTTTGCGAGATTCCAAATGAAAGCGAGTGACCTCCAGCTCACTCTGCTGGGACGGGTCGACGCATGACCACAAACGGCACAACCTGCCGCTCTCGCCTCTCCGCAGATCTGGTGCCTCATTTATATAGCATGCGTGCGTACAAAAATACAACGTCTGTCACGTCCGCCGACTCGAGGCCGTTTTTTTTTTTTCCGTGCGCACACTTTTGGTAAAGAATTCCACGTTACGCTTCATAATGAGACCCAAGACCTGCCACTGGGCCCGGTCTCGAGCCAGATTTGGAGAGCCCATCCTTCAGAAAGGTTACGTGGTGCTTCTTTAATATATCCGTTCATGAATGTGATCGAAGGTGTCGAGTCCGCGTCGGTCTGTAAAGCCGCCGTCGTACAATATTTAAGATTTGATTACAAAATAACACTTTCCTGGAACTAAAGGAGCTGAACAGACATAATTATAGCCCGAGACGTTCATCAAACACACTCGGCGACGGTCTCTACAAACGCTTACAGTAATTCTTGGATGCAGTAATGCTAATCCTACAGCAGGAGGTTTTTCAGTAAATGTTTACCTTTGTGTTTCCCCGGATTACGCGTCATTAATTAGTGCTATATGTATAGAAAACCTCTGATAATTATGCACAAATATGTCTCGCGCTGTTGAATGTGGAGCCGGGGCCCTGTTCAAACGACAAACACCAGGCATTAAAGCTGAATGTATTTGTGTTTGCTTAAAACGCATTTAGAACGTTAGCAAACAGCCACCACTGGTTTTAAAGGTGCAATAACAAAAAGGGAGTGTCTGCAGAGCCGCGGCGCACGGCCGAAACTGCCATGTTATTTTTGTGCCGGCCGCGCGCCGCGGCTCCTGAAACTGCGCCGCTATTTGACCGCGTTTTAGCGCCGTTTTAGATCTTCTTCTTCTTCTTCTTCTTCTTCTTCTTCTTCTTCTTCTTCTTCTTCTTCTTCTTCTTCTTCTTCTTCTTCTTCTTCTTCTTCTTCTTCTTCTTCTTCTTCTTCGTGTTTTATGGCGGTTCATTGCCCTCTCACCATCACCATTGTGTTGAGAGTTTGTGTTTTGTTAAGTTCCACTGTGTGATGTCATCAGTTGTTAAGCCGGAAAGTGCCCCTCTGTGTCATTTATTCATTTATTGTTCTCAGATATTACAAAACAAAAACAGAACAAAACACAAAGACAAAACAGAATGAAAAAAGAACAAACACACAACAAAAACCACTATAACAGAACAAAAACAGAACAGAACAAAAAAAAAAAAAAAAATCGGGAAAAAAAGCAAAACAAAACAGAACGAAAACAGAAGAAAAAATGACAAAAACAGAACGGAACAGAATGAAAAAAATAAATAAAAAAAAACCAACTATAACAGAACAAAAAAACTGAACAAAAACAACACATCTGAGAAAAAAGAAAAAAAAAGCAGAACAAAAACTGAACAAAAACAGACTGGCGCAGTCTTGACTACAGCAATATTCAGACTGAATTATTTGTCTTTATTTCGACTGCATTTGAAGTTTACGTGGACTTGCATCACAAAAGTGCGAGAAATACTTGTCCTTGCGACGCAGCGCTGGATGTTTTATGAATCGATATATGCATAAAAGATCTGTGTGCCTAAATGTATGGGCTAAACTAGCTTCTTTGATACACAATAAAACATCCTACAGTGAAAAATCCATGCTTTTAGAATGAGACCTTCAGAGAATGAGAACTTTAGAGAATGAGAACTTTAGAGTATAAGAACTTTAGAGAATGAGAGCTACCACCGTTAAAGTACAGCGTTAGGTATAAGAAGAAGACAGCACTATAAAGATCAGCATCTTGTGCCTCTCGGTGGTGGAGTGGATAGCACACGTGCGTTTCACATTATACTGTCCCGTCTGATATAGTCTACGGGCCAGAAAAGGGTAATATAAAGAGTCTAATCTCTCAGGATGTGTGTGAAAGGGTTTCTATAACTCACCGGGCGCTTTCCCTTGTGTAGGAAACGCGTGCACGATGTCGGAGTACAACCGTCTGAAGAGCCTCCTCCTGGACCTGCAGCCGCCGGCGCTGCGCTCGCACGAGGAGCACAGGGACATGGACCAGAAGAGGGCGCTGGTGGACGCCATGTTCAAATACCTGGACATCAACCAAGACGGCCGCCTTGTGAGCGGCGAGCTGGAGAAGGTCAGTGCAGACACTTTGAGTCCACCTCACAAACTGGACATCATAAAAAGCCCTTAAAAGCGTTTTACAGAGCCACACATGGATTTTATAAGATTCTAGATCCATATTTCTGGGTAAAATGTGTGTAAAATCTATATTTGTATCTGCCAAACAAAATACCAAATGTCGGGAGGCACGTTCTCGTTGTGTCTCTTGGCAAGACACTTCACACGTTCTCTACTTTTAAAGCAAATTAATCGAAGTTACTATTTTATAACCTGTGATAGCAAAAATACTTTGTGAATGCGCTTAGTTATAGTATTCAGATCTGTATTCTGAATACTTTTACGTTGAGTTACAACAAAGACTCTTAGTAAGTACGTTATTAAGGGGTATTAATTGTCTAGTTATTATTATAAAGTGCTGTACAGTTTGAAGCCTGATCTGATTTATTGGGGTGTGTAAAGTTATATAGTCATACTTTCAGTTTGTAGTAAAAACTCACTATTGAAGTGAATTGTTGACCCCTGAAAGACACGAGGGACCAGGGCCTCATCTGGAGCTTCTGAAAACAGCTCCCTGATCAGGACCACGCCCTGCGACCTGGAGTCCTGACCCAGAGTCCTGACCCAGTCCAGACCCAACCCACAGTCCCGACCCACAGTCCCGAACACGACCCAGAGTCCAGACCCACAGTCCCGAACACGACCCAGAGTCCTGACCCAGTCCAGACCCAAACTGGAGTCCAGACCCAGAGTCCCGACCCGCAGTCCTGACCAGTGGGTTTTAATGACCTTTAACTAATATATATGGACTTTCAGATGGAGGCTTCTTTGTGATTCGGGGGAGATTCTTTGTTCTAATATATATCTACAAATACCCAAACTCATGATCCACCAATGTAGAACTTTATTTGGAGTTGGATCCACAAACTTGATCATGTTTAAAGTATTTTCTAATGACAAAAAATGTTTTGGAAAAAATCTTGATTACAATAATGTGTGAATGAGTACTTCAGTTAAGTAGTATCTATTGTGATTTCAGTACATGTTTTGCTCATTTTAAGTTAGAAAATGTTAAAATGTTTCTTGTTTTTAATAAAGCAAGACATTTTATGTTTGTTCCGACGCCTGACAGTCAAAATATACTCAAATCCAGATAAATACTTCTTAATTCAAATACTTATTCACTTATTTTATTTAACCTATATTTATTTCCAGTGTTCGTCTTTAGAGTTGGACGAAACAACATTTTCTGATGCTATTGTTTTATTGCTTTATTTGTGAAATGATTAGATGAGCTTTAGACCTTATAACAGTTATCGATTATGTGCTGCGCCTGATTCGACAGATACTTGGCTCTGGTAACCATACTTGAGAAAAACGTTTACAATTCACAGCGTTTTCCTCATAAATATACTCTTGAGTCCATTGAGCTGTTAAATAGTTCAACTTATACACAACCACATTTATACTGAGCACCACTGGAGGCCACAGAGCACAGAACAAACACGTTTAAAGGGGACATTTACTGTGAAAGGCCAATATGAAAAGGCATTAAAGGCTTATCACTATGAAGACCCGGGACTTATCACCATTAAGAGGTGGGGCTTATCACTATGAAGAGGCGGGACTTATCACTATGGCGAGGCGGGACTTATCACTATGAAGAGACGGGACTTATCACTATGAAGAGGCAAGACTTATCACTATGAAGACCCCGGACTTATCACTATGAAGAGGTGGGGCGTATCACTATGCAAAGATGGGACTTATCACCATTAAGAGGTGGGGTGTATCACTATGCAAAGGTGGGACTTATCACCATTAAGAGGTGGGGTGTATCACTATGCAAAGGTGGGACTTATCACCATTAAGAGGTGGGGTGTATCACTATGCAAAGGTGGGACTTATCACTATGAAGAGGTGGGGCGTATCACTATGCAAAGGTGGGACTTATCACCATTAAGAGGTGGGGTGTATCACTATGCAAAGGTGGGACTTATCACTATGAAGAGGTGGGGCGTATCACTATGCAAAGGTGGGACTTATCACCATTAAGAGGTGGGGTGTATCACTATGCAAAGGTGGGACTTATCACTATGAAGAGGTGGGGCGTATCACTATGCAAAGGTGGGACTTATCACCATTAAGAGGTGGGGTGTATCACTATGCAAAGGTGGGACTTATCACCATTAAGAGGTGGGGTGTATCACTATGCAAAGGTGGGACTTATCACTATGAAGAGGCGGGACTTATCACTATGAAGAGGTGGGGCATATCACTATGCAAAGATGGGACTTATCACTATGAAGAGGCGGGACTTATCACAATGAAAAGGTGGGGCTTATTATTTCTGTAGTTTTGAACAGGAAGTAAGAGGTTTATCGCAATGAAAAGGTGGGACTTATCACTATGAAGAGGTGGGGCTTATCACTATGAAGAGGTGGGGCTTATCACTATGAAGAGGCGGGACTTATCATAATGAAAAGGTGGGACTTATCACTATGAAGAGGTGGGGCTTATCACTATGAAGAGGCGGGACTTATCATAATGAAAAGGTGGGACTTATCACTATGAAGAGGTGGGGCTTATCACTATGAAGAGGCGGGACTTATCACAATGAAAAGGTGGGACTTATCCCTACGAAGAGGCGGGACTTATCACTACGAAGAGGCAGGACTTATCCCTACGAAGAGGCGGGACTTATCACTATGAAGCGGTGGGACTTATTATTTCTGTAGTTTTGAACAGGAAGTAAGAGATTCATCGCTATGAAAAGGTGGGACTTATCACTATGAAGAGATAAGTCCATAGTGACTTATCACTATGAAAAGGTGGGACTTATCACTATGAAGAGATAAGTCCATAGTGACTTATCACTATGAAGAGGCGGGACTTATCACTATGAAGAGGCGGGACTTATCACTATGTAGAAGTGAGGCTTTTTGCTATGAAGAGGCGGGGCTTATTGCTATTAGACAAGGCTTATAATATTATTAAAAAGAGTTTAACGAAACAAGTCTCAAATGGAACCAAGGCTAAATCGGGCAATCACAAATGCCACAGCTTCCCGTGCCCAACCAGGAAGTACAAGGATAAACTGTCAAACTAAATTGAAATAGGCTGTTGTAAAGCGTAAATGTTTGTCGGCAGTGAGGTGCATGGAGAGTGAAAGAATAATGAGGAGGGTGAAGAGCTTTTATTGGCTGTAAAGAGCAAACACACACAAAAAAAAACACGGGAGCAGAACATATTATAATACAACTAAGTGCGACCGCGTGTTCTGGTTTGGTTCAAGGCAGATCTGTAGGACGTCACGCAATGTTCTGTCCATGTTCCCCTGCGCTAACAGCTCTTCATTTCCACAAACAGCGCCCGGGCGGCCCATTAGACGGAGCGCGCACATGTTAAATGCGAAGCTCTGTGATTTCAAATGTCAGATTAACATTTCCATTAAGCGGGACGTGATAAGTGGCCTTCCCTGCGACTCTCCAGAACGTGAATGGAAGCGTCAGAGGAGAGGGACGTGTCGCGGTCAGAGCGGAAACGAGCGTTCATTCTTCGCTTTCTTCGGCAAAGAATGAATGCTTCTTCGGTCATCTTGTTTAGTTAGCGTTAACTGGACGGTCGGCCTTCAATGTTCACGTATGATGCAGGAAAAATGGATAAAACTACATGGAAACTACAGGAAGTTACCGAGGTCACTTCCGGGTCAATCCTGATTTGCATCGCTTTCTGTCGGGGGCGGGGCTGCGATCGAGCAGTGGAGAAATGAGGAAACGCGACGGCGAGTTTTGTTTTTTAAATCGTTGTGCATGAGAAATTGTATTTGAATAGAATGCGCTTTGAGATGATGCAGGTGATTCCCGGATGGAAGGATGGGCCCCTCCTCCTTAATCAGACCGTATTATTTTAAACAAATAAACACGGAAACACAACACGACCAGAGAGCGACAAACACAACAAGAACACAAGCAGACAAGGAGCAAAAATCACGCCACGTTCCAAATAAAATAGAAAGTCCCACTTAGTCCAAAGTCTTGTCGAATTTGTCATTTGTTTCATTTGCCTGATGTCTGTCACGACGTCAGTCCTTGTTTCCTGTATTTTATCACTTAATTCCTAGACATCATGAGTATGATTGACATTTCCTCATGGCTGAAGTACGCTGCTCTTTCCTACTCGGTTGTTCCGATTGGTCGTCCGGTGTGGACTCCGCCCCCTGCTCTGTGACTCCGCCCCTTGCTCCGTGCACAGATTAATTGAGGAAATCCTTTCATAGTACAACGTGTTCAGAGACGCTCATGTCTGAGTTTGTCTCTATGAGTAAACTTTGTAGTACAGACATGAAAACTAAACCAGGACTGAACCAGAACTAAACTAAACCAGGTCTAAACCAGGACTAAACCAGGTCTAAACTGGGACTAAACCAGGACTAAACCAGGACTGAACCAGGTCTAAACCAGCACTAAACCAGGACTAAACCAGGACTAAACCAGCACTAAACCAGGACTAAACCAGGACTAAACCAGGACTAAACCAGGTCTAAACCAGCACTAAACCAGGACTAAACCAGGACTAAACCAGGACTAAACCAGGTCTAAACCAGCACTAAACCAGGTCTAAACCAGGACTGAACCAGGTCTAAACCAGCACTAAACCAGGACTAAACCAGGACTGAACCAGGTCTAAACCAGCACTAAACCAGGACTAAACCAGGACTAAACCAGGACTAAACCAGGTCTAAACTAGGACTAAACCATGTCTAAACCAGCACTAAACCAGGACCAACCAATGTTGTCACGAGGGCCACAAACATTTAAGTGTTCTCCGCGCAGTGAAAAGACAGAGTCATACAAATCCAAAAAGTGGTGCTCAAATGACGTGTTGTGTGTCTCAGATCTCTGTGAAGGAGCACCTGGACGAGAGCCTGATGGCGTGCACCATGCAGGACCTTCTGCGCTACGACGACTACAACAACGACGGCCACCTCAGCCTGCACGAGTTCTACACTGCTTTCCGTGAGTCGCCGGGACACGTTTTCCCGCCATTTAGGCCCCCCTGCTCAAGAAAATGGGCCCGGTCCCGTTCCGTGTAATCTCGCAAACTACAGAGAGCATAATGTGACCACCATCATCATTTGGAACCGGGGGAAGTAGGGCATTTCGAATCATGGTCGGTGCAGCTGGTTTGGAAAAGACCTGGGGATTTGCAGTGCTATTTGAAGAAGGTGTGGACGGAAGTAGGGTTATTATGCTAAATCAATCTCTTCATTTCAAAGATTGTATTTTTCTTAAGGTTTCAGCGCCTCAAAAACAAACCTGGAGTCGAGTTTCTGTCAGAAGAAACGGCATAATTTAATACTACACCGTGACCAAACAGTGGAATCCTTAATTTACCGTATTTTCCAAACTATAAGTGGCACTAGAGTATAAGTCGCATTTTTGGGGGAAATGTATTTGATAAAATCCAAGACTAAGAACAATTTATTTATTTATTTAATCTTGAAATGCAATTTAGAATAATAACAGATTTGACAAAGGATCATGGTGAATAGGTGTACGTATGCTAACGCTAACACCTTCAGCTACATGAGGCACAGACAGAACTGTGGTAAGTGTCTGGTATGTTAACGTAACATATTAAGAGTTATTCAGATAACTATAGCATAAAGAACATGCTAACAAGTTTACCAAAGCATCAGTTTTACCCCAAATCACTAAATCCATTGAATTCTTCTTCCTCTGTGTCACTTCTAAACAACTCCACAAACTCCAGGGGTAGAGGAAGTGCAGATCCTTCTTCTGCGTCGCTTAGAGCCTAGAGCGCCCTCTTGTGGTTGTCAGTGTGAAAATAATGACACATATAACTTATCACATATAAGTCGCTCCGGAGTATAAATTGCACCCAAACTATGAAAAAAGGTGCGATTTATAATCCGGAAAATATGGTAGACGTCTCGTTATGAAATCAAACTTTCCGAATGTTAAAATGGAGATATTGTGCTGCTCCTGTTTTCACCTGCACCCTATCCCCGCCCACATTCCTCTAGTTGTGATTAATTGGAAAATTAAGAATCCGATTCCGATACATGTCCGGTTCTAAAATGTCACGATGCCACTTAAATACACTTAAATGAATGAAATGTCAGTTTATTTTTAATTAATTAAATATGCTGAACACGAACAAACAAGACTCAGCTCCATGTATGTTTTTAGACGATAAACAGTGTAAAGACATCATTTCTTTCTCAAGTATCAAAAGGTAACCGTGGCAACAGCCGGTCCTCTCACAAACACTTTATAAGACATAAGCATCGGTTTGTGCCGACGCACAAAGAACAGTATTACATTGCGGTTGGAGGTATATCTTGTGTTTATGTTTTGTATTTTGCCTTTTTATTAATACACAATGTAGCTTTACGTTACTTTACTGAAAATTCTCACTTAAAAACGGAATTGATGTTTATTGCGACACCGTGTATGATTTCAGCCACAAATAGACACAATTACTTAATTCCATGTTTTATAGTGCATAAAAACTAGAAAAACATGTACTCTTGCTGTGAAGGGGCTGTTTCTCCGCAAACTTGACTTGTACCTTTTCTGGTAGAGGAGCTGCCACCTGCTTGTTTCCATGGAGATGTTTTTACTTGCCTCTAACAATACTTACAAGCCATGTTTCAGTTGTTAAAAGACATTGTTAAAGAAGTCTGTTGTGTTTAGCCTGTGTGCTATTCATCAATGCTAATCATGTATTAGCGTTTTCTACATAACACGCTACAACAAAGCCACTTTTACATTTTCAAATGCAGCTGTGCTTTTGTGTTATTGTGCTTTTGTGGCATCGAGCAGAGAAAACATCTGAACCCCATTGTAGATCTTTGAGATGCGCTTGAGAGGGCTTTATGCCTCTGCGTTTAATGATACGTGTTCTCTTTCTTGATTGTCACGTGCACTTTCGCCTAAACATGGTGGAATGAACCACAACGCGGCTCCACGTGTTGGGTCGCACGTGAGGGCAGGAGCAAGGAGCCGCCTGGGGTCCGGACTGAGAGGCAGCGAGGGCCCTGGCTGCACCAGTCAATTACACCCAATAATCACAATGGGGCCGCTAATGTGGCTAACGTCGCTAATGCGGCCAATGTAACGGGACCATCAGGCCACAGCTGCTGCAGGGACCAGTGCGGCGCTGGATACGGCCCCTGCGCCTTTGTTTTCATTCATATTGATTGGCAGGAAAGCTCGATCTGACAATGGAGAGGCGATGTAATACCAGTGAATGATTATAGAGGTAGAAAATAGATGGTTTTGTAATTGTTGTTTTGGAGACATGTAAAGCAAGAATATCGAGTGTCTATGATGAAAACACATCTTTCAAAAGGCTGCAAAATGAACTGATGATCTTTTAAATTTCTTTCTTTCAATGAGGCAATCCGACAAAGGAAGCTTTCAAAGTATATAAGTATAGTATAAAGTGATATTTTTGCCTTTTTGTGTTTTGATTTTACAGTTCGTTCAAGTTGTGTGCGATACCTGGACCTCAACCAAGACATTGACACGCACATTTTAGCACACGGATTGCAGTAATGTCGTCTAAAGATCAACAGAGTCATAGCAGAAAACAAATCAGACTTTCATTTTCAAGGCCAGCCCCCATAGAGTTGGATTATGACGTATCCAAAACTACCCCATGATCCTCCACGTTTCGTACTCCTTCCCCTCATTCTGATTATTTCTGTGCTCAAATCCCTAGATTCACTACATTGCTAACTAACCCCAACGTCAGCAGCTTTTGTCGCTCATGATAAACGGTTTCGCTGAGCGGTTGGACTCCTTGCGCCCTCTGCTTGTATCTGTGGCAGTTGCATTGCCTTCGTCTTCTCAATGCGGTAAAAGTTGCGTAGTAACTTTTCTTGTGGAGGGTCCGTCCCTGCTTATCTCCATGGCGTTCAAGTTGTACATATCTCTACGGGGACAGGCAAGTGACGCCACCGGACCAAGTTACAGGTCATATCTGTGGAGAGGCGAGCGCTCACAGCATGAATTCGTGTTTTTCTAGGTATGTTTTAGCAATAAAGACACCTGCATTTGAATAAAGCTGGCGGAAAGTTACATAGAACATCTTTGAGTTTTACAAAATAAAATAACTATGTGTCCGAGGTTGTTTAAAATGTGTTCAGCTTGTGCTTCCATATTTTATTTTGGGAGAAATTAACTGTTGCCATGGATATTGTACTGTCCGTTAAGCCTGAAATGTCCCCCCACGTTTCACTTCATCGCGTTATTGACATCTCGCACACATTCTGTACGTACTCAGCGTATTGGGGATTGCGGCCTTGTATCAATGGATTTCACGGCTGACAAGGCGAGCGGGGAATAATAAAGCGAGATTGATTCAGACACGCTCAAGGTTAAATGTCGCACTGTTGCGGGGGGCAACCACAGGGGGAGCTGTTTGTTTTGAGGGCCACATCTGGTGCAGACGCTGATGTTCATGAGGTGAAATAATGTACTTGCTTCTAACGTTCTGAAGAATGGCAAAAGAAAAACTGATTTATCGCCATGGAGAACGTTCCAGTTTGGTTTGAACTTTCCCTCTCCGTGGAGTAATGGTGTGCCCCGCTACCAGGAATATTACGCAGTGTTGCTTTAATATACACAGGGAGAGTTTCAGGCACTTACGAGCCATGTTTGTTGTTAAAGAAGTCCACCGTGTTTAGCCTGTACGGTAATCACATATTTTCCAGTTTCTGATTCCTCATTTCCTCAATTTGTCTGTTGTAAATCTTGGTTGTTTCCTATTGGCTCTCCTCTTTTTAAAAAGCCCCTCCCTCCTGTCACCTGCCTGTTGCTGTCAGCCAATCACCAAAAGTGGGTAAAGGATAATGTGGGAATTCACAGTAAAAATGAACAATGAAAGTGTAATATTTTTAGAAAGAAGTTGGGGTAGTCCCTCATTGGTCCAGGAACGGTCCATTGTCGAAAAAAAATGGACTTCCATCCATTAAGTCTTTGTTAGTCTGATGGAAATGGTTTGAGCAGCAGCACTTACACTCTCCTGCTGTAGACCAGTCTTTGTTTGTTTGTTTATTTGTTTGTTGTGTTGTACAATAGCCTCGTAAAACCTTGGCAGAAATGGTGTCCAGACCTCGACAGGCAAAAACGACCCAAAAAGTAAGAGTGAAGCTGGCTATAAAAAAATGAGGGCGGGGCAAGTTTCAGGTCCCCCCTTTGGGCAGGACCAATCGGAGCTCGGGAGGCAATAAACGCTGTTGCTCAAAGCGTCTCAGCAGATTGAAAACAACATTGTTTTCAGAAAAAACCTTCGAGACCTTTTCGATCATGTTCTGCTAATTCTGCGACTTCCAGCGACATCGTCCATCTTTTTGATCAAATATTGCCGACGCTCAAACTAAAACTATTCACAAAAGCACACACTCTCTCCCCTCTCATCCCGCCTTTTCTTTTCCTCCCCCACCTTCATCTCCCCCCGCAGCAGCAGGACCATCAGTCTTTTCAGCTTCTCCATCTTGGCCCCGAATCTCTCGTTCTCCCGCTGACGCCGCCGCTCCCCGTCGAGGTCTCGGCGCCGCAGTCTGTCCCCCCCCTCTCATTTGTCTACGTCTTGTTTTCTTCTCAGTCAAGGTTTGCTCGGGGAGTCGAGCGCTCGGCGGGACGTTTAATAATGCCAGCGATGGCGGGGCCGGAGCCAGAAACGCAGGTGTGTTCAGTCGGGCGGATATTTATAATGTGATCGTTTCGGAGGAGGACGCCGGCAAAAGCGCGGCTGAATATGAACCGCTTTTGAATACCAAGGGCATCATAATGCTCGGAGTAATTTAGGGCTATTGCGTGTGAGAAGTGTGTGGAATTTTGCACAATTTGGCAAAGGGAAGAAAGCAGAAACGGCTCTTCAAATAATTCTTATGCTTGATTCATTTTTAGAGTGCTCTAGGGGCGTGTTTACCCTTGTCCTGGTTTAGTCCTGGTCTAGTCCTGGTCTAGTCCTGGTTTAGTCCTGGGTTAGTCCTGGTTTAGTCCCAGTGCCAGTATTTCTTTGTTTGGATCTTGGGTCATTTTAAAACCCTTTACATACAGTTCAAAGCATTTAATGAAGAAACAAATACAATTTAACATGCCCAATTTAGAACACGTAAAAAGATTGAAAAACATCCTCGTCCCACAATCCTTTTAAAAAGGTCAATAATTGCTAGTGCTTTCGATCGATAAAAAAAAGAAAAAAAATAACCATATTAATCACATTTTTGAAACACGATTAATCACAATTAATCAATACCAAGGATGTAATTATTTACACATAACTCTATTTTGTATTATTATTTCACAAATCTAAATAAATTAGTTTGTTTAAAAGCGCTATTGCCTATTATTTGTATTTGATTCATATATTTATATTATTTAGTCTATTTCATGCTAAATTTCTCAAGCTAATTTAAATCTACAGGACTTTTTGGTGTTAATGTAACCTGGTGAAACCCACTCTGCTCCTGATCTTTCCTCCTTTTTCTCCGCGTAACCAAAAAAACGTGTTTGGTCTAAAGACGTGTGATTAATCGACGTCAATTCATGATTAATGCGTCAGTTTTCTATGAAAGGTTTCACACATCGCCTTTTGACAGATCTATTTATAATAGCCGTTGGAAGAGTTCCAAAAAAAACTACAACGCAGACTCCAGTGTTTTCTCTATAGTGTACGAAATGTGGTTAGAGGCTGAAAACATCTGCTCATGCAGCCATATTTAAATTAGAAAAAGTTAAATAAATAGAGTGTGACCCCAAATATTACAACTTGGCTATTTTCACTCAAATAAGTATATATATATATATATATACTCTTTTTTATTTGTTAAATGTATTTATTTTATGTATTTTATTTATTTTATTAGGCCAATTTGTATTTTTGTATTTGTTGTCTTATGTTTAAAAAATATGCATACAAGCAAAAACATTACAACTTTTATCTATTTATTTAGGCCTTTATAAGCAAAAGATTCTAATTTGGAGCACATTTTAATCACTACGGACAAGATTATTCGGAAAATCGATAATTGTGATTATTTAGGTCATAATATGATCGTGAGACCCAAAAGACTGTGACAACTTAAGAAGCAAAATTTAAAAAAAAAAAATCTATTTTATATGTACAAAAAACACATTTAAAAATAAATTCCTTTATTTTGTCATTAATTTCACAAAGCTGGCCAGAAACTTGAGAACCAGTATCGCGTGTCAGTCGAGATTTTGACACTGCAATAATCGGCAACTCTCCAATAATCTGTATTAATAATTGGTAATAATCTGTAATAATCGGTAATAATTGGCAATAATCGTGAAGTTTTTACTCACAGTAATTGTAACACTGACATTAACATTGTGACGTCCCCGTTTAAAGTTTTTGCTTGTTTTTTTCACTGGTGCAAATGCCACGCTGGCGCTGAAAACGACACGCCCTGCGGCCATTTTGGTGGGAGAGGCACAACTCCAACATCTCGTCTCTTTCTCGACACAAACCCGCTCTCTTTCTGCAACGAAACAGATCAAGCTTGGAGAGTTACGCAAGTGTGATTTTTCGTGCCAAAAAACACTTGCACTTAGCTTGGCGGCGTGCGCAGAACTCAATTGCGCTGATTATGATGTTGGAACAAACGCAACGCCGTATGAGGTCACATTTGGTGCTTCGGACTGAAAGTTTGCAGAAAAGTCTCGAGGAACTGTTGGTCTCGGTGCAGAATTGGGTGCAATTGGACTGTCTTTGTTCACTAAGGACGTTGCATCACAAAAAGACTCCTCCCCCTGGTTGTGATTGGACGATGGGGAATGTGACGTCAAACGGCCGCAGAGCAATACCGGAAACTCTCGATTGGAGTTCTTCCCAAAATCATGATGCTTCAACTGCAATCAATGAATTTGGAATTGACACTTGCGTTTTGAGTCATTCTTTCTTTTCAAGGCGCTGCACCTGATTTTTTTTACTGTTTTGAAACATATAAAAAACAGAACAAACTCTTTGTAGCCGTCCAAATGTATTGCTCACTTTCCTAACGCATTCCCATCATCCTAAATATCCACCGCGACGAGTTTATGAGCACTTTTCACGAGTCTCTTGAGCCCAGAACGGCAAAACTCCCGTTGCGGGTAAAGCTAACACACATTAGCATGCTAACGGCGCACTTCCTGCTTCACGTAGAGTCAAACGCTCTATATTTAGATGCAGAGAAAGCTCTGTGGTCTAATTTTCAGCCGAATAGATGTACTTACTATGCCTCTGCACTGGAGCAAAAACAGATTTCACTTTATTACGTGCAAAAAATCTGGTAAATAGTTCTGTTTGTCATATTTCAAAATGGTAAAAACCAAGGTACAGCGCCTTTGAAAAGACTGAAAAGAAAGATTGATTTAGTGCCGTTTCCAATTTGAGTGTTTTGGTGAAATTAATTCTGAAGAATCATCGGCAGAAGCGTGCAAACTTCACTCTTTGGCTAATACGTGGTAAAAATCCAATTGCTGATGCAAGAGTATTAAAACAAGTTCTCACAGGAAAAACTCCCGACTCACCGCAGTGATCTGGAGCGCTTTTCAGGTCAGTTGAAGTGTGTTCTCGCATGAGTTGGCGACCGGTCTGAGCCGCCACATGGGGTCGGGTGAATAATTCTGCTCTTCATCGCATCTTAGCAACCTTTATAGCGCTTTCGCAGATAAAAATCCCAAAGTGCTTTACAGAGAGAGAAGCACAGCACATTTCAGCGAGCAATAGGTAAAATAATGTGTCTTCATCTGCTTTTTAATAAGAAGTCGGCCACGCAAAGAGATGAGAGCAATGCATGCCTTAGCTTTTCGGGGCCACAGCCTGAAAAGACGGACCCCCCAACGAGCTTTAGATCTCGTTTCCGGGATCACGACCGGAGGTTGGAAGGGTTGTGACCAGGGGAAGTATAGAGCCAA
Source organism: Eucyclogobius newberryi (assembly GCF_026437365.1). NCBI lineage: Eukaryota > Metazoa > Chordata > Actinopteri > Gobiiformes > Gobiidae > Eucyclogobius > Eucyclogobius newberryi. Next base: position 12,335,414 of record NW_027315779.1, read on the forward strand.
AGTCTGTGTCCGAAAGTGCTCTAAAAGTAACAACTCGAATGTTAAACTCAATCCTGAACTTTGGAGTGATGCGTGACTAGGGATGTGTACCGCTGCGACGGACCGGATCCGGACTTGTAAAAACGTTTCGGTTCAGGTCCAAAAAAAACGAAACCCCGGTGTTTCGGTTCTGGACTCATTAAAAATCTACCACTCACATTCTATATCTTTTACGTTCTAGAATCTAAACCATCTTAAACCTTCCATAGATCGCGAAATTCACGCTAGAAAAGACGTAAACACTGACATCGCTGTCAATGGCGCGCCTGGAGCCATCAGCGACGCACGAGTCTTCCCCGCGGCAGAAGTTGAAGCCGGCGCAATGAGTTTAAAGACGCGAGAGACCAAAGTTGTCACTTTATTTCTTGAACAGAGTTGGTTACTGTTGGCCGTAACCATGGCGATGGAACGAGAAAATCAAAAAACACCTCGTCTCCTGAGCCCGCTCTTAGCTCCGCCCCAGAGACCGCGCACGCGCACTAGAGACGAGGGTCGCTACAATATGAATAAAATAACTGTATTATGTTGTGGTGTGATGTAGCATTTATTTAGGTGGGTTAATGTGCAATATACATATTTATACATCTAAGTAAATACTAAGTCAAAGTAATATTGTTTAAATGCCGGATTCATTAATTGGAGCTTATATTTTGTAATAGTATTTGTATTCTACAGTTGTTAAATATGGTCTTGTGTTTAATGCTGTTAATATGATGTATTGTGTGTAGTGTAAAATATTTTCATATTCTATTTTTGATACTGCTAAGTTGATTGATTTATAGTGGTTCTAGTTGACTGTTATGCTCGTTTTTGAAGGTTTTTACATGACTTTGATGCCAATGGATCTGCAAAATTAAAGAGTGGAAATGTATCTAAAGGCATTAAACTTCAAGTGTGGGGAACAGCCCAGTCAAACCAGTAATACACTTGACAAACATAGAATCAGCTGAAACAGCTGCCCCAATACCAATACTCAACTTGCTCTTGTTCGGGAGTTGTTCCTCTAGTAAAACACATGAATGTGTGTTAGCTAGTTAGCAGCTTGTGATTTGTAAGTTGTAACTTCTGTTAAAACAGTGAATAAACCAGATAAATTGAGTTTATTTCAGTCTGCAGTTAAGCCTTGTGTTTGATAGTCGTCCTTGTTCATGTGTCTTCAACTTAATTTAGCGTAGTAGCTTGTGTTATGCTGTTATAACATTATGCAAAAATGGCATGAGTTCAGCCGGACTCATTAGGTCCGGACCTGAACCTAAACCTGTGGATTCGAATCCGGACTTGAACCTGAACGTGGGTTTAGGTTTGCATCCTTATGCGTGACGTTCTGGGGCGTCCCGTAAAAAGCCTGGCAGCAGAGACTTGCACGATTTTTGAAGTTGGTTAAGAGTCTCATTAAAACATGATGTTTAAAGCATGAATAATCTCTTTGGAAAACCATTTTGCGCACGTATCGCTCTTATAAGTCCGGGCTCGTACCGTTAAAGGGCTCTTAGCCGTTTGCTAATGCTATACTCTCATGTGTTTTCAGTAAATATGTATTAGCCTTGACCTGTAATAAGTGTCAAACTGGGGGCGTGTGCGGTGCCTTAAGCAGAGCAGCTGTAATTACACAATAAAGGATTTGCCCTGTAGTCGACGTTCGAGACAACAATGCGTTATGTTTGCCATTAGCCCTGCAAATAATCAGTTTACAAGTGACATTCTGCCTTGGCTATGCTATGGAGAAAATGATCAAGTGCGTTTGTTCAAGTGCTTTTGTGAGTGTGGCGGCAACAAAAAACACATTTATCAGTTATAAGTATGCACACTGTAAGCAAGAAAAAAATATCAATTTTGTTTGATCGCGCTAATTGGACACATAGATGAAATAGAGTTGATTAATGGTTCAGCCGCTGTGGGTGATGGGTGACAGGTCAAAGGTTATCTCATCTTGGCAATGCAATACTCAAATGAATGCTCAGTTCTCCGGTGTAATTCACGACCTTAGCGGGCATTCATGTGCAAGATTTATCCGACATTTATGGACTACATGGCTAATGAAGGCAGCGTTTTTCATATTTAAAGCGATTAAGATGACAGAAATATGCAGCTATTGTAAAACCACACTGGCCTTTCACTGAACTGACAAACTCTTGGGTTGAAATTTGAACATTTTTAACCAAATCCAATACAAGGGATTTTAGGTAAAACAAGCCTTTTTATAGCCTAAAAGACTAATTACTCCTATTCTCTAAACCTGTAATCAAAGAAGCTGTACCTGCTTTCTTTTTCTGCCTACAGAACTATTCAGCAGTCCAAACTTTCAGAGGCCTGAGCCAGGAAAGCGAACGGTAAAGCTAACAAAAGCTAGCATGCTAACAGCACACTTCCTGGATTTGGGAGAGTAAAACACTCATCACAATCATTCGATGCAGAACGCACTTTGCGGCCTCGTTTTGACACTAAAGGCTGTGTTTAAAACATATATATACTAACGAAAAACAAATTGTGCTCTGAACAAAAAATCATATATTGGTTCTTTAAGTAGTTACAAAGAAAATATATTTGTTCTTTTTGAATAAAGTGTTTGTTCATGATTTATTAAGGCTAATTAATCCTCTGTCAGTAAAAGTAAAAGGAAGAAATCTGACCTACCGTATTTTCGGGATTATAAATCGCACCTTTTTACATAGTTTTGGCCGGGGTGCGACTTATGTGATATTATTTGTTGTTTTCACACTGGCAACCACAAGAGGGCGCTCTAGGCTCTAAGCGACGCAGAAGTGTCAGAAGAAGAGTTTGTGGAGTTGTTTAGAAGTGACACAGAGGAAGAAGAATTCAATGGATTTAGTGATTTGGGGTAAAACTGATGCTTTGGTAAACTTGTTAGCATGTTCTTTATGCTATAGTTATCTGATTGTAGAAAAAGCTTCAGTTGTAGTCATCTGGACTCAGTTAGAAAAATTAGACGTTTCGGGGTTCAGTATACCATTGTAGATTACAGGAAGATTGAATCTTAGCCCTCCATTCCTGTTTAAAGAAGGTTTTTCTCATTTAACAAAATAGCTTCCTTAACTCCTCTTTCAAACCATCTTTTCTCCCTGCTTTATCAGCACAGAAGAAATACAAGTTCAGGACCTCAGAGTGCCGTGCATCTCCATCTTGAAGCCTCTAATCACTCGTTTGAAGACGGTGAGGTGAAGGTTTTAAGCAGGGAGAAAAGATGGTTTGAAAGAGGAGTTAAGGAAGCTATTTTTGTTAAAAAAGAAAGACCTTCTTTAAACAGAAATGGAGGGCTAAGGTTCAATCTTCCTGTAATCTACAATGGTATACTGAACCCCTGGAGAGGTAGAGGACCAGGACATTTAGATGCTAATCAGGTCCTCAGGTTGGATGAGCCAGGGTCTCACAAAGACAAAGGGGGTACTAATAGCCCATTTAAGGGTTGAATAGTCTAGCTCATTAGACACACAAAGAGGGTAAGTTTCTGTTGAAACAAACAACTCTTTCCACTTCAGGAAGGCTCCTCCCAATGGGCTGGACTTTCCACAGAATAGTACAAATATCGGAGTTCTTGACCTAAATTCTTTTATTGACAATGACTCTTGGATGAGAGTCGAAACGTCTAATTTTTCTAACTGAGTCCAAATGACTACAACTGAAGCTTTTTCTACAATGGAACACGCCTGGACGAATGAGGGATTACACCGATATAGTTCTCTGAATAACTGTTAACATGTTACGTTAACATACCAGACACTTACCACCGTTCTGTCTGTGCGTCATGTAGCTGAAGGTGTTAGCGTTAGCATACGTACACCTATTCACCATGTTCTCTCATCTGTTTTTTTGTTTAAATTGCATTTCAAGATGAAACGTCTGTTCTTCGTCCTGGAATTTATCAAATCAATTTCCCAAAAAAATGCGACTTATATGTGTTTTTTTCTTCTGTTATGCATTTTTTTGGCTGGTGCGACTTATACTCCGGTGCAATTTACAGTCTGGAAAATACGGTACTTGTAAATTGCAACAATTAAAAGTGCACATTGGATGTTCAAGGAATTAATATTATTAATTTTTGTTGAACGCATCGTACGACCCGACCGCGGTACAGAACTCCATTTGCCGCGCCTTTCGTTTCCCCCCCAGTGGACAGATAAAGTGGAGAGCTGCCCGCGGCCGTGTGCTGAGGCTGGACCCAGGTGAAAATGATACCGAAATATCCACACGCCGGGTTCAGAGCGGTGGGTTTTCAGACTGTGCCGTCGTGGATCACAGAGCAGGTGGAGGACGCACAGTCAGGGAGGACCGCGCTAAACTGGGCCCGCGACATTATCAAACCAAATGACCTCATACATGCTTTGTTCGAGCACAGTCCTTGTTATGATGTCAAAGCCTCGCTGCGCAACATTTCACCTATTAAATGGACTGAAATAAAGGTTTTTTGTAACAGTTTTGTCGGCTGAAATGTTGCGCTGTCAGGCTTTGGTGCGCCGTAACCTTTCTGTAGTAACGATATTGACTTAACAATGCATCAGGAATGTGCTAGAATGTGCCTGCAAATGTCTGGGTTGATGTTTGCACAAAACGCGACAAAGACAAAAAGTGCAGAAATGTCACTTTATACTCTCGTTTTGAGGTTTTTTAAAGAAGTATGTATGGATTTTCTGGCTCCTTTTTATATTTGGCAATGTTAAATGTTTTCATGTCTTATTTCAATTAAGATGAAGAAAGAAAAAAATACACTGTCGGATCTGTTCTCTGACAGTGTATTTTCTCAAGGAAGCTGCAGGGGGAGCTCTAGTGCTAAAGTTACTTTTTTTTACTGTTTGCTTTCACACACACCAAACTTTCTAATCCTTTATAAGAACATACTGAAGGATTTGTTATTATCTAATTCCAAGCTTAATTAGATTTTTTACACCAATTTTCAGTCAAATCTAGTTTACTCAAAATCCTCTTTGTAAATGTTTTGTATCTAATAAGATAGTAAAATGTATACATGGCTGTTCTTATTTTTCAGATTGAAATGTTGCATATATGTTAATTTATCATTTTCTATGAAAACCTGTGAGTGAGTAAACTACAGAAGGTTTAAATTGATATCTTTAAGATTCTTTCCAATTCACCGGCAATGTCTCGCTTTAAAAATAAAAAACGTTTTATCCATTGGTTTCAAAATGATGCGTTGGCCAAACTAAGGAGAGTTCAAACCGTTCGAATGGAAAAACTGCGGCAGGTAGAGACATCAGTGGTGTGATGAAAGAAGAGATCTGTTTGGGGAAAATACAGTAAAGGTTCCATTGAGGGGGAACAACACCATAAATTGCCTCCAGCATTTCTTTCTGGGACTTATGGACAAAACTAAGCCAGTTATGTTTTCACGTTCATCATCCTGCCGTGTGGAGAAACGGCACACGCAGCAGGAACTGTGTATTTGTATTTGTTAAACTATGTATTTGGACCTTTGGATAATATCTGACATCTTCTTTGATGATATACGTGTTATTTTCATCCAACTTTCCATCCGCTGTCTGTGAATCGGCTCCTGTGCAGCAGTTCAGCCTCTGTAGTTGTAAATGTGCGATAATGCTAACGTCTACACAAAGATAAATGTCAGTTGAAGCAGAAAATCCCTCTAATAACACTGTTGGATTAATACATAAACTTAAGTCATCACAGGTTCTGCTCTTTTCTTATTATGTCATAGTTTTGCCGTGTACAACCTGTGGTAAATATTGATCATAGTTTCAGTTCTGTTATGTTTCACTTGTGGAGGAATTTTGAAAAATCTAACTTTAAAATGACAAGAAGTAGAGTTGAGTTTTCAAACTCCCTCTGTGATGTCATCAGTGTGCGACGTGCCATTGAAAACACACAGAAAGTTTACACTTAACTGACACACTTTTCTGACAAAATAAAGGCGTTATATGGTATTATTGTGTGTCAGATCATAACTGTTGTGTCATTTATATTGATTTTGGCTCTTGTTTACAGTCTGGTTGCTTGGTAACAGCTGTGGAATTACCTCTACCTATGTCATATTTGCTGCTCATGTCCAACCAGGAAGTACAATTCTAAACTTTACAAAAAAAAAATTCAAACTGGAGACAAAATAAGCAAAATCAGAAATAGAATCACGTTCACAGCGTTTTAGCGAAATAAACTTTAATTGGATCCACATTTTTGGTTGATTTGAGTATTTTCCTGGTTTGTATTATTTGATTACTATTATTATTTTGATTAGTTGATTCATTTGCGTCATTATACCATCTCCATGACAGCATGAAAACAGTTCACCCCAACTTTAAATTCAGATTAGTGAATTCAAGTCATTTTCTTTTAATCGAGCGCGGATCTTCACTCTTTTACAGTGCAGTCCTCTGAGGAATACACCATTTCATGCTCATGTTGGACATCATCATTAAACGCATTTGCAGAATTTAATATCTCTGCTAACGACGCTCGCCGACTAATCCTGACTACATTTCCCATAACTCCCTCTTTACCTCCTTAATTGCCCGTATCCATGTAACTCTCGGGACTCGGAAGCCTTCTCTTTGACCTGACCGCCATGCATTTTGGAGCCTTTCCCTCCTCGTTATGAAGCTCGAAGGTGGCGAGGCTGTTGAAAGGGCGCCGTAGCTAAGATCAGCGCCGCATGTGGTCGCCTTTTATCTCCTTTCTCCGCGGCGGAAAGCTTTCGTTGGCATGCCTCTGCAGTCCGCGCGCTATTCTCTCTCTTTCTTGATCCTCTCCCTCTTTCTACTCCTTTTTTTTTCGTTTCCTCCCTCTTCATCCTTTACCACTCCGTTTGTTAGAAGAGCCGGGCCGGTGCGGATGTGTGGCTGTGATCTCCGGCTGTGTTGTGGATTTGAACGGAATGAAGGGGAAAATGGGAGCAGAACGAGCATTTAAAAGTGATGTCCTCAACATTTCTTGGGGGTGTGAAGCTAACTGGAGGCAGTGCTCTGTCTGAAGCTCAAGGTGGACTTTAATCTGAGTTTTGTTTTACACAGTCTGACCATAAAGAACTGACTTAGTTGGAACTGCAACAGGTGAACAGGATTTTAGCTGTTCAAAAAGGCTCTCCGCAGGTCACAAACGAGCATCAGCCAACTGTGTTTCTGTCCGTCATTCTCACCTTTTTGGTTGAAGGTCAAGCACCTAAACGAGACTGATTTGTGTTTACATCAAATTTGAGTTTTCAGACCATCTAAAAACACATCTAATTAGGTGTATGTCCCGCACGATGGGAGGTCACTACAAAGTCTCAGTGGTTGCGTTGGGTGTCATACCTGAGTTCTAGATCGGTGGTTCTCAAACTGTGCACTGCAGCACTCAAGCTCCTTCGGGTGGAGTTTCAAGGTGTGCTCGAGGAAGACACAAGGACTTTGGAAATGTAGGTGAGAGCACTTAGACGATAGGCTGTAGGACGCAGGATGTAAACAAAGGTTTGAAGTGTTTGGATGAGAGTGGATCTCTGAGGAAAAGTGCACAGTATAGTCTGGGCCATGTGATGCAAACCAATTGTAATCTGCTCACGCTCTGACCTGTTGCCAGTGACGTTTAAGTCAACAAAGCATACAAGGAACAAAGCATACAAGGGGCGACGTATAACTTCTCTGGTCAGGGTTTGTTACCTGTTTTATTCCATGGCGATATTACTGATTTGCCCAGGATTAAACAACACATATTATGACTTATTTGTATCGCAGTTGGTCTTTAAACATGCTCTTGTACCTTTACTTTGGAATCTTTAGAATGTATCTACTGAAAGCATACATTACTTAGGTGTTCCCCCGTCAGGATTTGTGTTGGAACTCCATCTTCTGGCAGGAGAGGGAGTTACCATGGAGAAAGAAACGGTAGCGTGATTTAACCAGGAGGTGCTGCTTAGATTCAGAATCTCTTTTACAGAGAGACCTGGCAACACAATCAACACAATATTACATTTGGCGGCAGAAATTCTCTAAACTTTGTCTGGCAATGATTTATGGACTTGAAAACATTGCCATGACCTTTGACGCCAAAGATCATGGCAACGTTCCACTGTGCACCTTTAATCTGGAGTTATTCTATAAACTGTGAGTAAAGTGGACTTTACTAAACACTTTTCATAACAGTGTCCAGATGCCTACACCTGAACCCTTTATGACTGCTCCACACGAGCCCGGCAGTGGCTGGTGCGACCCCAAGCGCTGCAATACTGTCGTCGAGTCTTTGGGCGGGACACAAGTAAGATGTGAGTCGCTGGCACTCTCGCCTCACAGCAAGAAGGACCCAGAAATATGCACGAAAAGTAAACATCCTCCAGCTATGGCAGTCCTGACCAAGCCCAGCACAAAGACCTGGAGTGACCACATTTCCCCACTCGGACAATAAAGTGTACCTTAAACGTGCTAAATGTCTGTATTCAGTAAGAAATAGGATTTGCATTTGGTATATTTTTATAAAAGCATTTCATGGTCGTCTAAAGATAACGTCAAGTGGTTTCAATTGTTTAAGACACAGCATTTGTTCGATTTAACATTTTATTGCCCCTCTAATTTGCTTCCTTCATGTTTGCCTTCATAAAAAGAATTGCTTCAGGCTTCAGTGAGTTGATAATAACATGAAAAACATCTTGTGTCTTTCGAGTTCAGCTTCTGTACTAAAGCTTCTAAAACGTTGAGAATAATAAGAGCTTTATGTGGTACTAGTCGGCTCTTCCGTCAGCGGCGCACGAGGCTTGACGTGCTCATTGTCACCGATGGCGGTAAACACTTTTGTCAAACGTGTCGCGCGTTTTGTGTCAAAGGTTTTGATTTCTGCTTTCACTCGCTCAGGTTTGTCGGTAGAAACGCTGGGATCGTTCGAATCCAAATTGTTCGGCGGACCTTCAAAGTGCCGCGACGGCGCTGTCAAAGGCAGAAAACAGATTTTCAGTTTCAAACGAGTCGGGAGATAACAACTAAATCTGCTGAACGGGAATGTTCTCAGGAAATGGGCTGGATCCGCGGGGTCTCTGAGCAGACGGTTCACATTATAATGCATTTGAGATTGGACACTTCTGAAGCCACAGCTGCCCCGGGTACAGTCTTACATTAGTATTTGCTGCTAAAGGACACGTATTACTATTTGGAGCTTTTAACCACATTGTTCTCTTATCACAAACATACCTGACGTTGTATGTAGCTTCATTTGTTTCATTACCCTTGTTTGCGAGCTCCTCTGAGCCTCAGAAAACACTCTGTTTCAAAGTTCTAAGTTTTGTGATGTCAACGGTAGAGCTCTGAGTTCTCCTGCGCTAAATCATCACCAGACTGTTTCAGAACATTTCTGCCGTCAAATGGCGTTCATTACATCATAACTTCTCGCCTTTAGAATCTTGGGCTAGCTAGCTTTTATGTCCCCAAGGTAATAATACCCTTTGCTGCCAGGAGAGGGAGTGCTCATACAAATCCTGATTAGGAAATCCCTCACAGATATACATGTTTTAAGTTCTAATACATAAGACACAGAAAGAGTGATTTAAGCACAATGTTTAAAGGAAAATATAAATAATGACAAATAATGACTAAATTACATTAAACTTAAACATAACTATTAAATTACAACTGTTCCGTGTCTCCATGGCGATCCGTACTGTAGGTAGAAAACTTCATGAGCTTTAGAAATGTGCGAGCGCGTGTCCACCAGAGCTAATGCCTGAAACCATTTGATTCATTTGAAAGTGCACCCTGTTCTTGTTTCTGATCACTTCATTTTCACCAATTTTCATTTTGAATTTCCCGAGCTCTGAAATCTCGTCATTTCACGTTTTGATGAATATGCAGTAATCAGAATCAGAATCATTGAGTCCCGACGTGATCCAAGTTCGGCTTTAGCCTCAATCGATCTTTTGTTATAAAAAGAAAAAAGAACTGTAGTTTCTCAGCCAGAATGAGTGTCAGACCTTTATTATGTGGCAACAACAAAGTGCAAAATAGGCAGCAAGAGCTTGAAAGTGCACGGTGTAAAGGCGGTTAGCGCTCTTGCCTCCCAAGAAGGAGATCATGGGTTCGATTCCCGGACCAGACCAACATCACATGATCTCTCTGGGTGGAGTCTGCATGTTCTCCCCGTGTTACCGTGGGTTCTCTCCGGGTTCTCCGGCTCCTCCCACCTTCCAAAGACATGCATGTGTTAGGTAAAATTGGTGACTCTAAATTGGCCCTAGAGAGTGAATGTGAGAGTGAACTGTCTGTAATGTCTATGTCTCAGTGTTGGCCCTGCGACAAGTTGGCCACTGTCCAGGATGTACCCCGCCTAAGGCCCGAAATCACTGGGATAGGCTCCAGTCACCCGCGACCCCGAAAGGGAACAAGAAAATGGATGGATGAAAGTGTCAAAAATGTAAAGGATTGTTTAGATATTAAAAATGCTCTTGAATTATGCATGAAATGAAACAAAAATAACAAAGCAAAGTAAGTATACGCTACCAAAGCTAATCCAATTTAAACTGCTTATAAAATATCTGTAGAAAATCACATTTTACTCAACTACATGGGGAAAAAACAGTGCAGTAAGTTTTGACTTTACCACATTACATTGTCTGTTTAAGTCACAAGCAACATATTATTTTGTGTATGCTCTCAACTTGTATTTGTGTTTCATTCTCAAATGTTCTCCTCTTTGTCTGTGCCAGTTTCTTTTGAGCGAGAGGGTGAGATCGCTTGTATTCCACTGTAAGACCGTTCCTGAAGTTTACCTTTGCATCGGAACTTAACATTCAACCACACCCACTCATTATCGCTTATCATTTGTGATTCAACCATGATTGTGTGTAATCTACAATAAGAACGTGGTTTTGTTTCTCCATACCAATGTAAGTCTGGCATGGATTCCAACAGAAGATCATGTCGTCAGCAGCTCTCAGACTCACATTCATAATTCAGGACGTTCTCCCCTCCAGAGCCTCTATACATCTGCACGGCGAGGTTATTTTTGGTCCAAACAGGTGGATTTAGAATTGTACAGTGAAGCAAAATGTTTCTGTTTAAAGGTTTCCAACAGATGTTAATAACGATGACGAGGCTCACACTGATGAGCGCCGCAGCTGCAACGTACACCGGTCAGACGTGGAGGAAATGGTCCAAAACGAATCATTGAACGTGTTGTTGAAAGAATCAGACGTGTTGCCCACTGTGTCAGGAGTCGTGTAATCCCTCATTTATCCAGGAATGTTCCACGGTAAAAAGGTTTTCAAAGGTCGTCAACTGGACACTGTTTTTGAAGTCGAGACGTGTCCAGAAATCATTTTCAGTCTGATGGTACTGGCCTGAGAAGCTACAAGCTAAACTGCCCTAAATGAAGGTATCACGATCTGAAACGGCCTGCGTTTGTTTACCTTCATGGGTCGTTCCAGCCCAAAAACCTTTTCTTTTATAACTTACTGAACACATCGAGTTAAATTGACTTTTCTGAGTTATACTGAATTAACCTCGTCATGACCTTGGTTGTATTTTGATCGATTCATGCGTCTTTGAGTAATCCTGTCTTGCATTTTAAGTGTGAGCGCTTTGCCAGCTTCTCTGCTACTTATCTCCTAGAAGACGGATATGTTTAATGCTATACTGCGGAACATATCGTGCAGACATGAATGTGGCCTACACTCCATCAGCAAAGTTATGCGATACACCTCTGCCGCCTCGCACTACGCACCCCACGCGGCGAAACCTCATTTTGCATTCAGCTATTAGCTCTGGGCTTGGGTCAGTGCGGCCGCGACTCCGACTGAGCCGAGGCGAGCGGCTGCCAGGCTCCCCATCGCTCTCCATCGCTCTCCATCGCTCTCCATCGCTCCCCATCGCTCTCCATCTCTCTCCATCTCTCTCCATCGCTCGCCCTGATCCGCCCTTGGGTCATAGACTCTTTCAAATGAGAGTGAAGCACTTAACCCAGGCGCTGTCGGAAATCCTTGGGAGTTCACAGGGGGGAGGTGGGCAGAAAGAACTGAACAAAAGGAGATTACTGGTTATAACAGTGTTTTTTTAGTTCAGGATATCCCTTTAGTTTGGTTTGGAATTCGTTTTTGTTGGTGTTTATTTCAAGCTTGAGCTGGGCAATATGGTAATATATTACTAAATGATATTAAAAACACATAAATAGGTATAAATGGTTTTAAAGACAATCATCTGGACACTGTTAGGGTTAGTCTGGCAGTTTGTCGTTAAGGCCTTTTGAGATCTGGAGGTGGGGAGGTGTTCTCCCTCAGACCTACAGTCCTATTTCCAGAAGGCTTTCCCATCCCTCCTCCCTGCTCAAAGTTGACCTCACTGTCCTCAAATGTGTGACATATGGCTTTTAGATGAAGCTGCACAGCTGATTGTAAACCAGAATTTGAGTGCCTTCTGTGTTAATACATTGTTTTGTGTAATGGTTGTTTTTGCCTTCCTCACTACTCTGAATAGATTACATTACTCTGTGTATTCTAGTTTGTGCTACATTTTGTCCCCGAATGAAAGGGTTGGTTTATCTCGTAAAGACGCATCCCTTTCTAAAATTGAGCACCTGTTTTTGATAATACATATATTTGTATTAGATTTGCATGTCTATACACAAAGCGCTTCTTATCCTTTTTTTTTATTCTTTGCATTCCATCTTTATCTTCCCAAACGGCTGCTGTAACGCGGGGCCAGGAAAAAACGCGCCATCATTCAGACTTAAGTGAGAGCATTCTGGAGCTTAGAGCCATTTCTCAGCTAGCCTTCTGTTAGCTGTTTAGCCGTTAGCTGAAAGTGCTCATTTGGAACTGCGCGCCAGCCATTGTTCTTCCAAACGGCCGGTTCCTAAAGGACTACACGGTTATCTGGACTCATACATACTCTTGACAACTGCCGGTATTTTTAGCCTTTCAGTTCGGCGCCGGCCCTGCGCTGTTACGCTGCCCCCCATGGGTTTGTTACTCTGTTTGTTCTCCGGCTTAGAGTCAGAGGATGTTTGCATATAAAGAGTGGCAACGTGGCTTTCACTTGGGGTTTATTTACTTGTTATTATTACATATTTAATCCTTTTTTCTTTTTAAGTATTTGGGTAAACATAAATTGGGCATGGAAATACCGAACAGTGAACAAAAGCCTTTCTTTAAGTGCAAGAGTTCAAATAAAACTGAACTCTTGGAGCTTATAATTACAAGTTAACAAAGATGCAATTAACTAGTAGCTATTGTCATATACATATATTCATAATTGTATTACCCAAAGAGGAGATTTATGGTTATATTGAACAACATTATGAACTTACTTAGAGACAACATCATTCGGTTCTAGAAGCAAATTTCCTATTAATTTTCCTCAAACGGATTCTTAGCCAAGGTTGTTACTAGGGGCTAATTATGTGTGCTGGTTTTCGGCAAGAGCGTACATGGGAAATTTATACATTACTCAATCTACTGCCCATAACGACCAAGGCCAAACTAAGATCATCCATGGCTTTGATTTGAAAAGCAGAGATCTTCACAATAAAGAATACTAATATCTTGTTTCTTCCTAATGACCAACAGATTGACTCAGGCTGACTTCATGCGGCTGCATCAGCACAGCCCATTAGTCTTTAGCTAATCGAGTTTATTTATTTTCCATCATGAGTGTCAATTAGCTTTTCTGAAAACACCGTCGGGTTCAGAGTGATGCAAAAAATTAAGCCGGTGCCATGGCATACTCTGTCAAGCGATCGATCAATGTGAAAATGCTTTATTCTTTCTTTTGAATGTCCATAATGTCCATGTATTGCGGTCATAGACTAGACCGCCTTATGTGCGATCATTCCAATTTTGAATCATGAGTGAGGGACATGGCGAGGTTTGAAGTGTTAGTCCCGCCCACTGTGTCCCTTCTCTCACTCTGATGATGAACTATATGTATCTGTAAATAGTGAAACATTTTAACACATGCTTCCTCTGTCTTTTCCTCTCATTTTTCTACTGTGGTCCATGCTTTTTCTGTCTTTTCCTCGTCTTTTCCTCTTGTGCTCATTGCTTTTCCTGTTTTTTCCTCCTGCGAGGAGGGGCGGTCTTATTGATCAGAATTATTAAAGCACATCTATCTTAGAGTCGCCTGATCAATACATTTGCATAATGATCTCACAGTTCTTAAAACTGGCTTCCAGGTCTGCAGCGCTCAGTAACTCAGAGGGGCTGCTTTAGTCCTGGTTTAGACCTGCTTTATTCCTGAAGTAGACCTGCTTTAGTCCTGGAGTAGACCTGCTTTAGTCCTGGAATAGACCTGCTTTTGTCCTGGTTTAGACCTGATTTATTCCTGAAGTAGACCTGCTTTAGTCCTGGTTTAGACCTGATTTAGTCCTGGGATAGACCTGCTTTAGTCCTGGTTTGGACCTGATTTAGTCCTGGAATAGACCTGCTTTAGTCCTGGTTTGGACCTGATTTAGTCCTGGAATAGACCTGCTTTAGTCCTGGTTTAGACCTGCTTTAGTCCTGGAATAGACCTGCTTTAGTCCTGGTTTAGACCAGCTTTATTCCTGAAGTAGACCTGCTTTAGTCCTGGAGTAGACCTGCTTTATTCCTGAAGTAGACCTGCTTTAGTCCTGGAATAGACCTGCTTTAGTCCTGGAATAGACCTGCTTTAGTCCTGGTTTAGACCTGCTTTAGTTCTGGAATAGACCTGCTTTAGTCCTGGTTTAGACCTGCTTTATTCCTGAAGTAGACCTGCTTTAGTCCTTCAGTAGACCTGCTTTATTCCTGAAGTAGACCTGCTTCAGTCCTGGAATAGACCTGCTTTAGTCCTGTTTTAGACCTGCTTTAGTCCTGGAATAGACCTGCTTTAGTCCTGTTTTAGACCTGCTTTAGTCCTGGAATAGACCTGCTTTAGTCCTGGAATAGACCTGCTTTAGTCCTGTTTTAGACCTGCTTTAGTCCTGGAATAGACCTGCTTTAGTCCTGTTTTAGACCTGCTTTAGTCCTGGAATAGACCTGCTTTATTCCTGGAATAGACCTGCTTTATTCCTAGTTTAATCATGGTTTTGTCCTGGTTTAGACCTATTGTACACTTTTTTGACGTGGAACTAAACCTGGATATAGTCCGGATTAAAACAGGATCAAATCAGGTCTACATCATAATCATACAGGGCTCAAATGAGACCAAATGATAAATCAGATGTTTCTATTACAACTATACTATTTCTTGGACTACTTTGTACTACTTGAGTAATATGATTTTGTCTGTGCTTCTCTACACAACCAAGAAAACTGAAAAAGATGATAAAAGACTTGATAAAAATGCAAATCACATAGAATAGTTTGGATTAGATTAGACGAGCGATTGCTTAAAAGCAATGATTATTCTCCAAGTAGCAAAGTTTGGGTGAATTTAGATCCATGTCAATACTGTTAGTTGGATTGTGAAATAGCTGTGTGTGATTCCTTCCTCTGCTTTGTGGTGACATGTATTAGGATGATGACAGACGCACAAATAGAGGTCCTAACTCATAATGCGTTCTGTACTTGTGGTGAGTTCTAGATACTGGTCTCAGATACCTCTTTGCTACGATCAGATACAGCCTGATTTAGGGGCTTCTCGTGCGGTCGCTCTTCCTTCGATTGCGGTTCTGAGGAGCGAGCGAGAGTGTGTCTTCATTTCCCCAGGTCTTATCACGATTGTATCTCTCCTCACTGTAGCGAGCGATCGTCTGTTCATCTGCAGTTGGGAGTCGCACTTCCATTCGCTTCTGTCCGGGCACATTTGGATCGATGTGAACACTTGTTAAAGGATGTTGATTCAGAGGAGATAATTCTAATGCATTAGGCTTCGGCCTCTTTGCTCTAAAGGACTTTGAAGTTTTGTTTATCAGAAACTCCACCACATTACAAACGCTGTAGGAACAACGGCAACATTCGACTTTCTGATTGGATGAATATCTAGAGCAGGGGTCCCCAACCTTTTTTGCACCACAGACCGGAATAATGTAGGTTTTATTTTCACGGACCGGTGTGCCAGGTTATGTCGCGGTTAGGTTAACTTGCACGGAAGTGGGCGGGACTTAGGCTTCCATTCGATTCAGCGAAATGTTCTCAAAAGACGCCATACCAAAAGATCCGAATTGGAGTAACATAACGTACAGTTACACGTGTCCTCACTGTTCTTCTGACTAGTGGAAGCTCATCAGATAAATATGGCAAAAATAAGTGCATAAAAATTACAACTCACCACACGCTGAATCAGTGGGGGCCCTGCGCGTGTTTCTGTGCAATGAGATGGTCCCATCTAGGAGTGATGGGAGACAATGACACCCGCAATGTGTTTAAGTCCAGTCTGCTCCGTAGTTTTGTCTTGTTGCCGTCACGGCACGGGAAGTAGCGCTCAAACTCTTGTAAAAGTAAAAACAGGTGATCACGCAGCAGTTGCAGAATGCTGGCCCAGGAGACGTGTCCTCCAACATCCTCGTTGGCTCCTCGTCTGCTCCTCACTTGGCCTTCTCCCTTTTGCAAAAATGCTCTCCAAAGACTTTTGTTTTTCACTCATTTTCGCTGGCTTGTGGGTCGACTTTTGGGCAGCGTGTTTGATGCGACGCATCCGCGATGACGTATCATGTATAATGCATGTATCAGTTATGTTCTCACGCAGGACAAGAGCAGAGATATAATATACTTGCCATTATATTTAATGGATTTCATTGGCAATTTCCCATAGGCCTTTTCATGATATATCCACAGACGAGCTTATTAGCATGAGAGACAGGCCAAAGTTACGTTAAGATGCTGTCACTGATAGATTATTTCCACTGCCCGGTAGCAAACGCGTTGCGGACCGGCCAGCGTGGTTGGGGACCCCTGATCTAGAGAACCAAAACACATAATGTAAACATAAACAACTTTTACACCTCAAATACCTCAAATACCACACATAAAACCAACATATTCATCATGAATCTGTTTTTTACCAAACTCGCTAGTTTAGTGTTTTTAGGCCCCGGGGCTCCGTCTATGGATGCAGGGGATGGATACCTCCGGAGTGTTCTTCTGGGTGCAGGGAAGGGGGCCGTTGAAGGATAGGGGACCGTGGAAGGGAAGGGGGGCGTCGAAGGAAAGGGGCCTTCAAAAGGAAGGGGGGCGTCGAAGTGAATGGGGCCGATGAAGGGAAGGGGGCCAACGAAGGGAAGGGGGCCGACATTGTGCTCGACATTCACGGGACGGAGAAGTTTGTTCGATTTGAAAGTGGCCAAATTAGGACCGGACGGGACAACCAATGCCAGACGTTAAGTTTAGGAATATATATTTTGTTGGTATCGCTCCATGCCTTGTTCTGTGTTCCTTTTGCCTTTTGAACATTCAAAATTCTAAATTAAGAAGGTTTTTATGCTACATTTAAAGTACTGTCAGTTCTTTTGAGGGATTTACTGCTCACATTATTCACACAGAGTTCTCAAATAAAACTGCTCCTTGAATCTGGTCAAAAACGACAAATGATAGAATCTCCCACAAAATGTCCCCGTGGCGTTGACAGAAGAGCAGACGTCTACCACGGAGTAAACAGACCCTGGCTCTCATTCCTCCATTGAATTATTTAGAGAGCGATATTCCAATTATTTCTGAAGAAAGTCCGCGCTCCTTTTGGGAAATCAGAGGTGCGAGAGTCTGTCGAGCGAGTGAGAGGAGCAGGATATTTTGGGCTCGTATTGATTTAAAAGTAAAATACAAAATGTTTTCTCTCTTGTAAAAAGAAAGTATGGTTTTCAAAGTCAAACCGTTTCTCCAAACTTAGAGGCCAACTTGATGTCGAACATACGTTTTATTTGAATTTATTGTTGTCGTTCTTCTCCAACTGGTCCGATACTTGAGTCGTGGTGCAATATTTTCTTTCACTACTGTCAGCATTTTAAACTTTCCTTTGGTTTGATGTTTTACTTCCTGGTTGGCCATGGGCAGCGGGCAATCAATTGACGAATCGGGACTCGACGACTCTAAAAAGCAATCGTATTTTGATCACCATAGTCGTTTTTTGGACTGTACTGACTCTAAAACAGACGCGCAAAGACCTTTCACGAAAGACAGGTTATTATTAAATCAGAATGTCAAAAAAGAATAAACAATTCCATCAACAATTCATGAGTAGTCTCGTTCTAGAAGCCTTCAGTCGCCACATTTCCACCTTTATTGGTCGATAATGTGTTTAAAATGTCTCGACGTGCAATAAAAGCAATTGATGAGTCGGCCGTGCTAGAATAATCGTGAATCGCACCCAATTTCAGGACAAAATCTTGTATGATTTGCACAAGGCTTATACAAATTGAACCTGTCATGACACTTGGATTTTTTTAGCGTTCCTTGCGTGTGACTTGTCACCTGGTTTTGGATGGAACCTCATGTATTGATTGATCCTTGTTAGAACTCGGCGCTACTTCCTGTAATTTTCCACTTTGTTTCTCAACTTTTCCTCTCACAATGTCACCTGACTTGACTTTCAAAACTACAATAACTATTTACCACGTTTATTATCCCGCCAAACAAAGAAATGGAAACATGAAAACCTGTAATAGCATTTATGCCCTTCGTTCAAGGAGTCTTCATGTTATTCTTACGCAGATTTGCAGATAATATTTCCATTTGTTTCTGCAGGAAAATATGCAAAATAAAGATTTTGTCTTTACTTTATGTCAGCCGGTAAATAAATGTAACACAAACAAGTGACCTCTTTAACCATGTATATTTTAGTTTAAATACAGCTAATAAACCTGAGCGAACAGAGAAACATCGAGCGAACTGACTTGTAAATCTTTCTTTGCAAACTCGCCTTAACTTAAACGAATGGCTGATTAAGGCTTCAACTGACGGGAAACGTTTGCAACCGTTTGTGGCGATTTAAATAATGCAAATATAGTCAGACTAACGATCACGACTGACGCAAATTCTCTAAATGACTCAAATTACCCGGCCTCTCTCTCCATCTCTCTTTGTCTTTCTCCCCCGGCCGTTGTTTGTCTCGTTTGCGCCTGATGTCTCACTCCTCTTAGGGGCCACTTTTTCCCTCTCCCATTTGTGATTCCCGAACGTGCGTCGCATACAATGTCCTCCCCCGGATTTGCTCTTCGTGGTTCCTCTTTTCAGTTCCACTGTGACAGATTGTGCCCTGCATTTGCTGCTCTTTAATCGACCTTTTGCACGTTCTACCACTCTCTCCTCCAACGCGTCCTCCTTTCTCCGCAGACATTATTTCTCGATTGCAAATGTTTGTTTCTCTCGCAGAGCTTTTGTTTTGAGGTGTCAAATGTTCTTAGAAACATATTTTGTGCCAGAAAATACAAAATCGTGTCTACACAAACATGTGACCAATCATAAACACAAACATGTGACCAGTCTTAAACACAAACATGTGACCAGTCATGAACACAAACATGTGACCAGTCATAAACACAAACATGTGACCAGTCATAAACACAAACATGTGACCAGTCATAAACACAAACATGTTACCAGTCATAAACACAAACATGTGACCAGTCATAAACACAAACATGTGACCAATCATAAACACAAACATGTGAACAGTCATGAACACAAACATGTGACCAGTCATAAACACAAACATGTGAACAGTCATAAACACAAACATGTGACCAGTCATAAACACAAACATGTGAACAGTCATGAACACAAACATGTGACCAGTCATAAACACAAACATGTGACCAATCATAAACACAAACATGTGACCAGTCATAAACACAAACATGTGACCAATCATAAACACAAACATGTGACCAGTCATAAACACAAACATGTTACCAGTCATAAACACAAACATGTGAACAGTCATGAACACAAACATGTGACCAGTCATAAACACAAACATGTGACCAGTCATAAACACAAACATGTGACCATTCATAAACACAAACATGTGAACAGTCATGAACACAAACATGTGACCAGTCATGAACACAAACATGTGACCAGTCATAAACACAAACATGTGACCAGTCATAAACACAAACATGTGAACAGTCATAAACACAAACATGTGACCAGTCATAAACACAAACATGTGAACAGTCATGAACACAAACATGTGACCAGTCATAAACACAAACATGTGAACAGTCATAAACACAAACATGTGACCAGTCATAAACACAAACATGTGAACAGTCATGAACACAAACATGTGACCAGTCATAAACACAAACATGTGACCAATCATAAACACAAACATGTGACCAGTCATAAACACAAACATGTGACCAATCATAAACACAAACATGTGACCAGTCATAAACACAAACATGTTACCAGTCATAAACACAAACATGTGAACAGTCATGAACACAAACATGTGACCAGTCATAAACACAAACATGTGACCAATCATAAACACAAACATGTGACCAGTCATAAACACAAACATGTGAACAGTCATGAACACAAACATGTGACCAGTCATAAACACAAACATGTGACCAATCATAAACACAAACATGTGACCAGTCATAAACACAAACATGTGAACAGTCATGAACACAAACATGTGACCAGTCATGAACACAAACATGTTACCAGTCATAAACACAAACATGTGAACAGTCATGAACACAAACATGTGACCAGTCATAAACACAAACATGTGACCAGTCATAAACACAAACATGTGACCATTCATAAACACAAACATGTGAACAGTCATGAACACAAACATGTGACCAGTCATGAACACAAACATGTGACCAGTCATAAACACAAACATGTGACCAGTCATAAACAGAAACATGTGAACAGTCATAAACACAAACATGTGACCAGTCATAAACACAAACATGTGACCAGTCATAAACACAAACATGTGAACAGTCATAAACACAAACATGTGAACAGTCATAAACACAAACATGTGACCAGTCATAAACACAAACATGTGACCATTCATAAACACAAACATGTGGCCAGTCATAAACACAAACATGTGAACAGTCATAAACACAAACATGTGACCAGTCATAAACACAAACATGTGACCAGTCATAAACACAAACATGTGACCAGTCATAAACAGAAACATGTGGCCAGTCATAAACACAAACATGTGAACAGTCATAAACACAAACATGTGACCAGTCATAAACACAAACATGTGAACAGTCATGAACACAAACATGTGAACAGTCATAAACACAAACATGTGACCAGTCATAAACACAAACATGTGACCAGTCATAAACACAAACATGTGAACAGTCATAAACACAAACATGTGACCAGTCATAAACACAAACATGTGACCAGTCATAAACACAAACATGTGACCAGTCATAAACACAAACATGTGAACAGTCATAAACACAAACATGTGAACAGTCATAAACACAAACATGTGACCAGTCATAAACACAAACATGTGACCAGTCATAAACACAAACATGTGACCAGTCATAAACACAAACATGTGACCAGTCATAAACACAAACATGTGACCAGTCATGAACACAAACATGTGACCAGTCATAAACACAAACATGTGACCAGTCATAAACACAAACATGTGACCAGTCATAAACACAAACATGTGAACAGTCATGCACACAAACATGTGACCAGTCATAAACACAAACATGTGACCAGTCATAAACACAAACATGTGACCAGTCATAAACACAAACATGTGAACAGTCATAAACACAAACATGTGACCAGTCATAAACAGAAACATGTGGACAGTCATAAACACAAACATGTGAACAGTCATAAACACAAACATGTGACCAGTCATAAACACAAACATGTGAACAGTCATAAACACAAACATGTGAACAGTCATAAACACAAACATGTGACCAGTCATAAACACAAATATGTGAACAGTCATAAACACAAACATGTGACCAGTCATAAACAGAAACATGTGGACAGTCATAAACACAAACATGTGAACAGTCATAAACACAAACATGTGACCAGTCATAAACACAAACATGTGAACAGTCATAAACACAAACATGTGAACAGTCATAAACACAAACATGTGACCATTCATAAACACAAACATGTGACCTATCATAAACACAGACATGTGACCAGTCATAAACACAAACATGTGACCAGTCATAAACACAAACATGTGAACAGTCATGAACACAAACATGTGACCAGTCATAAACACAAACATGTGAACAGTCATAAACACAAACATGTGAACAGTCATAAACACAAACATGTGAACAGTCATAAACACAAACATGTGACCAGTCATAAACACAAACATGTGAACAGTCATGAACACAAACATGTGAACAGTCATGAACACAAACATGTGAACAGTCATAAACACAAACATGTGACCAGTCATAAACACAAACATGTGAACAGTCATGAACACAAACATGTGAACAGTCATAAACACAAACATGTGAACAGTCATAAACACAAACATATTAACAGTCATAAACACAAACATGTGAACAGTCATAAACACAAACATGTGAACAGTCATGAACACAAACATGTGACCAGTCATAAACACAAACATGTGAACAGTCATAAACACAAACATGTGACCAGTCATAAACACAAACATGTGACCATTCATAAACACAAACATGTGACCTATCATAAACACAGACATGTGACCAGTCATAAACACAAACATGTGACCAGTCATAAACACAAACATGTGAACAGTCATGAACACAAACATGTGACCAGTCATGAACACAAACATGTGAACAGTCATAAACACAAACATGTGACCAGTCATAAACACAAACATGTGAACAGTCATAAACACAAACATATTAACAGTCATGAACACAAACATGTGACCAGTCATAAACACAAACATGTGAACAGTCATGAACACAAACATGTGACCAGTCATAAACACAAACATGTGACCAGTCATAAACACAAACATGTGACCAGTCATAAACACAAACATGTGAACAGTCATAAACACAAACATGTGACCAGTCATAAACACAAACATGTGACCAGTCATAAACACAAACATGTGAACATTCATGAACACAAACATGTGACCTGTCATAAACACAAACATGTGACCAGTCATAAATACAAACATGTGAACAGTCATAAACACAAACATGTGACCAGTCATAAACACAAACATGTGACCAGTCATAAACACAAACATGTGAACAGTCATAAACACAAACATGTGACCAGTCATAAACACAAACATGTGACCAGTCATAAACACAAACATGTGACCAGTCATAAACAGAAACATGTGGCCAGTCATAAACACAAACATGTGAACAGTCATAAACACAAACATATTAACAGTCATAAACACAAACATGTGAACAGTCATAAACACAAACATGTGAACAGTCATGAACACAAACATGTGACCAGTCATAAACACAAACATGTGACCAGTCATAAACACAAACATGTGACCAGTCATAAACACAAACATGTGAACAGTCATAAACACAAACATGTGACCAGTCATAAACACAAACATGTGACCAGTCATAAACACAAACATGTGAACATTCATGAACACAAACATGTGACCTGTCATAAACACAAACATGTGACCAGTCATAAACACAAACATGTGAACAGTCATAAACACAAACATGTGACCAGTCATAAACACAAACATGTGACCAGTCATAAACACAAACATGTGAACAGTCATAAACACAAACATGTGACCAGTCATAAACACAAACATGTGAACAGTCATAAACACAAACATGTGACCAGTCATAAACAGAAACATGTGAACAGTCATAAACACAAACATGTGAACAGTCATAAACACAAACATATTAACAGTCATAAACACAAACATGTGAACAGTCATAAACACAAACATGTGAACAGTCATGAACACAAACATGTGACCAGTCATAAACACAAACATGTGACCAGTCATAAACACAAACATGTGACCAGTCATAAACACAAACATGTGAACAGTCATAAACACAAACATGTGACCAGTCATAAACACAAACATGTGACCAGTCATAAACACAAACATGTGAACATTCATGAACACAAACATGTGACCTGTCATAAACACAAACATTTGACCAGTCATAAACACAAACATGTGAACAGTCATAAACACAAACATGTGAACAGTCATAAACACAAACATGTGAACAAGAGTAATGATTATAGTGATGTATTTGAGAAAACCCCTGCATTTTACACTGTACATTTGGATACTGTAACAGCGCAGATGATGTAACACAAATCTGCTTTTCTCCCCGTGTGAGTGTGAAGCCGGGTTCACTCGTACACAAGGCTCATCGCCTCCCGACCAGGGGGTGCTCAGAAAGATTTCATGTTTCAAAAGGGTGACATTAAACAGCAATTGAAGATGGAAAAATGTTCTTTGTAGAACTCTTTGGATCCTTAACAATGTTCTAGAGGATTTTGGACGTTAATATCATTAAAACTAAAGAATATAGCAACACCATAAACTATAGTAAACAGATTTGTTTGGCAGAGTTAGGGGTCCTCGTAGAGTGAGATAACGTACTCGAGACAAGAAAGGTTAGGAATCGCCGCCCAACAAACCATTCATGAGTTTACCTTTACTGACTGGATTCCCATTACAAATTAGCGTTTTTTTATTTTTATTGCAATTAATTTATGATTCTGCAAGAGGAGATGGAGACACTGAAGAGGCTGATGGTTCTGCTGCTGTGGTGGAGATATAAGCTCACGAGGGATTTAGCTTGGGTTGTCAAGGTGCCATTATTTGTTTTGTTTGTTTGCGTAGTTATACAGAGCTGACAAGGTTTATGTTTAGTTTTTTTCTTTCAAAAGGTGTTCCAGGGGTCTGTTTCATAAAAAGGGGTCACTTTATGTAAAATACTCCTTATGTGCAGAGTTCAAGTGTTATAAAGTTATAAAGTTGCCTTGTCTTAACAGGGTTTGGGTGGAGGAGGGCGTGTCTTAAAGGAGTTTTGGTGGAGGTGGTTGTGTACATAAATGTGTTTGTTCATGTTTTTGTTTACAGAAGTGGTCCAGCTGACGTTGCCGGAGGAACAGCGTGTCAGCATCTCCACGGTGACAGTGGGGCTGAGCTCGGTGCTGACTTGTGCCATCCAGGGCACGCTGAGGCCCCCTATCATCTGGAGAAGGAACGGCATCGTGCTCAACTTCCTGGACCTGGAGGACATCAATGTGAGTGAGACTGTGGAAGTTGATGTGAAAGCCGGAGGAGGACCGGAACGTGGGGAGGGGTAGGTCTACATTGTTTCAACAGGAGCGTGGGGAGAGGCAGGTCTACATTGTTTCAACAGGAGCGTGGGGAGGGGTAGGCTACACCGTTTCAACCAGAACGTGGGGAGGGGCAGGCTACACCGTTTCAACAGGAGCGGGGGGAGGGGCAGGTCTACATCGTTTCAACAGAAGCGTGGGGAGGGGCAGGTCTACATTGTTTCAACAGGAGCGTGGGGAGGGGTAGGCTACACCGTTTCAACCAGAATGTGGGGAGGGGCAGGCTACACCGTTTCAACAGGAGCGTGGGGAGGGGTAGGCTACACCGTTTCAACCGGAACGTGGGGAGGGGCAGGTCTACACCATTTCAACAGGAGCGTGGGGAGGGGCAGGCTACACCGTTTCAACCGGAACGTGGGGAGGGGCAGGTCTACATCGTTTCAACAGGAGCGTGGGGAGGGGCAGGCTACACCGTTTCAACAGGAGCGTGGGGAGGGGCAGGTCTACATCGTTTCAACAGAAGCGTGGGGAGGGGCAGGTCTACACCGTTTCAACAGGAGCGTGGGGAGGGGCAGGTCTACACCATTTCAACAGAAGCGTGGGGAGGGGCAGGTCTACATCGTTTCAACAGAAGCGTGGGGAGGGGCAGGTCTACACCGTTTCAACAGGAGCGTGGGGAGGGGCAGGTCTACATCGTTTCAACAGAAGCGTGGGGAGGGGCAGGTCTACACCGTTTCAACAGGAGCGTGGGGAGGGGCAGGTCTACATCGTTTCAACAGAAGCGTGGGGAGGGGCAGGTCTACACCGTTTCAACAGGAGCGTGGGGAGGGGCAGGTCTACACCGTTTCCACAGGAGCGTGGGGAGGGGCAGGTCTACACCGTTTCAACAGGAGCGTGGGGAGGGGCAGGTCTACATCGTTTCAACAGAAGCGTGGGGAGGGGCAGGTCTACACCGTTTCAACAGGAGCGTGGGGAGGGGCAGGTCTACACCGTTTCCACAGGAGCGTGGGGAGGGGTAGGCTACACCGTTTCAACCAGAACGTGGGGAGGGGCAGGCTACACCGTTTCAACAGGAGCGTGGGGAGGGGCAGGTCTACATCGTTTCAACAGAAGCGTGGGGAGGGGCAGGTCTACACCGTTTCAACAGAAGCGTGGGGAGGGGCAAACATGCATTTTCACATTTGGACGGCACGGTTGGTGTTTATTGTCCCATAGACAGATTCAGATAATTATATTTTTTTCATCCAAATTAGCAGTTGCTTTTTTATTTAGAAATATATATATATAATAAAACAAAGTATTAAATAATACAAATTTCACACAGAACCCATAAAAAAGGGGAGGAAAGACCTTTTTGGACCAACCCATCTCATGGAAAGAAAATTCTGTTGATTTAATAGGTTTTTCCAAATTCAAATACAGTATATAGAATAATTTTTACCTACGTGTGTGATAAGTGCAGTATTGACCTTTTATTCTGGTAATGTCATGTAGTGGTTGCATTCTGTAGTAAAATCCAAAAACACTTCAAAGTGTAAATGTTGATTTAAAGATATTGCCCCTGTCAATACTTTTTTTTTTTTTTTTTAAGGTTTTTTTTGTGTCCAATGGGAAAACTCATGACTAAAAAGACTATAACCCTCTGAATTAATTTACTTGTGCTGGAATAGTGATGTATTTTTGTTTTTTGACTAAGGTTTTTCATGATTTTTCCCCATTTGTTTTGCATCTACATGTTTGTTTCAATTATCACAAAAATATGTCTGTATTTGTGGTAACCAGGGAAATGAAATTGGCCTGATGGCGGCGACGGCTCCCGGGTGTAAAGCTGTTGCCGCAGATTTGAAACAGTCAGTCAATTAGCGCCTTTTTGAGAACGTGAAAATGCCGAGAGCCCGAGGGAGTGAACGGCTTTAATCATCGGCGCAGCCTCACTGTCGCGGCTTCTCATTGTTTTGCGTCGAGGATAAAGGAACCGGGAGACGTGAGGATGTGTTTATTTGTTCCGTACCTGTCTTTACAAATGATCACATATCAACATTTGGAAAACATTTTGATTTTTTTCATGTTGCTGGTAATTGTTCTATTGTTTGAGCGGTAACTCAGACTGAAAGTGATTTGAGTGCATTCTCAATTTGATTCCGCATCAACGAGCAGTCGCCACACAGGGCTTTACAAAACCGATGTTAAAGCAATGTTTTTGTTGCTGTTTAAATCGATAAACAGATGAATAAAACTGTCGACAGTCGAGTGCGAGAGACTGACCAACATTCACAGGAAACGAGCAACTGTCCCAGAGCGTTCCCCGAATTCAGCGAGGAAAAACGACAAAAACGCAGTGGGCAAAAGAATCCTCGAGAAGAATCAGAGTGAAGAGACCGATGGCACAGAACTCAGTTTAGCGTCTCTGCACTGGCATCGTTTCAGTTACTTTTAAGCTTTAATTTATTGGTTTATAAGGCTTTGAATGGACGCTCCACATTACATCCCAGACCTCGTCCAGATTCACACACGTCCCGACGCAGACCTGAACCAAGTCGAGCTTCCGCGGCGTTTATCGGGGTTCAGACGCGCTGCGGGCGTCCAAGCCGTTTGATTTGCATATGTTTATTCACTAGGGCGATACGCTATTACATTAGGCTCGTGTGCAGCCATTTCTGTGCCAAACCTCAGCAGTTCCAAGCAGTTTTAATCAGTTTTCCGTAAAGTCTTTGTGGATCAACCAATCAGATTGCTGGTGTTCGCGGCGCCAGAGTAACTCTTTGGCCGAGCGTTCTGACCGGTTGCCAGGTGCGTCGAGGAGCTGTGAACTTCGGCGTGGATTTAACGCTTGAAGATAAACCAATCACGTAGTGAAATCAGACTGAGCCCTTATGATGCCTTTTGTTTTGTGTCTGTGCCGCACAAACCAAATGTTTTATTAGGGATGTAAAGATAAGGATAATATCAGACTGGAGAAGATATAGACTGAGTTTGCTGCGAATTTTTGGGAGTAACAGATTTTTTTTAATATTGTACATATGACTGGAGGGGTTGTTTGGTACAATTGCTTCTGAGGGAACTTGTGCGATCTACGCCGGCTTAATCGGTTCAAAGGTCATGTCTTTAGAGGGCCAAGTATTTCTTTGGCAGACCACAGCCCTAATATTGAAGCAAGTGCAGAGGAAGAGATGCATCCGGACTCAAACTGGGCTCTGGTTCAGGCTGGTCTCCGCAGTCGGGGTCTGGAGCGTTGCCATCTCTGTTGGAATCACACTGTTAACAGGCAGTAAACTGAAAGCACGGGGAGGCTGCACAGAGATGAAGGAAGCTTAGTCCTGATTTAAACCTGGATTAGACCTGGTTTTGCCCAATTTTAGACCAGATTTACAGTTCATCTCTTTATTCAAGCATTTATATCTCTGACCAGTTTGTAGTCTTGGTTTTAGTACTGCCTCTTTATTCCTGATTTATTGTCGATTTCACCATGGTTCAGACCTGGTTCGGGCCTTACTGGTCAAGTCTCATTTTCCTGTGAAAGCCCTGGTGTTATATTTTATACATTATGATATAAATGGAGGTATACAACATGCAAACATCAGTCTAGAACCCCACCGCCTTTTCTACTGAGCTAAACTACCTCCTCAATTTGCACTGCTGAATGGAGGAAATAGTTCGATCAATTTCCGATCAATTCATTATACAAATTGCACAATCCTGCCTGTATTTCTAGCTAACGTCTAATCATTAAAAACATGAGCAGAGCCTGAGCTACAAACACGGACTCTCTAAATGATAATTTTTAAGTCAGTTTCTTGAAACTTGGCGCTGCTGTTGCTTCTTCTCCTCTTCTCCCACACAGGTTTATTCAGATCCATGGGATTGAGGCTGTGTGGTCCTCAGAGCACATGTACAGAGCTCTAAAAGAAGCTGCTGTCCGCTCTAGTTCTAACAGCTCATGTTAGAGAGAACAGGCCTCTGAAAACGGCCACAAAATGAAAAGGGGCGAGAGAAGAAGAACCAAGCTTCCTGCAGTACTGCTAAGTGACCTGTAGAGGCCACTAAAAGACACCGGCACCTCAGCCAAGCCTCAGCAGCAGAAGTGAGGGGAAAATTGGCTTATTTGGATCTATGTATATACAGTTGTGACACCCAGTCATTTTATATTTACTGCTTAATCACTACTTGCCACTCATACACAATAAACACAATTACTTCATGTCACTCTGGCTTTTCCCACACCAGGAATTTACTTTGGCTTCACCTACTGGCTGCAGAGGGAAACACAGAGGTTAGATAAACCAAAGCTAGCTTTCCTCCGACATGCTAATGTAAGCACGCTGTTGTAATAATCGTTATTTGGAGCAGAATTGTGAATCTGGTGATGATTGATGGTCTTAAAAACAGCACAGAAGATCTCAGAGCTCACAAAACAGGGCTATTCAGAACGGGGAGAGGACTTTCCAAACAGGATTCATCATTCATGTGTCCTTAGATCTAGTCCGATTCCGGAGACAATCCAGCTTCAGTCCTAGTTCAGACCTGGTTTAGTCCTGATTCTGCCCTGGTACCTGTTGCTTGACCCGCGGCTGCTCATTTCTCCCTCTCTTTTAGAGAATCGTGTTCTTTCTTGATTTCTCTTAAACGCAGCCCATTCTTTCCGTGTTTTGTGCCTGTTACTGTAGAACATCATTGACCCTGAGGTTAACAGAAATGAGTTGCTCGTTGTGGAGGCACTGATCTAAAATAAGTCTAAGGTAGAAAAATCTGGTACATAATGTTTTGTTCTGGTTCTGCACCTGCACATGGGGCCAGAGAAATCCCAGAGCACAGTGTAGCAGGAAAAATGCATCCACACAGGAAAATGCATCCACAAATTGACAAATGTTTCTCAGAGGGTTTTAAAAAAAATACAAAATAATCTGCATTCTTAATTAAACCCTGTATAACGTGGAAGTTCTCATTTGTTCCAGCGCTTGTGTGGCGTCTGTCTGAGTCCTGTTCCTCTGGCTTTCTGAAACTGTGCTTCCTAAGAAAGCCCTACGTCAGTCCTGGTTTAGTGTGGACACATTGCTATTTGTGATTTGAATGGCTGAAGAAATGTAACTTGCATATTGAAAGAATTATGGTCGTGTTGCCCTTCGAGACAGCTTCCTCTTCCTTCTCTTCTGTGACGTACTCAAAGACCCCGTTTGCCCATAAATGGAGGAAGGAGCAGTGGATTTACAGAGAGCTTTGAGCCGTGTCCTGGACAGAGGGCGTGTCCGGCGCAGAGGGCGTGTCTGACACAGAGGGCGTGTCTGGCGCCGAGGCCGTGTCTGGCACAGAGGACGTGTCCGGTTCAGAGGCCGTGTCTGGCGCCGAGGCCGTGTCTGGCACAGAAGACGTGTCCGGTTCAGAGGGCGTGTCCGGTGCAGAGGGTGTGTCCGGTGCAGAGGGTGTGTCCGGCGCAGAGGGCGTGTCTGGCGCCGAGGCCGTGTCTGGCACAGAGGACGTGTCTGGCGCAGAGGGCGTGTCTGACACAGAGGGCGTGTCTGACACAGAGGGCGTGTCCGGTGCAGAGGGCGTGTCTGGCGCAGAGGGCGTGTCTGGTGCAGAGGGTGTGTCTGGCGCAGAGGGCGTGTACGGCGCAGAGGGCGTGTCTGACACAGAGGGCGTGTCTGGTGCAGAGGGTGTGTTCGGTGCAGAGGGCGTGTCTGGTGCAGAGGGTGTGTACGGCGCAGAGGGCGTGTACGGCGCAGAGGGCGTGTCTGACACAGAGGACGTGTCCGGTGCAGAGGACGTGTCTGGTGCAGAGGGTGTGTCCGGTGCAGAGGGCGTGTCTGGTGCAGAGGGCATGTCCGGTGCAGAGGGAGGCTCCGGTGCAGAGGGTGTGTCTGGAGCAGAGGGCGTGTCTGGTGCAGAGGGCGTGTCTGGTGCAGAGGGCGTGTTTTTTTTTTTTTTTTTGTAGTTTGTAGAGTCTAAGGACAGAGGACCCTGGGACATCGTCCCTCGCCACCACAGACATTGTTGATTCATTTCTCCCTGTGGCCCTCAGAGGCAACTGTTGTTGTGATTTTGGGCCTTACAAAAATAAATTGATTTGATTTGATTTGAGGGCGTGTCCGGGGCAGAGGGCGTGTCTGATGCAAAGGGAGTCTCCGGTGCAGTGGGCGTGTCCGGTGCAGAGGGCGTGTCTGGCACAGAGGAGGTGTCCGACACAGAGGGCGTGTCCGATGCAGAGGCAGGCTCCGGTGCAGAGGGCGTGTCCGGTGCAGAGGGCGTGTCTGGTGCAGAGGGCGTGTCCGGTGCAGAGGGCGTGACGAGGACGAGCAGATGGAAGGTTTGGTCATCGCTGTAGATAAGGAACAAAAGCCCAGAACGTCTGTCTTCTTGAAGCATCCTCCCTTTTCATTTACAGTTTTATTCACTTCATGACTATCTAACAGTGGAGAGGCAGTAAATAAGTCTCGTGACTGAAACCCATGGTCTGAGCCTTCAAAGTTACAGTAAAGTCCTTTTAAAAATTCCCATTTTAATTGCCTTTTGATATCTCTTTCTTCACAGATTCTACTGCACTCGGGTTATAGTGCTCCTGACTCCTGTTGTTGTGCCCTTAAACCCAGCACACTTACGCCCTTTGAGTGTCCAGAATAGAGCTTTATAAATCAAGTGCATTCATATAGTAAGACTAAACCAAGTCTACATCAAGACTAGCTCTAGAAAATGAAAGTAAGATTTTGCAGATTTTGGGCATAACCTGTGTTTTTTACACTCTGTGGATGTCTTTAAAACGCACCTAAAGTCACAGCTCACGCAAGCAAGCGTTTTAGCTTCACTGGCCGAGCGCAAATTTGACTGCATCTTGTATATTTTATTGTATTTTGAACAATATTTTCTAACTACTGTGTGAAGCACTTTGTGACTATATGTCTGAGAAAAGCGCTAAACAAATACTGTTTACTTACTTACTAACTAAACCCGAACAAAACCAGAAAAAAGAACAGGACTAAATCAGGGCTAAAATAAAATCAAGCCAGGGCTAAATCATGGCAATGGCAGTTGTTAGCTAAGACAAACCGGGTGTATAAAATTGGACTAAACAACAATCTAAAACAAGACAAAACCAGGACTAAACCAGGTCATTTCCAGGACGATTCCAGGTCTAAATAAGTCTTTCTCCAAATCTGAACCAGAACAAACCCTTGTCCTTGCTTTGCCTGGTGTCCCACCGTCGCACCCTACTTTCAATTTAAATTACAAACTTTAAATTCTCCTGTCGACACATATTCCCTCCCGTCTCTTTCCCTGTCAAAGCGCATTACATCACTCGCCCTGAAAAAACCCAAAGGTCCTGTTTGAGTTTCCGTCGCCGTGACAGCGCCGCATCCTCGACATCTGCCACGCCGCCGTGCCACTGCGAGGGGCGGCGCCGCAATTTCAATGCCGTAATCCGCCCTAAGATGCTGCCCGCAACCCCCCGGTGGCCGGCGCGCGCCGCTGCGACAACAACCCGGCCGCATTTATCAGGCTAATGGCCGAGGTATTTTTAACCCTTTCCATTTTTCAGCCCGGGCAGCGTCAAATTCCCACCACGCACTCCTCGTCGCCTCGGCAGGGAGTCGTGATTCATGGAGGCGCTCGTCTTCCTCAGCCCGGTCGTCCTCCTGTCCTCTTCTCCTCCTGCCCCTCCTCTCCTCCTGTCCTCCTGCCCCTCCTCTCCTCTTCTCCTCGTGCACCTCCTCTCCTCCTGTCCTCCTGCCCCTCCTCTCCTCTTCTCCTCGTGCACCTCCTCTCCTCCTGTCCTCCTGCCCCTCCTCTCCTCCTCTCCTCCTGCACCTCCTCTCCTCCTGTCCTCCTGCCCCTCCTCTCCTCTTCTCCTCGTGCACCTCCTCTCCTCCTGCCCCTCCTCTCCTCCTGCACCTCCTCTCCTCCTGTCCTCCTGCCCCTCCTCTCCTCTTCTCCTCGTGCACCTCCTCTCCTCCTGTCCTCCTGCCCCTCCTCTCCTCTTCTCCTCCTGTCCTCCTGCCCCTCCTCTCCTCCTGTCCTCCTGCCCCTCCTCTCCTCCTGTCCTTTTCTCCTCCTCTCCTCCTGCACTTCCTGTCCTCCTCTCCTCCTGCACTTCCTGTCCTCCTCTCCTCCTGTCCACCTGCCTCTCCTCTCCTCTTGTCCTCCTGCCCCTCCTCTCCTCCTGTCCTCTTCTCCTCCTCTCCTCCTGCCCTTCTGTCCTCTTCTCCTCCTCTCCTCCTGCACTTCCTGTCCTCCTCTCCTCCTGTCCTCCTGTCCTCCTCTTTTTATCACTATTGTACACTGAACTTTGGTCAACTCTGTTGTTTTTAAAGTGCAATTGAAATAAAGTTGGATTGGATTGGGAAACAATCTTTAGTCCATAACGTGCTCCACCAGGATCCTCACTTCATCTGCATCAAATTTAGTAAAAGTCTTTTAAACATGTGACTTCTTCTAAACAACTAATCAAAAGAATAATCGGTAGACTAATCAATTAGCAAAATGATCGTCAATTGCAGCACTAGACAATTAAAAAGTACGGGTGAAGACTCTTTTGACCTCTGCAAAGATGTGATAGAGTGTTTTCTGAGGCTCAGAGGGAGAGGACCTTGTAAACAGGATTAATGGCTAATGCTTAAAAACACCTCCAGGTTTGTTTAAGTTTAAAGGAAGTCCAAGTTGCATAAAACGTGTCCTTGCATGAGCTGCAGACAATTCAGAACAGTTTGCTCTGTGGGCAATGGAAGCTTTACAAGCAAAGAGCGTTTCTACGGCGAGAGCTGCTTCTAACCCGCTCTGTGTTTGTTTCTTCAGGACTTTGGAGATGACGGCTCCCTGTACATCACCAAAGTGACCACCATCCACATGGGGAACTACAGCTGCCACGCCTACGGCTACGAGCAGCTGGCCCAGACGCACGTGCTGCAGGTCAACGGTCAGTCGCTCCATCACGCTTTAGCTGCAGGTCAACGGTCAGTCGCTCCATCACGCTTTAGTTGCAGGTCAACGGTCAGTCACTCCATCACGCTTTAGCTGCAGGTCAACGGTCAGTCGGCCCTTCACGCTTTAGCTGCAGGTCAACGGTCAGTCGGCCCTTCACGCTTTAGCTGCAGGTCAACGGTCAGTCGCTCCATCACGCTTTAGCTGCAGGTCAACGGTCAGTCAGCCCTTCACGCTTTAGCTGCAGGTCAACGGTCAGTCAGCCCTTCACGCTTTAGCTGCAGGTCAACGGTCAGTCGCTCCATCACGCTTTAGCTGCAGGTCAACGGTCAGTCGGCCCTTCACGCTTTAGCTGCAGGTCAACGGTCAGTCGCTCCATCACGCTTTAGCTGCAGGTCAACGGTCAGTCGCTCCTTCACGCTTGAGCTGCAGGTCAACGGTCAGTCGCTCCGTCACGCTTTGACCACAGCTGCAGGTCAACAGTCAGTCGCTCCATCACGCTTTAGCTGCAGGTCAACGGTCAGTCACTCCTTCACGCTTTAGCTGCAGGTCAACGGTCAGTCACTCCTTCACGCTTTAGCTGCAGGTCAACGGTCAGTCACTCCATCACGCTTTAGCTGCAGGTCAACGGTCAGTCACTCCATCACGCTTTAGCTGCAGGTCAACGGTCAGTCGGCCCTTCACGCTTTAGCTGCAGGTCAACGGTCAGTCGGCCCTTCACGCTTTAGCTGCAGGTCAACGGTCAGTCGCTCCATCACGCTTTAGCTGCAGGTCAACGGTCAGTCAGCCCTTCACGCTTTAGCTGCAGGTCAACGGTCAGTCAGCCCTTCACGCTTTAGCTGCAGGTCAACGGTCAGTCGCTCCATCACGCTTTAGCTGCAGGTCAACGGTCAGTCGCTCCATCACGCTTTAGCTGCAGGTCAATGGTCAGTCGGCCCTTCACGCTTTAGCTGCAGGTCAACGGTCAGTCGCTCCATCACGCTTTAGCTGCAGGTCAACAGTCAGTCGCTCCATCACGCTTTAGCTGCAGGTCAACGGTCAGTCACTCCTTCACGCTTTAGCTGCAGGTCAACGGTCAGTCGCTCCGTCACGCTTTGACCACAGCTGCAGGTCAACGGTCAGTCACTCCGTCCAAAGACATGCATGTGTTAGGCAACCTGGCAACTCTAAATTGGCCCAATGGACAGGTGTTGAAAATTAGCATATTCTGCTATATACACTTAAAACATTGCATCTGGTTCGTCCAGTGTAAATGCTATGTCCTTAAATAAATAAATAAATAAATAAACTCCTTCACGCTTTAACCAGTTTTCAGTCCAAAAAACACATTTAAAATTCTGCGAAACGTTTCAATACCAATCCCGTTTCAGAGAGGGATTTTAATGCAACGCTGCGTAACTTTCTGACGGTCGCATGTCGCCATAAGATTCCATAGAAATCGAAAGTTAAAAAATCATACTTCATGGAAACAGTAGGAGAAGTAGGCTTGTACGAGACAGGTTTGTGGAGATGCAAGCTCGCTCACGGTAGAACGCATGTTTTTCTATGTTTTAAAGTGCAATAAAAAACATCAGAAATTAAGAAAAACATGCTTTTATTTTACACGTGTATTTATTTTCGGCTCAAAAGTTATATTGAGAGGCTTTAAAAACTGAAACGCCTTGTTGCAATTAGTAAACATAGAGCTGATTAGCCCTTTCAAAAAGTCTATACAAAATGTATTTCCAGAACCTTCATTGACTTTTGAGTTTTTAAAACAAATTCCAGGCACATTAAAGTGTCTTTTATGCATTTGCCCTTTTCCCCCGAACCAAAGCCATATTATCTTTTATGTTCCCCGGTACCGATGTTCCCCAGAAACTGATGTTCCCCGGTACCGATGTTCCCCGGTACCGATGTTCCCCGTTAACGATGTTCTCCGGGATCTATGTTCCTCGGGACCTATGTTCCCCGGTACCGATGTCCCCCGGTACCTATGTTCCCCGGTACCGATGTTCCCCGGTACCGATGTTCCCCTGTACCGATGTTCCCCGGTACCGATGTTCCCCCGGTACCTATGTTCCCCCGGTATCGATGTTCCCCGGTACCTATGTTCCCCTGTACCGATGTTCCCCTGTACCGATGTTCCCCGGTACCGATGTTCCCCGGTACCGATGTTTACCTGTACCGATGTTCCCCGGTACCGATGTTCCCCGGTACCTATGTTCCCCCGGTATCGATGTTCCCCGGTACCTATGTTCCCCTGTACCGATGTTCCCCTGTACCGATGTTCCCCGGTACCGATGTTCCCCGGTACCGATGTTTCCCTGTACCGATGTTCCCCGGTACCGATGTTCCCCGGTACCTATGTTCCCCGGTACCGGTGTTCCCCGGTACCTGTGTTCCCCGGTACCGATGTTCCCCGGTACCTATGTTCCCCGGTACCGGTGTTCCCCGGTACCTGTGTTCCCCGGTACGATGTTCCCCGGTACCGATGTTCCCCGGTACCGATGTTCCCCGGTACCGATGTTCCCCGGTACCGATGTTCCCCGGTACCGATGTTCCCCCTTACTACGCTAATGCTAGTATAGGCGACTGGTTCAGGTTCCACAGCCCCAAAAGTTGTGCATATATGTGTAGTTTTACGGCATAAAATAAAGCAGCATAAAACCCAAATCCGGGTGGAACATATGGCTGACCCAACAGCTGCTTTTGAACATTTGGAAGACTTTTACCGAAGAGAAACTCTAAGGCCGATACGTTTAACATATAGAAACTAGAACTGGAGGAATCGGGCAAGTTGCTAGCTTTAGATATTGCCTTTATAATTTTACATTTTTTATGTCTCACAGCGGGGAGGGTTCCATGTTGTATTCTTCATCAGAAAGCATCGCTGGGGGGGCCGTTTGTTCCAAATGCGCATGTTTGAGTGATTATGCCTATTTAACTTGCACTAACTCAACTTGTGTGCAGTGGTACAAACCAAAGAGCTGCACATTAATCACCGCGACATCGCTCCTGTTTCGAAAACCCAAAATGTGCAAATTTAAACTACCCCCTACATGTAAAATAATTGCTCAAAGACATGCGCCCCGACAAAAAAATAA
The DNA here is from genome assembly GCF_026437365.1 of Eucyclogobius newberryi. Lineage (NCBI taxonomy): Eukaryota > Metazoa > Chordata > Actinopteri > Gobiiformes > Gobiidae > Eucyclogobius > Eucyclogobius newberryi. The sequence goes on from NW_027315779.1 coordinate 12,372,596, forward strand.
TCCAATTATTATTTTTCAATTACCCGGAACAAAAGATTATTTCCGTTGTGTGTTGGTAAAGCCGCCGGAGCAGGAGGGGAAAGAAAAGGCTCCGTTTTGTCAGGTGAGATAAGTGCATTTGGAGAAACGCCAGGAGAGGAATTAAGCGACGAGGCTGTTCGCTGCAGCGTTAGCGCCGACAAAGCCAAACGGTGTGATTTTAAACCCGATGAGGCAGATGTCACAGTGGAGCGCAGGCCAGTGAAGTAGATCAAATAATTCCTGGACGTTGGAGCAAATCTTTCAGAAGAGTCTTTCAATAACTGTGTTTCCACCTTCACAAAATGTGCATCTGAAATCGCGCGAGAAAAGCGAACGACAAATGCAAATGTGGTGTTGGTCCTCGTCTGCTCTGTGTCGAGACGGCGTTAGCCGTGTACTTTTTTTTCATGCGCAGAATGTAGCAGGTTGCTAACGCGTTAATAATGCTCTAGATGTGGTTTACCGCCAAACAAAAGACGCCATCTTTGCCAGAACGTCACACTTTTAATGTCGGACAAAGACAATTCATCCCTGAGTTTCTCCTCTGATGAAGATTAGAGCGCGCATTCGTGTTTCCAGGCAAGTTATAGTTTATGGCCATGTTTAACTTTAGCTTTTCTGGTGGATTTGCAGCAAACATCCTGAACCTGACGCGGATCATGTGGATTATTTAGACTTTGTTTGTCTCTTGAGTCGGCTCCGAGGCGTCTGGTGCAGGTCTGTAGTCCGACGCTCACAGGAGTTTTAAATACCCGCTCCGTGAGTTTATGCGACTAAAAGCGTTTCCGACCTTCCACTTTAACTGTTATGCGTGTGAACCAAAATCTACCTCAAGCGAGCGTATAAACTTTTGTGTGAATTAAGGGTTCAACATGCTTAAATTACTTATGCGATACTTAAAATACGCTTTAAAAATAAACGGGGGGAAAAGCAGTCAATGTGAACTTTGAACGGGCATTAATGTTTAACAACATTTTTAGTCTTTGTCATGATTTTTCTGACAAAAAATCTTTTATTTCAAAATATCTAATGAAACTATGTAAAATATCTGTATATCATCTAAGTCCTGCTGCATGGCTTTATTCATTTCTGAATATAATTTACGTCTGAATATCTCAAATTCTTCACCATTTCATGTATAATCTTGCGCCGCGAACTGGATTGTCGCAAGGTTTAAGTTTTCAAGGTTTGAGATTGATTGAACGTTTGGTGAACTGAAAGTTTCCAACATAAACGCTTAAAAACAAACGAAACGATTATGTCATTTGGGTGCAGGGATTGGCCCAAACGTCATTGAGAGTCGGAGTCGGAGGAATAAGTGGATAAGTGCTTGAAATCAGTAGAATTTGTGTTGTTTTGATGAATTTGATGAACGTAAACGGTGCGATAAAGACCGGAGCAGACTTGGACGGGCGTTCAACTCCGCGAGCGAAGAAAACGACGACCCTTCACCGCGGACTGGCACGTGTTGAGACGCACCGTTAAAATAAACATGAAAACTGCCTGGCGTGTCAGAAAGTCAAAGGCGTAAAAAAGGTCGTTTTTCAATGTTTGACAAAAGTGTAGGATATGTAGGCTTTTATTAGCAATTATAGCTGCAAAGTTCTGGTGCTAATGCTAAATTACTAGTCGATCCTAAACGCCCCTCGCATTTTTTCTGTTCTTTTAGCCGCTGAGAACTGGGGCGAGATCGGTCTGACAGGTTTTGGGTTAAAGATGAGTTTGTTTGGCGCAGTCCGACTTCTTTGTGCACGTAAACGTAGAGAGTGTTGAATTCGTCCCAAACCATTACCTTATTTTTTGGTAATGGTTTGTTTGGACTTCTTCCCCTGGTGCCGTGCGCTCACAGCGATATTTCTCTCTCCTGTGTTTTTCCCCTTTGAATATATTTGAATGCCTGTGTAATATCGGCGCCTGGAGCAGCCGGGGCCTTGTTTCGCGCCAACGTCCTGCCGGGTGATACAAATTCTTCTGCCCACTGCGGCGATGCGAGGACCCCACGGGAACGGCGCCGGTCCATGAAGTCGCGCTCATTATTTTTCTGTCTGTTTTTGTTTCTTTCTCTCTCGCACGCCGCAGTCCCCCCGGTGATCCTGGTGTATCCGGAGACGCAGGCGCAGGAGCCGGGAGTGTCGGCCAGCCTGCACTGCCACGCCGAGGGCATTCCCGATCCCAAGCTCACGTGGCTGAAGAACGGACTGGACCTGCAGCCGCGCTCCTCCAAGCAGCTCGCCCTGATCGGTGAGTCGCATGTGGGCCAGAGCCGCGCCAACGTGCCACCTGTGGTCCAGAGATAGTGTGCAGGGGAAATGAAATGTGCGTGCGTGCGTGTGTGTAGGTGTGTAAGTGTGTGTGTGTGCGTGTGTGTAATGGAAACGGACCGCCTGGAACTGTTTAGAAAGAAAGGAAATAAGTGTCACTGCTTTTGGAACTAAAGTCCTTGATAGAAAACCTACATTTACACACAGGAAATGGAAAGACAGAAATGCTATGTTGTAAACAGTCAAATGATCTGTTCGAGTTAAGGTCAAAAGGCATAAATGTATAATTATAATGAATGCATAGTAAATTAAGGGGGAAAAAACATTAAAATATACAAATATTTTCCAATGAAATATGACTTTGATTCTTAATAATAATAAAGTCATTATCCTTATATTAATTGACTTAAATTAAGAAGCATACAATGAAAAGGTTGTATTCTGAACTGGTCAAAACTGGTGAAGTTTTGACCACAAGCTTAAAATAAGAAAACATATTTTGAGTCCAAAGTAAGATTTTATTTTAAAATTAAAGCGCTCATAAAGCGCTTGTTTACATGTTACATGTTGCTGATGTTTTGGTAAACTTGTTAGCATGTTCTTTATGCTATAGTTATCTGAATAACTGATAATATGTTACGTTAACGTACCAGACACTTACCACAGTTCTGTCTGTGCGTCATGTAGCTGAAGGTGTTAGCGTTAGCATACGTACACCTATTCACCATGTTCTCTAATCTGTTATTATTTTAAACTGCATTTCAAGATGAAATGTCTGCGATTTATACTCCAGTGCGACTTTTTTCTTTGACTAATAGCCCGGAATCCAGCTCATATGCGCCCAAAAAATGAAAAGTTCACCTTATTGAAATCTACTTTACTCCTTTTGATTATGTTATGAATTAATCTATCATCCAATGAAACAATTTAAAGTGTTTAAGATGCTTCGTTTAAAATATTTACCTTAATAACACGTTCAAATGGAAAAGCTAATATACATAATACACTTAAATAGGGTCAGCATTTTAGTATATTTGTTGAGCGTGAGTAATTTAATCCAAACAAACAGTGTGATTTTTAAAAGCACTCTGGACACGAGAGCCGAGATAAAAAATGTGTGCAGAGTTAATGAAAAACAAAGCCGCTGGAGACAGAACCGACTCTTCACAAAGAAAGGATTTCCTCGGTGAAAGGAGCGACGTTGTGAGAGGCGACTTTGGGGGAATGTTTACCAGGAGAACAACACACGCAACCATCAACGTTGTACTATTCTTCAGGACGGCCACTGAAAACGCTTGTGATCCGGGTTTACAAAGAAAGACGCGTTTATTTCTTATTTCTAGTTTTATTCTGATTGGGTGAGTTTGGTAATGTACTTGGAGATTATACTTCTAGCGTTATACGTTTAATGTGTACGTTTTGGTTACCCTTTCCACTGGTAGCAATGGTTTCAAACGTAATCATCTGGGCGTTTCATTTTCAAGCTGAAGGTCCTGATTTCAAAAGCCAGTAGCACTTCGAGTCCCTTTGGGCCACAGTTTACGGATCCGCCGCAATATAAATAAAATAAATTATTATATTTTTTTTTTTTAATAAAGTACCGCCGACAATTCAAAATAGCTTTAAATGAAATATAAAAAGCGCTATTAAGTCAAAAGATAAGAGTCAAAATCCTGCTGGAGACATTTATTTTGGAAAGCATTGTTGTTACGGAGCGGCACCGTCCAGTGCGCGGTCCCGGCGAGAGCGCGCGCCCGTTTCGCTGTCTGCTTTGCACAGCGCCCGTTTCGCTGTCTGCTTCGCACAGCGCCAAATCCTTTAATAGCAAATACACATTGTAGCATACCCCCCCGAATGAAGGTTGACACTTTACTGATGATTTTTTGATTTAATGGAAATAAATCTTCAAAATACACCGTAAGAGCTGGGAAACACAAAAAGACAGTGCGTAAATGCAAAATGCCATGCTCTTACACCTTAGCAAACACCTTAGCAACAGAAAAGTTAGCTTGATATGATATCGTAGTAAATACACATCAATTAACTGTTAACTGTATCACCAAACTTAAATAACATGGGCTTTGGTAACACAAAATACAAAATTTGAGCTTTAATTTAACGTAAAACGTACCTTGTGCCTCTTCAGAGGGGTAGCTAATACCAAAAAACGTGTCAATTGTGCTCCGTATAACTTTTTCTTTTTCTCCTGTTTTTAGCGTCTTTTCTGTCAAGCTATTTCCGCCAAAACGCTAAACAGGAAGTAGCTTTTCAAAATAAAAGTACATTCTCTGAAACCGGAAGTCAAATTTACATTGAAATATTTTGTCAAAAGAAAATACGCTATTGGTTCTTTACACACATTTCAAACCCGTTTACCACATTTTCTCCAGTGCGTTTTGCTTTGACTAAGACTGCACACAGCGTCAATTCTACCAATGCGAAACACGCTAAATCTACTGTTACACTCACCTGCGCGCCGCGTCTTCCCCCCTCCTCCCGTGGTGCGTTTTTGGGCAAACCCGGAAGAAAAAAATCTTTTGAAATTGAATTTATATTTATATTTTGCCCGCCTGTTTGATTGATATATATATATATATTTCATTTAAAAATCCGTAAACCAAGTAATGAAATAACTGCAGCCTCAGAGAAGATAAATTCTACCTTCTCAAACCAGGACTTTAGCCCCTAATTTATACCAACGCTGTCACGTCCAACGCGCGCCGTTTCACACAATTTATATAGACTAAGTGCGTCTGAAGGCTTTTTAAGCACAGTCAGGCCCTAGCACGTGTATTTGCATCTAGTAGACCTCGTACCGCAGACTGGCTCTCTGGGTCTGTGTTCCCTGTCCTCCAATCTTCCATTTCTCCATTTCTCCTCCAATCTTCCATTTCTCCTCCAATCTTCCATTTCTCTTTCTCCTCCAATCTTCTATTTCTCCATTTCTCCTCCAATCTTCCATTTCTCTTTCTCCTCCAATCTTCCATTTCTCCATTTCTCCTCCAATCTTCCATTGCTCCATTTCTCCTCCGATCTTCAATTTCTCCTCCAATCTTCAATTTCTCGTCCAATCTTCCATTTCTCCTGCAATCTTCCATTTCTCCTCCAATCTTCCATTTCTCCTGTAATCTTTTACATTTACAAGTTCCTAATTCGTCGAAACAGATCTCGAACAAATCCAAAATGCTAAATTAACTGTAAACCAGTCTGTTTGCGCCGAGCGTCACCGGAGCAGAACCACAGGTTTTCGAGATTCAGGCGATGGCGAAATTTGTAAGAGAGTCCATTTTAAACCACTTTAAATGACCCAAAGAGAACAGGCACACTTTTGTAATTAGATCAACCTTTCTGCCTCTTTCCCTCTCTCTCGGTCTCTCTTGTTAAGGTTTAAGTGTGTGTGGGTGGATCATTAGGCACAGTGTAATAGCCTCTTATCTTTGCACGGATCAAAACAAAACACTAACCACAGAAACGTACGCACCAGATATGGGGCGGATCAGTTGTGTTTTTGCAGTTGTTGGAGCCGGACTCTAATCTTATCAAATCTAATGGGCTTTGTCCACAGCAGCGCGGTGGCTAGCTGTTTCTCGCAGCTAATGCTAACTTATTTTTAAACGTAAAATATAAAGAAACAACCTATTCAAATTTAAAGTAAAAGACTACCTGATTGTTTTCATTTCTAGATTATAGTTAGTTTATTCTATCATGCCTCAAAATGTACATTAGCGTTAGCATTGACTCACAAACACAGAAGCGTCAGCAGGGAAGTGGTATTATTATTACCACTACAGTGTATTTAGATAGCACTTTTCCACTTTCAAGCCACTTAAAGCGCTTTACTAGGCAGTGTGGATGAAGTGTCATACCTAAGAACACAATAACATTTCCTCTAGCGCCCCTCTGTGGCACCTGGTGTTTTAGCTGTTAACCATGTTCTACACTTGTCCCATCATCAAAAACATACCTGGAGTTTAGCAGTTTGCTTCATTCTTACTAGTTTGATGAAGCTTAGAAAATCTTCTCCTCTACGATTGTCAAAAACATTCCATTCCAAATTTTCCCGAAGTGTGGCATTTTCTCCATGTGTAGCGTTTTCCCGATGTGTTGCGTTTTCTCGATGTGTAGCATTTTCTCGATGTGTAGCGTTTTCTCGATGTGTAGCATTTTCTCGATGTGTAGCGTTTTCTCGATGTGTAGCGTTTTCTCGATGTGTAGCGTAGCGTTTTCTCAATGTGTAGCGTTTTCTTGATGTGTAGCGTTTTCTCGATGTGTAGCGTTTTCTCGATGTGTAGCGTAGCGTTTTCTCAATGTGTAGCGTTTTCTTGATGTGTAGCGTTTTCTCGATGAATAGCATTTATGTGTAGCGTTTTCTCGATGTGTAGCTTTTTCTCGATGTCTTGATGTGTGCCGTTTTCTCCATCTGTGCCGTTTTCTCCATCTGTGCCGTTTTCTCAATCTGTGCCGTTTTCTCGATGTGTGGCATTTTCCCGATGTGTGGCGTTTTCCCGATGTCTTAATGTGTGCCGTTTTCTCAATGTGTGGCATTTTCCCGATGTGTGGCGTTTTCCCGATGTCTTAATGTGTGCCGTTTTCTCAATGTGTGGCATTTTCCCGATGTGTGGCGTTTTCCCGATGTCTTAATGTGTGCCGTTTTCTCAATGTGTGGCGTTTTACCGATGCGTGGCGTTTTCTCGATCTGTGCCGTTTTCCCGGTCTGCGAACGCTAGGGTTAGGGCCGCTAACCCTGTGACATGGCTCCGAGAATCTTCTGTGCTGTTTTTAAGTCCATAAACCATCGTTGCGCTAAGAGCCTGTGTTCTGACCCGTGACCTTGTGCTGTTTTGGCGTCATCTCGATCCAGAATTTCTCTTCTTTCTGAGCGAGTTGCTGCTGGGTTTAACCAATCACAGTGAACTCTCAGAAGAAACACATTCACATTCCCTTTAAAGACACTGTAAAGCATGTTTGCCAGGCTTCAGCGCCCCAAAATCTGCAGAACTGTATTTAAAGCGGCACTCACTCCTCTTGTGACACAGACCTGCCCCTTTTTTAACAGGTTTGATACAAGAACTCCATTGCTAATTATTATTTCTAATATAATTTGCTAATTGATTTTTTTTTTTTAGTAATTGAACTTGGTGCTGAAAGGCTTGAAATTATGGAAAGTCTATCATAATAACTGTATTCTGTTTAGTGCTGATATGAGAGTTTCAGACACTTTCAATAAAAAAACTCTTAATTAGAAGTATTGTTGTGGGGCTTATATGAATAAACCTTATCTTTATAGTGTTCGTATTTATAAAAAAACTAATTTATTGGTAGAGACATGCCCCGAAAAACGTAATGAGCTAAGGCTGCAGTTATTTACGTAATACAATGTTCTCTGCAAAGAACAAAATATCCTCTCCAGTAATGGAACACATTTTTATTAACTCTGTAGTTCAGACTTCTACAAGCGCATGGCATTATTGTGTCAGTTTAGTTTAGTTCAGAGTTCATTCTTCTCTCTCTTCCCTCCTGGACGTGAAATGTGCAAATGTGTGAATCCTACATTTTAAACTCTAAAATAATTTGTTTTGGATCGACTCATATTGAAGGCGCTGTACTTGATTTTTACCGTCTTAAAGGTGTAAAAAAGAAGAATAATAAATTACATTATAACTAGATACAGACTAATTGGTGCTGTATATATCTAAACTGGGGCACAACATATGTTACATGAAAACATTTAGTAAAGCAAAGTGTTGAATAATGGCACTAGTTTCTGAAGCCATTGTGAAAACATGATTAACAGTTCATGATCTGTCTGAATAAGTTGTTCATTAGAGGAGTTTTGCCCATTACAAACTAGTTGTTAGGTAACAGTTATTTCCACAGGAGTAAAATTATTATATTAACGTGGATAAAATATTGACAATCTTTGATATAATTTTAGTCAAATGAGTCGTCCAATCGTTCATAATTAAACAACAGATTCCATCATAGAATCTCCAGCTCAATTTTATATTTTTAATTCTATGTTCAACGCTCTGCCATCAGAATGGAGGCCAAAGGGAAGTATTTCCAGTGAGCAGACACACTTAACGTGTTTATGATGTGTTGACAAAGCTATTTATATCTATTTATCTTTCCTTTTCGGCTGCGTTTGCACTTCCACAAAGAGCAGATTGAATCGGAACTAAACTAGGACTAGAACTTAACTCTACATCAGAAATAAACTTAGCTCAAACTGGACAAAAAAACTGCACATTTTACCAATAAAGTGAACATTGTGGTTATTTTATTTTTTCAATTCACGATTGACTGACATCAGATCTAAATTGTGGGGATTGTAAGTATTAATAAAGAATAAGCAATACAAAATGTAATTTCCAGATTGACAATGTCACTTAGTTTGCATCTGTATTACAAAGGACAGAAACAATATTGATTCATAGCCTCTAAACTCAGGGTTCAGAATAAGCGGTATCGCATCGCAAAATACGACGCAATTTCTCTCAAATGCGATGCATTGGTCAGAAAAAAGTGCTTTTGTATCGCAGCTTTCGCGATACAAAAGTGTGTGTTCAATTGTACCAAAGCGCCTAAAAGTACTGATCACTCGTCAATCGATTGTCAATAACATCATGACACATGTAGGACGCTGTGTTGACATGACGAGTCCCGCTGCTGTCTCAGATCGAGAGTCTGAAAGTGGGAGGAGCCACGTACTGTAAAGTTAGGGTCACAGATTCAGACTTCCGAGGTCAATAGCTCCTAAACGCAAAAGTCTTTGCAGATCATTCACATGCCAAAATACTCATATTTACACTGCCAAGTGACACAACCTCGTTTTTAACAATCAGATGCGTATTTTGGGCGCAGCGAATTACACTCATCCGAATGTGCAGCCGGAGCCGAAACGAGTGCTTAGGGACCGTCATCAAATGTGCAGCCGGAGTGGTGACGAGAGTACTTAGGACCGTCATCAAATAGTCAAATAGAGCGGTACAATTTGAATAACACATAAAATACATCATGATGAACACCACAGAAACCTTTATTTTTCCGAGTGTAATGACAATTAATATGTAAACGAGACTCCTGCAAATAGTCATCTGATTGATGATGATATGGAAGAAAGTTGTAAATAAGGCCATATGACTTTGTGTTGATTAATTTGTTCAACAATTAATTTATTTGCAAGTTTTATTTAAAGAAAAAATGTTTAAAAAGTGTTTAAAAGTTAATTTGTTGGGAGTTTTCTTTAATAGAATGTTTACAAATACATTTAAATAAATAATCGTGTTATATCAATGGAAAATATTGATTGTTAGTCACTTTCGTGTTTTGCTTTGCAATTATGAAATTGCTATACAAATTTTGAAAAATTAAATCCTTAATCTGAGCCCTGAAACTGTCTTTCAGTATAACTAATAGTGTAATAAACAATGAACATGTTTCTAACCAGGCTCTGACACTGAGAGAGTGGTTCTCATTTGCCAAAAGTAGCAACCTTTTTACAATTTATGATATTCTGATGCTCTTGACTTTTGCCTCCAGTTTGTCTCCCTCACAGAGTTTGGGATTTAAAAAAAGACATGTTATTCGTTTGTCTGCCTGTTATAATCCATGAGACTCGAGGATGATTACGTTTTATTCTGACTATTTAAATTGCAATATCAATCTAAAACAACTTAAAATTTGGACTATAGAGCGCACCAACGAACTTTACAAAGAAAAAGAAGTACACATAAATATTGTTTTAATAGATCCATGGGCTGGTTATATCACATGTTCGCACTCCACTTGTAACTTTTTATTTAGACTAAAGTCAGTTCATGGTTTGACTCATATCTCAGTGAATAAGAGTCGGATTGTGATAAAAACACACATAATTTTGAAGCTTAACACAAAGAGAACACGTCTTAGCGCCTACTGTCCCCTCTGTCTTGGATTTCTCTGTGTCGCCGATTTACTTGAGGCCGTTAGCCCATAAAAAATTTTAAGTTAGCCGCATCGTTGTATAGGCAGTGGGGTTCAAAGCGCGTGAAAAAAGTAGCAGGCTATAGTTCGACTTTTTTACGGTAATAAACAAACACGTCCGCTTACTTCTGGGTTCAAAAGCTGCTATTTTCCGTCAGATTGTTTTTAATCTGTGCCAAAAGGACTACGCCAATACGTTGTGTGTCACTGAATGAAGTAAGTCAAATGCAGTGGGCGTGCGGTGAACCCAGCGACTGTCTGAACAATGGCATCGTGTCTGCAGGAGAATAAAGATGACTCAGAAGTGTATGAATCACTCAAAACATAGATGTGTGCAGTTTAATGCTAATGGAAAACAATTACACGAAAAGGCGCGCTAATGGTGTGATCTGGAGAGCAGAGCCTGATCAGAGAGTAAACCAGAACCAGCCTGACAAGAGGCCATCACAACATTCTACAATTCCTCTAAAACCAACCTGATTCACTGTCAGATCGCAGATTTGGTGACCTGGTTTGTGGTTGTGTGCCTATGTGTGAAACAAAACCGTCCACGCCTTCTCTATTAACACATGTAAAAGTGGAATTATTCAAAATACGTGTACATCACAATGGAGGAGCACAAAGTCACGAGTATAGAAAGAGTGATGTTTCCCTGTTCTTCATAACACCATGTCAAAAGGCTCATAATTCACTAGAAACATGCTAAATTGTGGCACCATCATCACCATCGTCTAACTCAATTTCAGAACTCTGTATTTGGGCCTCAGAACTCCTGCCATGAACACAATAAATGGATAGCCCTGTGGAATATACTCCAGCAGCAGAAAAAAGGCCATCACAAAAATCAAGAGCTGGACCAACACCATAAATGACACACAGACTTTGTGTGCCTTTATTGTTCTTATTGTGCCGTTATACAACTCAAAAGACGGGTTCGTTGTCAGTCGAAATGACGCTTAAGACCTGAGATAAAACATCCCAAACAAAGAACGATACGCCTCAAATGTTGGATTTCTATTTTGGATATTCCCTCTCTAGAGCAGTAAAACCTCCCGTAGAGTTCCTCGGACCCTCGGCCACCGCCCGCGATCGCACCGACGATCCATTTCTAGAACTCGAGCCCTTCCGGTGCGTCTCATGCAATCTCTTCGATCGGTTCCGCGGATAAAAGCGCACATAAATGCACGGATCAAAGCTGCCGTCAGCGCGCTCTCCCCGCACGCCGTCTTTATTCGCCATGATGAAAGCGTTCTATGGGAGTAACACGGCGCTGCTTTGTTGTTGTTGCCGTTGCCGCGACCGCCCGCCTGTCACCTGCGCTTCATACGTCGTTCTCAGGGGTTTGTGTAGACGCCGTACGTGCGAGTGTTTTTCATCTTGCATCTATTTAAAGCCGCCTCTAATGGACGGTTATATTGTGCGATATTGGAGAGGAATGAGATGTTGCCCATCATGAGGACATAAAGACAACTGGATGTTCTGCACTACTCGCGCCTTTAAAATAAATGATGGAGTGGGTAATGCTGACAAAAACAAATGTGTATATATTTTTTTTCTCCAGACATCATGTAAATCCAACAGAAAAGTGTCTGTCAACATCTTAGTTGAGGTTTACTCTTTTGAGCAGCTCTTTTGTAGCTTTTTTTGTTTACTATATACTCATATGTTGCATATCTTCAAAGCAAACTGTAAATGCGTGTACATATTGAGCCTATTTTTATTCTTATTTTTTATCTGATATCTTATTGTTATTATTATCCCATAGTAGATTTAATTTGTTCCTCTTTTGACTTATTCATTGTTTTATGTTGCACCAAATCAAGACAAGTTCTGATGTTTGTGAATTCTATTCATTGACAATGGCAATGAATCCTTTCTGATTCTGATTATCTAGATTGTACACCGTTTGGTATAAACTTATTTGTCTTTAATGTATTCAGTTACAGATGGTTTTATCGCCCAAAAATAAGAAAAGTTGGATTGGTGGAGTCACTTGCCTGTCTTTATGCCATTGTGTGCAGCGTTCCAGGGAAAACATCAACATTTCAATGAAGAAAAGGTTTCAGACACGTGTAACATTTACATCAGATTTGTCTTTTTGAACTAACTCATGAATAAAAATGGGAATATTGGCAACTAAGATAAAACATGGTCATACGTTTCCATTTTCATGCAACAAATTATTTTTTATCTCAGATGAATAGGTTTTAGTCAAAAGTGAAAAGTTGATTTGAGAACTTTACAATGTTTAGGGCCTTATTTACATGCATCCTTGAATCAAAGCAAGTTAAAAAAAAAAAAAAAGTAGAGTACACTTTGTGTTGTGAAAGTTTCAACTAATTCTGTCTTAAAATTATTAAATAGCACTTATTCCTCCATTTTCCACTCCAGGTAAATGTAAATGCTGCCAATTAGCATATGAATTAGCGGACTCATTGTGCATAGCTTCCACTGCGCCCCCTGGAGGCTTTACCTGGAAATTAGACACACTTTTGTTAAGAGTCTGCACTATATGATATTTTATGTCAAATCCTAACACTTTGGATGTTATTCAGCAGTTATTCAGTGCCAAAAACTGCTAAAGCTAATAAGCGCATGAGCTTCATGGTTAGCTCTCAACGCAAGGTCAGAAAATATGAGAATGGGCGAATTTCGAAGAGAAAAAGTATGAGAAACAAGAGATACCAATGAATCCAGTCTCACATTGTTAGAAAAATAATATTAGTAAAATGCAAATTGTATTATGAAAGGTGTTTTTTGGGAACAGGGAGTACTTGAGTTTGTGTAATTCTGATTTGTGGATTGGAAACTAGACCAGTCCATGATTGAACACTCCAGAATAAAGCCAAGAAAATAATAATTTTACTGCTTTTGTGTGCTCATTTTTAAAAAATGTATTATTCTGTAATGTTCTGTTGGCATGAAATGATTGTAATTATCATTTTGTGAAAAAAGATTTGTATTTACTTGTGGACATGTCTGAATATCTACATTTCCCATAATCCCTCAGTCATTACCGAGTCCTACCCTATTCCGCAGACTTTATAGTGCACTCAATCACGGAGCGATTCGGACCCTCGCCTCGGGTCATGTGACTCTGGCAGATAAAAAAGAAAGAAGGAAAGTGATTTGCGTCATAAATATTGGTCAAGTCCATCTGACACAAACAGTTCGATATCGTACAATTTAACATCATTTGATCATAAATAATAATAAAAAAAATAATCATTCAACACTTTCCATTCAATTCTCAATTCAGTTCAGTTTATTTTAACTTTAACAGCAGTTGCCTCGAAGAGCGGCAGTGAAAAAGAGATTAAACATTATTCATAGTAAATTAGCATCCATCCATTAAACATGTCAGGCTGTGGAGCTGGAGCCACGCAAAAGGAGAGAGGGAAGTTCATCCAGGCAGTCGAAGAGCCGTCTCATTTAGAGAGGAGAGCGTTCCTTCAGGCAGATGAAGAGCATCCGGATCAGGTCAGCATCAGCAGTGTCTGAAACTGCAGCACTCGGTGCGAGGAAGAAGGACAGAAACATGTGACCAGCAGTGACCAGACACAGAACTAGAATCATAAATACTGTTGAGAGGGAAGAAGAGGCTCAAGCTGCCACAGAACCTCAGGGGGCCTAAACGGGGATAACTTTAACCACACACATTGGGCTTAAAATACTCTTTTGAGCTTTTAACTATGTTCTTACAGTGTTCAAAAATATACCTGGAGCAACACTGAACTGGCAGGTGTTTGATGGCGAGCTGGATGAATGGCCCCTGGAGCAGACAACATTCCTGTGTTTATTCTCCCACTGACTCGTATCAACGCTTATTATCATCTCACTTAAAACAAGAACAAGACATTTGCGTTGTGGAGTTTTCTCACACCGGGAAACCCACTTTGCTTTTTGTTTGGCGAAGGCCACGAGTGTCACCTGCAATAGTATCAGATTCTAGATTCTTTGATTTATCATTTGGAACCGGTATTATTCTTGCTTTTCACTTTCTTTTGTACAATACACATTTTAAATTCAATCATCAGTCATCCTCATTTGAAACCAACTCACATATCAATAACAAACACATGTCACAGGTTTTACTTTGTATTTTGTCTCCAATTGGATTTGAGCATTTATAGAAACAATGGAACAATGTCGCGCAGACTCGACACACGGCACATGTTGAATAACGGAACTGACTCTGGTATAAGCGAGTTTTTATACCTGTTGCTTTTGTACGACAAGTGAATTCTCCTTCAGACGGCGGGAGGGTTGAGCACATGAGGGGAATCTCCAATCATCTTTGAGCCAGTCTCAAAGGCAAAATAAAAAAAAAAAAACAAAGCAAGCAAGAAAGACGAAGCAAAAACAGTCAAAAAAGAAGCCATTAAAAGCCATTCTAGTAAAGGTTTATTATAGAATTTACTCTTTTGACCTTGTTTGTGGTTAATATCTCTGTTATATTCACATGAAACTAAAAAAAGCAGTGGTAAGAAATGTCCTGAACATGTTTTAACTCATTATGGATCTTCAGACAAGGAGCATGGGCTGGGTTAACGTCAACTCGCCAAAACTGCATAAATAATGGCCTTGATTAAATCTTGGGTAGAACTGCAGCCACAGTACGGGGTGTGTCATGTTCTTTACCACAGGCGGTTGACAGGGGGCGCCGTTCTGCACGTCCTGAGCACGTGGTTTTTGCATGACTAACTCCTCCTCCTCTGACGGGTTCCCGTTTCAGCCGACGGGAGCGAGCTGCTGATCGGGAGCGTGCGATACGAGGACACCGGGGCCTACACCTGCATCGCCAAGAACGAGGTGGGCGTGGACGAAGACATCTCCTCGCTGTTTGTGGAGGACTCGGCCAAGAAGACACGTGAGTCTGACCGTCCGCACATGTGATCAGTGATGTAATCTGCTTGAGTATAAACTTTTAAGAAGCCATATGCAAGAACGGCGCAAAACCTCAGGCCAGTCTCGGGCTATTCACCTCATTCCGGAGGCTGCCGCGGGCGTCGGCAATAATTGTGCCCCCCTATCTGCTTTTAGCGTCGATTGCCGATTTCAATATCACATAAGTTCTGCACTGACACAACGTCGTTTTCGAGCTGCAGAAAAACGGTGCCTTGTTGGCTCGCCGAACGCTACATTATGATATATTTTGGCGGCGAGACTTTGTCCTTCGATCTCCACTTGAGTGAACGGAATTCCCGCTCGACTGGAAACGCCAAAAACGACGGAAGCAGAAAGAGGCAAAAGTGGGCGGAATAAGGTGAATAACTCCTCCCTCTTTCTCTTTTCTGGTTGAGGGCGGTCCGCCAGCTTTCCCTGTTTACACGGAAGCTTTATTGTTTTAATTTGAAAGTCCCGCAGTATGGCTTTAGATGTGTCGATAGCATGACATTTACTCCAGTGCATGTGTTTTTATTGGAAAACCATGAGCGGAGTCTCCTCTCCACAGATCTGGCCTGTAACTGGACCTGGTGGTGTGAGCAATAAAGCAGCAGAAAAGGAACATCATGTGCTACTACTGCTACTACTACATGTGTAAGTAGTAGTAGTAGCAGTTGTAAATGCAGTTGCAGTAGTTCGGCAGCAGATATTGAAACTGGCTCCAGGTGGTTTATCGAAAGTATTAGTAGTAGTAGTAGTATTTCTCGCGTGTTTACGAGCGCCTCTTGATACTTTATTGGATTTGCGCGGCGCTCGCCTGGAGTGTTCTCCATGAGTCCACGTGACGAGCGCTTGTTTCGCCAGGCGTGAAGTGGATCTAATCAGAGCCGACGCCCGACGACCGTCAATGTAGGATTAAAAGAAGTGGGAAAGAAAAACAGTAATAATACAATAATAATGACGTGGTTTCTCCCTCTCCCTCTCTTTTCCTTTCTTGCCCCCCCTTTCCGCCATCCTCTCTCACTCTCTCTCACTCTCTACCCCCACACTCCCTCTCTTCTCCTTCTATCTCACCTTCCTCTTCTCCCGCTCTCTCACCTCTGTCTTCTATCTCTCCTATCTTCTCCTTCTATCTTTCCCCTTTCTCTTCTCCCTCTCTCTCTCCCTCTTCCCCCTTTCTCTTTCATCTATCTCTTCTCCTCTCGCCTCTTCCATCTCTCCTATCGTCTCCTATCTTTGCCTCTTCGTCTCTCTCGTCTCCCTCTCTCTCTCTTCCCCATTTCTCTTTCCTCTATCTCTTCTCTCACTTCTCTCTCTCAATTTCCTCTTTGCTCTTTCTCTATATGCTCTCTCTTCTCTCTCTCTTTCTTGCTCTCTCTTTTCCCTCCACTCTCTCTTCTACCTTTCCCTCTTTCTCTCCCTCTCGGTTTCCTCTATTCTCTTTCTCTATCTCCTCTTATTCTCTCTTCCTCTCTCTCTTTTCTCCCTCTCACTCCTTTCACCTGCCACTCTTCTCCCTCCTTCCTCTCTTCTCCCTTCTTCCTCTCTGCTCTTTCTCTCTTTTTTTCCCTTGCTTCCGGTTTTGGCCCTCGCTGCAGTCGCAAACATCTTATGGAGAGAAGAAGGTAATTATACATTTTTATCATATATTTTTTGCCGTTCTCTCGCGCGCTCCATTTTTCACTCTTTTCCATCGCTCTGAACGCAGCTTTGACATTTCCAACGTAGATAATTTCTGCCAATTCTTATTTGGCGGAGCGTCGACGGGGAAAAATTACAGAATTTTATATTGGATAAATCGACCCCAGGCCTCACGACAAAACTCTCATTATTTGCCGTCCGAAAGGTTCTTTTTAGCATGTCTGCGTTTTGCGTTTAACGTCCCGATTTTTGGCAAATAAAAAAAAATATCCCCCCAAAAAAGCGCCTAGAGAATAATCAGCAGAATTCTTCACCAATATCTTCTCAAAACCGGTCTTAAATATTTGAATACAACATTTTCTGCTCCCGTTTACCGCTTTTAAGTAACAGAACGTCTTCTTCCACTGTAATTACGTTTGGCTTAAGTAAACGAACAAAAGAGATCTCAACATTCAATTTGCTCTCCGTTTACTTGGACAGCACTTTACGCTTGACCTGTTGTTTACAATGGTTCCGAGACATAATCTGTTTATCGGCATCTGCGGTGACGAGCTGCCGAGGCCGTCGTGTTTTTGAGCGTTCGCAAACTCGCCCCGTCCAACGCCAACGCTCTCGGGCAATGACTCGTCGACATCTCCGACACGGCGACGGTTATCTCGACGTCGCGTTCCTCGGCAGTCGGTGATCGCTTTGACCGATTCTGATTTCGCGCTCGTCGTCTCGTGTGTGTGTGTTTGATCGGTTGTTTTTTCCCAGGTCTGAGCGTGGGGAACATGTTTTACGTTTTCTCGGACGAGGGGATCACCGTGCTGCAGCCGAGCGAGTGCGAGATCCGGCGACACATGAAGAGGACGGACCGGATCGTGGCCACTTACGTAAGGACAAGAAATACAGACAATATTAAAAGGTGATGGTTTTACTAGAAGGTCGAATAAACGCTTCACACGGCGGAAACATGATCTGTGGGTGCGAAGAAGCCGAAAATGTCCAAAGAACTGCTTCTCGAGTCGAGGCCGTACACCCCACGGGACGTTTGAGCGTGCAGAGTAAAGCCACTTTGAGACCGAAGCGTTTGACGTGGATCGGACAGAGTTTTGAGCAGAAAGCTGATGATGAACCACACAGGAAGTGGTGTCATCTGCTCTAGACCTAAATCTGACCAGCCTTCTTTTTCTGTCCTTTGATGGACTTTATCGGCAACATTCCCGCTGCCGTACTTTGCCTCACTCGTGGAGCTTCGATGAGTATTTCCTAAAGAACTGTAATCCACGAGCCAAAACCTTGACATGTTCTGAATGGCAGCAGCAGACACCGTGACACTCTCAATGTTTTCTGCTGGACTTAGGTCGACATCTCAATCAAAAACTCCTCCATGGATGAAAGAAAAGGACGGCTTTAATTGTTGGACAAACAATGTGGTGTCAAAGCAGAACTAATTATATGGCGATAGAGCGCCCCCAGCAGCCCCCTTTTGAAAAAACAAACGCAAAAGCTTTTTTTTACATGTTTTTTGTGGCGCACCGATTTTTGCTCAGACACTGACACAGATGTAATTGGAAGCGCTTTGGCCAATAACCAATATTAGGCCAATATTTTCTATGTTATTGCTGTATTTTAAAATAAGGATCAAATCAATTTTAAAATGTTGAGTTTGAATACTCTTCGTTTTGGGGGAAAAGAAAAAGTTTGATTTGGCTCTGTGTTTAGATGTAGATATGTTATAGGCCATTATATATTATTAAAATGATCCTTCATACTTCATACATTCTGTGAATTCCCTGTTTTATTGATATTATTTCTCAGACTAAAGTGTCATCATCGCTGTCACTGTTAAAGCTCCTCAGACTCTTCTCTCCGTCTTTAAACCTCTCAGACTAAAGCTGTCTGGAATAAACATGTCTGAACTGATCGTCTAGGAAGAAAAAACAGTTATAAAGTTGCTACACTTATATTTAATGATAAGTTTCATCTAAAACTTGTCTAGTGCTTTTAAAAGTCTGTAACTCTTGTCATTTCTGGGTCTTTTGCCTCAGAATAAAGACTGGATTAAAGTTTACAGTCTGTCGTTTTGGACTGAAACCGATATCACTCAATGACCGATACCGATACTCGGCCAATATATCGGTGCACCCGCTTTCTTTCTTCATCATCATTTCCCCATGTGGGACAATAAAGGAATAGCTTATCTTATCTTATCATGAGAGAATAAAGTATAATCACATTAAAAAAAAAACATTTCCCTTGGCAGAATATTTGAAAAAAGAGCCAGGGTTTCTCAGGAGAGTTGTCTTCATGTCAATGCCGTTAATGTTGCTTTTCCGCCCAGAGACGGAAAAATGCACATGTCACCGTCACAGGGACTTAAAGATGTTTAATGAGGTGAAAATGTGACTTAGTTCTGCTTTAACTGAAGATAACGGGCTGCGCAACATGGACGGTGACTCCTCTAAAGTATTGGCACATTTGAATAGGGAATATAATCGGAAATGCACCTTTTCTGTATATTTATGAAGCAATATTTCGAGTAAATCATGTTCAATTGTATAAGGGGCGTTAAACTGCCGTAGAGTTTATACCACCTTTGAAACTGTCTGCCAAGCAAAACACTTTTAATAACATCCAATTTTGTGTTTTCCTAAATTCGCCACGTTTAAATCCAGACTCTTTGCTTCCGGCTGTTCGATCAAAGTCTTCCCGTCGCTCTGTTTTCCCCTCCACCTTTCTGAGCGTAACGGGATTAAACGAGTCCACGCGCGCCCCACACGTCCCTCGACAGGACAAAAAGGCTTAAGATGCTAAAAGTGAGCCGTTCCCGTGAGGCGTTGGTGTTCTAACGGACCCTGGGATTGGATTAGAGATCGATCCCGACTCGATAAGGCGAGGGGCCCCCGCACGCGGCGCCGCTTCTGCACCGGGAAAGAGCGAGCGCCAGGGAAAAACCGCCAGCCGAACGTAGCCGTGACTCAAGAGTGTTTCACAGTTTTATCACGCGCTCAAAGTGTCACAATAAGATAAAAAAACAGCGGCGGAAAGTAACAGTGGATCACAAAACTGAAAGTGCTATGTAAGTAAAATCTTTAGCTCATGTGTACAACAGTGGATACTTTTTACTTTCACTACACTTACATTACATTTGAGAGACGGTATCTGTACTTTCTACAACTGCATAAAGGTTTTTGAGTTCAAGTGTTTATCTTTGAGCTTCATTCTCTTCTGTCAGCGTCAATGTGTGTGAACCCTGACTAACTGTAGCCTCTCATCCCTTCTTCCTCCTCTCGTCCCCTCTCCCTCCTCTCGTCCCCTTTCCTTCCTCTTGTCCCCCTCTTCCTACTCTCGTCCCCTCTCCCTCTTCTCGTTCCCTCTCCCTCCTCTCGTCCCCTCTCCCTCCTCTCGTCCCTCCTCCCCCTCACGTCCCTCTTCTCGTCCCCTCTCCCTCATCTCGTCCCTCCTCCCCCTCTCGTCCCTCTTCTCGTCCCCTCTCCCCCCCTCGTCCCGCCTCCCCCTCCCATCCCTCGTCCCTCCTCTTGTCCTCTCTCCCCCCTCTCGTCCCCCTTGACTAACTGTAATCTCTTATCCCTACTTCCTCCTCTCATCCCCTCTCCGTCCTCTCGCCTCCTCTCCCTCCTCTCGTCCCTCCTCCCCCTCTAATCCCTCCTCCCTCCTCTCGTTCCCTCGCCCTCCTCTCCCTCCTCTCCCTCCTCTCGTCCCCTCTCCCTCCTCTCCTCCCTCTCCCTCCTCTCATCCCCTCTCCTCCCTCTCCCTCTCTCTGGCCCCTGCAGGAGGAGATGTGTCCTCAGGGTGAAGCCTCGGAGCCTCAGACCTGCGTGTGGTCGTCTGCGGTGAACGTTCGGGATAAATACATCTACGTGACACAGCCGAGCCTGAGCCGCCTGCTGCTCGTGGACCTCCAGGCCCAGAAGGTGGTTCAGGTCAGTGACGCTCACTATGAAATATAACCATCTACAAACGTGACCTCAAAGCTGTTTTAAGTGTGGAAGGAAGAAGTTGTGGGTTCAACAGCTCAAACGTGGCCCCGGCTCATCACCAGTGTTCAGCTTTGTCACTCTTTGTCTCTCTTTGTCACTCTGTGTCACTCTTTGGCACACCTTTTTGTCACTCTTTGCCACACTATGTCACACTTTGTCACTCTTTGTCACACTGTGTCACACTGTGTCACTCTTTTTCACACTATGTGACTCTTTGTCATTCTTTGTCACACTTTGTCACTCTATGTCACACTGTGTCACTCTTTTTCACACTATGTGACTCTTTGTCATTCTTTGTCACACTTTGTCACTCTATGTCACACATTTTCACTCTTTGTCACACCCTTTTCACTCTGTCACACCTTTTTGTCTCTCTTTGTCACTCGTCACTCTTTGTCACTCTTTTTCACACCTTTTTGTCTCTCTTTGTCACTCTTCGCCACACTTTGTCACTCTTTGTCACACCATTTTGTCTCTCTTTGTCACTCTTCGCCACACTTTGTCACTCTTTGTCACACCATTTTGTCTCTCTTTGTCACTCTTTGCCACACTATGTCACTCTTTGTCACTCTTTGCCACATTGTGTCACACTGTGTCACTCTTTTTCACACTATGTCACTCTTTGTCACTCTTTGTCACTCTTTGTCTCTCTTTGTCACTCTTCGCCACACTTTGTCACTCTTTGTCACACCATTTTGTCTCTCTTTGTCACTCTTTGTCACACCATTTTGTCTCTCTTTGTCACTCTTTGCCACACTATGTCACACTTTGTCACTCTTTGCCACATTGTGTCACTCTTTGTCACACTGTGTCACTCTTTGTCACTCTTTTTCACACTATGTCACTCTTTGTCATTCTTTGTCACACGTTGTCACTCTTTGTCACACTTTGTCACTCTTTGTCACACATGTTCATTCTTTGTCACACGTTGTCACACCCTTTTCACTCTTTGTCACACCTTTTTGTCTCTCTTTGTCACTCCCAAACAAACACAAAGAGTGACTCTTTGTCAAACTATTTCACACTTTTTCACTCTTTGTCACACCTTTTTGTCTCTCTTTGTCACTCTTTGCCACATTGTGTCACTCTTTGTCACACTGTGTCACTCTTTGTCACTCTTTGTCACTCTTTTTCACACTGTCACTCTTTGTCATTCTTTGTCACACGTCACTCTTTGTCTCTCTTTGTCACTCTTTGCCACATTGTGTCACTCTTTGTCACACTGTGTCACTCTTTGTCACTCTTTTTCACACTATGTCACTCTTTGTCATTCTTTGTCACGCGTCACTCTTTGTCACACTTTGTCACTCTTTGTCACACATGTTCACTCTTTGCCACATTGTGTCACTCTTTGTCACACTGTGTCACTCTTTGTCACTCTTTGTCACTCTTTTTCACACTGTCACTCTTTGTCATTCTTTGTCACACGTCACTCTTTGTCACACTTTGTCACTCTTTGTCACACATGTTCACTCTTTGTCACACGTTGTCACACCGTTTTCACTCTTTGTCACACCTTTTTGTCTCTCTTTGTCACTCCCAAACAAACACAAAAAGTGACTCTTTGTCAAACTATGTCACTCTTTGTCACACCCTTTTGTCTCTCTTTGTCACTCTTTGCCACATTGTGTCACTCTTTGTCACACTGTGTCACTCTTTGTCACTCTTTGTCACTCTTTTTCACACTGTCACTCTTTGTCACACTTTGTCACTCTTTGTCACACATTTTCACTCTTTGTCACACGTTGTCACACCCTTTTCACTCTTTGTCACACCTTTTTGTCTCTTTTTGTCACTCCCAAACAAACACAAAGAGTGACTCTGTCACGGGCGGCAGTAGCTCAGTGGTAGAGTGCTCGTCTTCTGATCCAAAGGTCGGCGGTTCGACTCCCCGCTCAGTCAGAGCGGTCAGATCCACTGGCCCGCAGGTTGGCGGTGCGATCACAGCTGCCTCATGTGAATACTGCCGTTGTGTCCTTGGGCAAGACACTTAACCCAACTTGCCCCCCAGTGTCTGCGTACATCTGGGGTGTGAATGTGTGTGTGAATGGGTGACTGGTTCCTTGATGTAAAGCGCTTTGAGTACCTTGACGGTAGAAAAGCGCTATATAAATGTGACCATTTACTCTTTGTCACACCTTTTTTGTCTCTTTGTCACTCTTTGCCACACTGTGTCACTCTTTTTCACACTGTGTCACTCTTTGTCTCTCTTTGTCACTCTTTTTCACTCTTTGTCACACGTTGTCACACCCTTTGTCACACCTTTTTGTCTCTCTTTGTCACTCTCTGTCACTCTTTGTCACACTTTGTCACTCACTTTGTCAGTCTTCGTCACACTTTGTCACTCTTTGTCACTCTTTGTCACTCTTAGTACGTTGAGGGACGTGCTACTTTTTGGTGAGAGCCTGAGATGAACAGTGTGTAGAATAACGCTGTCACACCAAAGGCTTGAGAGGTGGTTTCACTCGTTCAGGGTTCAGAAAAATCGGTCATGAGCTCTTTCTATTTGTGATGATCAGTTTCTTCAAAAAAGTGATACTAGAGAACTTGTGTTACTTCAAAACTTTTAAAAGTTACGTTGAAATTCTATGTAAAAGTATAGTCAAAATGATCTTCGGAATTGGTAGTTTTTGTATTGACTAGTTTCTATTTATACTTTTGACAACCTTAATGTGTAAAAGTGACTGTGGCCTTTGCCAGTTACGTTGAAACAATTGTAGCTCAAATGAAGTGAAATAAACAGATGGAAAGATAGTTCTGTACTGGAGCTGCACTGGAGCTGGGCACAAGCCGCAGTGCCACAGACGCACAGAGACCACATACTCCGTGACATAAATCAAACGCACCCCGAGCAATGTTAAGCCCGTGGAACAATATGGAGCCCAGGTGGGTGCTGCACGATGCACAATCCGTCTTCAGCAGCAGCGCTCGCTGTTCAGACCCTCGGGGCCCGTCCCTGGGTTAGCTTCATTTATCCTGAGGCGGGACGGGTCCATCTGAAGAGATGGGGAAAGACAAGAGCAAGCAGAGGGAGCAAAGTGGTGCCATTATAAAGATGTAGCCGTAAAAAAGAACTATCTTTACCGTGCAGAGACGTGTGGTTTGGAAGTCGAACAGAAATGTCCTGTAAAGAGGAAACCCGACTAAAGCTGCTGGCACCAGCAGGAGGCTGGTCCATGTTTAGTCCTGACTCTGGGCACCAGCAGGAGGCCGGTCAATGTTTAGTCCTGACTCTGGCACCAGCAGGAGGCTGGTCCATGTTTAGTCCTGACTCTGGCACCAGCAGGAGGCCGGTCCATGTTTAGTCCTGACTCTGGCACCAGCAGGAGGCCGGTCCATGTTTAGTCCTGACTCTGGCACCAGCAGGAGGCCGGTCAATGTTTAGTCCTGACTCTGGCACCAGCAGGAGGCTGGTCCATGTTTAGTCCTGACTCTGGGCACCAGCAGGAGGCCGGTCAATGTTTAGTCCTGACTCTGGCACCAGCAGGAGGCTGGTCCATGTTTAGTCCTGACTCTGGCACCAGCAGGAGGCCGGTCCATGTTTAGTCCTGACTCTGGCACCAGCAGGAGGCCGGTCCATGTTTAGTCCTGACTCTGGCACCAGCAGGAGGCCGGTCCATGTTTAGTCCTGACTCTGGCACCAGCAGGAGGCCGGTCCATGCTTAGTCCTGACTCTGGCACCAGCAGGAGGCTGGTCCATGTTTAGTCCTGACTCTGGCACCAGCAGGAGGCCGGTCCATGTTTAGTCTTGACTCTGGCACCAGCAGGAGGCCGGTCCATGTTTAGTCCTGACTCTGGGCACCAGCAGGAGGC
Organism: Eucyclogobius newberryi; assembly: GCF_026437365.1. Classification (NCBI taxonomy): domain Eukaryota; kingdom Metazoa; phylum Chordata; class Actinopteri; order Gobiiformes; family Gobiidae; genus Eucyclogobius; species Eucyclogobius newberryi. Next base: position 12,397,170 of record NW_027315779.1, read on the forward strand.
CGGTCCATGCTTAGTCCTGACTCTGGCACCAGCAGGAGACCGGTCCATGTTCAGTCCTTGTTTAGGGCGAGAGGAGGGGGGTGAGAGGAGGCGGGAGAGAGGAGGAGGAAGAGAGAGAGTGGAGGAGATAGAGGAGGAGGGAGGAAAGAGGAAGAAGGAGAGAGGAGGAGGGTGAGGATGAGGGAGAGAGAGGACGGAAGAGAGAGAGTGGAGGAGAGAGAGTGGAGGAAGGAGGAAAGAGGAGGAAGGAGAGATGAGGAGGGTGAGGATGAGGGAGAGAGAGGACGGAAGAGAGAGAGTGGAGGAAGGAGGAAAGAGGAGGAAGGAGAGATGAGGAGGGAGAGAGTCGTAGTGATGAAGGAATGATTATGATATGAGTTAATACAAAAGCGATGCTGAATTTTAGGGAAGCAATTAGCATGTGAATGTTTCTAATCGTGTCGCGGTTGAAGAGAGAAAAGAGGGGGGAGAGAAAGTGAAGGAGGAGGGCGAACTGTAGTCAAGAAAAGTGAAATGTCTGGAGGAGAGAGAAAGAGAGGGAGAGAGAGGGAGAGAGAGCTGACATGCTGACGCTAACGTCTGGTGCTACGTCAACACCGAGGAAAAACACAATCCATTACTGCTGTGGGCGGAGGAGAGGGGGAGGGGCTGAGGAGGGAAAGAGAGAGAGAGAGAGAGAGGGGGGGGGGGGGTGCACTGAGGCGAGACCCAGAGCTGTGTTCACTAATGGCAGGTCCAGGCCGGGGTCGCGGGACGGTCCAAGCCAAGTGCCGCCTCAGCAGGAACTGGCCTGCACTGTAAAACCCAAAGCAAACACATTCGACACGTGGCCGTACGAGGCGTGTGGAAACGTCCGGTTGTGGCTTCACGTGTAACCGCGGTGATGGGTTAAACGGGACGCTTTGTGCAAAATTGACTTCTGGCGAGCTTTTAACTCTATTATTAGCTCAGCGTCACCGGTCTGGGTTTGAAGAGACTCGGGGAACGTCAGAAGGTGCGTTTGAAGCGGTGAAATCCAGTGAGAACAGCGCCGATTTTTTGTTTCCCTCTCCAAAGGCTCGCAGCGCTTCCCTCTGCAAAGGCACGCAGCGCTTCCCTCTGCAAAGGCTCGCAGCGCTTCCCTCTGCAAAGGCTCGCAGCGCTTCCCTCTGCAAAGGCTCGCAGCGCTTCCCTCTGTAAAGGCTCGCAGGCGCTTCCCTCTGCAAAGGCACGCAGCGCTTCCCTCTGCAAAGGCTCCCAGCGCTTCCCTCTGCAAAGGCTCGCAGCGCTTCCCTCTGCAAAGGCTCGCAGCGCTTCCCTCTGTAAAGGCTCGCAGGCGCTTCCCTCTGCAAAGGCACGCAGCGCTTCCCTCTGCAAAGGCTCCCAGCGCTTCCCTCTGTAAAGGCTCGCAGCGCTTCCCTCTGCAAAGGCTCCCAGCGCTTCCCTCTGCAAAGGCTCGCAGCGCTTCCCTCTGTAAAGGCACGTAGCGCTTCCCTCTGTAAAGGCACGCAGCGCTTCCCTCTGTAAAGGCACACAGCGCTTCCCTCTGCAAAGGCTCGCAGCGCTTCCCTCTGCAAAGGCTCGCAGCGCTTCCCTCTGCAAAGGCTCGCAGCGCTTCCCTCTGCAAAGGCTCGCAGCGCTTCCCTCTGCAAAGGCACGCAGCGCTTCCCTCTGCAAAAGCTCGCAGCGCTTCCCTCTGCAAAGGCTCGCAGCGCTTCCCTCTGCAAAGGCTCGCAGCGCTTCCCTCTGCAAAGGCACGCAGCGCTTCCCTCTGCAAAAGCTCGCAGCGCTTCCCTCTGCAAAGGCTCGCAGCGCTTCCCTCTGTAAAGGCTTGCAGCGCTTCCCTCTGCAAAGGCACACAGCGCTTCCCTCTGCAAAGGCTCGCAGCGCTTCCCTCTGCAAAGGCACACAGCGCTTCCCTCTGCAAAGGCTCGCAGCGCTTCCCTCTGTAAAGGCTCCCAGCGCTTCCCTCTGCAAAGGCATGCAGCGCTTCCCTCTGCAAAGGCATGCAGCGCTTCCCTCTGCAAAGGCACGCAGCGCTTCCGCCTGCAAAGGCACGCAGGCGCTTCCCTCTGCAAAGGCAGGCAGGCGCTTCCCGCTGCAAAGGCAGACAGGCGCTTCCCTCTGCAAAGGCTCGCAGCGCTTCCCTCTGCTAAGGCACGCAGCGCTTCCCTCTGCAAAGGCATGCAGCGCTTCCCTCTGCAAAGGCACGCAGCGCTTCCGCCTGCAAAGGCACGCAGGCGCTTCCCTCTGCAAAGGCAGGCAGGCGCTTCCCGCTGCAAAGGCAGACAGGCGCTTCCCTCTGCAAAGGCTCGCAGCGCTTCCCTCTCCAAAGGCTCGCAGCGCTTCCCTCTGCAAAGGCACGCAGCGCTTCCCTCTGCAAAAGCACGCAGCGCTTCCCTCTGCTAAGGCACGCAGAGCTTCCCTCTGCAAAGGCACGCAGCGCTTCCCTCTGCAAAGGCACGCAGCGCTTCCCTCTGCAAAGGCACGCAGCGCTTCCCTTCGCACGTTTTACGGCCGTCAGTACATCTGCCAAAACAGTCCGCCATTTTGGTTTTGGTTCGTCTCGGACCTTTGGCTTCCGCCCATGCCGCCGATTGGTCGGATCTCTGCATCGCTGGTGGTTCAGACTGGACTGCGGGGGGCGAGTCCAGACGGATTCTCGCCGTAACCCCACCCACGGCCCTGTGCTTACTGCGTTTTGGTTTTGGTTCGTCCTCATTTGGCTGAATAATGTTGGATGTATTGTAAAGATGGCGAGCCTTTTATTATTATTTGTGAAAGTTGGAAACAGACTGAATGATGAAGCGTTTTCCGCTCGGAGCGCTCCGGAGTTTTGCCGTGTTCAGTAGCTGTACATGAGTGTGGCTTTATAAAGGTCAGAGGTCATGCACCGCGATGACCGATGAAGCGATTCACATCAAACACACCTCACTCACTGCACTTGCGCTCACCTCAACAACACTTAGCAGTCAATACTGCCAATGTGACTCACCGCACTGAGACGGCGAGAGAGTCGAATGTACAAATACACAAACAACTGCACAAAATACTGTTGATGAAGTGTTTTTATATGAATGAAAAGGTAGCCGTTTGTGATTGGCTGACAGTGACGTCTACGTTGCATTTATTAAATTACAAGTATCTTTAGTGCTCAAAGAAATACATCAAATAAAGGTGCTATACTCTCACTCTTAGCAGGCTCGCGTCTCCACAGATCTGGTCTGTAACCTGTCGTCTATATGGAAACAGTTCATTTAAGAGTCGTACTGTGGAAATGTCCAATGATTAACAATGACATAACTATTCCACTATTAAAATGATCATATTTAGATAATTGCAGTTGTTATTTGGACTATTCAGACTCGAAAACACAATCCAAAAGACCTTTTTAGGGACTTTTAAGGACACTGACATAATCAAATCTAAATAATTTCTGGTTTTGATAACTAATACACTTTACCGTATTTTCCGCACTATAAGGCGCACTTAAAAGCCTTTAATTTTCTCAAAAAACGACAATGTGCCTTATAATCCAGTGCGCCTTATAGTGTGGAAGGAAAGGTTTCGCAGGTCTTTCCTTCCTGCTGCTGTCAGACTCTACAACAAACACTGCTAGCCCTGAACATGTGCAATACTGATGTAACCATGTGCAATACCATAATATTCATGTGCAATACTGAATCAACCATGTGCAATACCTGTAAATAAGAGTGTTCTATTTTGTTTTTCATACGGTTTACTTACCTGCTAATAGTATTACCTAGTCTTGTGCTAGTTATTTTTACTTTATTTTATTATTATTTTATTTTTATTATCTGATTTTTATCTTTATTTTTTATTTTATTATCTATTTTATTTTATTTCCCCCCTCCATTCCCTATTAAGATTGGAGAGGAGTTTTGTTAATAAGAGTTTTTTTGTTTTTGTTCATAAGAGTTCTATTAAGAGTGTGTCTTGAAAGTTCCTATAATCTGTCCTTTTCTCCTGTTTCTACTGCGTTGTAACAACAAAATTTCCCCTTGTGTGGATATTAAAGGATTATCTTATTTTATCTTAATTTGTCTAGTCCATATAGAAGCCTTCATTACCCATATTTGGTTAAAAAGTACATCATAAATTCTTACCGTACAAAGGAAAGCCTTGTTTGGCTCCTCAACTAATGGAACAGATATTGCTGTAGACGACTGTAACCTTCAGTTGCAGCCTTAATAAGAATCAAATTTACTCCAAACCGTGCTGACTTCCTGTTTTGTCTTTCCGCAGGTGGTGGCCACGGACCCGTTCCCTGTGAAGCTGCAGTATGACAAGTCACATGACCAGGTGTGGGTGCTCACCTGGGGCAACCTGGACCGGACCCACCCCACGCTCCAGGTAAGAGCTGCCCACTAATGAGCATTTTAGAAACATGAGCACCAACACCTTAATTATGGTGAGGTGAGATCACGGCACTTCTATTTCAGAGCCTGAATTTATACATGTGTGTATGTGCGTGTTTGGAAGTGGGCGAGCACTTCGCGCAAGATTACGTGCGCACTTTCGCAGCCGTGCTTCGCAAGGCCTTACGGAACTAAAAGGCCTCTCGCCAGCTAGTGGCACAATAGAGAACTCAGGATAAGCTATATATATATATATATATATATATATATATATATATATATATATATATATATATATATATTCACCAAAGAAAGTTCCAAGTTTGTGAATCCTTTTTTTATTCACTGTGACAATGACAATAAACCTTTTTTTCTGATTAGTCCCACTCTTTGTCATTATTTTGAGCGCTTCTAAAAACGTGCCGCGGCCCTTCCAGTGCCTGTTCACAGATCTGACCCGTAACTTTTTCTGGTCACCTCTAGAGCTGATACGCGGCGCAGCAGACCTTCTCAGAGTTCCATGACGGTCCGGGCGGCAAACGTCCTGTTTCTCTAACAATAGCTTTGGTGTTAGCATGCCATCAACTGACAGCGGAGGGAAATTTAAAAAAGCTAGCTTGCTGTACAGTTGTAATGAAGGTGATTTGAAACGCTTAGATTGATGACTTAGCGCTGAAGACACATTTTTAGCCTAATGTCCCTCCGTTTTTTCGTGGCGTGGATCGGTTTAGACTCGACTCGCATCTGAATTGTAAAGTGGAAACACACGACGAGGCCCCGGTGACAGCCGTCGTTCAGACATGTTTGTGTTGTGAAGCCGATTTTGGCCGCGCACCGGTACAGCAGACTGTTTACTGACACTTTGTTACGCGCAAAGAAGAGTTGAGCTGACACTAGAAACAGCGTCAGGGCTGAGAGAAAAACACAAACAGTGGCAACAGCGAGGCGCGTAGTGATATTTCTGACTAAACGCCAAATGTACAGCACAGCGCAAACGAGATGCGTTGGAATCGGTGACGACGGCGGAGAACGGTCTATAATTATCAAAACTATTGTCGAATTTGTAAACATTTTTTTTATTCTGTTTGTGTTAATATTTGATCATTTTGTGACTACATTGCACCCTAGATTTAGCACCTAGCCCTAATTTTCATTTCCTCATCTACTTTCCATGAAGCGTCTGTATTTATGTATGTGTGCCGTCGAAACTAAGCCACTCCGAGACAGTTCTAACATGAGCACCAACACCTTAATTATGGTGAGGTGAGATCACGCCACTTCTATTTCAGAGCCTGAATTTATACATGTTATACGTTGTACATTTCTTGCTCAGAAAACATTTTTAATTAGCAGATGAGTTTGTGGGAAGATGTTAATTGTTCTGCTCTTCGCTCGCCTCATCTGTCGGGTTTGTCACCTTCTTGTCTCCGCGAAGATGTTCTGGCTTTTAAGCATTTCAGCTTTCTTTCATCAGCAACATTTTGTGGACTTTTCTAACTCCATCTCTGGAACAAAAAACACTCTTGTTTTACGTCGTCATGTCCCTGCAGACAAACAACACCAAGAGCTTTTATTTTTCTTGAGAGAACATGACATTCACTATTGTTTCACATTTTCACACCTGAACGGCAAAACTTTTTTCATACAGTTTTTGAGCCTCTTCTTCTTCAGTGTGCTGCAGTTTTAGTTGCACGGTTAGGCCACAGTTATTATTTTACTTGGTTTACGGATCCGCTGCACTTAGATTATTGATTTCTACAATATAAATCAAATTATTATCAATGTTCTTTTATAAAGTACCGTCGACAACGCAAAATAGCATTAAATGAAATATAAAAAGCGGTATTAAGTCAAAAGATAAGAGCGCGTGAAGCAATTTTTCGTCAAAATCCTGCTGGAGTGCGCGCGGCCCGGGAGAGTGTGAGAAGACGCGCGCGCCCGTTTCCTTGTCTGCTAGGCGCAGCGCTAACTCCTTTATATCGCAAATACACATTTTAAACCCGTTTACTACATTTTCTCCAGCGCGTTTTGCCGTGACTATAAGGGTGCACACTTAGAAGCGTCTGTTTTACCGATGCAAAACACGCTAAATTTGCTGTTACACTCACCTGCGCCCCGCGTCTCCCCCCCTCCTCCCGTCGTGCGTTTTGGGTAAACCAGGAAAACAAATAAACCTGTTCAATATATTTCATTTAAAAATCCGTAAACCAAGTAATAAAATAACTGCGGCCTTACAGCACTCGAAAGGTGCAGTACGAAGAATGCTATCATTATGTGTGGTATTTTCAATGTTTTATTTGGCATGTATTCACTGTTCATATCCTTAAAGGAATAATGGAGGATTTGTCGCCGATTTGAGAACTCAAGCGGAAGTGCGCATGTGCACTCACCACCGTGCGGAAGCAGACAACAGCCTCGCTGCTAGACGTGCGTTTGTTTATTAGTGCGACGGATCACATCGCATCTCTCGTCTCCGTAGATTTTCGTCTCTTCTGAGTCAGCTCGAACTGTCTTTCTCTGTCTTCATTTTGTCCTGTACACTGAGGGAACTATATTATGATAGATCCATGTACTTAGACACACACCGGCATATCAACCACGCATGCGCAGCCAGGGAAACGTGCTGCTCTCCTGGGGACGAGCCAACGAGGCTGCAGCTGTGCAGTAGGTGCGTCCTATGATTGACATGTGAATGAACTACTCGGCTGTCCACGCCACGAGGAAATGAGACAAAAAAATCCTCCATTATTCTTTTAATGTGGCTGCTTTGGGGCAGCACAACAACAATCTCATATAAATAAAAGGACTTCTAAGATAAATTCAGCGACTGAATTCTAGAGGTTCTGATTGGGAGATTTGCAATAAATGTAAAACTTGTTGTATCCATTCAATTTAATTTAATTTAATTTACCACCGTTTTATGAGTAAAACTATCTCTTATCGCTACCACCTTAAAGGACAAATGTAATGCATTATTTCTATTGTTATTGGTCTTCAAACAGGCTCTTACATTTACTTTGGTATCTTATGTTTTAGAGAAAGAAAAACGTTTTTTTTAAAATGAACATTGTCACTCTGGCTTTTCCTTTTGGCTCCGTCTACTGGCAGAAGAGGGAATTACACAGGGGCGATAACAAGTGCTAGCTTTCCTCCGACATGCTAATGCAGCCACGCAGCTGTACTGATCATGACTTGACGACAGAAATGCTCATAACGAACCCAGCGATGATTTACGAACACAATATCTCAGGGCGACGTCATAGCAAGAATGTGACATCACACATCGGAGAGTGTTTTCGGCGCTCGGAGGGGAGAGGACCTTCTAACTAGAATTCATCAAACTGGCGTGAATGAAGCTAAATGCTACTCCGGGTGTGTTTCTGACGAGGGAGAACTGCGCATTTTGGGTGATGTGCGCCGTTTATGAGAAAACACCGTAGTTTTATGTTTCAACGTTCGTGACAAATGACTGATGTCCTGCCGCGGCGACAGAACACAAACACACTGCGGACGTCGATAAACTGGATGCACAGCCACCTCCGCACATGTCCGCGCATCTTCTTTTCTCTCTCAGTGTTTTCTCAGTGTTCTGCTCTCTTTATCACACTCCTCCCCCGCCACTCTCATCTTTATCCTCTTGTCTCTATTCACCTCTTTTCTCTCTCGTCTCTCTCTCTCTCTCTTTCTCTCTTTACTCACGCTCCTCTTTCCTGACTCCTCATCATCCCTCCTGCTTTCTCGCTCTCTTTCCCTATCCTCTCTATCATCTGCTCCTCTCTTCTCCTTCTCTTCCCCTCTCTTGCCTTACTCTCTCTCTCATCTTGGCCTCTCCGTCTCTGTCCTCTCTCCTTTTGCTTCTCTTTCTCTCTCTCTCTGCAGTTCAGACAATTGTAGTGTCAAAACCGGTCCGCAGTGCGCTGTTTGTTTAAATCCATTGTTTCTGAGCCTCCGTCCGCATTTCCCTGTGAAGAATGTGCACTTTGACACAGTGTTGGGAACAAACGTGACACTTTTTTACCACAAAATTCCCTCCAAACGTGTGATTTTGTCCCTCTCGCTCTCTATCTCATCGCTCCTTTTTTTTCCCTCGTTCTTCTCAGCGTGTGAGTTTGACAGAGGATTTGTCTTTCTGTTTATGACACGCACGCTCACTCCTCATGCATCAACTTCAGCGGTAACATAGTTAAAATGACTAAAGGTCTCACACGCGGCATTATTCAGAGCTTATAAACTGACTTTTGACACGTTGGTGTTTGACATTTATAAGTAAATGTAATTCTGCCTGGTATCACACAAAACGCACAGGTGACTGTTTGCAATGCAGTTTTCTACTGCTTTTTGTTTTTGTATTTCTTTTTTCGTTCAAACCGGCGTGAACAAGTGGCAGTGTGTAAAGGGAAACTGACCAACAAAACTACTATTACAGAAAGTTCTGAATAGGAATCATATATCTAAATTGCAGAGACAATTTACGCGCAAGGAGCACTTTTTTATTTTATTTTTTTAAATGCACTTAACAAAATAAATGTGTCATATATATATTAATTTAATAACTGAAATAACTATTGGGTAAAAAAAATTGAGCCTTGTTTACAGTATGGATTTATTTTGTATCCTTATTTGTGCTTAAAATTATAAATAATAGATCATTTTGAGTTTATTGACTGTATTTTTTTTTTTTGCATAATGCTGCCCAGATCAGAATTAATTTTATAAACTTACCTATATGTGTAAAAGTATAGGTCAAAATAGTTAAAATTTTAGGCAACTTCGTATAATAATAAAATGAAAGAATTTAACTTTCTGTAAAAGTAGAAGTATAACCTGTTGTATGTGCAGGTTTATAATAACAAGTTTAATACAATAAAATATTATACATAAATAAATTCACCAGAAAAGTCTCCTTAAAGGGCACCTTTAAAAAGTTACTCAATCTATTTGTGTTATTGTAACTCAAGTACAATCTCAAACCTAACCAATTTCAGTGGCAGCAGCCATTGTAGTTCACCTCATTCTAACCGCTTCATTCATCAGCGCACCAGCAGTTCTGTTTTGTATTGCCATAGCTCAAATTACTTTACTTTGTTTTCCATACATTTACATCATTTAAAGTTATACATGATGCTACCAAGATTAAGTTAACTATAAAAGTCATCTGAATAATGCATGATACAGAACCTTTACGGAGTCATTAAAATTAGTTCTTTCTACCTGCTCTAAACACCAGTGTGTGGGTGGCGGCCTTTGTTAAACTGGAAACACTATTAAAATGTATTACCTGTCGTCTGTATTCATGTCTTTGTAAATAATGGATTTTCAAAGAGGAGACAGTGGCGTTTTGGGGGAAATGTCACCTCATTTGAATGCAAACGCCTCAGATAAGGAAGCTACAGACGGTTTTGGAAGCAAAGTGAGTGTTGTCGAGAGCAAAAAGCTAATCAGGCTCAGCTAAACCCGCCGGTATGAGCGCGCGGGGGGGGGGGAGAATAAGAACGCAAAATGATAGAAGTTAATGCTGCAGGCGGTGAACACACACAGCCATGTTTTAAAGGTGCACTCTGTAACGTTTCTGGTGATGAGTCTTCCTCCACCTGCTTTATGGACTGCTCGGCCATATGCCATTAATCTTGCATTTAGAACACAGTTGCAGTTGGAACACAGTTGGGAGACTGTCAATATACGTAAGAAAAAGTGAAGGTCCAAGTACACTGCCTTGTGGGCCCCAGTTTCCCATCATTGCCTCTGACCCCAAGAAGCCCCAGATCACTGGACGTAATGACTACAGACCTGTGGCGCTGATGTCTGTAGTCATGATGTCATTTAAGCGCCTGGTCCTCCCCCACCTCAAGTTCCTCACCTCCCCCCTGCTGGACCCCCTGCTGGACCCCCTGCTGGACCCCTTGCAGTTCGCCTCCATCAACCTGGCACTCCACTTCCTCTTGCAGCATCTGGACTCCCCGGGAACCTATGCCAGGATCCTGTTTGTGGACTTCAGTTCTGCATTCAACACCATCTTCTCTGCTCTGCTCCAGGACAAGCTCTACCAGCTCAGCGTGCCTGATTCCACCTGCAGGGGGAGCACTGACTCCACCTGCAGGGGGAGCACTGACTCCACCTGCAGGGGGAGCACTGACTCCACCTGCAGGGGGAGCACTGACTCCACCTGCAGGGGGAGCACTGACTCCACCTGCAGGGGGAGTACTGACTTCCTGACAGAAGAATGTCTCAGACACTCGGACTATCAGCACTATCAGCAGCTCTTCTCTCTCTACACAAACTGCTGCACCTCCAGCCACGACTGATCAAGTCTGTGGACGACACCACCCTCATCGGGCTCATCTCAGACGGGGATGAGTCTGTCGACAGGAGGGAGGTGGAGCGGCTGGTGTCCTGGTGCAGCGGTAACAACCTGGAGTTCAACGCCCAGAAGACAGTGGAGATGCTCGTGGACTTCAGGAAAGTCATTCTTCAATGCGTTCCCGATTTGATTCTATATATCTTGTTTTTATTATTGCTCATCGTTGTATGTTGCACCGAATCACCAAAGCAATGTTCCTATGTTTGTGAATTTTGTTCATTGGCAATAAACCTTTTCTGATTCTGATTTTTCTGACTTTAGGGGCTCACATGTGACTTGACCAATTTGATACAATTTATACAAATATGATTTTAGCATTAAGAAAAGTGAAAAGACTGAGATTTGGTCAACAAGACAAAACGGTTCACTGTATAAAAATAATTACGGAATTAAATAAAACGGCATATCTCAGACAAAGAAATCTACAATTGAATAGTTAAACAGCAAACTGTCCACCAGCTCCATTTTGAACAATGTATTCTATAATGTTGTGGTTTCACCCAACTGAATGCATTTCATTGGATTTTAGCCTTAATCAAGAGTCTGCGGTCGCCTCTTCTCAAACTGCTGACTCAGAGCTGTACAGGACGTGAGCGATGAGCAGAAACATCACCAAAACAAAGCACTCGATCAAAGACGGAAGAGGAGACGCATTTCTGACATCGCTGTCACAAAAGTGAGATGTTTATCAGGTTCAGGAAGGATGTGAATTTCCAGGAGAAGCAGAGACAGACGGAAGGCAGAGAGGGCAGGAAGTCTGCAGATGGTGAAGATCTGAATTCAGTTAGTGCTAGAGTAACGTGTGTTTCAGCACCAATGAAAACAAAACGAAATACCAACAGGCTTAATGATTTGACTTTAAACAGCAAAGCATCATTTTAACATGTTATTATTATTCTTGTGCTTACTTTACGTGCACTTTTGACCAATTTGAAAAATCATCACACTTTTTCTGATTAGATTTTTTAGGGGACATATTATGCTAAATCAACTTTTAACTGCGTTTCCTCATCATTATGTTACACAATGTTTTTATCAGTTCTGCAAGTTTAAACAGGAAGTTATTGGACATGTTTCCATTGATCAATATTGCTGTTCACAATGAAAAAAAATATTAAAATGGTTGATCTAGATGTGTCATAGCTCAGTATAACTATCTGAACTATCTGAAAAAGCATAGAAATGTAAAATGGTTTTGTGTTTTTTAATCATTTAGAAAAACGTGCATTCCGTGAATGGGGTCGCCTCTCCACAGATCCAACCTGTGTCTTGGCCTGATGGCGTCACCTGCTTAGCTTTAAGGAGATAAGTTTAATGCCACATCTTCGGAAGAATAAGTAGAAGAGGTCTCAAAATCGTCTGGATACTGTTTGAGCATTTATTCTCTCCTGAGCTCTGATTGGTCTTGTCCAAAGGGAGGAAATTTGCCCCGTCACTCTCACCGCTTGGGTCGTTAAAGCCTATTGACGTCTTGCTTCCATTTTTATTTACAAAAGGGTTTTCTTTCTTGACAAAAAATCCCTTGTTCCCCTGCAATTCCAATCACGACTTATCATCTAGTATCAGTTGGATCATTGATGCTTCGTTGCCCGTTCAGCAAACCTCGAACGGCGTGCGCAGACCTTCCGCGTGTCTAAGTCTACGCCCGCTTTTACCCGCGGCGCGTGAAAGCGTCGAACGCCGTCAGCTTCGGGGTCGATGGTCTCAGATGCTTCGTGTTCTCTTGTGTTTCCAGGTGATTCCTCAGGCCAGCGTGGGCGAGGTGCACAGCGCCATCCGCACCACCTTCCAGCGGGTCCAAGACTTCTTCATCCCTCCCACCAACCTCATCATCACCCACGTCAGGTAAGCCACAGCGCCCCCTCTGGTGTCTGTGCGGATCCCGCCCTGGCCAACTATCTGAGCGTCAGTGTGTTCCGTCTCATATTGATTCTGTTCTTACCTCGCTGAACGTATTGCTTGAAATGAGAGCTGCACAACATATCGCGAGTATTGAGTATCGATTTCGCACTAATCGTTTTAGTTTTGCTTTGTTTTAGTCTCAGTTTGGTCTCCGCTTTACAGAATTTGACTCACATACTGTGAATTGGGCGTGAACAGATTATTTGTGGTATAGCTGAAATGATAGTATATTCCAAATAACGCAACAATATCAATAAAGCAAATTAGCAGTGCAAGGACATTTCCGTGATAGTATTCAATTACAATTTCAGATTTCGAATGTATTTTGCTTGATGTTTGTGATTGGATCCAACCGAATGCTGATGTGCTTCTATCTTATAAAGTAAAGTTTATTCTATTCTAAATATTTCAAATGTAATGTTTAAAGGAGCGCTATTAGAATGTTCCGCAGTATGGCATTAAACCTCGCCTCTTCTCAGATCTGACCCGTAACTTGGCCTGATGGCATCACCTGCTTGTCCTCAGGGAGATAGATTAATTTAATACTGTACTGCGGAACATCCCCGGCAAAAATCTGCAATCCCTCGGTCGTCCAGTGAAGGTTAAGGTGCTCTTTACCCTCTGCATTTGACCCACCCTTCACTGCCGCTGGTGCAACCTGGCAGGAGCAGCGCCCGGGGGGCACATCTCCAGACCTTTGTGCCAGGCTTGGTCAGGACAACCTTGACATTTCCATGGAGATGTAACAGGCGTCCCACCAGAAAAGTGACTTGACCGGTGCGTTTTGAGTGTGGAGACCCATAGCTACGTCTGAGTGTTTTTTATCTGAATCCATCCATTAAAACCAAAGTTATGATCATTTCAATTCCATTAAAAATGTGCGGAAAAATACGCGCTCTTTTATGCGCGCGTTACATTTCTTATAATAACTTTTTCGTCTTTTGTGATAAAACTAAACGGAAAAAAACGCTAGCTTGTGCTAACCCGGATGTTCAGGATGCACACGAGGGATGTAAACATTAGTCACATGACAAATAGTCAAAGAGAAAGAACGAACGAGAGGAATCATGCTGTTTTTGAGTAGTTTTGGAGAGTTTTAGTATTTCAAGTATTTCATTGTCAGTAATATAGTTGTTTTGAAGCAAAATGAGGGGCACGCTTCATGTTGATCAAGTTTAGACCTGGTTTAGATCTGCTTTAGTCCTGGTTTAGTCCTGGTTTAGACCTGGTTTAGTCCTGGTTTAGTCCTGGTTTAGTCCTAGTTTAGACCTGGTTTAGTCCTGGTTTAGTCCTGGTTCAGTCCTAGTTTAGACCTGGTTTAGTCCTGGTTTAGTCCTGGTTTAGACCTGGTTTAGTCCTGGTTTAGACCTGGTTTAGTCCTGGTTTAGTCCTGGTTTAGTCCTAGTTTAGACCTGGTTTAGTCCTGGTTTAGTCCTGGTTTAGTCCTAGTTTAGACCTGGTTTAGTCCTGGTTTAAACCTGGTTTAGTCCTGGTTTAGTCCTGGTTTAGACCTGGTTTAGTCCTGGTTTAGTCCTGGTTTAGACCTGGTTTAGACCTGGTTTAGACCTGGTTTAGTCCTGGTTTAGACCTGGTTTAGTCCTGGTTTAGTCCTGGTTTAGACCTGGTTTAGTCCTGGTTTAGACCTGGTTTAGTCCTGGTTTAGTCCTGGTTTAGACCTGGTTTGGTCCTGGTTTAGACCTGGTTTAGTCCTGGTTTAGTCCTGGTTTAGACCTGGTTTAGTCCTGGTTTAGACCTGGGTTGGACCTGGTTTAGACCTGGTTTAGACCTGGTTTAGTCCTGGTTTAGACCTGGTTTAGTCCTGGTTTAGTCCTGGTTTAGACCTGGGTTGGACCTGGTTTAGACCTGGTTTAGACGTGGTTTAGACCTGGTTTAGACCTGGTTTAGTCCTGTTTTAGTCCTGGTTTAGACCTGGTTTAGTCCTGGTTTAGACCAGGTTTAGTCCTGGTTTAGTCCTGGTTTAGACCTGGTTTAGACCTGGTTTGGTCCTGGTTTGGTCCTGGTTTAGACCTGGTTTAGTCCTGGTTTAGTCCTGGTTTAGACCTGGTTTAGTCCTGGTTTAGTCCTGGTTTAGACCTGGGTTGGACCTGGTTTAGACCTGGTTTAGACCTGGTTTAGTCCTGGTTTAGTCCTGGTTTAGACCTGGTTTAGTCCTGGTTTAGACCTGGTTTAGACCTGGTTTAGACCTGGTTTAGTCCTGGTTTAGACCTGGTTTAGTCCTGGTTTAGTCCTGGTTTAGACCTGGGTTGGACCTGGTTTAGACCTGGTTTAGTCCTGGTTTAGACCTGGTTTAGTCCTGGTTTAGTCCTGGTTTAGACCTGGTTTAGACCTGGTTTAGACCTGGTTTAGACGTGGTTTAGACCTGGTTTAGTCCTGGTTTAGACCTGGTTTAGACCTGGTTTAGACCTGGTTTAGACCTGGTTTAGTCCTGGTTTAGTCCTGGTTTAGACCTGGGTTGGACCTGGTTTAGACCTGGTTTAGTCCTGGTTTAGACCTGGTTTAGTCCTGGTTTAGTCCTGGTTTAGACCTGGTTTAGACCTGGTTTAGACCTGGTTTAGACGTGGTTTAGACCTGGTTTAGTCCTGGTTTAGACCTGGTTTAGACCTGGTTTAGACCTGGTTTAGTCCTGGTTTAGACCTGGTTTAGTCCTGGTTTAGACCTGGTTTAGACCTGGTTTAGACCTGGTTTAGTCCTGGTTTAGACCTGGTTTAGTCCTGGTTTAGACCTGGTTTAGACCTGGTTTAGACCTGGTTTAGTCCTGGTTTAGACCTGGTTTAGTCCTGGTTTAGACCTGGTTTAGACCTGGGTTGGACCTGGATCACTCACATGGAAGTACAAGGCCTGTGATGTGGCTCTCTGTGTCATTTTGGAGAGAAACTGTTTTGAGAAGTAGCACAAATAGAAAAACGCCTGAGGATTTACCTACTTTTTATTGAGAATAGTGGCTTATTGCTTGTATATATCACAAGAATACTTTTATATGTTCATATTTGCACCTTGTGGTTCAGTTTGAACCTTTTTAAATGCTTGGTTGAGCATGTTTGAGGGTTTTACAATGAAAAAAACATAATTTTTCTAGACAGACTTTGTGTTTTCTGTGTGTGTTTAGGTCCAGTATGTTGAAATAGTATGTCAAAGTGAAAAACTAACTAACTGATCATATAGGTGAGGTTGTGCTGAAAAAAAGATACCCAACATTGGTCTGGTAAACATTTCTTAATGTAGTATATCAGGGCAAAATTGAAGGTACCCAAAACGGCCAAAAAAGCTCCGGACCCCGAAGGGTTAAATAGATAATCAACGCTACTCGAGTGGTTTGTATTTTCACGACTTTTAACTTCCCTTCTCGTATTTTCTACCACAGGTTTGCCTTCCTCTTCCTGAAAAATGAGCCGGCCGTGCACAAAATCGACCTGGAGACGTTCCATCGAGTAAAGACCATCAGCCTGAAGAACTATAGCTGCATTCCACAAAGCATGGCCTACACCCACCTGAGCGGCTTCTACTTCATCCAGTGCCAAAACCAGCACAAAACCTTTAAGAAAGCCCCTCCCCAGCTGCTCGTCGACAGCGTCACGGACACTGTAATCGGCCCCAATCTGAACCTTTCCGGACAAGCTTTCGTCTCACCTGATGGCCGCTTCATCGTGACGCCAGAAATGCAAAATTCCAAGCTAATCGTTCAGACTGTTTCTTTCCAGGGAGAGCTGAGGCTAGAACAGGAACTGGACAATCCTTTGGCTACTTCCGATTTAGTTTTCCAGCCTTCTTTCACGGAGCCCAACCAACATCTGGTGGTGGCGACGTCCCGCACGGGAACCGATTTGCTCTTCGGGGATCTGTCGTCGGGAAGAGTCGAGGTGCTACAAAGTCTAAAGCATCCGCTTGGAGATTGGCCGTGGGGCGGGCCAAATCGAGTCGTCGTTTCGAGTGGATTATTTGGACAATACCTGGTCACGCCTTCGTCCGAATCGCTTTTCGTTCTCAATGGAAAACAAAGAACGCCTCATTGCGAAGTTTCGGACATCAAACGAGGGAACACAGTTGTTTGGGTCGGAGAAGTATGAGTCACGACAAACCAGGTTAATTTCTAGCGTAACGGAAAAGGGATAAAGAAAGATTGCGACGAATTTATTAAGATTTAAGTGGACTCAACCCTAGGACTGAGCGTGAGGAATATTTTGGGTTTATTGTATCAAAGTAACACTAAAAATAGAGAAAACATAAGAGTTGTGATTTAGCCACTGGGAGAAAGTGTCAATGGCGTTCAGTGCAACAGTGATCTATGTGCACTTAAATTGTACATTGCTGCACTTCCTTCCATGTTGTTACGGCAAATAGAGGGTTTTATTAACAAAACTACGAACTATGCACAATGTTCACTTTTTTTAGAGTAAAAAGCTTTCTGATTTTACCTTTCACCGTGTCGGTCGTTCTCACCCGTGCTGCATATTTAGTCACCCCCCCTTGTCTGTCTCGCTGTCTATCAATGTGCTCCGTTGAAAACTGTTTCAGATTTGTTTTTCCTCTGTCTTGTACCGCCGCCGCCGCCTCGGCACGCCGCAGAGGTCGTCCCGATCCTTCACATGCACATGTGTAACTGTACGTGGTTGACCCAAAGAGCCTGAATGGTCAGTTAGCAGCTGTCAACAGTGAACAACACCAAATAAAAACAAGTCCCAATTTTGTATATGTCCGTGAGAATATCATTTAAGTCGGTCGTTGGTGTAAACCCGACGTAAAGGTGAGAGGTTTATGTTGTTCGAGATGGTATATTGGGTATAACAAAAATGGTTTAATGGCTAATTATAATAGTACAGAAATTCGCATTGATGAAGACCTGTCATCAGAGAATTTGCTGTATCATTTCGCCCGATACATTCACGATCATATGACATTAGCCTGAACTTGGCTCTAAAACACCCCCAAACAACCCTCTCAACACAGCTGCCCTGGGGCAGACTGACAGAAGCGAGTCAGCCTCTCCGCGTCATCGATAATGCTGGATTTGCACGCATTACGGCGCAACTTTGGCACTCATTTTGAGCACAATACTTCAGACTGCCCGCGACACTGATTGCATTGTGCGGCGCGTGAATGACCTAAAAACCGCCCCAGGCCGCTGCGGTGCTCAGACAAAAATAGACCAATGGCCGCCAAGTCAAACAGCGTACGTCGCAAAACTCGAGTCGTGCCCGCGTCGCAGTTGGTAAAAACCCGGCGTGAAGGTGGGAGATTTCAATCAAAACGTGGATACTCATATCCATACTAGGTGGATATCATAATCATGGTCGCGCAAATATGAAAAGAGCAAAGTTGTGTACGCCATCTCTATCAAAAACAATTTACAGTAGCACCAAAATATACAGAATCTTGAGGCGTAAGGTATAAAGTGACATTTCTGCACTTTTGTGGTTCATTTTACAGTCCATTCACCTTTTGGACGACTTGAACCATCATCTCGACGTTCACAGCGCACAATGTTGTGCTGAATAACACAGGCGAGGTGGGCAGACTTCACGCGCGCTTGTTAGTCCCGCACGTTTCGCAGCGGCCCGTCCTTTACTAATCGTCTCATTAACGACGCGACAGGCGCTTATCGCTCCGACCTTTACAGTGTATTTCGGGACGAGCCATTCATCACAGAGTCACCCGGGTTTGTGAAGCGTCCCACGCAGGTTCTAAAGCAGGAACGCATTTCACAACCTCAATTCTAAAAAGACGTCGGGACACTGCGGGAGGGAAGACGGAGCGGGGAGGTTGCCAGTTAGACTCCCAGACAGTGTTGAGCCTTTTCTGAGTGGTATATACTGTATGTTCTACCTGTGTACTTCAGGTGTTCTGGCTTAGATGTGTACAATAAAGTAGGTTCTCCAGTCCTGAGCCAGAGTTTGTCTCATAAACAGTTAGATGAACTTGAGATTCTGGACCAGATGATAAAATATTAAAAAAGAGACATACACACGCTAAAGGTTTCTTTAGCGTGTGTATCTTTTAATTCATCTTTAGCAGTAGTGCAGCAGGATCCAAGCACAAAATGTCATGCTTTCTGAACGGTCCGTTTGCATCGTTTCCTTTGGCACTTTTACAGTTTTCAGATAAATCCAATTCACTGTATTTATAGCACATTTTAACATTTTGTACAAACGTTTTAGAAAGGTTTCTAAAGCTGCACAGAATACAAGCAAATAAACGCGTGCTCTACCAGCGCTCATAAAAATAATAAGAAAATCCTAAAACAATAAATATTAGCTAAAAAACAATGACTAAAATGACAAGTTAAAGATTAAAAAGCAATTTAATAAATAAATAATAATAATAAAAAAATAATAATAAAAAAATAATCATTTTATACCAGCGCTCTAAATAATAATAAGAGTACCCTAAAACCACAAATACTCTAAAACAATAAATATTAGCTAAAAAATAAATAAAAAATACAATTATAAAAGTTAATGCTAAAAAAAGTGATGAATAAATAAAACAATAAAAATAAAGGGGACCACACAACTCAAAGTCAGTGAGTAAAATTGGGTTGATATGACTCACATTGACATTTATTTATAACTCAAGAACCACAATCCTCGAAAAGGCCAGTTTCATCACAAACCGACACAACAAAGAGGAGTAAGAGTGAGGCTGAGAAACAAGGGGTTTCCTGTTGTGTCTCCAGAGTTCACCTTCTCCCCCCGGAGGCTGAAGAGATACACTTTTGTCCTGAGGGCTTTTACCCACCTCAAACTGCCCTGCTGGACCCTACAGTCCTCCTGAGCTGCACTGGGACGCCGTTACGAGGATTGTGAGAACAAAACAGGGATCTTTTATATTTTCTTTCATTCTCGCGGTCCAACACATCCTCAAGTCTGTGAAATTGAACTTGCTGAACAACAAAAGAAAGTAAATTTGACAAAAACGTGCAAAAAAGTGCTTTAGCTGTAACTATCGATTGAATTAAAAAGACTTAATCATAACTTTGTATTACTATTATTAATATATTGACCAATTGACCATTGTCGATTAACCAAACAATCTTGACATCCTTACCTGAGACATTCGTTCCACTGTCAATGAGCTTGAGACAAATAACGTTATACTGATCGATTGAAAAACAACCCCTTCAGTTTAAAGTGTCCCTACTTTTTTTGCGAATTGGGGTTTCACTTAACTCTGTAAAAACACAATGTATTTCGAATCTTCCTGTTTTGAGGAAGACTCAACCGTGAAACTCGCTGCAAAAACATGCTGCGCGGGCCTGCGTACTCCGAAACTGTGCACCTACTTTTGCAATCTTTCCAACACCAGCAGCCCATCTATCAAAAAGCACACGTTCACCGTCTGAGCCGTGCGGCGCGTAATTTATGTTTGCCATTTGCGCTAACCACCGTAATGATGATCCATTAGCGGAGATGGCTCGGCTGCCTCGCTGTAGATGTCATAATGTTAGAAGAATCCCGCTCCGCTCGGCTGTCCGTCTGAACACTAAGCTTGGTCAGAGTACTCCGTGGCCCTTAAAAGTCGAGTTTTAATGGGGCCCCACTCGTTGGTTAATAGCTTCCTGCTTTATTATGTCGCATTGTTCGACTCGGTGCCTCGGGAGCCGGACCATAACTAAAAATAAATGCCTCGTAATTTCCGGCGTTCACTACCTGCAACCATCTCCCCGGGGCATTGCGGCTTTTCCGTTAGCCCCTGATTCATGTAAATGGGAAATGTGTCACATGTAAGTTGTGTTGCTGATTTGTAAATTGTGTACAACAGCGTCAGGATGAAATCGGCCTTTTCACAGCGTTAGCGATATCCACGCAGCAGATTACTGTGTTTATTTAGCTCAAAGATGAAATTACTGACCACGTTTTAGACAACATTTTCTTGGAAGCTCTTCTTACATAATA
This sequence comes from Eucyclogobius newberryi, assembly GCF_026437365.1. Taxonomy (NCBI): domain Eukaryota; kingdom Metazoa; phylum Chordata; class Actinopteri; order Gobiiformes; family Gobiidae; genus Eucyclogobius; species Eucyclogobius newberryi. Next base: position 12,417,698 of record NW_027315779.1, read on the forward strand.
GTTGTGACACGTTTTTTTTTTTTTCTTTTTTTTTTTAATAAATCCATCTCTAGCTTGTATTTTGAGACCATCAATATGCCCCTTTTCACCAGACTTCATACACTGACTTCATGTAGCCCCCCAAACCTTCCAGTAGAGTTTTTAGAAAGTGGGAACCAATCAGAGCATCTGTAATCTTAAAGTTAATCTTAAAACTTCAAACCTCTAAGTGCCCGCGGTCCCTGCTTTCAACAGTTTGATTGCAATGTATTCCAAAAATATATATAATAATATTTTTTTAATAATATTTTCTTTCAGCAAAGGCTCGCCTCTACACTGATCCGACCTGTAACTTGACTCAGTTACACAGGGCACCTTTAAGATTGTATAGAAGTGGAGGGGAAATTTAAAAAAAGAAAAGAGATAAAAAATACATTTACATTTTTTTTTATTGGAATTTATTTGATTAAATTTGACACTTTTACATTTTTATCTGACAAATGTATAGATGCAATGACCACTAACCCATTCATTTCAATGTAGAGGAGCTGCTCATTGACCCCGTCTTCAACCACAAGAGCAAACGCAGACTTTAGGACTTATATTGTCCCAAATATGGACCAAACAGAGAAGAATAAGCCACTTAAATTTGTCAAATAGTGGGCTTTCGTTTTTGTGAGTTTTGATATGCAAATTAGCCACTGTAGTGTATGTAACGAGGTGTTCAGAATCCCCTTCCCAGGTTAATATTAGTAATAAAATGAATATTGTAATGGTGAAAAACACTGGTCACAGAGAGTATATTTCAGGAGGACAGATTGTTTTCGTGTTTCTTCTCAGAGCTACTTCAAAGTCTAATATTTACACCTTTAGTCAAGAGTTAACTGACTATTCAGCAGATCACAGAACGGTGTTAATGATGCACGGATCGTTTGCTGGATGTGAATCTTAACGTTAAATCTTAATGACCCGGATTTATTTAAACCCATAAACTTTTTTTTTAACCCACAAACTAACCGTTGCTTTTAAAAGACTTGAACCAACACGTAATAGTACTAGCGTATAGATTAAAGTACTTTCACGCGTGGAAAACTCCAACAGCGTCGATGAAGGCTCAATTATGACTCAACTTAATCTGTTGTGCTTGAAATGCGCACAATGTGCCGGGAAACATCTTAAAAGGGGGAAAACGCTGTCTTAGCCAGACCAAGCTCAACACTATGATGCGTTGCCGACTGATTACATCCTTAATTATTATAAAAACCATGAAATACTGAGCGCATTGACCGCCTTTTCTGCTTCGTACCATCTCTCAACAACCAACTCTTTGCCCATTCACACACACACCAGCCTGGTTAATATACTCTTAATATGTTGCCTGTGCCTCTCTAAAGCGATGCAACGTGTCGGGCGAAACAACTGTGTACAAAGAAAATCACGTGAATATATCGATATAGAAATTGTCGTTTGTTATTGAGGATTTGCTGCTAATACGCCATGATTTCTGGCGTATATATAGAGTGTTTTATTTTTTCGAAACTATGTTGGAGATGTTTTCTTAGACCACTGTTGCACTGAGGAGAGTTAAAAAAAACAAAAAAACTATTTAAAAACCAAGTTAAAAAAAAAAAAAGATTTCTTTATTTCATCGTCCAATTGGTAGCCCCGTTTTATCACCGTAGTCATATAAACGTCGAGTCACGCCCCAGTCGACAGTGCGACAGCTGCGAACATGTGCATGTGCGAAAAATAGATCCTCAACCGTCATTCAGAGCCCTTTCTGTCAAAGTTGTTTGTTGCCACGTTTCGTCACTCGATGTCCGCTTGTGTCCACCGCGGTCCGGTTCTGCTCACGACGTCGCTACCGTAGCCGACGGGAAGCAAAGTATCACGGACTACGATGCTTCCGACTTCGCAAAAAAAAAAAAAAAAAACACACAACCTTTTGACTCACTCTGGTTGTGGGCGGGGCTTCAGGGCGCCGTAGGAAATCCACTGTTGTAGATATCATCGTTCAAATCGGACTGTACAGTTTTCTTTATGCATTTTGTGTGTTCTGGTTTAACGGGGGAATTTGTTTTGTAAGAAAATTCAAATAAAAACAACTTGTTAAAAATACATTTTGCAATGGCTGGTTGAGTCGTTTTTTTTCCCCACTGCCATAAAAAAAACACATTTGAGTTTACAAGAGCTCGCGGCAAACTGTGCAGAGGTGGAGAAATGTCACGTCAAAAAGAATAATCCTCATGTAAAAGTGGTCCAATTAAGAGAAAAGTATTGAAAGAAACCACTACACGCGTGAAAGTAAGTGTAAGAGTAACAGTCGGGGCGCGGCATCCGATTTGAATTTATGACAAAAAATTAAATAATGTGGATATCTGAGATTTTCAAAGGATTCACCACAAACACAATAAACTAAATCATATCTGGAGAAGCAATGCAAGGAAAGTAACTGTCCAAGTAGTTTAAACGTAAAGCTTCTGTCACTTACTCACAGTGGGAGGAGCGATCGAAAACCTTTAGCATGAGTACTCCAAGGTCTGTGCCTCTTTAAAAAAGTTACTCAAGTAAGTGTAACTGATGCTCTCCACGTCTGGATCTGTGGATATCAAAGGTGCCGTCAGCCTCTCTCCACAGTTGCCTCGACAACAGCCGCGTTCAAACGTCCTTCCGCCAAAACGGGGACCAAATCTGAACGTCAAACCAGAACCAACCATGTTTCTGCTCTGCCTTGAATATGAAACTATACCCTCATTCAGACGAGAAGGGGACACCACCAGGCCAAGTTACAGGTCAGATCTGTGGAGAGGCAAGCTCGCTCACAGTATAAGAACACGCGTTTTTCAAGGCGTTTTTGCGTAATAAGAACAAAATTAGTTTAATATTCAGTCAAACCTACGGGAAATGCAACCTTTTTGAATGATTCACTTTGCTGTTGTCGTGACTGGGTGGCCCTCTGTTCTGTGCATGGCCCTGGTGGTCATCCTGGTGTAGTGCAACCTCAAACAAATAAGATGCGGCGGTAAAACGTTTTATGATCCATTCACATTCTGTACTGTAAATGAAAGACATTAACAGACATGTTTAGCACAGTTAAAATATTGTCTGAATATCATTATCAAGATATTGCAAACACATATTCAGACCCCAACTCTACCTGTGACTTCGCCTTAACATCTCCATGAAGACGAGCAGAAAGGCCGGCGCCCGTCCTCCCTCTTCTCCTCACGTCTCACCTTGAAAACTGCTGTTGGCGCCGAGCTCGGACGCCGGCGGGTACATTTCAGTCCAGAGTCCGGGCATCGATCTCCGTGTCAGTGGGATAAACGGCTCGCGTCATGCGTGGGAAGGCCTCCGGGGGGTCTACGCTCTTGGATCTGTGCCTGAACACTGTTGAACGAGCGCCACGTAAAAACAAAACCAGCAGGACGCGGGCGCCCGGTTTGGTCCTGCTCCAGTCCAGGTCCAGGTTTGTGCCAATTGAATCTGGCTTTTTAAATAATGCGTTCAGACACTTTGGTATCGCTATTGCTTTGAAACACAAAGCTGTTTCTTCCCCGAAAATAAAGCTACAACGTCATTTTAGGTTAGAGGAGGATCTCTTCACCTCGGCGGGGTGAAATTATGAAGTCCAAGAAAAGGCTTTTGGCACTCAATTGTCGGCTTTTAATTACAGTGCAGGTTTATATGAATGAAAAGCCAACAATGGCCCTTTTTGACGACCGCACCTCAAGAGTACGGATCTTCTCTTATCATTCCACTGGATTTAGCCGTGTCGTGCTAAAATAAACATTAAATCAGACGAGAGAGAGCGAGGTTTGTTCAGTTTGTGTTGCCTCTATTTACTTCATGATTCAATTTAATTTAGGCAATGCAAGTGTATTTGTGGAGTGCAGTTTGTACACACAGAAATCCCAAGTGCCTTACAAAAAATGACGCATTAAAATCTGAACACAAACAGATGAAAACATAAATAATCATTACAACATTTACTTTTAAAAGCAAAAAGCTGCTGATGTTATTGATTTGATGTGGATGTGGTTGTTTTTTATTTTTGGCCTTGAGTCTCATTTCCTCGTGGCGTGGACAGCCGAGTAGTTCTCCCACATGTCAATCATTCCCTGCGTCCTACTGCACACCTGCAGCCTCGTTCCCAGGATAGCAGGACGTTTCCCCGGCTGCACATGCGTAGTTGATATGACGGTGTGTGCTTAGGGGTGGTGCCTGGTGACAGACCCTCCACACGCACCGTTCCATGATCCTCCCTCAGTGCCACAGACTCCTTCGTTCTTCCGGAGCCTCTCACCTGCAAACGTACCTGACACACGGGGCTCTTGAGGTCCGTGTCCCTCTTTTCTCTAGAGGTCCACACTGACTGATCATCATTTTATATTGCAGGGCGGTGTACAGCCCAATCTACACACATTTTTCACAGTTGGGCTCGTGTTAGTTTCAATTTAATTTATTTTTGTGACGCCCATTTTCCTTCAGCGGCGACAGGGAAAAAATATGAATCAATGTTCATAAGGACTTGGCAATGTCCCAGCATCCTGTGTCCTTAGACAAATGTCCCAAGGTCCCCTGACCCTTCTCAGCCAGGAAAAATTACCAAACCTCTTTGGGGAAAAGTATAAACCTGGAGGAGTTCCACAGTAAAGGAGAGATCGGACTCCATCAGACGGACGTGGGATAGACAGTGGAGCTAGAGCCACTCGGGAAGAGAACCAGTTCTTCCAGATGAAGAACTGATGAAGAACCATTCAGATCCGCTGCCCGCCTCCTCACCCACACCCGGTCCCGTGATCACATCACTCCCGTTCTCCGCTCTCTCCACTGGCTCCCCATCAAGCAGCGCATAAACTTTAAAATACTCCTCCTCACCTTCAAAGCTCTTCACCACCTTGCCCCCCCCTACCTGTCTGACCTCCTCATCCCCCACCGCCCCTCCCGAGCTCTCCGATCCTCCTCCTCTCTCACCCTGACTGCACCAACATCCCGACTCAAAACTTTTGGCGACAGAGCATTCTCCCGAACAGCACCCCGACTCTGGAACTCCCTCCCCCAACCTGTCCGCCACTCTCCCTCACTCACAACATTCAAATCCCGCCTAAAAACATACCTCTTCACCCAAGCCTATGACCTCCCCTACCCCTAGCCTCCTCTACCCCATTGCCTACACTTCTACCCCCTGTTACATCCCCATCTTTTTCTCTCTACTTCTTCTGTCTTGTTCATTTTATCTGTATATTAATGTGTTCTGTACGTGTTGTCCCCCCTGTCTGTAAATACCCCCCCTTTTTTATTATGTTCAGCGTCTTTGGGTCACTGAAAAGCGCTATATAAATAAAAGTTATTATTATTATTATTATTATTATATGGAGTAGAGACCGGATACTCAAGGAGCATTTGGATCCACGGGTTATAGTGACAGGTGAGAGAAAAGTGAGTCCTGTCTGTGTTGTTGCAATTCACTGTGTCAAAAACGAAGATATTTTTGTTTTAGTTCTTTATTTGGAGCCCCATTAGTAAGTAGTAAGTAAGTAAATTTTATTTGTATAGCACCTTTCACAGACAGAAGTCACAAAGTGCTTCACAAAACACAGAATAAAACGATAAAAACACAAAAAACTTACAGTGAACAATACATATACATATGGTTGCTAGTCTTCCTGGGGTTCACACAATGTAAAATTCACAGTACAAACATTAGGCAAGGCAAGTTTATTTGTAGAGCACATTTCATACACAAGGCAATTCAAAATGCTTCACACAGCAGGAAAATGCATTAAAATCACAAAGAAATTACTGCACTAAACAATTTAAGACATAAAAGAGAAGAGTGCAAAGAAAAATCCTTTCAATCATGTGCGCAGCTAAACAAAACTGATTTTAGCTTAGATTACATTACATTATATGTGTCATTATATTTGCCAATACAAAAACCCCTAGACCAATACAGCAATAATAATCAAGATTGAATATTCAGCACTACGTTATCTTAAACATTATTGTTCTGTGGAAAGGCGCCACTGTAAGTCTGCATAAAGTCATGGAAAAGCCCTGTGATGCTCAGGGTCAGGGTTTAGCCGACTGCCCTGCCTGATGTTAGTTTGTAGACGGAGGGGATTTTTAAGATATTTATTTTGTCCTGAGTTTTACGATAATATTGAGAAGTGCAGACACCGACTGGTTGGTCAAGCTACTGGCGACCCAGATTCAGTTCACAATCGTTTCTTTTCACAGTCCACATGCCCTTCCTTTGACGCTAAAAATGTCAACTCACTTTTCTAAATTTGATCTTCAAAAACGTTATATTCTGAAACTAACATACATCTCCTTGTTGCAGAGCCTGGGTTAGAACGCTGTCTGGTGAAAAACGCTGCGGTGCAGCGATGGCGTGGCAGGCTGGTGACACATAACATTGTTAGCGCCGATGCCTCTATCACGACCTACGACTGCTGCTGTACCAACTCAAAGAACCAAAACAGGAACACTCCACCGCGGATTTGTCAAGAGGATGTCAGCCATTACCGGCAAAGTGGAAAAAATAACAGCAATCGTAAATTCAAAATGTCAGTGCCTGGTCCTAGTGAAGCGGGGATTTCTGGTGACGGGGTTTGGTGATAAAAGCTGCAGGAGGAGATGAAGGCCCTGTCTGGGGATTTAGGTGAAATATTACATATTCAGTGCATAACTCAGACAGGAGAAGACAAGAAGAGCTGCTGTTGTCAACGAAACTAGTGTGGAGAGAGAACTGGGGTTTGTATGGAGGGAATAAAGGTTCTATTATTAGCATTGTTCAGGCTATAGTCACGTTACAACAGCTAAAAGGCACATATGTGTTATTTATATTATTAACTTTCAGTCTATCTGTCAGTCAGGCGTTCCCTCATCAGTATCTACAGGCAGCAGAGGCATGGGAAATAAAGAAAAGCTAGCGTGCCCCGATATGCTAAAGACACTTGGAATGATCGTGATTTAAGGAAGAAATGTCCAGATTTTTTTTTCTTCAAATAAACATATATAAAACACAAACACAATGAAACAAAACAAGACCAGAGAGAGAACAGAAGATAAAAATTGACAAGCAGACAGGAAAATATAAATTAAGGCACATAAATACAAAACAAATGTCCCATTTAGTCCACAGTCGATCAAATTTGTTTTGTCACAACATAATTTCTTCCATTTTGCGAATAGTGGAATTTGTGTCATCCTTTTTTTGTGAGAGCCATTTTCTCTGTCCTCGGTAGAACGTTCCAGAGGTACAACTGTTTATTGTATCCATGACAGGAGTTTTGAGGCCCAAATACTTTTAGAACTACTTTAGTTCTAAAATCCAGTGGGACAGTGATGTTACAAACCGTCTTAAAGTGGACGGTCCGAGAACACCTGATAGTTAACATTTCCTTGTGAATAATGAGCACTTTGACATGGTGTTATGAGAAAACCTGACACAGTTTTCCAACAGAATTCCTTCCAAACGTGATATTGTGATTCACTTTGGAAAATCTTAACATTCGTATGGCCATTTTTAGAGCGGACTTGTATAAATACCTTACACCTTTCTGGGCACTAGATGGAAGTAACACAACCTAATGGATTTGAGCTGCCATTACAACCTGCAGAAGAAGGTGGCAAAATAAGTGCTGAGTTTTTGTGAGAATTTTAGCACTGACTTGGTCCGAACAAGTCAAAAACACCTAATGATGTCACAAGGTGACAAGGCGCGTTAGAAAACGGAGGAAAACTGCTCCCGTTCTTAAAGAAAAGTGTCTCGTGATGAAAAGCCGCTCCTGCGAAAGAACCACGGAAATAATCAGAAAATAAATAGTAGTCATTAACGTCACAGCGACACCTAAAAGTGCATTTGTAGTTTAAAAAATGGGACTCATTTGTTTGGCAATTCCGTAAATAGTAAACAAGAAAAACGGTGCGCAATCACGCGATACAACCTTGTACTTTAGTCACACCGGGAGAAAATTGTGTTTCTTTGACAGCAGATAAATATTCAAATTGTTATTATTATTAGGCCCGAGCGCCACAAGCTGGCGAGAGGCCTATTAATCTCGTAAGGCCGTGGCACGGCTGCGAAAGTGTGCACGAAATCGAGCGCGAAGCGCTCGCCCACTTCCAAACACTCACTAACGCACTCCTTCACTCATGCACGCCCCGTGCATACTAATTAGTAGTAGGAAAATGGAACATTACCGTTGTAAACGGGCGAAACCCGTGCAAAAGTGCGCACTAAACGAGCACTTTACATTGAGATGACGACCGCGAAGCGGTCGTCATCCCCATATAAAGCACTCATTTGCGCTAAGTAGCTCACGAATACGTTCCCCATCTCTTGCATGTTCCGTGCATATAAGCATGTAATGCAAAAATTGAACATTATTACTGTATAGAGGGCCAAAAACACAAAGTGGGTGGAGCCCACTCAAAATTAACGAAAGTACCCGTCAGTGACCAGGGACCCACACCATGAGGTAGGAAAGCGCGAGCGCTTTCCGAAAATGTATAGTTTATGATATTTGAAAAATGGGAAACATTGTTTTCGTATCGGAATATTATTCTTTCTTCTTCTTCTTCTTCTTCTTCTTCTTTCTTTCTTCTCGGGACCAACCCCCCTATTTTTCACCCAGTGAACATTGACGAAAAGTCACAAAAATTTGCACACTTCTAAAAATCGTGCCTCTCTACATTCTGGCTATTTCCCTTTTCTAAAATAAAAAAAATTGGCGCGTCAGCGCCCCCAAATGTACCAAAAATGCATTGAGAGATGGAATCATGAAATTTGGCGCAGAGGTAGATGGTGACAAGAGAAGTAAAAAATATTATTACGGCAACGCCGTCCGCCCAACCAAATGTCGGCCATATTGCTTCAAAAATGGCTAAACATGACTTCGGAGTTTTTCCAAACGTCGTACTTTTACGAACTCCTCCCAGGGCGTTGGCCCTAAAAAGCTGAAATTTGGTGAAAATGCTACTGAGGAGTGGGACATCAAAAGTTATCCAAATTACATTGATACCTGTCACGGTCTCTGTGCGGCGAAGCCGCAAACTGTAGCTAGAATTTCAGAAATCTCCCAAATTTTACATTTCTGCCGTTTGCGCAGATAAAGTCCGAATTGCGTCAAATTAGAATCAGTTGTTAAACTCTTTGCCCTAAACCTACTTGAAGTGAAATAAATTAATTTGGAGCCACAGCGCCCCCTACAGATTTTATATGGAGGTTAAACCAGAGCTCCTCACCAAGCTCTAAAGTAATTTACGGTGTGCCACAGGGTTCGGTACTCGGTCCAATTCTGTTTACTCTTTATATGCTGCCATTAGGCAACATTATCAGAAAGCATGACATTAACTTCCACTGCTATGCAGACGACACTCAGCTGTATTTATCAATGAAACTTGATCAGAGCGATCAAGTAGACAGACTTAGTGCTTGTGTGAAGGAGATAAAAACCTGGATGACACTAAACTACCTGCTTCTTAACCCTGAAAAAAACGAGGTCATTGTGCTTGGCCCTAAACATCTACGAGACGCTCTATCTGAGCAGATAGCCACACTGGACAATGTCAGTGTAGCCTCCAGTTCTACTGTAAGAAACCTTGGAGTCTTATTTGACCAGGAGCTCTCATTTAAAGCTCATATAAATCAAGCTTGTAAAACAGCCTATTTCCATTTGCGCAATATAGCCAAAATCAGAAGAATTCTGCCTAAAAGTGATGCCGAAAAACTTATCCATGCATTTGTAACGACAAGATTAGACTACTGTAACTCCCTGCTTGCAGCGTGTCCTAAAAGCTCCATAAACAGCTTTCAACTGGTTCAAAATGCAGCAGCAAGATTACTAACAGGAACAAAAAAAAGAGAGCACATTATGCCAGTGCTGAAGTCTCTTCACTGGCTCCCCGTCGAGTCTAGAATCAAATTCAAAATTCTACTCTTGACCTACAAAGCCATAAATGACATGGCCCCATCCTACCTCAAAGATGCTATAGAACCATATCATCCAAACAGAGCTCTTCGCTCTCAGAATGCCGGCCTTCTGGTGGTCCCAAGAGTCTCTAAAAGTACTGTAGGAGGTAGAGCGTTTAGCTACCAAGCTCCTGTGTTATGGAATCAGCTCCCGACCCATGTTAAATATGCTGACACAGTCTCTTCATTTAAGTCCAGGCTTAAAACGTTCCTCTTCGAAATCGCTTATGGTCAGACTAGTTAGGAACAGAAACATAAACCCACAGCTTTAGCTACGCTGCCCTAGGAGTAACTGTGCTGGGGGAAGTATGGCAGCTTGAGCACTATCCTCTTCTTCTTCTGACTACTTATGCTATCAAACAATATTTATTTTTTGATTCCACTTGCAAACTGTTCACCGCCTTCTTTTCTTTCTCTCACTCCTGAGGACCTGTGGACCCAGATGCCCCTCCCCTGGTGAAGTGGTCCCTGCCCTGTGTGGACGGTCCCTCATCTGCCTGAGGAGTGGGTCCAGCTCGCCCCCGACGGTCCCTCATCTGCCTGAAGAGTGGGTCCAGCTCGACTCCGACGGTCCCTCATCTGCCTGAAGAGTGGGTCCAGCTCGCCTCCGACGGTCCCTCATCTGCCTGAAGAGTGGGTCCAGCTCGCCTCAGACGGTCCCTCATCTGCCTGAAGAGTGGGTCCAGTTCGCCTCAGTCGGTCCCTCATCTGCCTGAAGAGTGGGTCCAGTTCGCCTCAGTCGGTCCCTCATCTGCCTGAAGAGTGGGTCCAGCTCGACTCAGACGGTCCCTCATCTGCCTGAAGAGTAGGTCCAGCTCCAGTCTCCCTTGTGTCCGTCTGTCCGTCTGTGAGAGTCGGATCTCTCCTTCACTGGAACTCCTCCAGGTTTCTACGCTTTTTTCCCAAAGAGGTTTTTTTTGTAGTTTTTCCTGGCCGAGAAGGAGAGTCTAAGGACAGAGGACCCTGGGACATCGTCCCTCGCCACCACAGACATTGTCTGACTCCATCGCCACCACAGACATTGTTGATTCATTTCTCCCTGTGGCCCTCAGAGGCAACTGTTGTTGTGATTTTGGGCCTTACAAAAATAAATTGATTTGATTTGATAAATGTTTAGTTTTGCGAAATTATATGAAATTTGACACACAACTCAATTTTAGAATCCCCATCAAAAAAGTCAATGAGACCCATGTCATAATTGTTATGGCGTTGCCGTAACGATGATCGAAACCTTCCATGTTATTCCAATGGGGAAATTGCCAGAACATGTTCACACTTTAGACTTTCACAAACTCCTCTTAGGGCGTTAGCCCTATCAACGTGAAATTTGTTGAGACTCATCTTCAGGTGTGGACTGTCAAAAGTTATCCACATTTTTATTCAAAGAGTCACGGTGTCTGTGCGGCAAAGCCGCACATTTTGCCAAGAATTCAAAATAAAATTGCTTTTTGATGGTAAAACAAAGGGGAGAAGATGTGACAGCGTCACAGATTCAGCAGTAGGCGTAATAAAAGGACAATTGGGGCGCGTTAGCGCCCCCTCCTCTTGCGGCGTGGCGGCGGCGTAGCGAGGGCCGATCATTGCCGCTTGCGGCTATATTTATTATTATTATCATTATCATCATTTTCACTGGGAGTGCATTTTGTTATTGTTAAGTTTGTACAATTTTCAGGATTTAAATGTAAAAGATATTCTCTAGTTCTTTAGATTTGAACATATAACGCAATATATAAACAGTTTTCCCATTTTACTCCTTTTTATGGATTTTTTTTGGGTTACTCATTTATGCCAGATGCCCTTCCATTTACAACCAGCCCCATACAGCTTCAGTATGAGGCTGAGGGAGATTTGAACCGTCAACCTTCGGCACCAGCGCAACAGTTTTAATGAAAGAAAATAGCCTTTTATTTATTACTCTGAGTTTTGGTTTTAGTCCTTGTGACGTGTTTATAATTGTACTAATTATCAATTATACACAGACAGTTAATCATCTGACCCAGACGAGACAAGTGCTCTTGGATTCATCAAAGACTTTGTGCTAAAAATGTTAAATTAAAATGATCTCTTTGATGGACAAATTTTAAGATTTTTTTGTATTATTTATGTCCAGTTTTGTGCAGCTAAAATGTTATCAATCAATCAATCAACCAACCTTTAAGTACAGTAGAGCCCTTTACAAAACTCAAGGTGATTACACGTTCAACATAGTAGACAATAAAACATATAAAATAATATTAATAACAACCCTGTAAATCAACATTTTTCCAGTATCTTTTCTGCGAAAATGTCTTTATTTTTCATTTTAATTGATTCTTCAATTTCCCAAAAATTCATCTCAATCTCTTTGACCGGTTTTGTGGTGACATCTAAACATAATCGGACAACCAGCTTAGTTGGATAACTCTGTGTATCTGAACCTAGATTTAAGCTCTACACATTCCAAAAATAAGAAGGAAACAGGAGGCGGAATTATACTCGCGAGGAGAGCATGTTTCGAGGTCTCGAGATAACACACACACTGTTCGTTGTTAAGTCTTGTCTAAACATTACCATGGCTTCTTATCATGGTAAGAGTTAAACAGCATGTATCTTTTGTCCAAACTTGATTTAATGTCTAACCAGATGGATCCTCTCTAACCATCTTCCACTACAAGGATTAAAAGAGAAACACTTATATGTGGTTATACTTTCATGGGTATATATCGATACAAATGATAAAACCTATGCTTTATTCACATTTTATTCCATCAACCTATTGTTGTGTTTTTGTTTTTTTGTTTAATTTTAAAAGTAGGTTAAAATTGCGTAGGTTTTTATGTCATACAACTTTATTCCGGTGACTGTAATGCGATCCCAGCGAGACGTATTTGGAGCCGCGTGAAGCCCGATTAGCGCTGCCCACGGCAACGCCCACAAGAACAAGCGGCGCAACTTAAAAACGACGCAACACATTATCCTGGCAGAAAGCGTCACTGAACATTCCACAGAGAAGCCTTAAATTCAGACTGATGTGGAGAAGAACGCCCCCTGTGACCTCAAACGACCTTCATATGTAGAAGTCCATTTTTCTCATGCTGAACACACGTAGTAAAGGTACTTTCTTTTAATGTTTCCTCATTGGTTGTGTTCCTCCTTCCGCTTTTTATTATTATACAAGTCAATCTCTACAGTTGGACAAGAATTTTAGCAGAGACAACAAAGTGGCAAGGGCAATACCTGGATTTTATGATTCTGCATGTTTTAGGCTGGTAAGGAAAATGAGAGGAAACCAAACCAGGGACAGTGGCAGGACATGCAAGGAAAGAAAGGACTGGGAACCACCTTCTTGTTGTGAGGTGAGTGCACTTTCCCCCCCTTTGCTCTGTATTTCCTTATCCAGCATTCCTCCACTAGAGTCGTTAAATGCTAGAAGTAAAAACATTTGCACTTATCTATATTTAATATAGATAAGTGCAAATGTTATTTATAAGATATGGCAAATTTTAATATTAGGTGTATTGTTTGTAGTAAAAGATAACGCTGATTAATTTCATGCATTTAGATTTAGATGTGGAAATTAGCTCTAACAGCGGCTAACGGGACTGTGATGGGAAATCGGGCCGATCACGTGGTTTCAGACACAATCGAAATCGGACGTCACATCCCGATCACTGATCGGATATTTATTTTACTCTTATTAGTCTGATCAGAGCTATACATTTCAAGCTTATTATTAGTCTCTCACCTCCGTATAATGCATAAATGGATTGCGACATTTTACTGCCGTTAAGCCCACACTTTACGGCCGCCCAGGGGAATTTTGCGGAATGCGTCACACAGATTAAAGAAAAATGCTAAATAACTTGGGGATCGACAAGCAATGGATTGATGTAATTTTGCGCGACAAACGCTGCTAATATGAAGAAAGCCGTGAGTGAGACGACAAGCGGTTTGGGCGAGGGCGTCATCATCATTCCGGAGCACAGACACAGGGAGCGGAGTGCGGATGCGGGCTGATAGTGCGGCGTGATAGACATCGTGGCGACCACAAGGATCAGAACAATCGCCCCTGGCTTACTCTTTACTCGAAGACATTCAGACGGATTTCATCAAGAAAAACATACATTTTATTGTTTAAGCCGAAAGAGTATTAAGAGTGCAGTTCTGAGAAGCACATTACTGGCCTTACTTTATGACACTGTTGCACTTTCATTTAATACACAGTTTGCTTGTTTACATGCCTGCTGGGTATTTTAAGTTGAGCTGCAATTTTTATTTAATTAAAATTTTGCATTATTATTTCTCATTTAAGCTACCTCAAAGAAAGGTGCACTGTTAAAGTGTTAAGAAATAAAATTAAACATGGGGACTACCTGTTTATGTTGCATTTGTGCATTTTTTAAAATGTGCTATGAAAGTATCAGATCGGGACTCGGTATCAATAGATACTCAAAATCAGATCGGATTGGGGCCAAAATCGGGACATCCCGGGACACGATAGTTCTTACTGCAGCATCCAATTATTTCAGAAAACATCCTTCCCTAGTTCTTCATAAAATGAGGTTTTCCTCTTCTCTCTGTCAATTTTTTTTTTTTGACAGAATCATCATCATAGTTTCTCCTTGGCGCCTTCTGCTTATTTTTAACCATTTTAGCCTTCATAGGGGCAATTGTGTCTGGTGAATTCAAAGACTAGAAGAAACAGAGTTAAACAAATGCATTTACATCAGAAAATGAGACATTTTCAAAGTTTATCATTTCCATAAATAGGACACCTGTGCTAAAAAACAGACGGGTCAAAGAAGACGCAGAAATTATATTTACCTCCTTCTGTAATTAGAAGATCTAGATTGTGCCGTCTTCTGTGGGTGGGGCCATTCTGCTATGGGTGGGACCACTCACACTAACACCAAAGGTTTGAAGGACAGCATCAAGCAATTTAGTGTTTCTGTCACAAATATTATTCACATGAACATTAAAATCACCTGTAATGACCAAACATCAATCTGTGCATACAACTGAAAGCTTCTCAGTAAAATCATCAATAAAACCTCTCGTTTGACAATTGCTATTGAAACTAAAAAATGAAAATAATTTATAAATAGAATATAAATAATAATAATAATACACATTTTTATCAATATGGCCCTAAATGCAATTTAGTTGTTTTCTTATCAATTTTAATGCAAGCAAATTTAATTTGCAAGCAGAGTTTAGTGAATATCATTATTTGCTCCAATAGCTGCGTCTTGAGGATTTTTAAAAATTGTTGCAGATTGTGTTTGGGTCTTTTTCCGGGTTGTACGTACCATGTCACTGGAGTGTAATCTCTGATTGGCTGCTGCGCCACGTCTGCCAATTTCTTTTTTAGCTTTATCCAACTTGTCTGCGTCGACCGCTCAAACGCATGAAATGAGAAAAAAATCTGCTTCACTTGAAATAAGAAAACTTAATAATTCTATTGTCAAATCTTATTTCAAGAAAGTCAAACGCTAATATAAATACTTCTTTAAATGAATCACATTTTAACTCATTGTCTTACTTGTACACAGATTGTACATTTTTCCAGTGCGTTCCTTCTGTGAGCGAGGCCGCCTCTCCGCAGATCTTACCTGTAACTTGGTGCACCTTCGACCGCGGACATTTCCTCCGCCCCTCGTCCTCTCGGCTCCAAGCGGCAATACCCATAATGCATCCCGTCCGCCGCCCCTCCCCCCTCCTCGCTGCTGACATGTTAATCCTGGTGGGAAATGCCGACTGGAAACAAGTATCGAAAAGGACTTAGCGGGTGAAGATTTAACGAGGGTGTGCGCGCAGTACAATGAAAGGCTGACAACACGGCTAATTAAAAGGAGCCAAAACAAACGGCAGAAGATGAAGAGTGTGACAATGAAACGCTGTGCGCAGATCCAGGCTGAATAAATTATTAGAAACAACAGTATGTCGTTTACACACAGCAGGAGTAAAGCAAAGTAAAGAGAGTAGCAGACAAGTACTTTAAAATAATACGGACCTCTTCTTTTAAATGTATCCATTGTTTTCCTCTGGTCCCGCCCTGTTTGTTCTGTGTTTTTTTGCTCTTAATAGTGAAAAAGTAAAGATTGTTATTATTATTGTTAATGATAAATAATATAGAATATTATATATAAATATAGAACTAATAATGAAATATGAATAATAACGTAGATAGAGCTAAAACAGTTAATTTGAATAATTGTGACTAGTCAGCTACCATAATTATATTTAAATTATTGCAATAATTAACTGGACTTTACAGATGTTTAGCGCAAAAACTGTGACATATTTTATTGAATCAAAAAGGCAGAATAGAATAATATTTTTTTGCTTTTCATGAAATCTCTAGAAGCTTCCAGTAACATAATGTCAAACATTGACCTGGTTAAAAATGTATGAAATGTATGTAAATGTGCCCTTAAATGATCACTGAATAATAACTTAAAGGTCAGAGGTAGTTGCAGTTCTAAACGTAGTGGTCCAAGAAATTACTCAAATTTACTCAAGAGTGTAAAGTGTAAAGAAAGTACTGTAATGTAAGAGTAACTGCTGATTTATACTTATAAGTTAATATAATTGGAAAAACAACACTTAAAAATCCACTGAATCTTTTCAAAGGACAGACACAAACACAAGAAACTGAATAATTTCTGGAGGAGCAAGTAAATGTACAAATCATTTCATGTTGTCCACGTAAAGCTTTTGTCAATGAAGAGGAGCAGTTTTTACGGTAACGCTATAAAATAATGTTAGCTTAGTAAACTATAAGGCATAATTAAGCACTTGTTTGTTTGTTTTTAACACTTTTGACAAATACTGGTTTTCGTAGATGATACAAACATTAAAACCTTATTTTAAAGCGTTACAGAGTTTCAAATATATTTATCATAGAGTGGGAGTAAAGGACTGAACACTGTTTGTTTGTTTTATAATTGTGAAAAAGAAAATGAATAAATTATAATAATAATAAATAAATAATATAGAAATACTAATAACAATAATAATATGATTATAATTATGACATCACTTTTAATTCGCCTTTTTTGATTCAAAGTGGAATTGGCTGCTCCGCTAAAGCAAGTGGAGAGTAGGCGTCTTGAGCTAAGCGTTTGTGATTAACCGTGTTTGTTCGCGCTCAACTTAAAACGCCTTGAAAGCTTCCGTTTTATCTTTGACTGATTTAAAAGGCCGTCGCTCGGGAATAATCGGCTGGATAATTGTGGATGTCTGTCTCTCGGGGCGACTTTGGCACCGGTTTTGAAAAGGAAGAAAAAAAAGTTTCAGAAGTAAAGTGGTGCTTAAGTACGCTCGAACTTGTCAGAGGATTTGCAACAGCGGCTCTGTGGGCTACCAAAATGTGGAAACAAATCTCGCTTCGTCGCCGTGGAGAGCGGAGGAGAGCGCTCGGTTGATAGTTACGAAGCTGCCAAAAAACGAGCGCCCGAAAAAAAAAAAATTACATGTTTCTGATGTGGAATAAAAAGGCTTTAAAATCAGTTTGGCCTTCATATTATTATGGTGACGCTCATCTGCATGAAGATACGACTGCTTTGCCCTGAATGTACCACAGTATGACATTAAACTTATGTATCTATAACTAAGGCGACATTTACGGTCAGAACTACGGAGAGACGACCGCTCATTTGTTTTATTTTATTAGCATTAATAACATGTAAATGGAAGCTGGATAAGTTTAGTGCCATATTCTTTGTGGAACGTTCCAGGCAAAGCAAAAACGTTTCTATGGAGACAAGCAGGTGACGGATCCTACGGCAGAAACACAGTGAACCTTTAAACCTTCAATTGAGGTTTTTTTTTTTTTCATACCTGATGGCGTCAACATTCTGCCCTAGTTTTTGACCAATGGCGTGTGGTCAGGGCAATGAAGGCAAGCAGTGATTGACCACTAAAGTCTAAATTGACCATGTGTCACAACTATATTCAAATTGTTCTGAAATATATCAAAATAGGCCAATTCTCCCTTCTTCTGCTGCTGAAGCTTGACTTGAGTGATGTTGTCTTTTAGTGGCCTCTACAGGCAGCTGCTCAGTCTGTAGGAGTGTTCAAAGGCCCGTTCATGATCCGCCCTCTAACGTGAGCTTTAGAACCAGAGCGGACAGCAGCTTATTTAGAGCTCTGCACATGTGCTCTGAGGACAAACTGAGCATGTGCAGAGGAGAAACAAAGGAACATTAGCATCAAGTGTCAACAAATGTTGTGAAAACGATCTTTTAGAGACAAATCTTTGTTTGCAGTTCAGGCTCTGCTTACGTTTGTAATGATTTGTTAGTTAGAAACACAGGCAGTTTTTTAAAAACACAGAGCACTTGGGTAATTAATCGATCGGTGAATCAATCCATCCAGCAGTTCAAATGAATGAAGTAGATTAGTTCAGTTGGATAGACGTTCGCCTTCACCGGAGCAAGGTTCCAGACTGACCTTTGCATGTAAGTTTTTTTTTCCAGTTTCGTGTATAAACGGTATTCGCCAAGTCTTCCCCATCCATAAAAGTCACTGCACGCTACTGGTTTGACCCGATAAGCGTGAGCTCCAATCCACTCATTCATTCTAAACTCACGATCTCTCAGAATAATTGAGATCATGTTTGTTTCCATACCTGACACGACTCACTCGAGATGTTGCTGTGTTGTGTCTTACACAGGTTTCTGCAGGACGACTGCGCCATCTGCAGTCCGACTTCTTCAGGACAGTATCCCAGGTGACGCCCTTCCCCCCATGAACAGGTTTTCACATTTCAATAGCCTCCTTAATCAAGCGGTGATGTTTGTTGGCCTCGGTCCCAATGATGTTAGCTCCGTC